>NC_079195.1:48336037-49043537 GCF_029499605.1 Hyla sarda
GTTAGTAAATTTAATCAAAATATTTATACATATGTATATTTATTCTTTTTTCAATCTGTCTCTATTTTAAGTTAATAACTATAGATCATCTATCTACTTGTCTATGAATTTATCTACATTATCTACAAAAGGGTGTAGAATCATTAACAGAGCAATGCAAGTGAATAAAATGAATGAAAAAAATAAAAATAAATAAGCAAAAAACAAATAAAATTATATATTTTCAAAATAGTTTTATTATATGCTTTTTCAAATTTTTTTTAGAATGTTTCTATATTTTTTCATAAATCTAAAAATCTTTTTTTTTTTTTACAAAATTATTGTATTGTATCTGTCAGATTAAAAATATTCTTTAACACAAACCTGCTCACCCCTGTTCTTAGAAAGCATACGTGGTCGCTGTTTGACTACTATTAAAATGTGCAGTAAATGTGCACAGTATGTTAATGTTACTCAGGTAGTGGTTGTTGTCTTTTCTTCCTGTAGACTACTTGTATGGTATGAAGGCAAAAAAAAATAAAAAATAAATCCTTCTAATGAATAATAGAATGTCGGTGTTAGGTCCAGAGGTCATTTTGTCAGTTCTGACCAGAAGAAAGTATTTTCTTGTACTGTAAGAGAAGTTGAGCTGAAGAGGGTGATACACAGCGAGGCGTCCTCCGAGGCCCGCTTCCTTATCAAGTTTTCATATCAGCATTTTATCTGCTGTGAATGTTGTCGTGTTTGGTTACTTAATTTTTTTTTTTTTTTAGATATTTTTCCCCCTTTTGTATTATTATTACCTTAATTATTTATTCATCTATATTTTTCCTTTTTATTTTTTATTTTTATATATATATTTTTCTCCCCCATCCAAGCCATAGCTGGAATTGGGCAGTCAGCATTGAGCTGGGGAGTGCTGGCATGTTTCATTACATTCTCAAGATGGCATATTTATGGCAATTGCCAGCAGGGTCGTGCTTCTGTCCTACTAAATGTAGTGGAGTATGAAAAAGGCAATTACATCTCACTGGGTGACCTTTTAACAGCCATGACTAGCTCCTATCTATACATAATTATTATAGGTGGTGATTTCCAAGTATTACAATCTCCTACAGCCGCCTTTAATTCACATCACATTTAGGCAACGTTTGGCACCGCTGTTAGGGATTTTTAACCCCTTGAAGAAAAAGAAAAAAAAAAAAGAGAAAAACGGAGGAGAGGATGAAACGAGAGAGAGAGAAAATGAGGGAGGAAAAATAAATTTGCAAAAAGGATGTCAAAGCTCTCAAGTCATCCTAGTAAAAACATAGCAAATAAGATGTCGTCCTGTTTGTATTCATTATCAGTTCTTACATGCTTCGACTCTTGCATTAAACATTAGACAGCCTCTGATGCTTGCTTAACAGTTTAATTCCCTCCTCAGTATTCAGGCTGTCATAATAAAATCACTGATGCAGACAAAGTCAAATAAGAGCAAGAGGAGGCAGGAAGCATGTAGCACTACCCATTGTCATCGCTTACAGTTCGCTCCGCACTCCTTACAGGGGCTGAATGCAGCATATGCTATGAAGTGACACACAAATTCAATCTCTCCTCGCACTGCTGTGGCCAGCCTATCTTCCCAGTGCAGGGTAAGGGTGGCACGCATGCAGAGTGGTGATAGCAACCCCTTCAAAAGAAACCAGGCTTTTGAGCCACTGGAGCTGGCACAATGTAAGCCACTTCTGTCAACAAAGAGTGAAGTCTAAAGAAGCCGGAGATTCCACTATGGGAAGATTAACAGCCCCTAAATCCGTTTAGGCCTCTTTTTTTATTTTTTTATTTTTTTTTATTCCTTACTTATTTACAGGCTGTTGATCTTGAAGGCTGAATCAGAACAAGAGATTAGCTCTATTAAGTGCTGCCCATTTTTTGAATTATGTTTTTTTGTTTTTTTTGAGAAGCACACTTGGACGATACGAATAAGAAAATCCCATATTAGCCGGCGTTACTAAAAAGCGCGCACTTGACGGCCATGACAAAAGCCTCCTGAAGACTCCTTGTCGCGGCCAGTGATCCATTGCAAATACAGTTTAATATATAATTTATATCCAACAGCTGGTGGTGGGGGGGGGGGGGGAAGAACACGGCAATATCTAAATTATTTCTGTAAATAATGAATTTTAAAAATAAATAAATACTGTAAAAATAAAAAAATGAAAAAAAGAAAAAATTCAGTTTGGAATGTGGAAAATTGTTATAAAAAGAAAGATATAAGAAAAGTTTGGTATGGACGCGGAGTCTTTTCTAGGTGGTAAATGCCTAATCGTTGCGGTGTGTGTGTAATCCTCCCTCACATATTTTATCTGCTAAGCAGGACGGCGTAGAGAACCTTACGGTAATCATTTTGAGGGGAGCCGTAATTTGCCATCTTACTTCTGCTCCTGAATTAGAAAGTGTGTCCAGTCTTGTATTTCCTAATGTTCCTCCTAATGCATGGCCTAATACTTCTTAAATTGTACATCTCAATATCCTAAGAGGAAGACTGCTCCTCATGGGGTTATGTCTAATTATCGGGCTCTGACAAAAGCAAAGGGAAAAAGACAGGCGCATGATTTCGAAATTAACGCAAGAACAGTAATGTGAACATTTTTTTTTTTTTTTTTTTGGAACAATAAGGATTGGAACATTTTTATCTTTTTCGACAGTTGGGGGAGAAAATGCATATTGCACAAACTGGTTACACGATTATATGATGTCATTTTTGCTTTTATTAATATTAGTAATAATAATATAGGCATAGACATTCCATTTGTGCAATATGTGTATTTGCACATAGCCCATTAGGTACAAGGGCCCACTGCCACTTTGAAAGAACCATGTGCTTGGCGTGTGCCATCTAGGCACTACAGTGTGCCAGGGCCCTGCAACCCTTGGATGATCTAATCTAGGCAAATAGGCAGATGTGTGCGAGCGCCAATGCATAAATGTACTGTATTTTCCGCCATATAAGATGCTCCTGCATATAAGACACACCCAATTTTAAAGGATGAAAATCTAGAAAAAAAAGATTCTGAACCAAATACGATGTAAAGTATAGGACAGTGATCTTCAACCTGCGGACCTCCAGATGTTGCAAAACCTCAAATCCCAGCATGCCCGGACAGCCAATGGCTGTCCGGGCATGCCAGGAGTTGTAGTTTTGCAACCTCTGGAGGTCCGCAGGTTGAAGACCACTGATGTAGGAGGTAATACTCACGTGTCCCCGCCGCTCCGGACCCGTCACCGCTGCCCTGGATGTCGCCCTCCATCTCTGTCGCCGCGTCCCCGGGATGTCCCCATCGCGCCGGAACGTCTCTGCTGCCCGGTATCCTTGCTCTCCGTCGTCGCCATCACATCATTACGCACACCGCAACGCACGCTGCTCCTATTGGATGATGAGACGGTGTGCGCGACAATGTAATGGCGATGAAGGAGCGCACCGGCCATGCAGGGGATACTGGCACGGAGCAGACGGTTGATATTTGAGATCTAGTAATTTAAAATAATTTTCTGATCTTTGTCCTCAGGGGATTTATTGGTATTTAAGATGTAATCAGATCTAATAAAATATATGTGTACAGAGAGATACAGAGAGATAGAAATATATATATACACACACATGTACATACTCACATAATACTCTCTCTCTCTCTCTCTCTCTCGCTATATATGTATATATATATATATATATATATATATATATATATATATATATATATATATATATAGTATCTCACATAAGTGAGTACAGTTTTCAAATTTTTGTCAATATTTTATTGTATATTTTCAAGTGATGACACTGAAGAAATGCCCCTCTGTTACAATGTACAGTAGTGAGTGCACGTCCTGTATAACAGTGTTTAATGTTGTGTCCCCTCAAAATAACTCAACACACAGCCATCAATGTCTAAACCTTGTTAACAAAAGTGAGCACGCTCCTGAGTGGAAATGTCCAAATTGGGCCCAAAGTGTCAATAATTTTGTGTGACCACCATTATTTTCCAGCACTGCCTTAAGCCTCTTGGCCATGGAGTTCACCAGAGGTTCACAGGCTGGCACTGGTGTCCTCTTCCATTCCTTTATAATGACATCATGGAGCTGGTGGATGTTAGAGACCTTCTGCTCCCCCACCTTCTTTTTGAGGATGCCCCACAGATGCTCAATAGGGTTCAGGTCAGGAGACATGCTCGGCCAGTCCATCACCTTTACCCTCAGCTTCTTTAGCAAGGCAGTGGTGGTCTTGGAGGTGTTTGAGGTCATTATCATGTCTGAATACTGCCCTGTGGCCCAGTCTCCATAGGGAGGGGATCATGCTTTTTTCCAGTATGCCACAATGCATGTTTCATGTTTTTAGCGAGTGACGCTGTTTTTAGTTTACCTTTAAGTGGGTTTTCCAGGCATTTTTCATTGATGATCCATCTTCAGAATAGACCTCCAATGTTTGATCTTTTCGGATGCAAGATCTGGGACCCTTGCTGATCTGTTGTTCACCACAGTTGTGGCATCCACAATACATAGTGAGTGGAGCCTGAAGCAGACAGCGCCATACATTACATAGTGTCTGATCCCGGGGGTCCTGCCGCTGGGGACTTCCGGTTCTCCCTGCAGGTTCTCCCTGCTGCTCAAAGCATTCGTTTAGATTGGGTGAAGCGCCAGAGGCTCATGACCTCACGGTCACGGTGCTACACCCCCTCCCATAGACTTGCATTGAGGGGGCATTACTGTGACATCACGAGCCTCTGCCCTGCACCACCAGTCATCCGGCACGGAGCGAACTTCGCTCCGTGTACCGGATGTCTGGGGTGCTGCAGCTGAGATCGCGGGGTCCCCAGCAGCGGGACCCCCGCGATCAGACATCTTATCCCCTATCCTTTGGATAGGGGATAAGATGTCTAGGGGGGAGTAACTCTTTAAGGGCTGGTCCTGCAGGACTCCTGCTAATGGGAACTGCGTTCCTGCTGTGGAAAAAGTGCAGGAACTCCGTTCCCATGAGTTCCTGCAGGACTTGAGCCCTGGTAACTACTGTGTTGGGGTACACTATTTAAGAGGCATTATCACAGTGTGGAGCCCTATGGATAGAAAGTCCGTATGGGTGCAGGATGCAGGAAAAGTGCAGAGCCTAAAATCTTTGTCTGATAGATTCTGCAGAAACAAGTCTCCTGGAAGAAGTTGCCATCTAGGCCTGGAAAAAAAATAAAGTAGGGTTTTATTCAGTATCAGTATATTGGGTCAGTATATTCGGTGTGGTGGTAATGTATAATAATGATGTGGCGGTATTATTTGTCCTTTGTGTAGTGGTATTAATCTTAATGTAGTATTAGTATACTAGTTTTGTTTGGTATAATGTGGGATTGGTGGGGGGTCCAGGTTTTTTGAAAAGGTCGGTCTATAGTAGCTCATCCGCCACTGCATGTGTACAATCTATATTTAAATGTGCCTATGGGTGTATTTACATGTACAGTGTAGCAGAAGCTATGGTTCTATGGGGCTCCAAAATTCCTAATGGCGGCCCTGCCTATGATGCCCTCACTGATTGGGACCTCCTTGGAGCAATGGGGTCTCATTCAGCTGACAGCACTGTCAGAGGTCCTTTAGCATAGGAATTGTGTTGTATTAACACATGTAAGATTTTTAACTTTTTTTTTTTTTTTTTTATGAGAAGTGCCCTTTTTCTACTTGAGTCTTTGCCCCCAAAATGTCTGTGCACGTCCCTAAGCTGTAATATACATCCGATAAGTGTGTATGTGCGTGCGTGCGTGTGAGGGAAGGGAGTGTTAAAGGGGTACTCCAGTGTTTAGACATCTTATCCCCTATCCAAAGGGGGTCCCCGCCGCTGGGGACCCCCGGGATCATGCATGCGGCACCCCGTTTGTAATCAGTCCCCGGAGCGTGTTCACTCCGGGACTGATTACCGGCGACTACAGGGCGGGTGGCGTGTGACGTCACGCCCCCGCCCCCGTGTGATGTCACGCTCGGCCCCTCAATGCAAGCCTACGGGAGGGGGCGTCACAGATCGGACATTGATGGTCTATCCTGAGCACAGATAATGAATGGAAAAATCCTGGAAAACTCTTTAAAGAACTACTAAAAAAAAGACAGTTCAGTCATTTATCTAATTTTCCTATATTCCTGCTGTGAAGGAAGTAAAGTTTCAATGGAAATCACTGATAACATACACAACACTAATTTGTATCCAAAGAACAAGGAATACCAGCTCACTCCTGTTGCATGCACCCGGACTGGACTTGGACAAATCCACATAAATAGTGAATAAGGAACTTCTTTATTGAGACATCATGGTTGCCAAGGGATACAGCAAGGGTTCATGTAACGTGACGCGTTTCGGCCCGCCGGGCCCTGCAGGCCAAAACGCGTCACGTTACATGAACCCTCGCTGTATCCCTTGGCAACCATGATGTCTCAATAAAGAAGTTCCTTATTCACGGGTCAGCGCTGGACATTCCTTTCCTTTTTCCAACACTAATTTGTAGTAACACCATGCGTATCAAGTCATATTTAATAATGAATGTATCACATGCACATTTGTGGGTCTTAGGGCTAAAGAGGACTTTTCATTACAAGAAAAAGAAAAAAAAAACTCATAATCCATTATTAAGCTGATATTGTTGTTATTCGATTTAGTAAAGCCAGTAATGTCGGAGCAAAACTACTGTTGCTTTAATGTACCATAATTCTCGGACAATTTGGCTCTGAAAAAAAAAATGGATTACATGGCTTATACCATATGATGAGTTTTTGACACATTTGTTCTTTGCTCAACAAGATAGCATGATTTAGTTGGTAAAGGTGTAGCTAAAATGCTATGTCAAAATTGTGCCAAAATTATGGTACAAAATTGAAAGTGATACTCTGGTACTGAACAACTTATCCCTCATCTACAGGAAATAAATGTCTGATCATTGGGGGTCCGACCTCTGGGACCCCTGCAATCTCCTGCCCGGCACCCAGACTCTCTCCATGTATGGAGTGGGCCCCCTCCATGTACCTCTGTGGGAGAGCGAAAGATGCAGTATTTCCGGCTCTCCCATAGAGATGCATGGGCAACAGAGCTCCATGCATGAAGCGCTGCCCACTCCATACATGGGGAGAGCCGTGGCACCAGGCAGGTGAATGTGGGGGCCCCAGCGGCCAGTCCCCCACAATTAGACACTTACCGCCTATCCAGTGGATACAGGGTAAGTTATTTATGACCCCTTTAAGCATTACTTTGGTTGAGCATGTCTACAGAAAGAGGTGTAACTTGAAGCTCCAGTGAAGAAAACATTTTTTAATCAACTGGTGCCAGAAAGTAAAACATATTTGTAAATTACTAATTATTTTAAAATCTTAATCCTTCCAGTACTTATCAGCTGCTGCATGCTCCAGAGGAAGAAGTTCTTTTCTTTTTGAATTTCTTTCATGTCTGACCACAGTGCTCTCTGCTGACACCCCTGTCCATGTCAGAAACTGTCCAGAGCAACATAGGTTTGCTATGGGGATTTACTCCTGCTCTGGACAGTTCCTGACATGAAAAGAGGTGTCAGCAGAGAGCACTGTGGTCAGACTGGAAAGAAATGTAAAAAAAAAAAAAAAAAAAGAACTTTCCCTCTATTATATGAAAGCTGGCAAGTACTGGAAGGGTTAAGATTTTTATATAGAAGTAATTTACAAATCTGTTTAATTTTCTGGCACCAGTTGATTGATCGCTGGTGACCCCCGCAATCTCTGCAGCAGCACCCCGCCATCATCACTACAGAGCAAACAGGCTCTGTGCGTGATGACGGGGCGATGCAGAGTATGGAGCATTGTAATGTCATGGCTCCGCCCCCATGATGTCCAGCCCCGCACTCTTAATAAATGTCTATGGGAGGGGGCGTGACGATTGCCATGCCTCCTCACATAGGCTTGTATTGAGTGGGTGGGACTGACGTCACAATGCTCCGTCCCCTGCATCGCCCAATAATCATGCACAGAGCCAATTTGCTCTTTAGTGATGCGGGGCAGGGTGCCGCTGCAGAGATTGTGGGACTCCCCAGCGACAGGGCCCCCACGATCAGACATCTTATCCACTATCCTTTGGATAGGGGATAAAATGTCTGGGGCGTAGTACCCCTTTAAGCACACAACCAAATTGTGCACCACATTTATTCAGAGAGGTGCACCGAAAGATAACGTTCTTGTAGTGCTGCAGGTGGATTAAACATTTCCTGACAAGTGTTCATTGTGGACTCTATAGATTATTAGTGTTGAGCGGCATAGGCCATATTCGAATTTGCGAATATTCGCGAATATATGGACGAACATTCGTCATATATTCACTAAATTCGCATATTCGTAATATTCTCGTTTTATTTTCGCATATACGGAAATTAGCATATGCAAATTTTCGCATATGAGAAAATGCGCACGCCAGTCTCACACAGTAGTATTACAGCCTTCTTTACCACACAAGCTGGAAGCAGAGAGGGGTGATCACTGTGATGTGTACTGTGAAAAAAAAAAACGAATATTCGTAATTACCAATATATAGTGCTATATTTGCGAATATTCGCAAGCAACACTATAGATTATGGCTACATGGTTGAGGATCTCTTCAGCCGGGCACCATGTGAACAGTTCATTGCAGGTGAACATATATCAAGGGATCATTGTCAAAAGTGAACAACTTAATTTAATAGGAAAATGAGTTGCACATATTTGGCCACATATAAAGGAAATCATTCCAGCATTGCAGAAGTTACATACATACATTTTTTACTTACCTTTCATTCTGTCATTGGTAGCGTTAAATGTTCCAGCACTTTTCTTTTTACTAAAACCAGTTTTGGAATATGAACCCAAAATGGCTGCGCACTGGCAGCTGACGGACAAGACTGTATTATTACCTGTTAAACAATAAAATATAAATCTTCTCGGCTGCCTATGCAACAAACTATTGATATCTGTTTTTCTTCTGTGGCACAAATAGGAGCTTTAGGCGAGGAGTGTAAGGCTGTAAATGATATTTACATATGGGCCGAGTCTGTAAAAGCAATTAGAAACTGTAAACCTGGAAATATTCATTTGCCAGTGAGCTGTAAAAGAGCTCGGTACATTTACAGTATTAGACATTAATAGACAGCTTTTACATAACGAGCTTTTACACATTTTCGTGCCTGTACAAGAAGAAATACAGCGCCAGACTGAAACATACACAAAAATAGAGGGCCAAGTATGAAAAACAAGTTGTGGATAATAAAAAGCAGTGTAAAAGGGGTATAGCCATCTTATAATATTATGGTATATCATTATAGGGGAATAGACATCTTATAATATTATGGCATATCATTATAGGGGTATAGGCATCTTATAATATTATGGCATATCATTATAGGGGTATAGACATCTTATAATATTATGGTATATCATTATAGGGTATAGACATCTTATAATATTATGATATATCATTATAGGGTATAGGCATCTTATAATATTATGGTATATCATTATAGGGGTATAGACATCTTATAATATTATGGTATATCATTATAGGGGTATAGACATCTTATAATATTATGGTATATCATTATAGGGGTATAGCCATCTTATAATATTATGGCATATCATTATAGGGTATAGCCATCTTATAATATTATGGTATATCATTATAGGGGTATATACATCTTATAATATTATGGTATATCATTATAGGGGTATAGACATCTTATAATATTATGGCATATCATTATAGGGGTATAGACATCTTATAATATTATGGCATATCATTATAGGGGTATAGACATCTTATAATATTTTGGCATATCATTATAGGGGTATAGGCATCTTATAATATTATGGTATATCATTATAGGGGTATAGGCATCTTATAATATTATGGTATATCATTATAGGGGTATAGACATCTTATAATATTATGATATATCATTATAGGGGTATAGACATCTTATAATATTATGGCATATCATTATAGGGGTATAGACATCTTATAATATTATGGCATATCATTATAGGGGTATAGACATCTTATAATATTATGGCATATCATTATAGGGGTATAGACATCTTATAATATTATGGCATATCATTATAGGGGTATAGACATCTTATAATATTATGATATATCATTATAGGGGTATAGACATCTTATAATATTATGGTATATCATTATAGGGGAATAGACATCTTATAATATTATGGCATATCATTATAGGGGTATAGGCATCTTATAATATTATGGTATATCATTATAGGGGTATAGACATCTTATAATATTATGGTATATCATTATAGGGGTATAGACATCTTATAATATTATGGCATATCATTATAGGGTATAGACATCTTATAATATTATGATATATCATTATAGGGTATAGGCATCTTATAATATTATGGTATATCATTATAGGGTATAGGCATCTTATAATATTATGGTACATCATTATAGAGGTATAGACATCTTATAATATTATGATATATCATTATAGGGGTATAGACATCTTATAATATTATGGCATATCATTATAGGGGTATAGGCATCTTATAATATTATGAAATATCATTATAGGGGTATAGGCATCTTATAATATTATGACATATCATTATAGGGGTATAGACATCTTATAATATTATGGTATATCATTATAGGGGTATAGCCATCTTATAATATTATGGTATATCATTATAGGGGTATAGACATCTTATAATATTATGGCATATCATTATAGGGGTATAGACATCTTATAATATTATGGTATATCATTATAGGGGTATAGACATCTTATAATATTATGATATATCATTATAGGGGTATAGACATCTTATAATATTATGGCATATCATTATAGGGGTATAGACATCTTATAATATTATGACATATCATTATAGGGGTATAGACATCTTATAATATTATGACATATCATTATAGGGGTATAGACATCTTATAATATTATGGTACATCATTATAGAGGTATAGACATCTTATAATATTATGGTATATCATTATAGGGTATAGGCATCTTATAATATTATGACATATCATTATAGGGTATAGACATCTTATAATATTATGACATATCATTATAGGGGTATAGCCATCTTATAATATTATGGCATATCATTATAGGGGTATAGACATCTTATAATATTATGGCATATCATTATAGGGGTATAGGCATCTTATAATATTATGGTATATCATTATAGGGGTATAGACATCTTATAATATTATGGTATATCATTATAGGGGTATAGACATCTTATAATATTATGGTATATCATTATAGGGGTATAGACATCTTATAATATTATGGCATATCATTATAGGGTATAGACATCTTATAATATTATGATATATCATTATAGGGTATAGGCATCTTATAATATTATGGTATATCATTATAGGGTATAGGCATCTTATAATATTATGGTACATCATTATAGAGGTATAGACATCTTATAATATTATGATATATCATTATAGGGGTATAGACATCTTATAATATTATGGCATATCATTATAGGGGTATAGGCATCTTATAATATTATGAAATATCATTATAGGGGTATAGGCATCTTATAATATTATGACATATCATTATAGGGGTATAGACATCTTATAATATTATGGTATATCATTATAGGGTATAGACATCTTATAATATTATGGCATATCATTATAGGGGTATAGACATCTTATAATATTATGACATATCATTATAGGGGTATAGACATCTTATAATATTATGACATATCATTATAGGGGTATAGACATCTTATAATATTATGGTATATCATTATAGGGTATAGGCATCTTATAATATTATGACATATCATTATAGGGTATAGACATCTTATAATATTATGACATATCATTATAGGGGTATAGCCATCTTATAATATTATGGCATATCATTATAGGGGTATAGCCATCTTATAATATTATGGCATATCATTATAGGGTATAGGCATCTTATAATATTATGACATATCATTATAGGGGTATAGACATCTTATAATATTATGGTACATCATTATAGGGGTATAGACATCTTATAATATTATGGTACATCATTATAGAGGTATAGACATCTTATAATATTATGGTATATCATTATAGGGTATAGGCATCTTATAATATTATGACATATCATTATAGGGTATAGACATCTTATAATATTATGACATATCATTATAGGGGTATAGCCATCTTATAATATTATGACATATCATTATAGGGGTATAGCCATCTTATAATATTATGGCATATCATTATAGGGGTATAGACATCTTATAATATTATGGCATATCATTATAGGGGTATAGACATCTTATAATATTATGGCATATCATTATAGGGGTATAGACATCTTATAATATTATGGTATATCATTATAGGGGTATAGACATCTTATGATATTATGGCATATCATTATAGGGGTATAGACATCTTATAATATTATGGCATATCATTATAGGGTATAGACATCTTATAATATTATGGCATATCATTATAGGGGAATAGGCATCTTATAATATTATGACATATCATTATAGGGGTATAGACATCTTATAATATTATGGCATATCATTATAGGGGTATAGACATCTTATAATATTATGGCATATCATTTTAGGGGTATAGGCATGTTATAATATTATGGCATATCATTATAGGGTATAGGCATCTTATAATATTATGGTATATCATTATAGGGGTATAGACATCTTATAATATTATGGTATATCATTATAGGGGTATAGACATCTTATAATATTATGACATATCATTATAGGGGTATAGACATCTTATAATATTATGGCATATCATTATAGGGGTATAGACATCTTATAATATGGAATATCATTATAGGGGTATAGACATCTTATAATATTATGGTATATCATTATAGGGTATAGGCATCTTATAATATTATGGCATATCATTATAGGGGTATAGCCATCTTATAATATTATGGCATATCATTATAGGGGTATAGCCATCTTATAATATTATGGCATATCATTATAGGGTATAGGCATCTTATAATATTATGGCATATCATTATAGGGTATAGACATCTTATAATATTATGGTATATCATTATAGGGGTATAGACATCTTATAATATTATGGCATATCATTATAGGGGTATAGACATCTTATAATATTATGGCATATCATTATAGGGGTATAGCCATCTTATAATATTATGGCATATCATTATAGGGTATAGGCATCTTATAATATTATGGCATATCATTATAGGGTATAGACATCTTATAATATTATGGCATATCATTATAGGGGTATAGGCATCTTATAATATTATGGAATATCATTATAGGGGAATAGGCATCTTATAATATTATGGAATATCATTATAGGGGTATAGGCATCTTATAATATTATGAAATATCATTATAGGGTATAGGCATCTTATAATATTATGGCATATCATTATAGGGGTATAGACATCTTATAATATTATGGCATATCATTATAGGGGTATAGACATCTTATAATATTATGACATATCATTATAGGGTATAGGCATCTTATAATATTATGGTATATCATTATAGGGGTATAGACATCTTATAATAGTATGGCATATCATTATAGGGGTATAGACATCTGATATTATGATATATCATTATAAGGGTATAGGCATGTTATAATATTATGGTATATCATTATAGGGGTATAGACATCTTATAATATTATGGCATATCATTATAGGGGTATAGACATCTTATATTATGGAATATCATTATAGGGGTATAGACATCTTATAATATTATGGTATATCATTATAGGGGTATAGACATCTTATATTATGGAATATCATTATAGGGGTATAGACATCTTATAATATTATGGTATATCATTATAGGGGTATAAGCATCTTATAATATTATGGCATATCATTATAGGGGTATAGACATCTTATAATATTATGACATATCATTATAGGGGTATAGACATCTTATAATATTATGGTATATCATTATAGAGGTATTGGCATCTTATAATATTATGACATATCATTATAGGGGTATAGACATCTTATAATATTATGGTATATCATTATAGGGGTATAGACATCTTATAATATTATGACATATCATTATAGGGGTATAGACATCTTATAATATTATGGTATATCATTTAAGGTTTTTTTCCAGGTTTTTATAAAAAAAAAAATACATTAAAAATAACAAAACAGAACAGCAGTTACTTACCTCTCGAATTTAATACTGGTGCCCTGTTCAGGCTCCAGTTGGCACCCTGGGCTTTCTTTTATAGCAGATGTCACATGACTGCCACAGCCAATCAGCAGCCTGAATGGTCACCTGCCCTTCTCCGGGCATCATGGCTCCCATCAGTGAGAAGCGATGCATAAAGTACAGCATTCTACTGCTACTGTGGCGGTTACATGTGATCCACTCCAAAGGTAGACCAGGGTACTGACCAGAGCCTGAATAGGGGATCAGTGCAGGAACTGCTGCTTAGTAATTTTAATGCATTTGGGTCCCTTAATAAAAAAAAAAAAAAAAAAGAAAAGATCAGAAACATGGCATGTCTAATCAGGATGCAGTTCTTTCCAGTACGCACAGGGAAGTTACTCCTTCTTTTCTCCTTTAGACCACAATGAAGAGGGCCAATGCATGGATGGCCGATTCACTTTGGACTACTTTTCTCTTATGTAGGGACCACCGACTTAGGAGACAAATCTATTACAAATGTATAGCTTATATTACAGACAAGCCATACATTTCCTTTATAGTAATAATCCTGTCATCTTTTTACACAGGATACTGCAAAATGTTAGTAACATTTCCTTAACATCTCTAATAATGTCAATGGGATATTTCTGATTTTAAGTGCTATAAATAGGCTTCAATTAACTTTTACCAGGTGTTTGCTGCGTCATCGGCCAGAATTACACATTCTCTACACTATTCTATCCAGTAAAAAAATAATATATATAAAACCTGCTGGATCCCATTAAAGTCAATGGAATGTATAAGAGCTGGTTTACTTCAATAATAGGGATCCTTGTAATGGGCAATGGGTGCAGACCTTCTGTGTCACCGAGCTGGCTTATCTTTGGGTTATGTCCAGAAGTGGCAGCTAAGTACATTCCAGGTTTCTATCCTTTTTCCTGCTTCATGATGCAGAAACTGGACTTCTGCTGCAAGAGGAACAATTTAATTTAACAAACATGGTTCCAGTATGGGTAGTGCTGGCTCAGCAGACCACAAGAAAAGGGGCAAGGCAGGCAGAACAGGCACATGTCAACAATCCAGGTTGACAACATGAGAAATGGTATGGTACAAAGAAATCAGGCAATATGGAGTCCAAGAAACTAGCCTATATCAACACTGACATGTGATGCATAGAGATAGAGCCAGGAGAATTGGGAGCAAAGGCACAGGGGTGGTCAGAAGAAAGTGTGGAATGAGACAGAGATTGGAGAGAATAATTGGATTCTGACAGGAAACACCTGTTACCACTGGCCAATGACCACAAGAGAGAGGGGGACACAAGAATAGTGGTGAGTAGCAGGACACAGGCAAGAGAGCCTGCAGCTGGTTTAAAGATGGCCAAAATATGGACACATTCTAAAGTTGACCTTATAATAGAAAAACCAAATTAAAGTTTGACTAAACGGAATTTAGGTTGAGGAATTGTGTAGGAATCATTTAGGCAGACTCATGCATGGGTGGGGTCTAGGACAAAATATTGACATAAAAATATTGCTACATTCACTAATAGAAAAAAAATTGGACAGATTTAATTTCACAAATGCAAAAGTATTCTTGTGCCCAAGTTGCGCCCCATTTACTGTTTGTAGAAAGTTTTTAGACACTTTCATTTGACAAGAGGGCAAGGATAAGGCTAAGTTCATACGGCTGCTTTGCCCAGTGGTGTCAGCTGTGCTCTGACCCATTTAGGATCCATTCGATGTCGAAAAAAAAAGAGCCGAACGGACCCTAAGTGAGTCAGACCACAACTGACCTTGCCTATTATCTGCTGCTCAGTATGTACAAGAGCAGGGACTTCTTTGTTATGGACAGGAATGCCTGCTCCTATTCAGATTCATCCAGAGCCAATAAAAAATATGGAATCATGCAAATCCAAATTTATTCTAAAAGTTAATTTGTTCATCCCTAGTCATATCTAAAGGCAATGTTTACAAACTACGCAAAAGTTAGTTTGTTTGTTTTAATTCACAATAGCTTGTTAGATAATCATGTTCAATGCTTCATTTAATTTGGACAATTTTGTCTCACTCCTGCTATTAAATCAGCAAAGTGACAGGTTTGTGACAGTGTAAAACACCACAAGAGATGCTTCAGAATATTTAAAAATCATTAAACAAACAAACTAACCGGAACATTTAAGTCAATTACTGCAGTTTCTCCAAAGGTTTCAACCCTACGAAAGCTCTAGAGGGCCAGGAACCCTCTGACAGGAGTAACATAAGAAACCTTTTCTTATTGAATCGACCTCATAAATTTGTTTATAATTGAAATGACGTACTGCAGGCCTTCTATGGATTCCCTTCATTTTATAAATACTCATGAAAAAAAGTAACAATATTGGCAAAGTGAATTGACTCCAATTGTGTAAAGCTACAACACACCTACGAGTCAACCCCTGAAACAATAGGTGACAGAGCAGGCTGTAAATTCTGAATAGCCTGTTTCACATAAAGTGTGTTTTATAGAGCAGGTGCGCCTCCGTTTATCGATATTGTAAAGGAATGAGATCATGCCGGCAATAAAGAAAACGAAAAAAAAATCTATTAATTAAAAATGTGATAAGCTAAATAAAACCAAATGGGGTCTTTAATAAATCTATATGGCGGTTTTGTATCAAGTTATTTAGACTGAATGCCAAAGTGTTCCAAAGTGTATTATACGAGGTGGAAGAACATTTCAAGGGGGGGAAAAAAACTCTTTTTTGGAATCGTAAAAGTTGAACACCGGATTTTGGAATCAAATTAATAAGAATGGCTTAAACAGCCAAAAGTATTTTGTACACATATTAAGATTCGAATGGGAAAAATTATAAATAGGATATCCTGCAAGAGGGTTTATTACTGATTTCCTTTAGGGAAGATGGTATTGTTCAACGCTACAATGAATAGGGGAAAGGGTGTAAAATAAGACAAGGCGTGTGACACACATTCTTCAAAGACTAGACTTCTGAGGAGTATGTTGTGTTTTTTTGCATAGAAAGCCCTGGCTATTTATACATACAATATGTAAGATATGTTGTGTTTTTTTACTTGGCATAATGTTGCCTTGATTGAAAGAGAGATCTCCGAGAAAGTTTTATTATTTTGTTGTTTTTTTTAGATATGACTGTACTTTGTGACTAGGCAAATGTACAGTTCCTGAATGAACAATGATGTAAAAAAAAATGTACAGTGTAAACAAAAAATAAATAAATAAATAAAAATTAAACATAATGTAGAAATGTAAAAAAAAGACAGTGATTTATAATTAAAAAAATGAAAAAAATTTGACAATATTAAGGATCTGCCATTTAGGACTTAAAACTCTTACAAGATATCAACTACAGTATGTAAATCTTCGCCATTAAAGGTGTTGTCCAAGAGTATACCAAATAAGTATGTCTGCAGGAAATGTTATACAATAATAAAAAATAAAAAAAATACTTACAGGTAAAATCAAGCACAGATCCAAGGGGTGCTGGTGGTTCCCATTGGCCTTTGTTTTTCTGTCCTGCAATGACATAATATACATACAGATGACAACTACAACCAATTGCTGGTCTCAAATATTGATCCTAGCCGGTATGGTACGTGACAGCTGAGCTAAGTGATTAACTGCAGTAGCCATGTGGATGTATGTGATGTCATGGCTGTACAAAAAAAAGGAGTAAAGTTCCTCTTTTGGCAGACAAAAGTGTGTGGTCATACATGTTCCAGTGGCAATTTGGGAAAAAGGGATATGGAAAGTAACTCCCTAGTGGAAGGAAGAGTGTTTGCTCTCTGATGCCACCTACTGGAGGTAACATTACTGCAAATCAATGCCTTACTCAATGCAGAAGTTCATTTTCTGCAGCCTACAATATGAATGTTGTCTCGGACCTTTCCCAACTTGCAGTGCGGCTCGGGACAATACATCACAAAACATGTGCTAAAAGGGGGCTTTGCTGGTTTGTCTGTTTGTATGAAGCCTCCTGATGATGTTACTGGTGCCCATGTGTGTGCATTCATCATTACACAAGTACACTGCTTGTGTATCAGGTTGTGTGGTGCTGCAAGGGGTGGAATGACCGATGTGTGGGAGGCTAATAAGTCCCCTCCCACCTTGAAACAAAGGATCCTGATCATTGTAGTCTGAGGGAGAAACAGGAAGTAGCCAGTTCCCAAAAACTAGCCAGCAGTGTGATGGGGGATACAGGACATGGCCATTTACCACCAACACAAGCACAGATCCTTGCTAAGCATGCCCATTACTGTATGACACTTAATTACTAAAGTCATGTTGGATAACCCCTTTAAAGCATAGTTCAGCATTACATTACATTACAATTCCCAGAGGGTTTTAAAAGAGTCAGTCTTTGCTACTTCCAGTAGGTGGGACCAGAGAGCAAGCTCTTTTCCCTCTGGGAGAGAGCTTCTTTGCAGTACAAATAAACATAGACAGTTGGGGACCCTCGGAGCTTCAGCGGTGAGTTTGAGAGGTCTGTTTGTTATTTTAATAGAGTCACAATAACCTCAGGGGCACTAAGGTCCCAATGAGGACTGACTACCTTAAAACTTAGCTTTTATTGTAATTAACGTAAAATAAGACCTGGTGATTAGTAACTGTTAAAATTGGCATCACTATATCCTAGTATTATGTCACCGTTTAACATCACAGAATGAATAGAGAAAAGTAAACTGGCTACTGGCTCCTCCACCGTAAGTGACCAACTGTCACCCCCTCTGTTTATTGATAACCTGGTGGGGCCTACAGGCTCTTCCACCTTATTTATAGGTATCAAGGAGTGGTGCCTACAGGCTTGGCCAACCACTCCTGGTGGGGCCTACAGGCTCTTCCACAGTATATATAATGTCAGTTACTCTCTCTTAACCAAGGAGTATAAGTGACACAATTAAAAACTACATGTTTTGGTGTCACCACACCGTCTTCATTTTTCCTCCTGAAGACTGTGCGGTGACATCGAAACATGTAGAGGGCGGCAATTTTTCATGTTTTAATTGCGTCATTTATACTCCTTGGTTAAGAGAAAGTAACTGACATTATATATGGTGGAAGAGGTGGTTGGCCAAGCCTGTAGGCACCACTCCTTGATACCAATAAATAAGGTGGAGGAGCCTGTAGGCCCCACCAGGTAATCAATAAACAGAGGCGGTGACAGTTGGTCACTTACCGTGGAGGAGCCAGTAGGCCACACCATTTGCTTTTCTCTATTCATTCTGTGATTTTAAACAGTGATATAATACTAGAATATAGTGACATCAAATTTAACAGTTACTAATCACCAGGTCTTATTTTACGTTAATTACAATAAAAGCTAAGTTTTAAGGTAGTCAGTTCTCATTGGGATCTTAGTGCCCCAGACTTTGTCCTGGGGTTATTGTGACTTGAATTGAATTGAATCCGTGGTCTCAGACTTACCTTTTTTTTTTTTTTGGTTTATTGTCTTCAGGTTTGTTATTTTCTAACATTTCCTGCATCCTATTCAAGATAGGCCCGTAGGCCCACATTTCTGCTTTTTATATCATTTTCATATAACAATTTTTTTTGTCTGATCTTTATTTTCTTTTGTTTAGAACTCAAAAATAAAAGAAACTACACAAAGACACAAAGCAAGTGCCAGCAATTTGTTTATGGAATTATTCATAATTTTTTCAAGGCCTGATCTAATATTATCCCATGGAGTCTGCAAACAGCTTGCTCTTACTCAAGTGTCTAGCACAGGAAGGAATCAGCCTGTACTTAAAAAAAATAAAAAATAAAATAAAAACCACATCTATTTTTTTTTTTTTTGCTTTAAATAAGAATTGTATGTCCTGAAAACGGCATATTAAGCCAGCAGAATGTTAACTGCAAGGTAAGAGTGTTGTTTTATACCCTCAGTAACCAGACCAATTATCTGTAAAGTTTTTTCATATTTAATGTATCCCCAGTCTCTCTTCACCATCTGCCCTTCCCCCCTTCGAACATTGTGGAATTTTTATGAGATACGACAAAAATGGGCACTTTCCTTATTACCATCTCACTGTGGAAATCAAATATGCAAGGAAAGTAGTGTATATACTAATTAGTGCTGAATTCATAATTACTGTGTTCATTGATGGAGATACATTTGAATACATTCAGCCCCTCTGGGAGCCGAGCAGGCTGTCCGGAATAGTTTGAAAAAATGCCCTCAGCTTCTTTTCTTCTTGAAATTAGGGATCTGTGGCATACAGTAATGTATAAGAAGAAGATTCAAAGTACCCGCAATTTCTTTAAATATAATTAATCAAGTGAAGCATGTAACCTAATGAATGTATTTGATATAAGCTACTGTTCAAATACAGATTTTTATCTCCCCCTCTCTATCTCTCTACTGGAATTTGTAAAGGGAAGGATGGAGGGTACCGGGGATTCTTGTTTAAAAGCTTACTCTTCACGTCTTGAAGGATGTCAACAGTCTGCATGCTTGTCAAATTACAGACTGACACACAGCCACAATTTTTAATTGCAGGAAATTAATAACAATTAAGATTTACAGAATGTTGGGAGAGTAAGGAGAGGAAAGAAAGGCTGTCTGGAGATAGAGAAAGGATCCTAGATTAGTTTGATGCAGATTACTTGGAGGAAAAAAAATACGGAGTAAATCGGGACAAAAAATAAATATTGCAATACTGTTTTTAACGTATGAATATTTTATTTTGTTACATTTTTTTTCACCAAAATGTTAGTAACTAAATAAAGGAGATATGTTTGGAGATGGACAATGTCCAATTTGTGACCAACACTTGGGTTCTTCAGGCAGCAAGACCACACCACCACCCTACCATTGCAATTCTTTGGTTCCATATTTAAGATTTGAAGGGGTACTCTGGTGGAAAACATTTTTTGTAAATGAACTGGTGCCAGAAAGTAAAACAGATTTGCAAATTACTTCTATTAAAAAATCTTTATCCTTCCAGTACTTTTTAGAAGGTGTATGCCAGAGAGAAAAATATTTTCTGAATTTTTGTCTTGTCCACAGTGCTCTCTGCTGACACCTGATGCCCGTATCAGGAACTGTCCACAGCAGGAGAAAATCCTCATAGCAAACCTATGCTACTCTGGACAGTTCCTGACACGGACAGAGGTGTCAGCAGAGACCACTGTGGACAAGACAAAAAAGAAATTCAAAAAGAAAAGAATTTCCTTTGCAGCATACAGCTGCTAATCAGTACTGGAAGGATAAAGATTTTTTAATAGAAGTAATTTACAAATCTGTTTAACTTTCTGTCACCAGTTCATAAAAAAAAAAAAAAAAAGTTTCCCATCAGAGTGTCCCTTTAGAGTTGAGTGAATCTACAGTAAGATTTTCCAATTCAAATCTGATGAATCAGCAGCCATTTCATTTAGTCATGGAAAAGTTGTTCCGCTTTCCAAGTGTTCCCATTGCCCAGAGAAGTCTGGAATGGCACAGACGATAGTCTGGACGAGAGTTGAGGCAATCAGAGTATATAGAATGCAGAATGACTTTTAAATCAACTGCTTCTTAATTACATTTAAATTTGGCAAAACTCTAGACCCTTATATGGAGCAGTGTTGCGTTGATCTTTGTTTGTTCTTTGCTTGTTTTATTTTTTTAGCCTTTAACTCAAAGGCCTTACTTAGAGTAACGTCTGGAGATATGAAAGGGTTGTCCTGCGACAACTAAAATTCTTTTAAAGTGGTCAGGTTGATTTTACAAAAAAAAGGAGGAATACTCACCGTCCTGATCCCTCACCACCGCCATTCCAATGGTGACCAGGTAAATGCTGCTCCTCAATTCCTGCAATTTCAACAAACAATGACCACAATGGTGACCCGTCTCAATCAGTGGATTCCTTAGTGGGCATTTCCTTTGTCCCAAGATTGGGACTGGAAAGTGGTGAACCACAAGCACTTGTGCATTGTCAAAAGGGGGGACCAGGCAGGTTGTTAAGCCAGTCTGGCCCCTTTTAAAAAATATTTCTATCACCTAAAAACCCATTAAATGAATATTTTGAACTACATCGCATACACCTTTTGTGCCTGTGTGGAATGTTGTGATCTCCCTCGTTCTTTTTGTGCCAAAATATTTCCTCTCCAAGGCCAAAGGTGAGGATTGTGATCTTGCCTGACGAGTATGAAGTAGTTCACCAATCTAGAAGCACTAGGACCTAAGCAAGTTGAGTTTCCTCAATATAATCACTTTTTGAATTTCTTGACCATAAACTGATATATTAAATAAACTCAATGGACACCAAAAACTATATGCGAAAGTAGCCAATTTTTTTTTTAAAGAAAAGGCTTTTGCTAACCCGCCTTCATCAGGCTTTCTATAGTGCCAGAGAGTTTTCAACAAACAAGAAAAGGTCTTTGTGTATTAATCAATTGTTTACAGTTTCTATAAATAAAATTGCAAAAAAAAATTCAAACAACAATACATTGAAATATTTCTAAATACAGAAAGCTGTAGAACAAGTAAGAATGCTTTGTTAAAGCTTAATGGGAAAAAGGACGGCTCCAATATTGCTACCTGACCTTCCACCGTACTTTTGGCTGTGGAAGTCCCTGAGCAGATGAAGAACCATACTGTACAGGAATCACATGGGGTATTCTTCGAAAGGCTGGGCAGTGGAAAAGCAACCTCTTTCTCTTAAAGGTGATGAACCCATATCCAGCTGGTATATTTAAATACAATCCCTCATATCATCAGTGGCCAAGACATGCTTACTAGTCTCACAAAAATACCTTTGAGCCAGAACTAACACTTTCCAATGTGTGGCCCTAAGAAATTGGAAAGGCTTGTTTAACAAAAGTTTCACATCTCTATTGTCCTGTCTAACAGTCCCTCACAAAATGTTCAGGTTGGGTGCAATGCCAATAACGTCTCGTTTCAGACATTCAACATCAAAATGCTGGTTCCAATTATTGGGCCTTTCCTTTCTTCACAAATTTTATTAGAGCATCATAAATGTTTTGACAAATTCTTTTGAGTTTTCTGGATTTCCTGCCATGAACTCCTTTGGTCCCAACCCCTCAGAGGCCACTGGAGCCACATAGCATTTTTCAGTCAGGAGTTTTCTCCCCTATGGGAGCAGACAGTTGTATTTTGATAAAGGTCTGCATGTTTTAGTAAAAAAAAATGAAAATTGCTGAACGAGTTCACTATCCTCCTGACTAGTGTCATTGTTTTCCGGAAGTCAGCAGTATTACTGTCATAAAATAAGGATTCCAGTTGCTGAATAATACTACCCTGGCTTGACCATTGACCTGGTGGTCTACACAATGCCCCTTCCCCCTTTTGAATTAAACGACTCAGAGTGTGGTCCTAACTTCATGAGATGTATGGATAGCAACGAACAGCACCAAAGAAAGTGGCTTATTCAGAAAGCATTCAGGGAAAATTAATAAAACATTATAATATATAATACAAGATCACAACATAATAAAACAATAGAATCAGACAGTTGTTTATTTCTGCCTGAAATACAGCAGCATAAAACAAAGTCAGGGTTCTGTAATATAGAGAACTATCTAAAACAGATTACTCTGAAACACATTATCTAGTCATTGGGGCAGTCCCTGCTTCTCCCCACCTTACTAGCTTTGGGCATATCTTTCTATGTGTGTTTTGGAAGGGATGTATTGCTCAAACTGGTGGGGAGCAGATTTCTCTGAAACACGCAAATGTTTAAGAGTAACTCATACTTTTCTGTATTACAAACCCTGACTGTGTTTCATGCTGCCTGTCATTCATTCAGCATGATATCTAGCTTCCTCCGAACTTGCGATGGGAGTAAAGGCGCTGGACACCACCACTGGAGAACGATTCAGTTTAACCTCTTAAGGACCCAGGGCGTATGGATACGCCCTCACACCCTGGGCCTTAAGGACCCAGGGTGTATCCATACGCCCTGGCGTTTTCCGGTCCTTGCCGCACGCCGGGCAGAGATAGGAAGCAGATACCTGCTGAAATGCTTCAGCAGGCATCCAGGGCAAACGTCGAAGGGGGCCATGTCTGCCACCCATGTCGTCGATCGATGCAAATCGCGAGGGAAATCGCCCCTGCGATCTGCGGCGATACCGGGCTGATCGGGTCTCTGCGACCCGAACGCCCGGTAATTTTGCATGATCCCGGTTGTCACAGACAGCCAGGACCATGCTAAAGTATAGGAGCGAAGTGGCAAGCCTGCCACCTCCTCCTATCCCCTGCGGTCCATCGGTTAGTTAACCGACCAATCGCAGGGGGGGTGGCGGTTACTTTCTCCTGCCCTGCCCGGCCCCTGGAAGTCCGGAGAGGAAGGGAGGAAGACCGGAGGATGCGGCGGGTGACGGGGGAGTGCTGGGGCCTGGCTTACTTACCTCGTCCCTGAAGACCCGGATCCTGGCGATGAAGACGGCGGCGGTGGCGACAGGTGAGTTCCTCTTCAGCCGCGGTCGGGCCCTTTACAGCACTGCACGTCGCCGTAAAGCGACATGCATTGCTGTAATGGGACCCTGTATACTACAACTCCCAGCATGCCCAGACAGCCCTTGGTGTCTGGGCATGCTGAGAGTTGCAGTTTTGCAACATCTGGAGGTCCACAGTTTGGAGACCACTGTGCCCTTCCAGATGTTGCAAAACTACACATCCTCAGCATGCCCTTACTGTCCAGGCATGCTGGGAGTTGTAGTTATGTAACATCTGGCTCTTCAGATGTTGCAGAACTACAACTCCCAGCATGCCTGAACAATTTTGGCATACTGGGAGTTGTAGTTTTGCAACATCTGGAAGGGCACAGATTGGGAACCACTGTATTAGTGGTCTGCAAACTGTAGTCCTCCAGGTGTTGCAAAACTACAACTCCAAGCATGCTGGGAGTTGTAGTTCGGCAACATGTGGCTCTAAAAATGTTGCCGAACTACTACTTCCAGCATGCCTGAGAATGTTTGGGAGTAGTGGTTTTGCAACAACTGGAGGCACACTGGTTGGGAAACATTGTCTGTTTCCTAACTCAGTGTTTCCCAACCCGTGTGCCTCCAGCTGTTGCAACACTATAACTACCAGTATGCACTGATAGACTGTGCATTCTGGGAGTTGTAGTTTTGCAACAGCTTGAGGTCCCCCCCCCCCTGTGAATGTACAGGGTACATTCACATGGGCAGGGGGCTTACAGTGAGTATCAGGCTGCAAGTTTGCGATGCAGCAAATTTTGCGTGGCAGCTCAAACTCGCAGCGGGAAACTCGCTGTAATCCCCTGCCCGTGTGACTGTACCCTAAAAACACTACACTACACTAACACAAAATAAAATAAAAAGTAAAAAACACTACATATACATATACCCCTACACAGCCCCCCTCCCCTCCCCAATAAAAATGAAAAATGTCTGGTACGCCACTGTTTCCAAAATGGAGCCTCAAGCTGTTGCAAAGCAACAACTCCCAGTATTGCTGGACAGCCGTTGACTGTGCAAGCATGCTGGGAGTTTTGCAACAGCTGGAGGCACCCTGTTTGGGAATCACTGGCATAGAATACCCCTATGTCCACCCCTATGCAAATCCCTAATTCAGTACCCCTTATTACGTATGCAAAAGTCGTCAAACCCCTGTGGGGTATTAAGGCTCACTTTATTCCTTGTTACGTTCCTCAAGGGGTCTAGTTTCCAAAATGGTATGCCATGTGTTTTTTTTTTTTTTTTGCTGTTCTGGCACCATAGGGGCTTCCTAAATGCGACATGCCCCCGAGAAAAATTTGCTCTCAAAAAGCCAAATATGACTCCTTCTCTTCTGAGCATTGTAGTTCGCCCGTAGTGCACTTCTGGTCAACTTATGGGGTACCTCCATACTCAGAAGAGATGGGGTTACAAATTTTGTGGGGTATTTTCTGCTATTAACCCTTACAAAAATGTGAAGTTTGGGGGGAAACACATTTTAGTGAAATGTATTTTTATTTTTTTACATATGCAAAAGTCGTGAAACACCTGTGGGGTATTAAGGCTCACTTAATTCCTTGTTACGTTCCTCAAGGTGTCTTGTTTCCAAAATGGTATGGCATGTTTTTTTTTTTTTTGCTGTTCTAGCACCATAGGGGCTTCCTAAATGCAACATGCCCCCCCAAAAACCATTTCAGAAAAACGTACTCTCCAAAATCCCCTTGTCACTCCTTCGCTTCTGAGCCCTCTACTGCGCCCGCCGAACACTTTACTGAGACATATGAGGTATGTGCTTACTCGAGAGAAATTGGGCTACAAATATATGTATAAATTTTCTCCTTTTACCCCTTGTAAAAATTCCAAAATTGGGTCTACAAGAACATGCGAGTGTAGAAAAATTAAGATTGTGAATTTTCTCCTTCACTTTGCTGCTATTACTGTGAAACACCTAAAGGGTTACAAGGCTGACCGAATATCATTTTGAATACTTTGGGGGGTGCAGTTTTTATAATGAGGTCATTTTTGGGTTATTTCTAAAATGAAGACCCTTCAAATCCACTTCAAACCTGAACTGGTCCCTGAAAAATAGTGAGTTTGGAAATTTTGTGAAAAATTGGAAAATTGCTGCTGAACTTTGAAGCCCTCTGGTGTCTTCCAAAAGTAAAAACTTGTCAATTTTATGATGCAAACATGAAGTAGACATATTGTATATGTGAATAAAAAATATATATTTTGAATATCCATTTTCCTTACAAGCAGGGAGCTTCAAAGTTAGTAAAATGCTAAATTTTCTAATTTTTCATAAAATTTTGGGATTTTTCACCAAGAAACGATGCAAGTTACCAAAAAATTTTACCACTATGTTAAAGTAGAATATGTCAAGAAAAAACAATCTCGGAATCAGAATGATAACTAAAGGCATTCCAGAGTTATTAATGTTTAAAGTGACAGTGGTCAGATGTTCAAAAAATGGCCGTGTCCTAAGGTGTAAAATGGCTGGGTCCTTAAGAGGTTAATCACCCATGATGCAGCGCATTTCACAGTATGACTGCTTCATCAGGCATACCCAGGTGAGTACAACTATACAATATATAGGGACCATGATTAACCCTTCAAGTGAGCTTAAAGTGACCATATGCCGCATATCTAAAAAAAAATGTGTGTACATCGGTTATACAATGAAAATGTCATAAAAATACATACATGCATACATACATAAAAAATCTCTGAATATTCTGATAACATTGAAAAGGTTACCCAGAAATTTATAATATGCTGAAATGTATTAATTAGAATACGCAATAAAAGTTATATAAAATTAGAAAATATGAAAAAAAGTAAAAAATATATGGATAAACCACAGGTATCAGCATATCAACGGGCATTCTCGATCGTTTCATTTAGACCTCCTGGGAATAAAGTCCCCCAGGGTAAAGATCCAAAACGATTCCCTGTTGATAAGTTTCTGGAATCTATTTCTAACATGAGGAGAATAAAACAGCTGTCAAGTTCTCTTTAAAAAAGGTCATAGAAAAGGAAGAATGGTAAAACGGTCCATATTTTTGGCAGCTTAAGTAATCTTTTTTCGCAATATGCCTATTTTAATTCCTATATACATCTTGAATGCACATATTTGCAAACTACTTAAAGGTTAACTTCTATAAGCTAATGGCAGTTTACATAACCAAATTTTGTCTTTCATTTCCACAGCTGATTGTTCCAAATTCTGTCCATATCCAGCCTCTACCAGCCGCATTTAACCTCTAATTTCGCTCTTATTTCTGCCCTCTCTCTTAGGCCAGTAAAGTAATTTGGAAATCGAACTTTGCCTGAGTGTTAATGATGAAGCTCTGGGAAGTTTTGTCTGTAATGAGGCACCATACAGACGGAAGTACCAGTTGGGATTTCTATTACAGCCATATGTGACTCCGATGTTGCATGCATTAACATACGGCAGGTCAGGTTAACATATGTACACTGAAAAATGACTAATGACTTATCACACTGATGTTATTTTTGGACCCTCTTCCTTGTGTGCAACCTTTCAGAAAGGAACAAGTAAAGGCAGTTTATGAATCCTCTGTCTTGGTTCCCCGTGAAGAAGCAGAAAAGTTAAACCATATGCTGAGCAGGGAGAGGAAGGAAAATTAAAGCATTCTGGAAAAAATAAACAGCATGGGGGCATCACCATCCGGTAGTAACTAGCTAAAGGGGATGAATGCCCAGCAATGTCCCTTTTCCTGGCAGACAGCAGCATGCTTGGATGACAGATGCTACCAGTTTTGTCCCACAGGCTAAATTTGGTGCCTTTTGTGCCACTGATATAGATATGGCTGCAGGGGCACCAAAATTAGATTGGCAGTATCTAGGAAGTCAACTTTTTACTGACATCAATTCGGGATGGAGAAGACAGGTATGAGCTCAGGGACCTCCAAGGTCCCCACATGCCATTAGTTTCCTTTACAGCTGCACTGGGTTCCGGATTATGAATTTGCCACAGTCGGTCATTCATCAGCTTCTCGTCCGCACGCCAGCAGAATCCAACGGCAACAAAAAAGAGTCCATCACATGCCTCAAACTTCATCCCAGTTATCAGCAGATATAAATTTCATCATGTGCCTACGACTAGGTGATGAAACCTCTTCTAAATTATACAGGTTCCAGCAAACAAATAATTTATGTTCTTTAAAGCAGAGCTCCGTCGAAATGAGCCACTTCCTCATGTTTCCCCTCTTAAACAGGAAATCTTTAAAAACTTGGCTGCGGAGTTATGGAATTACCTGTGGAAACATATTGAACAAGGTCATGTAGAGGGGTCGGCTGTGTCAGACACCGTGTCACAATCCTTGCATCCACAACTGTAATTTGTTTTTCTAGCGGCTTTTTTTTCTCTCCTTCAGGATATGTAGCTGCAGAGACCTAAACCTATAAATTGTGAACTTTACATGATGGTTATTGTTTAGTTTCCTTATGTGTGTTTATTTTTTTTTACACAGATCTTTCTTTTCTTAAGTAATATTTCTTTTACATGCTCTGTAAGAAAAGAAAAAATAACAGAAAAGATTTAAAATTAAAATTAAACATATTTTTACAACTTTTTTTTTAGCTTTTTTTAAAATAATTACGCAACTTCTTAAAGAGAAAAACTAAAGCATGCTGCAATGTCGAACTACTATAAACTCCACCTAAGGGTTAAAAGAGGAATAAATAAAACAAATGTGGGCCTGGCGTTTCATACTGTATTTCCCTATTGCCTCTGACTGCATTGTTGTTTTGCCCCCAAAAAACGCAGATCAGCGATTATGTTGTTTTTGGGGGGTGTTTTCGTTTATATATACATGGTATATTTACATGCCATAGATTTGTTGTGATACAGAAGTTTTTTTTATTGTTTTTATTTTTATTGAAAGAGACAGGTACACTTTAAATAGCTTTTTCAACCTGTGTGTGTTTGTGTCACCTTGTGTCTGTAAGGCTGGGTTCACATATGTCTGGCATCCGGCATAGGTGAACTCAGCCTAGATCTCGATGCAACTAATGCCATAACTGATGACAAGTTGTTATCAGTTGTATGGCATCCAGCTTCCATTGTTTTTGCACAGTGGACAGGGGAATGCAGCAAGCTTTGTTCCCCTGTCTGGTGCCGTTCGATGTGTCCAACCATCCGTTGTCAAAATTGAGACACTGGATGATTGTGAACTGTCCTATTCAAATGGATGGGATCAGTTCTAGCATCAGTTTCTCTCCGGTGCACACCAGAGGGAAACTGTGCCGGATGCCTGATATATGTGAACTCAGCCTAACAAGTCCAAACATTCAAGGGTACAGAAACTTTTAATCAGGGCATTTGGGGGATTTACTACTATTATAATATTTTGGGAATAAAATACAATGTTTTATTATTGTAAACAATGAAATTCAATTATAAAAAGTGTTTGTCTTTTCCATAAACTTTCAATGAGCACATCATTACATTAAAAAAACGGATGTATTCTATTCCTATTTTATGGACTAATTTTGCAATTTATTTTACAATGTGTGACCAAAGTCTTACAGAGTGCAGAATGTATTGTATGACAGACTTGTAATTAGTTTTGTCAAATTCTATTGGGGTGCTTATCTCTTTGATGGGAAAAATTGTTCTGCATGCTATTCTATTGTTCCAAGCAAATATGATAAAATCTGCTCCATGCAATCCGATGCATGCAAGTGTAAACATAGCCTTAGGGTCTACTCAAACCGAAGAAATAATAAGTGCACTCACCGCAAGATAGCTGCTACATCTGGTACTTTTATTGGAAGTCCATAAGACAAAACAGTGCAGGGAGGTAACAAGAAAGGAGGTGAGCAGAGGCTATTGCCCCGTCTCATGCTACATGCGCTTCATAAGGCCGCAAGCGGCCTTATGAAGTGCATGTAGCACAAGACGGGACCGTAGCTTCAGCTCACCTCATTTTTCGTTACCTCCCTGCACTGTTTTGTCTTATGGACTTCCAATAAAACTACCAGATGTAGCAGCTATCTTGCGGTGAGTGCACTTATTATTTCTTTGGTTTGAGTTGATACATTGAACTTAATCTTCACATCACAATAAGTTTGCAACACTACTAGGCTGCCTCTGTTGTTATGCTGCAGGAGTGTTGCGATCAGCCAGACATCCTACAGGTGTATGTATCAGCAGTGCCAGGCTGTCTCCTCCTTCTATGCTATAGTTTTCATTACACTCATCTTCGGCTGACGTGCTCTGTCCATACTGCCGGTAGCCAGCCGTTTTAAATGAATGTAATTAAAGGGGTACTCCGCCCCTAGACATCTTATCCCCTATCCAAAGGATAGGGGATAAGATGTCAGGTCGCCGCGGTCCCGCTGCTGGGGAGCCCCGAGTTCGCTCTGCACGTAATTACGCGCAATACAGGGGCAGGAGCATCGTTATGTCACGGCTCCGCCCCTCGTGACGTCACGGCCCGCCCCTTTCAATACAAGTCTATGGGAGGGGGCATGGCGGTAGTCACGCCCCCTACCATAGACTTGCATTAAGGGGACGGGCCGTGATGTCACGAGGGGTGGAGCCATGACATCACGCGGCTCCGTCCCCTGTATCGCCCGTCATTACGCACAGAGCGAACTCGCTCTGTGCTTTAATCATAGCGCAGTGCCGCAGTGGCGATCCCTGGAGTCCCCAGCAGCGGGACCGCGTCAATCTGACATCTTATCCCCTATCCTTTGGATAGGGGATAAGATGTCTAGAGGCGGAGTTCCCCTTTAAGGGAAAATGTTTTCATAGGTGAGTGCCAATGATTTTTCTTTCTTTTATAATAAATTTTTGGGATATTACATTTCTTATTGTGCACCCCTTTATTATCCCACAATGAATGCTCCAGACTTTCCTCTCAAGTGTACCTTATAGCCTTAAAAGGGTTACTTAGAGATTAAAAATAAATCCCAACCCCAGTCAGCTGCCTTACTGATGTTCCCGATCCCTGCTCAACATTGCTACTTCCTGGTTCCTGATGATTTGTTGTCCCTGCAAGAAGTGACTGCTCAGCTAATCAGTGTGGGAAGTGGGAAGCTGCAGGGACGCTACATCACCAGGAACCAGGAAGTGGCAGTGATGAGCAAAGACCAGGAACATTAATGCAGCAGCCGCATAGGCCTGGGTTGGTCAGTATTTAATGCATTTTGGAAAGTCTTTAGACCTTTTTATTTTTATTCCATTTTGTCAATTTTGTTTCCCCCCCATTGTTTTGCACTCAATACCTCATAATGACAAAGTGAAAACAAAATGTTAGAAATCTTTATTAATTTATTGAAAATAAAAAACTAAAATCTTGCAGTTACATAAGTATCCAGACCCTTTACTCAGGACTTAGTTGAAGCCCCTTTAGCACTAATTATAGTTCCAGTCTTCTTGGGTGTGAGGCCACAAGGTTTACACACCTGGATTTGGTGATTTCCTGGCCTTTCCAGATATTTTCTATATGGTTAAAGGGGGTACTCCAGTGGAAAACATTCTTTTTTAATCAACTGGTGCCACAAAGTTAAACAGATTTGTAAATTGCTTCTATATAAAAATCTTAATCCTTCCAGTACTTATCAGCTGCTGTATGCTCAACAGGGAGTTGTATTTCGTTCTGGAGTTCTTTTCAGTCTGACCACAGTGTTCTCTGTTGACACTTATGTCCATGTCAGGAACTGTGCAGAGCAGGAGAGGTTTGCTATGTGGATTTGCTTGTACTCGGACAGTTCCTGACATGTACAGTGGTGTCCGCAGAGAGCACTGTGGTCAGACAGAAAATAAATTCAAAAAGAAAAGAACTTCCCCTGTAGCATAGTAACATAGTTCATGAAGGTGAAAAAGACCAGAGTCAATCAAGTTCAACCTATAACCCTAATGAGTCCCTACTGAGTTGATCCAGGGGAGGGCACAAAAACCCTCATACTCAAGGTAAAAAATCCTTCCTAGTCAAATATTGCAATCAGAATAAATCCCTGGATCAACCTTCTGTCCCTATAGATCTAGAATACATAACCTATAATATTATTAATCTCCAAAAAGGCATCCAGACCCCTTTTCAATTCTTTTCCCGTGTCTTTCAATTCTTTTAACCAAGACCACCTCCTCAGGCAGAGAATTCCAAAGTCTCACTGCTCTTACAGTAAAGAACCCCCGTCTGTGCTGGTGTAGAAACCTTCTTTCCTCTAAAAGTAGAGGATGCCCCCTTGTTATAGATCCAGTCCTGGGTATAAAGAGATCATGGGAGAGATCCGTCATATGCCAAACTCGAGTGCTAGGAAGACATACTGTACGGCGATCCCTGTCTTTGTGACAGATCGCCCTGTCTTAGAGCTGGGCGGTATGACCAAATATGTGTATCACGGTATTTTTGTTCCACGGTATATAACTGTATTTCTTTCACCACCACCACCACCCCCCCCCCCCAAATCATGTGACCCGCCAGCGCTGTTCTGCTCCCCCTTAATTAATTATCAGCCCAGCGGGGTACTACTCACATGTGTCCTCCTCTTTGTTGGGGGCCGCTGGCGCTGGAACTCTATACTGTACGCCAGTGGTCTCCAACCTGCGGACCTCCAGATGTTACAAATCTTTTGCAGCCCGGGCATAGGGATACAACGTACAGCAGTGGTCTCAGCCATTGGCTGTCCGGGCATGCTGGGAGTTGTATTTTTTCAACATCTGGAGGTCCACAGGTTGGAGACCACTGGGGTACAGTATAGAGTTCCAGCGCCGGCGGCCCCCAACATAGAGGAGGAGGGCAGTGCTTGCGGGTGACATATGTGAGTAGTACCCCGCTGGGCTGATAATTTATTGGGGGGGGAGCAGAACAGCGCTGGCTGGTAACATGATTTGGTGGGGGGGCAGAACAGCGCTGGTGGGTCACATGATTTGGTGGGGGGAGGGGGGGGGGCAGAACAGCGCTTGCGGGTCACATATGATTAGTTCCCCGATGTGGGGACAGCGCAGCACTGGGCTGATAATTCATTCCCAACCGGTATTGCGGTATGGGAAAAATTCATATCGTGCAGCACAAAAATTTCAGTATTCGGTATGAACTGGTATACCGCCCAGCCATACCCTGTCTGTCCCCCTAATAATTGTGTCCCCCACTACCAGTACCTGTGTGGCCTGCCCTGCTCTCCTCCTTCCCTACTTACTGGAGCAGACACCTCCCCTGTCAGTCAGAGGCAGAGTCCTGCTGCAGCACTGCTAGCTCTGAAATGGCATCCCCCTTATCTGCCAACTGGGCAAACTTGTTGGGGTGTGCCAGATCAGAACTAGCCTCCCTGACACTTTTCTCTCCACCCTGTTTTCTAAACCAGCTAGCTGCCCGACTATCCGACACCTCTGTCCCACTATCCTCCCCCACCTCTACTCCAGAGAGTACTTGCTCGGTGAGCAGAAGACTCCTCTCCAAGTTGTCAATACGTCTCAGTTTTACCAGTTGCTCCTCTAGATCCAGGATCTGGGCTTCCAAATGAAGAATTCGCACACATCTCGCACAACAATATGCACGCTCAAACTGCTGTTCAAGGATGCACACTGGACTGCCTTTTCCAACATCGAGGCCATACTAGATTTGAGGATTGTAAAAATTAGCAGTAAAAAAATCAAATACCATATTTTCCAGCATATAAGATGTTCTCAAAGGTCGGGGGTCGTCTTATACGCCGGGTGCTACAGTGGGCCGGGACACCCGGAGTATGGATTTTCCATACCCCGGGCGTCCCAGCCAAGATTAATTTCCCCTGTCACATTCGGGACATCCTTGTGCCCCGAAAGATCTTTTTGGGACACAAGGATGTCCCGGTTACTTTTCTGCGGCCCCCTGTTTACTTTAAAAATGCATGGGCCGCAGGGAGGTAGCGCACGCAATGACATCACTGATGTCCTGTGCGTGCCCCCATAGAAACGGCAGAGCAGAGCGGAGCAGCGAGGACGTGTGTGCATGGTCAGTTACTAGCTGCACGTCATCTTTGCTTCGCCGACCACTACTCCTCCAGTCCCAGGACCTACTGCTATGGCCTATAGGCCATGGCAGTAGATTGTGATCTCCGACCAGAGGAGTGGTGGTCGGACCACTGAGGCGAGGCAGTACACAGGCATACAGCCTCCAGCCATACATTGTGTATGGCTGAAGTCTGTATGTCTGTGGTGGGGGGGCACTGCCTGCCTAATGTGGGAGAACTACAACCTAATGTGCGGAGAACTATACTGCCAACCTAATGTGGGGGAACTACAACCTAATGTAGGGGAACTACAACCTAATGTCGGGGAACTATTGTATACTGCCAACCTAATGTGGGGAAACTATACTGCCAACCTAATGTGGGGGAACTATACTGCCAACCTAATGTGGGGGAACTATACTGCCAACCTATTGTGGGGGAATAACAACCTAATGTAGGGGAACTACCGTATACTGCCAACCTAATGTGGAGGAACTACAACCTAATGTGGGGGAACTCTGCTGACAACCTAATGTGGGGGGGGGGAACTCTGCTGACAACCTAATGTAGGGGGAACTATGCTGCCTACCTATTGTGAGGGAACTATGCTGCCTAGCTAGTGTGGGGGAATAATGGTAAGGTACTGCACATCGCGGTAGAGGGGTAGACTTATACGGCAAGTACATTTTAACTGTAAAAGTTGGGGGTTGTCTTGTATGCCCAGTCGTCTTATAGGCGGGAAAATATGGTATTTCAATTATACTCCCGGAATTTAAAGACCCTTAATTTTAAGTCCCTCTCACTTTTATACTTACACTCACTTGTATACTTCGCACTCTTGTATACAGACACACAATCACTAGCTCAGACTATCGCTTAGTATACTTTCTTTTATAGTTACCAGACACCACCTCTCTCTTCCACCACCTGGAAGTGAATGCAAAAAAAAAAAAAAGCATACAGCAGCTGATAAGAACTGGAAGGATTAAGATTTTAAATAGATTAAGATTCTAAATAGAAGTAATTTACACATTTTAAATGGATTAAGATTTTAACCCCTTAAGGACCCGGAGTTTTTCCGTTTTTGCATTTTCGTTTTTTCCTCCTTACCTTTAAAAAAATCATAACTCTTTCAACTTTGCACCCAAAAATCCATATGATGGCTTATTTTTTGCGCCACCAATTCTACTTTGTTATGATGTCAGTCATTTTACCCAAAAAGCTACGGCGAAACGGAAAAAAAATAATTGTGAGACAAAATTGAAAAATAAATGCCATTTTGTAATTTTTGGGGCTTCTAGTAAATTTTTCGGTAAAAATGACACCTTCTCTTTATTCTGTAGGTCCATGCAATTAAAATGATACCCTACTTATATAGGTTTGATTTTGTTGTACTTCTGGAAAAAATCATAACTACATGCAGGAAAATTTATACGTTTAAAATTGGCATCTTATGACCCCTATAACTTTTTTCCACGTATTGGGGCGGTATAAGGGCTAATTTTTTGCGCCGTGATCTGAAGTTTTTAGCGGTACCATTTTTGCATTGATAGGACTTATTGATCGCTTTTTATTCATTTTTTTCATGACATAAAAATTGACTAAAAATGCACTATTTTGGACTTTGGAATTTTTTTGCGCGTACGCCATTGACCGTGCGGTTTAATTAACTATATATTTCTATAATTCGGATATTTCCGCATGTGGCAATACCACATATGTTTATTTTTATTTACACTGTTTTTTTTTGGGGGGGGGGGGTTGATTCAAACTTTTATTAGGGAAAATGTTAAATGATCTTTATTCACTTTTTTTTCCCCTTTTTTTTAAAAAATGTTATAGCTCCCATAGGGAGCTATAACACTGTACTCACTGATCTTTTACATTGATCAGTGGTTTCTCATAAGAAACCACTGATCGATGATTGTGCTGCTTGACTGCTCATGCCTGGATCTCAGGCACTGAGCACTCATTCGGCGATCGGACGCCAGGAGGAAAGGTAGGAGACCCTCCTCGTGTCTTACAGCTATTCGGGATGCCGCGATTTCGCTGCGGCAATCCCGAACAGCTCCCTGAGCTAACCGGTATGGTTTTACTTTCACTTTAGACATGGTGTTCAACTTTGAACGCCGCGTCTAAAGAGTTAATAGCATGCTGCACCGCGATGAGTGCTGCGCGCTATTAGCCATGGGTCCCGAACATTGTTAGAGGCCGGGCCCTTTCCCGCCGTGGCCCTGCGTTATAGAACGGGAGCGGACTCATGACGTACTGGTACGTCATGGGTCCTTAAGGGGTTAAATAGAAGTAATTTACAAATCTGTTTAACTTTCTGGCACCAGTTGATTTAAAAAAAAAAAATTCCACTGGAGTACCCCTTTAAGTATCTGAACTGCTGTCAACAGAGTAAAAAGCAGCTCAGGCAAGATGGCCAACCCTGTAATTTTGTACAGAAATAAAAATCTACAATCAAAAAACAAAACCAGCTTAGAGAAAAAGAATATGTGTCACCATGTGGAATTAGGATGAACTTGCAGCAGTTTATCACCATTATTGAATTTCCCTTTTACTAAAGTGATGCAATCTTGTTGTTATCTAAAATTTGCAAATCTAGTCATATGATTTTGCTTATTATGGATTAATGGGATTGAACTTCAAGAATGACCTGCAAATGCTCTTTTAATCTTATACAGATCAACCAGATAATTCTCTAGTTATAGAGAGTATAAAAGTATATAACCCACAAACTTGCATTAATCTTTGCAAATGAGGGCAAATTTGATTATTACGAAAGATAAAAAAAAGGATAAAAAGTATTCCTCCGTAACAATAACAAAAAAAAAAAGATTAGATCATTTGTCATTTCACCCAACCAGGACAGTATGGCCTCACGAACATGGCAGAACTTGGTATGTACTCTGTGTGATACCATATGGTGCCTCTGCTTGACACAGAAAGACATGAAAAGACATGTTTTCCAGAATATGCACCATTCTTGTTCAGGGTCTTTGTCTCATTAATCCTCTGTTCAAATTCAGGGCAGTTTTTAATGAAATTGATGAGTAAACATCAAAAAAGTGCTTTTGCCAACCATCATGTAAGGTTGTATTAAAATTTCAAAGTCTCTACGTTGCATAGTGCACCAAAGTAAAGTTTTGGTATATAGACAGTACATTTAAATTATGGCACTCACCCTCTGTCAGGATCTGGTATGCGGGGGCGACACAGGTAGTGGATCCTCTGTGTCAGTGAGGTGATGGCGTGGGCCGTATCAGGGGAACGGAATCTAATGGGTTACTGGTTTTCCCCAGAGCCCGCCGCAAAGCGGGATGGACTTGCTGCGGCAGGTAACCCCCAGGTCGTTCCACCCAATAGCGACTCAGCCTCACTGACTGCTGAGTCAGGCGCGGTACAGAAGGACAAGGCAAAAGGCAAGGTCAGACGTAGCAGAAGGTCAGGGCAGGCAGCAACGGTTTGTAGTCAAGGGCAACAGCAAGGGTCTGGATACACAGGCAAGGACACACGGGAACACTTTCACTGGCACAAGGCAACAAGATCCGGCAGGGACAGGAAGGGGAAGTGGGTTTATATAGTGTAGGGAGCGCTTGGAACTAATTGGGCCAGGCACCAATTAATGATGCACTGGCCCTTTAAATCTGAGAGATCGGGGCCGCACACGCCGGGACTGAGCAGGAGGACGGGGCAGTTGAGAGACATGGGATGCGACCCGCGAACAGGCACGTCCTGCCGCTGGGATCGCATCCCCGCCGAGCAACACAGAGCAGCGCTCCCGGTCAGCGAGTCTGACCGGGGCGCTGCAAGGAAGAGAAGAACACCGCAAGCGCTCCGGGGGAGGAGCAGGACCCTGAGCGCTCGGCGTTACAGTACCCCCCCCCCCCTTGGGTATCCCCCTCTTTTTGGAACCGAGGAATCTGTGGATGAGTTCCTTGTCCAAAATATTGGCCTCGGGTTCCCACGATCTTTCTTCCGGACCACAATTCTCCCAATCCACCCAAAAAATGTTTTACCTCGAACGACCTTGGAGGCAAGAATTTCCTTAATGGAGAAGACATCAGAGGAGCCAGAGATAGGAGCAGGAACAGTGACCTTGGGAGAAAAGCGGTTAAGTACGAGAGGTTTGAGAAGAGAAACATGGAAAGAGTTAGGAATATGAAGAGAAGGAGGGAGATGAAGTTTGTAGGAGACAGAATTGATTTCATTCTTGATTTTGAAAGGTCCGAAAACACTAAAACTTGTGACTGCTATTCAGCTGCCCATCCTTAAATAGAAACAAGTGGGTGGCTGAGCAGTAGTCACAGATCTAGGTCCGCCAGTATACTTAAACCTCTAGCTTCTTATTAGCTCTGAGCACAATGGCACTCGGTCCTGATGGTATTCAGCATCAGAAATTAGCATTTACATCTATAGAGGTCAGGAAGAAGGCCGGAAGAAGCGCATTATACTGTGCGAAACTGCCGGCAGTTGCCTCTGAGCACCCTATGCCTTCCCGTCCATAGAGGGATCCGAATTGTAGCTGTGAGACATCTGTTGCTGCAGTGAGTGCAGGAGATTCTTTTGCTTTCTACAGTTGTATATTGCCTAAGATGTTTTACTGGGATTTATCCTAACACCACAATGAGTCTCCTTTCCCTGACAGCCCACATTGTTGGCCCGAGTCTTACCTGCTGTAGAGGTCCTACTTATGGTTGGGGCTTAATCTTCTTTTCCATAGAGAAATAGCCAACTATTCATCAGCTGTGTAGTTTCCCTCCAAATAACAAAGTTACCAGAATGCAGGTTTTTCACAATGCAGAACATTAAAAGACCCCATGACCGTCCCCAAACAGCCCCTTTTCAGAAGTCTGGTCACAGATCATTTACAGTTTAGGGATCCAAGGTATGTATTAGTTTAAGGGTTCTGGGGTCTGTATTAGTTTAGGGGTCTGGTCTAGAGTCTGTATTAGTTTAGAGGTCTGGTCGGGGGTATTAGATCAGGGGTTTGATTTATGGTCTGATCTGGGGTCTATATTATTAAAGTGTTCTGGTCTGTGGCCTATTTTCGTTTAGGAGTCTGGTCTGAGGTCTTATAAATTTTGGGGTCTGGTGTGGGGTAATGTTGGAGTCTGGTTTGAAGTCTAAATCAATTTATAGATTTTGTTTGACTATTATTTAATTTAGAAGTCTGATAAATTTTGGGGGTCTGGTGTGGGGTAATGTTGGGGTCTGGTTTGAAGTCTAAATCAATTTATAGATTTGGTTTGACAATTATTTAATTTAGAAGTCAGATCTGGGTCTTAATTTGTGTTGCTATTGAGTGTGAGGATTGGCTGTAGAAGTAAGGGGCCAACAAACCCTGCAGACTTCTGTTGCGCTCTAGCTTCTGACTGTATTCTTTTGTATAGTATGCAGTGTGCTAATATTCTGCAGACCATATCTGATTACTACATGTTAACTATATAGTGGCATAATTGGATATATTTGAGGAGACCTATGAATCTTATTTTACTTGTTTTTTATCTAATTTGCATGTTTTTTGCGCATATTTTTTTTACTTACAAGATAAGTGATTTCTGAAACTTGTCTATGTAGAGGTTCTTTACATTACTTTACATGTAGGATCATTAATTTATCACTTACAATTTCAAAAAAATATGCAAAATTACAATGCAATGATTGAAAAAACACCGCAAACATAGACCGCCTTCAGTGATGCTCGAAAAACCTGCTTTACAAAGTGAGAAATGTACACTGAATAGTAATTTTATTACAGACACCTGCCCTTTCATAGGTAGAGTGCCCCTGGGGTGCAAATGTCTGAGTGTCTGGTCAATGTCAATGTCTGGTCATTGATAAGACTAGATTAAGCCAACATTTTAAAAACTGCCATCCTTGTTGGGCTTTCCCATGAAGTGGTGTTGAGGGTAGACTGAAGATGGTGTTTCTGAGAAAAAACATCCAGTAAAAGGGATACAGTGGACAAAAACAACTTCTGAGTTGTACAGTGGCAAAATAGCGCTCCTTTAAAGTTCTAAAGGGCCTTAGTGTACCAATTTTTTCGTCTGTGTTCCATATGAACCTATATCAGGGCCCACACTTGCTCTGTACCAGGTAAAAACGTGATGCCTTCTTATGTGGCGAAGGAGCCTCTTAGCCCTCTCAGATGTACCTCAGAGGAACAAAATCAGGACATGCTCTATCATGTCATATTGTAAAGCAATTCTTCACAAGAAGTATTAGGGCATCTAAATCCTTTATACAGAGCTATGTGGAGAGCCTTGCAGGATCAAACAGACTGCCTACAGTTGTATAGTATAGAATCACACATTTTTGAAGCTCTACTCCAGTGGTTCCCAACCCAGTCCCCAAAGCCCACCAACACTCCGGATTTTTTCAATTCCTCAATTGGAATAGAATAGGTAAAAATTCAAATCCTAGACTGTTCGTGGCATTGAGGACTGGGTTGAGGACCTTTGCTCCACGCTGTTGCAGGTCCTTTTTTCTGTTAGTTGGATATAATCAGAATTGTTGTTCAGTCCTTGAATGAGAATAAATATCTTTCTAGGATAAACAAGTTTAGCAGCTTTTTCCAATATATGTGGAGATAAATTACCTGTAAAGCGTGGCTGCTAATAACTGGAAATCCTGTTGTAAACTTTCCAAAATTCATTAGGTCTCATGGAAAGAACAACCTATAACAGCAAAAGGCATAATATGCACGGCTCGACAGGCACCACTGTAGATGTATAAAACTTGCATGATAGCTTATTACAGGCACAACAACAGAAAAATAACACAAAGCATTTCAATTTTTATGTAGACGTAAAATGTTACCACTGCCACTGGCATATAACATTCACAGGAAAGATGTTAAATTTGATTGTTTCAATTCCGTTTGATTTTTCATTAAGTAGTACATGCCGTGGTGCTTTTTTGTTTTTTTTTATCTTCCGCCTCTTTTTCGCTGTCTGCCTGCCATTAATTCTGAAGGGTTTTAACAGATTCAGTCGTTCCGCTTAAAAGTTATGTTCTTTTCAATTTCGATGTCTCTCCATCCTGCCCGCTTCTAAAGAAATCAAGTTTCGGGGATGTCTGCATATACAAATAAGGTTAGACACCTTTGGTCATTCACGGTTCAAGATTATTACGAAATTAATTTTTCAAAATGTGATTCGAATAAAAGCTGTCTTGCCATCACTCTCTGCGAGCTACAAGATTGAATAAAGCATTTGAATAGAAATGTGTGTTACAGCCTTCTTTAATATTTAAGTGTGACATCCATTGATTTGTTTCCTGTTTTCTGCAAAGCTTGACAACATGATAAAATAAATCATAAGAAGAAAATATAGTGGTAACATCTTTTATGGACTTCACATAGTCATCAATCTCACGCTGTGAGTGAATTATCAGCACAACAAAAAGATCTATGTTTTAAGAGCTCCAACCTCATACAAGCTCCAGGTTTTTTTTCTTTTTTCGCAAGCAAACTCAAGGCGGGTGACTGATAAGCATCATTATTGTTTTCTGAGAGCCTAGTTTATAGTGTGTGGGGAAGGTGTTGGCATATATGTTTCCGAAACAGAGGCTTGATCAATTCTAAGTAGACATCTTCTAACATATAAAAAAATATATATAACAAGGTTTCCAGCTGAGCAGTATTAAAGTACCCATCGCACCATGTCAGCGTGACAGGACCCATGGTGTCGCCTTCTTATATTTAATGCAGAATTAACCTTTTTAACGCAATGCCATGCACAAGATATACGAATGGGGGTGTCTATTAGTTCTAGTGTAAAGACATGTGTAGTAGTAGTACAAAATGTATTGAGCCTTGTACTTGACCATTTAATGCAGTATGGGGATGTCTATAAAATGTTTGAAATGTATAAATATACAGGGTGGGCCATTTATATGAATACACCTTAATAAAATGGGAATGGATGGTGATATTAACTTCCTGTTTGTGGCACATTAGTATATGTGAGGGGGGAAACTTTTCAAGATCGATGGTGACCATGGCGGCCATTTTGAAGTTGACCATTTTGAATCCAACTTTAGTTTTTTTCAATAGGAAGAGGGTCATGTGACACATCAAACTTATTGGGAATTTCACAAGAAAAACAATGATGTGCTTGGTTTTAACGTAACTTTATTCTTTCATGAGTTATTTACAAGTTTCTGACCACTTATAAAATGTGTTCAATGTGCTGCCCATTGTGTTGGATTGTCAATGCAACCCTCTTCTCCCACTCTTCACACACTGATAGCAACACCGCAGGAGAAATGATAGCACAGGCTTCCAGTATCCGTAGTTGGATTCAAAATGACCAACTTCAAAATGGCCGCCATGGTCACAACCCATCTTGAAAAGTTTCCCAACATATACTAATGTGCCACAAACAGGAAGTTAATATCCCCAACCATTCCCATTTTATTAAGGTGTATCCATATAAATGGCCCACCCCTTATGTATGTATATATATATATATATATATATATATATATATATATATATATATATAACAATAATAGTGTAGGTATTAAGTGTTAGGTCATGTTCACACACACACAAAAAAAAATTCTAGATCTGACTATGGTGGGGAGCCTTTTTTTTTTTTTTTCCTCGATCATTTTTCCCAGCTGGAAATGTCTGTAAATATTTCCATTTTATAATGGTTTATGAGCATGCCCGGAAAGGGACTTAAATTTAACCTTTTCATGACAATGTGCCTATTTCCGGGTACTTAGAGTAAGACAGCACAGCTTTCTTGCGGTTTTACAGCATAGCTGGTCTTCTTCCTGCTTTCTGTGGACGGTGAATCATAACACACTCAGCGTATCACTGGCCTGCCTCGTCAGATGATGGGCTGAGCACACTGTCATGTAATGAGCCCAGGCAGCAGGAAGAAGGTGGGGCCCAGGCTCCTTACATGACAGTGCGCTCAGCCTATCACCGGCAGAGGCGGTACATCGCTACGTTTGGCGATATGCTGAGCGTAGTATAACTCACCGTCCCCAGGAAGCATGAAGAAGACTAGTACCTGAGGACCAGAACACCGATATCGGCGCAAGAGAGGAACGTCTGAAGATTAGTTAAATTTAGTTTTTTTTTTATAGCTTTTGCAGCCCGGGCACAGAGGAAAAGGAATCATTTTCAGTACAGTTCTCCTTTGATAAAAATGAACCATTAAAATATATGAATCCCAAAAATGACGACATTGAAAATCACTTTTCCTACAAAAAACAAGCCCTTATATGACTTTGTTGATGGAAAAATAAAAAGGTCACGGCACAAAATTTAAGGCGACAGTGCAAAAAACTAAGGGGTTAATACTGCTATGATTAACATTTTTTAAATAATAATAATAACAATAATAATAATCATTATTATTAAAAATAATAGTTGTTATTGTTGTTATTAATAATAATAATAATACATTTGAAATATAACATGATACTATACACAAATATAAATAAAAATATTATTTGTATATAATGAAACATAGCATTCATGTTTGTAATAATAAAATAATAAAAACAACAACAATAATAATGACAGTAGTAAAAATTATATTTCTTAGTCACTTTCTGAATACGAAGATATCAATATATATAAGGTAGGTATAAGCCAGCCTTCAGGAGCATAAAATAACACCTGTGATATACTGAACATATCTTTATTATTATTTTTATCATTGTTTGTTTTGTTTTTATCTTCATTTTTTTCTTCTTTATTTTTGTTACATGGCTTGGTATCATTACTTCAAGAATGTGTATGAATATGTATCAGAGCTTGTCAAACCTTCTGGACACCCAGGTGACACCAGACAATTGATGGAGAAATCAGTCCTGTAATTGTTGGTTGGTCTGCAGTGCCGAAGGCAGGATGGACTCTACTCACTTTATCATTGCTTTTTTCAGAAGTGTCAAGTTTCATTGTTTGATTGCAACTTACTCTTCTATATGTCTTTTAGGGTCTCGGAGAACATTACTTTTCAGCATCCAGACTTTATTTCATATAGAGCTGGGATATAATATCATTCTTCAATATTGCCAATTCCGTCCAAGAATTTTAATAAATACACCAAGTGAAAAATGTTGTGGCATGGTTAGAAATGCACCTTATTTCGTATGGACAATAACTGTGTGTTGGAAATGTCAAAAATACACAAGAAGCATGACAGAATATAGAAAATAAATAAAAATGTAAAGATTTTTGTAATAAAGAACCCCTGAACTTTCCACCTATTATGCCTAGAAGGAAGGGGACGCAACATTATGTAAAGTTGCTTGTCTTCGTAGGTATCCCTCTTGCTTTTCTCCACTCACGACCAGGTGGTATGTTTGGTTAAAGTGAATCAGGATGTGTATAAGTCCTTACAAAGTGTTGCACAGCTAAATCGCTTCATTTCAGGCAATTGGGGAATCGCTGTGGTTGGACCCCCATCCAGATACAAATGCCATATCTAAACAATGAATCTACTTTATGAAAAAACGTATTTATTACGATAGAATCACCAAAATAAAAATTCTCTTCTGCCAGGAAACAGCTGTGTCCTATGCTAAACTCTTTAAAATGGGGTATGATGGAAGTGTAGCACCATGGCTGATCTGGAGGGCTCCCAGCTGCCATGGAATTGACACCTCAAGATGTAAATAGGCTTATAGTGGGAGCACCCACCCTCTGTAAAGCTATTTAGGTACTATAGTTGCTGTTGACAGCGGCATTCAAGGGGCATAAAAGTTAGCCTTAATCCTGAATGTTGTAACAGGATGTCAGGAAGTTTCTGATACAGCCGACACCCTCTAATGATTGCTTGGGTTATTTAATATGTAATTTAACATTGGCGACGAATTACTATTTATTTACAGCCATCTTGCCCACTAAATAAAAAGGACATGTTCTGGATTTATCTGGGCTCCTGCTGTGCTGAAGAACACCCCTTGGGCTTTTGAGCCTCCTTTGCATAATAACAAAAAGGCTTATAACTTGGGTCTGGAAAGGACTATAGAGATAAAAAAAAAAAAAAGACATGACCAGAACCCTGATGACTTGCCCTATGTCACATAATTATGTGTACCCTTGTCTTCCTACAGACAGGAGTTGTACGAGATTTTAATACCATATATTTTTTCTTCCAAAAACATTGCCACACCAGTCCAGAGGTGGCATGTAGTATTGAAGCTTAGCACTACTAACTTCAATGGTCTTGACTCTCTTGAGCTTCAATGTCAGAGGAAACTCATGGACAGTGCTGGTGCTACCTACAGAAGAAGGCAGAATGTTCTTCTAATAATGTACAGCCCTTTTAAGTAAAATAACTATATTTAAGGCAGATGGATTCTAAAAGGGATATCTGGATTAGAAAACTATGTGTCACATACCCTAAGGATAGGGTCACACGTGTATTTGAAGCTGCGGATGCAGTACTGAGTGTGCTTCCTGCTGTGCCCATGTGTCCTGCTTTGTCTCCTTGTAGCAACAATCTGCCATAAGCAGACACACAGTGCATGAGCAGCATACTTAAAGACATTAAGGCTCCCCCCGCTTCCTGAGATAGGTCGAGAGCGTCCGCGATGTCTGTGCATTGTGTGTACATTGTGCATGTGCATGCGACTCAAAGACAACTGTGACCGCTTCTAGTGGCACATTGCTGCTATGAGCAGAGAAAGCAGGACATACGAACAGGAGGCTCATATGTGGGGTGGTCTGTAGTGCATCCGCAGCATCAAATGCGCTGTTGATGCGCTACATGTGACCCTACCCTAATAGGGCATTCTAAGGTATCAAAGAGGACTCTCTCTATCGGGGCCTCCATCACTTAGCCAGAACATCTACATGTGAGTATGTGTGTCTCTAGTAGATCCAGCACAATAATGCATGAAATGGTCAGCCATTAATTTAATGAAATTATTAACTTTCCTCGGATTATAGTTAATCACCTTTTAGGGACCCCTTCTAACAAAAGACATTGTCCAAAATGGGACAATTTTTCCAAGAAAAATCATGACAGGAGAAATACGGCATTATTTAATAAAAAATTAATAAAAAGAAGAAGAAAAGAAAGTACATAAAAAAGATGGGATAAGTCTGACAGAGTGAGCCATTTCCATATAGTGGCTAACTGTTCTGATTTATTAAAGGGTACTCCGGTGGAAAAAAAAATGTTTTCAAATTAACTGGTGCCAGAAAGGTATACAAATTTGTATGAACTACTTCTATATAAAAATCTCAAGCCTTCCAGTACTTAGCAGCTGCTGTATGCTATACAGAAAGTTGTGTGGTTCTTTCCAGTCTGACCACAGTGTCCAAAACAGGAGCAAATCGCCATAGCAAACCTCTCCTGCTCTGGACAGTTCCTGAAAATTACAGAGTTGGCAGCAAAGAGCACCGAGGTCAGTGCAGCAGCTGATAAGTGCTGGAAGGCTTGAGATTTTTAAAGTCATTTATAAATCTGTTTAACTTTTAGGTACTAGTTGATTGGAAAACATTTGTTTTTAACCGGAGTACCCCTTTAAGGCCGGTCCAGGGCTGTGACCCCACCAAGCCCCCTCCCTCTTCCTCCCAATAATGTCTATTTGTATTTAGAAACATGTAGACAAAAACTGTCTTTAAAATACAGATCCTGAACTCCTGATAAATATGTCTACATTTCTTAGATAAAAAAAAATTCTATTTTCACATTTTCTCTAATAGATGTTGAACCTTAAGCTGGGGTATATAGTAAGAATTAACTTTGCAATTAACTAAGCTGAGAAAACTTTCAAAGTGTTTATAAAACAAATCCCATCCATTACAGTAATCTACTTTTAATATTTAAACTTGATGTGCTACATGACCAATTAGCTGACACTTCAGATTATAAATATAATAATTCAACGTATATAATTAGACATTAACACATTAACCAGGATGTAAAATTGACATCTTTATTAGTATTTTTCTCCAGGAACAGACCTTGTCAGGATATTACTCTTCACATAATAATTAATACAATTTAACTAGAGGTGAAAATTGTGGTGAAACTTATTAAACTATGTTGTATGTTAATAATACTTCCCCATATCAGCAGCCAGTTTCAATAATAATAATAAATATTCAACATTATATTAAGGCATCGTTAATGTTGCAATTTTATTGCTTCAAAGAGTGTTACTTTTACTTTGGGAAAAAATCCATACTAATTTTTCAATAAATGTCTATGGGTCTTTGCATAAATTAGATGATAGATAGAATAGATGATTGATATGAGATAGATAGATAGATAGATAGAAGAGATGATAGATAGATATGAGATAGATAGATAGATAGACAGATAGATATGAGATAGATAGAAGAGATGATAGATAGATATGAGATAGATAGATAGATATACAGATAGATAGATATGAGATAGATAGATATGAGATAGATAGATAGATAGATAGATATGAGTTAGATAGATATGGGATAGATAGATAGATAGATATGAGATAGATATGAGATAGATATGAGATAGATAGAAGAGATGATAGATAGATATGAGATAGATAGATATGAGATAAATGATAGATAGATAAATATGAGATAGATATGAGATAACTGATAGATAGCGTATGGATAGATGCCACACACCAAATGGCAAAAAGGTCCCAAGAATTGGAATTTATTTCATGGTGTAAAAACAAGTACATTTCAGTGACCTCACGCCACCATTTTCAAGTTAAGTCACTGAAACGTTGTACTTGTTTTAACACCATGAAACAAACTCCAATACTTGGGACCTTTTTTGCCGTTTGGTGTGTGGCATCTATCCATACGCTATTCAGTTGGAATCATTTGCCAGGATCCTTTTTTTTTTTTTGTATTAAAGGTTTTTATTGGTATTAACAATAATAGTAACATTACAGCAAAAAGTAGATTGCAGAACAGCCTACAGATATGCAAACAGAATAGGCAAGTTGCAACACTTCCACAAATGTGAAATATAACATCAATGCATGTGTAAGAATATATGTGGAAACTCACGGTCGACAGTTGTCGTCTATATGAGTCACGAGACAGTCTCTTTTCATGTCGCAACCGGCAATGAGATAAGTTGACATGTTACGTAGGCGCACTTGGTAAATCAATCAAATCGACATACAAGGGGGAAAGGGAGAAGGATAAAGGAGGGAAAAGGAAGAGGGAAAGAGAACAGAGAAGGATGCTGAAGTAAGGGTGTAGATGCAAGGGGGGTGCATACCTCAGGTGATCGCGTGCACAGACCAGGCCCCGACCGTCTAGCAGCTTGACATAACTAGGCGGGTCACACACCCGAGAAGAGATATGGACACCAAGTGGGGGCCAGTCTATGTGTGGAGCGATCTATATTCGGGGGAGGACACAAAGGATGTCCAAGGATGCCATATCTGGTGGTATTTGGTCAGCTGCCTGGAGGAGTCGGCCATTCCTCCATTCTGTGGATAGTAGACAACTCCTGCAGCCAGTCTGAGAAGGTGGGGGGGGGAGGTGGACTTCCACATTCTAGGTATTACCGATTTAGCAGCCAGCAACATGAATCTTATCAATCGAGAGGTACTCCTCGGCACCGATGGAGGGAGGACTGAAAGGAGAAGGGGAACAGGGTCAGGGGGAAGGCAAACTTCAGTCAGCCGGTAGATCAGGTTTATCACTTGGTCCCAAAAGGGAAGAAGCAATGGGCAGTGGAACCAGACATGGGACATGTTACCACCCCGCCCACCGCACCTCCAGCAGTGATCAGGCACTCCGGGGTAGATACGGGACAGGAGGGTAGGCACTCTATACCACCTTGTCAACACCTTGTAACAGGTCACCTGTGCTTTACTGGATATTGAAGTCTTATGGCAAGAAGAGATCGCCTGTCCCCACTCCTCGTCCGAGAGTGCACGGTTCAACTCTCTCTCCCAACCCATACGGAAGGGGAGAGGGTCATCACGAAGTGTATCTATGAGGAGAGCGTATAAGGTGCTAATCGGCCGAGCCGAAGCAGAGCCAGAGGTGCATAATCTCTCAAACGAGGACAGTGGACGGTAGAGGTTAAGACGCGCCCCTCTAGTAATGTAAAAATGACTTAACTGTGTATACTGATAGCTAACAAGGGGCGAGGGCAGTATTTGCCAGGATCCTATACCTGCGTGCACTCACCTCATTGTTCCTTTTATTTTTAGATGTACTGCTTTTATCCTTCCTGCTTATTAGATAGATAGATTGAAAAAGATAGACAGATAGATGGATAGATAAAGAAGACCACAGTTATTGGATGAAACGTTGTTGTGTTAACATGAGGTGGATGAACCCACAAGATTTGCTTCACATATCCTGGAGTGCTGCTGGAGTTTTTTCTGTAATAGATAGATAGATAGATAGATATATAGATAGATAGATAGAATAAATATATGATAAAAATAGATAGATAGATAGATAGTAGAAAAATATAGGCAGCCTACCACAAGTAGACTTCAAACAAAACGTGGATTTATTCCATGATAGGAGAGACTGTCTCTCACATCATGGAATAAATCCACTATTTGTTTGAAGTATACTTGTGGTAGGCTGCCTATAATTTTCTATACATTGAGGAACCAGTGGACCGAGGTTCAGACGATGCGGGCATCCCAAATTCTTTTTTTCTACTTGTTTTTGGAGGTGCTGCTCTTATTTGATATTTAGATAGATAGATAATTAGATATTCCAAAATAGGCAGTGGCAACTCCATTTTAGTGAGAAAAAAAAGCGTGTCTTTATTCACACAATGTGAGGCGATGTTTCGGCTTGCTCACCAAGCCATTTACAAGCAGCAAATAAGGGGACAAAGTGCATTTTTATGGTAACACAGGACCATTAAAAGAATTAATCAATCAATACAATAATGTGCATAAAAAGTGTAGATAGACATTACAATTAAATAAAGTGACCCGTGCATGATCTTCAGGAATATACAAATATATTTATATATTCAAAGTGCAAAAGCATACAATTATACTGCTCAAATATACATATTCCCCAATAAAATCATCAGTGTACACCTGGGAACTTATGTGCTAAATCAGATGGGCGGAGAGTAAAATCACTCACCGGTCACATACTGTATAATGCTGGCATGCAGACGCCGGAGTTCGGCAGTTCCTTACAGTATCTATTTGCACCCATTGCATCTGGTTGGTGTTGCCTATGGTAATGCCACCGGCTTGCTAGGATGGGTTTCTGGGTTTGCGATGCTTTTGCGCTGCACCCCAGTGTGCCCTTGTTCAGTAAGTGTTCACTGGGAGATTGCTGTTCAGCTATCTACTAAATGACCTTTTCCAAGATGGTTCTAGCATTCTTCATATTGGCTATGGCGCATTTGCGTTCTGCAGAGCCGCGTTGTCTTGGTAACTGTATCATGTGACTAGCTAGTGTGATGTCACATCCTGCTTTTACTGCTCCCTAACCAGAACTGACAAACTCCAGCATCCGCATGTCAGCATTATACAGTATGTGAGTAATTTTACTCCCCCCGCCCCTCTGGTTTAGCACATAACAAGTTCACAGGTGTACACTGAGGATTTTATTGGGAATATGTATATTTGAGCAATATAATTGTATGCTTTTGGACTTTGAATGTATAAATGTTTTTGAATTCAAATAGAGAAAAGAAACATGGTCGCACATCCACAAACATGCACATTGATCTATTGCTTCCCAGCAACATATATTAAACTAACAGGTCGTTAGTATACTTTATGATCATGAAGTGTAAGCCCGCTAGCCCCGTCACGGCCACCTGTAAGTAGCGGGTCCCTAACGTCCCTATCATAAAATGGGGCAACACTGAGCGTCGACCAGCACCGCCGCAACACCAGTGCCCACTGGGGGAACAACCCACTGGCAGAGCAGCCCCAATGCCACTCAAACCAGTAAAAATGTGTTTGTATATTCCTGAAGATCATGCACAGGTCACTTTATTCAATTGTAATGTAAATGTACACACTTTTAATGCATGTTATTGTTTTGATTGATAAATTGTTTTAATGGTCCTGCGTTACTATAAATATGCACTTTGGCCACTGATTTACTACTTGAAAATGGCTTGGAAAGCAAGCCGAAACGTCGCCTCATGTTGTGTGAATAGAGACACTCTTTTTTTCACTTAAATGGAGTCGCCACTGCCTATTTTAAAATATTTACATTGAAGTCTTGGACCTGGGCTTCATGCAAGTTGGCACCAATGCATCTTTTTGGTGGATAGATAGATAGATGGAATAAATAGATGATAAAATAGATAGATATGAGAGAGATAGATATGCGATAGATAGATAGAATAAATAGATGATAAAATAGATAGATACGAGATAGATAGATTAAATATTTCTCAATGTAATGTATGGACACTTTAGGTATACCAGAGCAGGAGATTCTTACACAGTAGAGCTTTTTTTGGACAAGGGGGGGGGGTCCTAGGTGCGGGATATTCCCTCCATTATGTCTATATGCCTTTGTAAGACATATGAATGGGAGTTGCAGTCCTGAGAAAACCACATACTATATGTATACTGTGGAGATGCAGAAACGAAATATCAAGTATTTATAAAGATGGGTACATGTGACTGATATCTGACTGCTCTATGAAATACATGCTGGGTGGAGATGCTACTTTTTAGACCAAGTAATATCTCTGGGGGACCCAACTACCCAAGCTGACTGGAGCTGCAACAGAAGCATATGCACCACCATGGTATTTATTTTACACGGAGCTGCCAGAGATAGCCAAATACAACAGCAGTATTGATGTGTCTGTACAAGTCAAAACAATTAAAATATTGTACCATACAATGAACAACTTAACAAAAAAACTGTTTTTCAATCACCTGACCTCCCATAAAATGTAATAAAAAGTGATCAAAAAGTATGTCTCAAAAAGGTATCAATAAGAACTAAACTTTGTCCAGCACAAAATAAGAACACCAGTCAGGGCAAAAATACTTGAGGTATGAGGATATCTTAGGATATGGTGACATGAAGCTATTTGTTTTTATAAGTTTTTATTTCATTTTATAAAAAGTAGTAAAATATATCAGAAATGATATAGCTGTACAAAAATACAACATACAAAAAAGCAAGCCTTTATACAGCTAGGGAAAATACAAAAAATGTTTTGAAAAATTTAAAAAGATTCTGCCCATACTGTCAACAGCGCTAAAGAGTCAAAGTACCTTTCTATTTTGGGATGTAAATTCTCAGCAGCCATTCATCCTGAATAGTAGATATGTCAGTAGATGTTCTTCAATATTTTCCACCTGTGCTTACACCCTAAATAAGATTGTGTCTTGCCTGTATCCTACTGGGAGCTGAAATGACACCTTGCTCTTGAATCAATGGGAACGGCCTCCAACTTTTTTCTGTGAACTGCTTAGAATTTTAGAAGTACAGTCATAGTAATAGTTGAGCGCTACATCAGCTGCTCTCTAACAGACTGCATGTGAGCTTTACAGGAGATCCTAAGGCTTGATAAAGGCTTAACCATCCACTGGGTCAAAATGTTGCTATTTAGATATACTTTAGCAATTTCTCCCTATACTCTACATTCTGTGACTTGTCTCTAAAATACAAATAACCATTGTAAATTCTACTATTTTGCATTCGCAACTCTTACAGACATAAGAGTTTCCATGGTAACAGACTACAAAGAAAGCCTAAGTAGTCTGATCCTGCAATCAGACAGTTTCCTGCCATCTTACTAACCTACCAAATGTATGTTTGACCGAAGAGTGTATGGCTTATCAAGTTTGTCATTTGTAAGCATATAACCTGTGAAAACTCATAGGTCTGCATGGGACCTGTAGACAAAAAACAATGGAAGTTCTGGATACCTGTAAAGTTGAACTCTCACCCCTTCTTCAGATAGCATGGAGATATGCCTGTGTACGCCGGGTGGCTCAGCGTGTCCTGTGTCTCTGCACGATGATCTAGAGAATGGGCTACTACAATTTGACTTTGTTTTATTTATTTGTGCTTTCAAACAAGCAGTTCAAATAGCATTATATTTTAATATTGTGGACATTTCTGAACCTGGTGATACTGTAAACAATAAATTTTTGTTTTTGTTCTGTAAATCAATAAATTGTTAACTGTATTAGTAAAGTCTACGTCTACATGGCAGACACAGAGGTTTTCATTAATATTATTATTAATAATAATAATAATAATAATAATAATATTTATATAGCTCCAAAAAAATCTGCAGCAGAATTTTGGTGGTAGAAATAAAGTAAAATATTAGAAATTACAACATTACTGTCACGCTCTGCGCTCCGGCCGCAAGCACCGGCCGTGAGTGCATTGTCCCTGTGTCCCCGACTGCCAGAGGGGCTGGGATTTGCATTGCGGGACATGCTCGCATGCAAATTCCAGCCTGTCACTCATCATGCTCCGCTGCCGACTCCTCCTCTGTGTCTCAGTTCCGGCGCATGCGTCTCCGTCTCCTAGGGCGTGCACACGTGCCGTAGCTCTGAAATTTAAAGAGCCAGTACATCTATAATTAGTTGGTACACCTAGCACTACATTATAAAGTCCCTGCATCTCCCACACTTCCCTGCAGGATCTCCAGTGCCCCTAGCCTGAGATTAACCATTCCATATTACCTGTGTATCCAGACCTTACGGCTACATTATTTGACTTCGCACCTTTGCCGCCTGCCTTGACCTTCTGCTACGTTTTACTACACTACTGCCTCATCCTTTGGTACCTCGCCTTGCCCAACTACCTGTGTGGTCGAGCCGTGTCGGGGCTAGCGACCTGGGTGTTGCCTGCCACAGCAAGTCCATCCTGCCTTGTGGCGGGCTCTGATGAAGACCAGCAGCACCTTAGACTCTAGTCCCCGATACGGTCCGTGTCATCAGCCACTCTGGTTAGAGGATCCACATCCTGCTCCGTAACAGCAAGATCTGGCCATGGATTCTGCTGGGATTCCTCTGCCAGATAATCCGAATCTCGCTTCAATCGTGGCGCTCCAGTCACAGCAGTTGGCCCAGCAGGCACAACAGTTGAGCCAGTTATTCACCATGATGCAGCAGTTGCTAACTGCTCAGCAGCAACTGCCACAACCACAGCCTCCCCTGCTCCAGTGCTGCCTCCCGCTGCTGCAGTCTCCTCCAGAACAAAACCCTGCCTGTCTCTTCCAGAGAAATATGAGGGGGATCCTGTTGTGGTTTCGTTATTCAGTGCTCCATGCACATAGAACTCATGGTGGAACTGTTCCCTACGGAATGAGCAAAGGTGGCCTTCGTCATCAGTCTCTTAATTTCAAGGGATTTGGCCTGAGCAACTTCGCTTTGGGATCGCAGTGATCCTCTCACAACCAATCTCTAGGCTTTCCTGATGGTATTTCAGGGTGTCTTTGAATAACCCACCCGAGCTTCCTCCGCTGAGATGGCGTTACTGAGTCTTTCGCAGGGCAACTCCTCTGTGGGCGAATATGCCATTCAGTTTCGTACCCTGGCATCAGAGTTATCATGGAACAATGAAGCTCTTTGCGCCACCTTCAACTATCTAGTCACATTAAGGATGCCAACCAGAGACGGGGAGGAGGGCGGGGTAAGTGAAACCTCCCTGTGTAATAAAGAAAACTGTGCCCTGAAGCGGAATGTGACCCTCCGCATAGGGACACAGTTGAGGGAGGGTAGTGGGAATGTAATGAGAGGGAGCGGCCTGCAAAGCAGAAAACTGTGTCCCTGTGTGGAGGGTCACATTCCGCTACAGAGCACAGTTTTCTTCATTACACCGGCATTTAGCGTTGCTTGCACGAAGCAGGGCTAAATCCCGGGCATCGGGCAATACAAATTTTATATACTTGGTGCGAGCTGTGTCTGCCGCCCGGCGTCCTTGTTGCTATGGCGCCCTGTGCGGCCGCACAGCTCCCACACCCCTAAGGCCGGCCCTGGCCTACCATGGTTGCAACTCCATGCCCGCAGTTGAATTGGAAAACTGGAGAAGTTCTTCGTTGGGGACCGCATTGCAAAAACCACTGTATTCAAATACATTTGTCTAAGTTGGAACCATCTTCTTGTCCTCTACCCGGTTTGCCTTTGTTCCTTCAGGACTTTGCTGATATCTTTAGTGAAAAACAAGCTGAAGTTTTACCACCACATCGTCCCTATGGTAGTCCTATTGACTTACTGCCCAACTCCACACCTCCACGGGGCAGAATCTACCCTCTGTCGGTCCCTGAAACTCAGGCTATGTCTAATTACAACCAGGAGTATCTTCAGAAGGGATTTATCAGGAAGTCTTCTTCCCCTGCTGGAGCCGGGTTCTTCTTCTTGGAAAAGAAAGACGGGTCTTTGCGACCTTGCATCGACTACCGAGGCTTGAATAAAATTACAGTAAAGAACTGCTACCCACTTCCTTTAATCTCAGAATTATTTGATCGTTTGTGGGGTGCCAGGATCTTCTCTAAACTAGGCCTATAATTTGATTCAAATACGAGAAGGGGACAAGTGACAAGACTGCGTTTAATACTCGTGTGAGGCATTTTGAGTATCTTGTGATGCCAATCGAACTCTGTAATGCTCCAGCAGTCTTCCAGGAGTTTGTCAATGAAATTTTTCGTGACCTCCTATACTCCTGTGTCATCGTCTATTTGGATGACATTCTCATCTACTCGCCCAATTTCCACACACATCGTTCACACCTCCGCCAAGTGTTACAGCGTCTCTGAGACAACCATCTTCATGCGAAACTTGAGAAGTGTACTTTTGAAAAGACCAGCCTTCCGTTTCTGGGGTATATTGTTACCAGTCAAGGTCTACAAATGGATCCTAACAAGTAATCCGCTCTACTGGAGTGGCCTCAACCTTCTGGCTTGAAAGCAATTCAACACTTCTTCAGCTTTGCCAATTATTATGGGCAATTTATTCCTCACTACTCCACCTTGGTTGCCCCCATCGTTTCTCTTACCAAGAAATCCGAAGGTCCTGAGGCCAAAGAAGCCTTCACACAGTTAAAGTCCGCCTTTGCTTCTGCTCCTGTGTTGTCAAGACCCGATCCAGGCAAGCCACTTATTTTGGAAGTGGATGCTTCTTCAATTGATGCAGGTTCAGTTTTGACACAAAAAAACCTCCAAAGGAAGAACTGTAACCTCTGGATTTTTCTCTAAGACCTTCTCTCCTGTGGAGAGAAATTATACCATTGGAGATTGCGAGCTCTTGGCTATTAAGTTGGCCTTGGAAGAATGGCGTCATCTCTTGGAGGGCTCTGTACACCCGTTTACTATTTATACTGACTATAAGAACTTGCTCTGTCTACAGACTGCCCATCGTCTCAACCCTCAACAGGCTCACTGGTCTCTGTTCTTCTCCAGATTTGACTTTTTTTTATTCATTTCCGTCCAGCAGAGAAGAAACTTCGGGCTGACGCTCTATCTAGATCTTCTGAAATACAAGACCAAGAATCTCACCTTCAACATATTGTTCCTCCTGATCGTCTCATTTCTGCAGCACCAGCAAGTCTTAAGCACCTTCCTCCTGGGAAGACTTGCATAACTCCCCATCTAAGACTCCGAGTCTTGAAATGGGGTCATTCCTCTCTGTTGGCTGATCATGGTGGTATTCGTAAGTCCTTGCAACTCATCTACCGACAGTATTGGTGTCCAACTTTAAAACAGGATGTCGTTGACTTTGTTTGTTCCTGCTCGGTCTGTGCCAGGGACAAGACCCCTTGTGCAAAGCCTGCTGGTCTACTACATCCTTTACCAGTTCCTGAGCAGCCCTGGACCGACATAGCAATGGATTTTATTATTGACCTTCCTTCTTCTGGCGGCAATATAGTCATCTGGGTTGTCGTGGACCGATTTTCCAAAATGGCTCATTTTGTGCCCTTGCCAGGTTTTCCATCTGCATCACAGCTTGCCAAGCTATTCCTTTGTCATATCTTCCGTCTCCATGGATTGCCTACTCATATCGTCTCCGACTGGCGAGTGCAGTTAATTTCTAAATTCTAGAGGGCCCACGTCTTACGTCTCCAAGTTAAATTGGACTTTTCCTCAGTTTACCACCCTCAATCCATTGGTCAGGTCGAAAGGGTGAACCAAATCCTGGGGAACTATCATTGCCATATTGTCTCTGCTCGCCAAGACGACTGGGTCGATTTACTACCCTGGGCCCCGTTTTCCTACAACCATAGGAATTCTGAATCCACTGGGACTTCACCCTTCTTTGTGGTCTATGGGCTTCATCCTAGTCCTCCTCTTCCCTTGTCTTCTTCTTCTTCCGGAGTTCCTATGGCTGATGAACTAGTGTGGAATTTTGCCTCCATCTGGCAGAAGACTCGTCACTTCCTTTTATATGCCACGACCCGTATGAAGTCACAAGCGGACAAGAAAAATGCCCTCCTCCCGAATTCTCTCCTGGGGACGGAGTGTTGTAGTCTTCCAGATATCTCCGCTTTAAGGTACCCTCTTATAAACTGGGTCCACAGTATTTGGGTCCCTATAAAGTAAAAAAAGGACTTAATCCCGTGGTTTATTCCCTCCACCTGCCCTCCTCTCTCCGGATCCTGAATTCCTTCCATGTCTCCCTCTTTAAGCTTGTCATTCACAATCATTTTTCTCAAAAGGACGTCTCGCCTGGTACCTCTGACATTTTCGTTAAGGAAAACACTTCTTTTTTGTGGATTGGGAAGGATTTGGTCCAGAGGAGAGGACTTGGGAACCACAGGACAATATCTTGGACCAGTACCTTCTCAAAAAATTTCTGAACCGCAAAAGGAGGGCGAGACCAAAGGGGGGTACTGTCACTCCGCAAGCACCGACCATAAGAGCATTGTTCCTGTGTCCCCGACTGCCGGCGGGGCTGGGATTCGCATCGCGGGACGTGCCCGCATGCGAATCCCAGCCCGTCACTCACCCCCATCCACTGTCACCTCTTCCTCTGTGTCTCAGCTCCGAGGGCACGCGCGTGCCGGAGCTCTGAAATTTAAAGGGCCTGTACACCCATAATTAGTTGTTACACCTGACACTACATTACAAAGTCCCTGCCCCTCCCACACTTCCCTGCCGGACCTTCAGTGCCCCTAGCCTGAGATCCATATTGCATGGTTGCCTTACCCGTGTATCCAGACCTTCCCGCTACATTATTTGACTTTGCATCTTTGCCGCCTGCCTTGACCTTCTGCCACATTTGACTCTGCTACTGCCTCATCCTTAGGTACTTTAGCCTTACCCAGCTACCTGTGTGGTCGAGCCGTGTCGGGGGTAGCGACCTGGGTGTCGCCTGCCGCAGCAAGCCCATCCTGCCTTGCGGCGGGCTCTGGTGAAGACCAGCAGCACCTTAGACTTCGCTCCCAGATACGGTCCGTGTCATCAGCCACACTGGTTAGAGGATCCACATCCTGCTTCGTAACAATTACACACTAATTATACAAACAAGAGGAGAGATGGCCTTGTTTGCAAGAACTTACAGCTGTCATGTGGCCCTGTTTGCAAGAGCTTACAGCTGTCATGTTTACCCATTGGCACCCCTAGATTGTATCTCGGGGTGCCGATCAGGATGCTGATTACTATTGATCATGGGATGTTGAGTGTTAAACTGCTGGCATAAAGTCTGATGTTAGTAGTTGCAGGCAGGTGTTGGCTGTAGAATACAGCCACCAGCACCTGCCTTATATGAAGCAGGTTCAGCTTTGTATTCAAAGAATACCAACTACTAAAAAGGCATATCTGCAGTCATTAAGAGGTTAATCAATATTAATTACAAAGTTGCTTTGTTGTTTATACTGGACATATCCTTTTTCATTTAAACTCTATAGATAGATACATTTGGGACCAGGAGATTCCTTCTGATTCATGCATAAGCGGAATAACAGAGTTTTGCGAGAAGTTGTAAAAACAGTGAGTAGAATGTAAACTTCATTGCCTCTTAATAGCAGACAATCACGTTTCACCAAACAACTTGGGTCAGTTACAAAGAAGGAAAGTCATTAGTCAGCTGCCTGGGGCTTCAACGTATTTACAGAAGAAACAATTTATGAATCCTATATCCACAATTTGTTCCTGTGAATATCAATATAGAGCACTTGAAAAACAATTACCCTTCTCAACTCATCTAACTGTTAAGAGGCAACCTTATTCAATTCTGTAATATCACGTCAATATTCTCCTAATAGAGAACAGCACATGCATTTTGCTCCTCCGCTGCCTTCCTATTTGCCCCTTTTAAAGATATGATTTGTAGCACTGACTTATTGGGGCCAATATGACATAGTGTTAAATTAAATATGCCCTCTATTCAATAGGAGGCTATATTGACCCTAATATTGAAGTTAATCATTGACAGCTTGTAAATTGTAGCATGCATATTTTGGACACAGCAACAATTACTGTTTGCAGAAAATAAATAATAAAGCGGAGCATTTTAATGGTGTGCTTATTCCATGCTGTCCCCTGGGGATATGATTCAAGGTTGTCGAGAAATTAACAATTATATTTTCTTCATTGTTTTCTATGATCAAGGTTTTTTCTTCTTCTTTTATTCCTGATGGTTCTACCTAGCATGCAATTTAAATGATCTGAAGTAATGTTTAGGATCTCAGTGTGAAGTCTATTCTTTTACTGAAAAATAAATATATTGCTATTTAGTACAGAATGCATATACAAAGCAATAATAATGATGAGTGTGTATGAGAAGAGGTAGATGCAACCTGGAATTTCCTCTGATAGATTTGAGGTCTGTATCAGTGATTTTCTTGTTTTACAAATGTGTATAGAAATTAACTGAATATGAGAGTTGTATAGAGGAGCGCAAAAGCGCATGTTTTAAAGATCGGATAAGAAGATCTTTTAGGGCTTATGTTGTATCGAGCCATAATATTGCACCTATAGAAATCTGGGCCCATACTGAACCCTGTATGCTTCTGGGTTTTTTCAAGTTTCCCACAAATGATTACATTGAATGGCACATTGTGGAAGAAATGTATCTGGGGGGGGGGGGGGGGGGATACAGCGTACTCCATATGCTGCCATGTGGTGCCACCAACTCCATAGCCCAGAACAGGTGGAACCTCTTGTGCCACCACACAGATTCTCTTCACACTATGTGCTCTACCATGTGCATCATGCCTAAGGGTCTATAAGAAAAGTATAGGGCCCCGTATACAAGATGTTGTAAGTCTCATGCTACAGAGAATTGAGTTTTCCCTTTGGTTGTTTTGTTTCAGTTGAGTTATCCTGCTACTCAAAGTATATTTGGTGGCCTAGTCATATAAACACTAAGTACGCTCAAATGCTAAGATACAGTAACCAGACATTTCATCCTAAAGATGCCATAAAAATATGCATGTAGTAGTAAATAAAAAACATGTCTGGGGAGTCATTAAGCCAAGCCAGAAAATTTTCCCAGAAGGAAAAGTTACCCATCTGTAGACAAATTCCCCTTTTGGCTTGGCTTATAATGGCTTTTTAAATCTTCAGTCATGTTTTAAGGCTTCTTAAGGGAGTCAAACATTGGTTTAAGGGAACAATGGGTGAAGGGGGGGGGGGGCAGAGCTAACTGACAAGCTAACTAGACATGCTGATAATCTGTCAGGCTGCTTTTCACCCTCTTTGACCCATCCGTGGACCTGTGGCTACAGAACCCGGTTCCCATGACATCATGGGGATCATTTTGGTGCCCGTCTCAGCATTCTCATCCACCTGCAATCCTAGAGTGCCAGCATTACCATGCCAGATGGTGACCTTTCCTAGTGCAGGACACAGGTGCCATCTTTACAGGCACAGAATATTACTGCCTGCTGCATCAGTCCTGCCGGACCCTTCTCCGCTCTATATTTATGGTTGTTCCCTAAACCAGGTAAGCCTGCCCATGTCCTCTTTATCTATTGGTAGTTTAAAATGTCGCTTGAGTGACACTTCTCTCCCTATACACTGGTAGGCTGGTCGGGGAGCAGCTGCCCAGTCCCCCCAAGGACTAGTTACCTGGATCTCAGCGGCATTTTGAAACTATAATTACTCTGAAACACCCGAATGTCTTAGAGTAATGTATAGTGTGTTGGAATTGTGATGCCTGCACCAGTTTTATGCTGCCCATGGTTTGGGCAGCATGAAACTGTTAACTGATTCCAGCCAGCTTTAGTTAACAAACTACACATACAAAAGCAACTGCAAAATAATCTTGTAGAAAAAAATATATATAAAAAGAACACAAAAAAATTAAAATAAAAGATTGCTATGATGAAGTTATAGGCTGTTATACACTGCTCAAAAAAATAAAGGGAACACATAAACAACACAATGTAACTCCAAGTCAATCCCACTTCTGTGAAATCACATTGTCCACTCAGGAAGCAACACTGATTGACAATCAATTTCACATGCTGTTGTGCAAATGGAACAGACAACAGGTGGAAATTATAGGCAATTAGAAAGACACCCCCAATAAAGGAGTGGTTCTGCAGGTCATGACCACAGACCACTTCTCAGTTTCTATGCTTCCTGGCTGATGTTTTGGTCACTTTTAAATACTGGCGGTGCTTACACTCTAGTGGTAGCATGAGACGGAGTCTACAACCCACAGAAGTGGCTCAGGTAGTGCAGCTCATCCAGGATGGCACATCAATGCTAGCTGTGGCAAGAAGGTTTGCTGTGTTTGTCCTCATAGGGTCCAGAGCATGTAGGCGCTACCAGGAGACAGGCCAGTACATCAGGAGACGTGGAGGAGGCCATAGGAAGGCAACAACCCAGCAGCAGGACCACTACCTCTGCCTATGTGCAAGGAGGAGCAGGATGAGCACTGCCAGAGCCCTGCAAAATGACATCCAACAGGCCACAAATGCGCATGTGTCCACTGAAACGGTCAGAAACAGACTCCATGAGGGGGGTATGAGGGCCAGACATCCCCAGGTGGGGGTTGTTCTTACAGCCCAACACCGTGCAGGATGTTTGGCATTTGGCAGAGAACACCAAGATTTGCAAATTCCCATGATCTCTTTATACCCAGGACTGTATTTATAACAAGGGGCATCCTCTACGTCTTGAGGAAAGAAGGTTTCTACACCAGCACAGACGGGGGTTCTTTACTGTAAGAGCAGTGAGACTATGAAACTCTCTGCCAGAGGAGATGGTCATGAGGAACTCTATAAAGAATTCAAAAGGGGTCTGGAAGCATTTTTGGAGAATAATAAAATTGCTGGTTATGTATACTAGATTTATAGGGACAGAATGTTGATCCAGGGATTTATTCTGACTGCCATATTTAGAGTCGGGAAGGAATTTTTACCTCTAGTATAAGGTTTTTTTTGCCTTCCCCTGGATCAACTCAGTAGGGCCTCATTAGGGATAGAGGTTGAACTTGATGGACTCTGGTCTTTTCTCAATCTTATGAACTATGTTACTATGTTACTGGCGCCCTGTGCTCTTCACAGATAAAAGCAGGTTCACACTGAGAACATGTGACAGATGTGACAGAGTCTGGAGACGAAGTGGAGAACATTCTGCTGCCTACAACATCCTCCAGCATGACCAATTTGCCAGTGGGTCAATAATGGTGTGGGGTGGCATTTCTTTGGGGGGCCGCACAGCCCTCCATGTGCTTGCCAGAGGTAGCCTGACTGCCATTAGGTACCGAGATGAGATCCTCAGACCCCTTGTGAGACCATATGCTGGTGCAGTTGGTCCTGGGTTCCTCCTAATGCAAGACAATGCTAGACCTCATGTGGCTGGTGTGTGTCAGCAGTTCCTGCAAGAGGAAGGCATTGATGCTATGGACTGGCCCGCCCATTCCCCAGACCTGAATCCGATTGAGCACATCTGGGACATCATGTCTCACTCCATCCACCAACGCCACATTGCACCACAGACTGGAGTTGGCGGAAGCTTTAGTCCAGGTCTGGGAGGACATCCCTCAGGAGATCATCCGCCACCTCATCAGGTGCATGCCCAGGCATTGTAGGGAGTTCATACGGGCATGTGGAAGCCACACACTACTAAGCCTCATTTTGACTTGTTTTAAGGACATTACATCAAAGTTAGATCAGCCTCTAGTGGGGTTTTCCACTTTGATTTTGAGTGTGACTCCATATCCAGACCTCCATGGGTTGATAAATTTGATTTTTATTGATAATTTTTGTGTGATTTTGTTGTCAGCAAATTCAACTATGTAAAGACGAAAGTATTTTATACGATTAGTTCATTCATTCACATCTAGGATGTGTTATCTTAGTGTTCCCTTTATTTATTTTGAGCAGTGTGTAATGTTGTCGTGGAGTAAAGGTAAACAAAAACCTTTTGTTAGTTATGTCCCTTTAAACAATTTTTCCATTTTTATTTTTCGTTGCCTATTGAGTTTCTTTTTTTTTTTTTTTTTTTTTTTAGCCTTTTTTCCGCCTTTAATTATTTATTTTGATTCATCTGATACACAGGTAAATTAATGCTGAAGCATTTCTCTGTTTGTGCCAAATCAGTGCTTCCCAGTAGGACGTTAGCCCATCTTAGCAAGCGTGCTTTCACTCTCAGTAGGCAGTCCATTTCTGCAGAGTGCCATTAAGCTAATTTCAAAAAGAACCAGTAAAGGTATATGGAGCAGGCATTAATAGCATGGCAAATATACAAAATTAGTAGACCCCAGCAACACAACTTCCATGCCATTGTCATGCACTAATAATTAGTAGTTTACATATTGAAAGTAACAACAATACTAGTTTCTCGGTTAAATCATTCAGGTAATTAAATACACTGTTAGCCGTGTATCCCAGAAAACAACAAAACGTTCCTTTGTGTTGCTGTTTTTTTTTTTTTTTTTTTCCATTTCGTGATGTTTTCTTTTTGTTCTCCTTTTGTTAGTTTTTGTTGTATTTCTTCTTCTTATTTTTTATTGTTTTATTTATTTTAATTACTGCTTCATATTCAAAAATGTATGTCATCTTTATCCAAAATTTTTAATTTACATTTTAAGGAATATAAAAAAAAAAAAACTGCTTCTCTCTCTCTCTGGCACAAGTACCTAGAGATTATAAAAGCAGCATAAACTATCCCAGAAATGGTTTGTGGGAATGATAGTAAAGCATAATTTGTAAACATGAATATCATTAGATAAATTGCACAGTAAATTAGATATCACAGGGTTTAGCGGTACCAAAATGCTGAATTTATTTTTTGTAATATATGTTGAAAGATAACAAATCTGATTTAGGAACAGCCAATAGGGTAAATATGAAATGCGGGATGTTTGTTTATCCGTATCTTCAATTCACCGGGACGTACTCTTGAGATATTGCCTCCAGTTTTCATATGGCTCCTAGCTAGCTTCATATTAATTTGCCATGCACAATTGTGCACGTACAATATGCAGAGCGTTCATCTGAAAACAGGCTAATGCTTGAATATCTCAAACACAAATAGTGACTAAGGACCTTTTGGCCTATATAATCATTGCTGTTTTCCCTACTTACCCTTTATGAAAAAAAAGAAAAAATTCCCTTAAGAGCATTTTCGCACATACATTATGAATACTGATTTTATACAACCACCCCAAGAATGTTTAATTAATTTATTGTATTAGTCCAAAAACTTCAAATCAATATCGTGAGCCCTCGGGATTCAGGATAGACGAAGTATAAATATACAATATACAAATCGGATTGAAGCTTTCCTTTTAGTCATAGCGAGTCTGATATATTAGTTGGGAACATTTATATTAATCAATGGGGACAAAACATGAATTTGTTGAATCTTTAATATAAAAAAAAGTTCTATATTTTTAAAAATAAACATACATTTCCGTTATTCAAAATTAATATTAAAAATAAATAAATAAATGAAGAAAAATGAATACATTTAAGTACGCAGTTACATTTTGAGTCGGTTCACACTTGCTTTAGTTTTATTAATCTCCACAGTTCTTTAAAGACCAGGGTAACAAAAGGGATAATGTTGGATTGGTTGAATGAATCAAAATTCATCTCTCATGGGTTATGTAGAAATGGAAGCCATAATTTTAAAGAGTACGGTACCTGTCACCAAATAAAACTTTTAATATAGTGTTCCTTGTGTAATTAGCATTCACTTGCTTTTAAAATGATCAACATAAATATGTTTAAAATGTAATAGAACAAATGCCCACTAGGTGGCTCTGTAATGTTCCCTGCTGCAATTAATACAGTGAGTTCGGTCTCCTCCCGGCCTGGCAGGAGACCAAACTCAGAAAGTGTTTTTCTGCACTGATCTTGATTGACAGCTGCACAGAGCCTCATTGAAAGCTGCAAAGAGCCTCATTGAAAGCTGCACAGAGCCTGAGGTCTTCAATTCATCACAGAACTGCAACGATATGAGGGCCAAAGTGGTCCACAAGAAGGCTTCAGTGATGTAATGCCTGCTGAGAAACACCCACTTTCTTAAAGCTCTTAAAGGGGTACTCTTCCCCTGGACATCTTATCTCCTATCCAAGCTTAGGGGATAAGATGTCTGATGGCAGGGGTCCCGCTGCTGGGGACCCCCACGATCTCTCCAGCAGCCCCCCGAGTCATCAGCTCTCTGGAGGTATGTTTTCCCCGTGGCTGATGACTCACGATACAGGGACGTCACACCCCACCCCCTTAATGCAAGTCTATGGGAGGGGGTGTGAATGTTACCACGCCCCCTCCCATAGACTTGCTTTAAGGAGGCGGGGCATAACATTATGAGGGGGTGGAGCCATGACATCACAAATCACCGGCCCCTGTCATCAGCCACGGAGCAAACAGCTCCAGAGAGCTGATGATTCGGGGTGCTGCAGGAGAGATCGCAGGGTCCCCAGGAGCAGGACCCCTGCCATCAGACATCTTTAAAATGTCTAGGGGTGGACTACCCCTTTAAGGCACAGGAGGAGTGTTAGGAGTAGTTAGGGAACATAGCCTGACTACTTTTTTTAGAAAAGTTTATTTGGTGACAGGTACTTTTTAAGTAGGCAGAGTCTTAAAGGAGAACTAGAGCCAAAGCTAACTTATCCCCTATCCATAGGATAGGGAATAAGTAGCTGATCACTGGGGTCTGACCGGTGGGACCCCCGCAATCACCAGAATGAGACCACGGATTCCAGTGATGAGGTTGTGTCTTCTACTGGTAGATGGCATATGCTCCATGCATTTATATGGGCTGTACTGGGGTCTTATCGGCGCTCCCTGTGAATAGGAGATATAGTAGAATCTCTCAATAGCAGACACTCACAGGGTATAAAAAAGTGTCAACTATTGAGAGATGTCCCCTATTGGGAAAAAAAGGCTCAAAATCTTTCTAAATGATTGAATACTGTACTCATTCCAGAGTAAAATTACGTATGTCTATTTATATATATAAAACTCAACGTGTGTGTGTATTTTCCAGCATCACGTCCAAATGGCTAAAGATATTAAAATGAAACTTGGCACACATGTTACTTATATGTCAAACCTTACTCACCCACATTTGCCAGGGTCAGGGATTTTGTTTAAAGTCGGGATAGTAGGTTGAGATAGGAGGTCGGGATAGGAGGCTGAGATAGGAGGTCAAGATATGAGGACAGGAAAGGAGGTCGGGATAGGAGGTCGCGATAGGAGGTCAGGCTAGGAGGTCGAGATAGGAGGTCGAGATAGGAAGTCGAGAAAGGAGGTCGAGATATGACGACGGGAAAGGAGGTCGGGATAGGAGGTCGGGATAGGAGGTTGAGATAGGAGGTCGAGATAGGAGGTCGGGATAGGAGGTCAAGATAGGAGGTCGGGATATGAGGTAAAGATAGGAAGTCGGGATATGGCGACGGGATAGGAGGTCGGGATAGGAGGTCGAGATAGGAGGTCGAGATAGGAAGACGGGAAAGGAGGACTGGATAGGAGGTCGGGATAGGAGGTCAACATAGGAGGTCGAGATTGGAGGACGGGATAGGAGGTCAGGATAGGAGGTCGGGATAGGACGTCGGGATAGGAGGATGGGATATGGGGTTGGGAAATGACAACAATATATGGGGATGAGGGGATATGAAGTCAAAAGCTTCCTCCTCTGTTGATTTTCCTCCACAACAAGGATTAGGAAGGAAAAACCGGGCAACGCCGGGTAATAAGTTAGTATATCTATATGTAAAACTCAATGGCCCTCATTTACTTAGAAAATCGGGTTGTAAGTCTATGTTGCTTTCTTACCCGACTGCTTTTTTCCCCTGGTATTTATTATTATGTTGCATCCTGTTTGTCGCACATGGGTTTTGTTGGTTTTGGTTTCCAACTCCTCTGAGTTGTCGGGAAAAAATCCACAACAATTCAACAAATTCGGGTTGGAAACCTTTATAAATACGTGGGAAAGCTCAGAAATGTCGGGTGACGCCCCTTTTTCGGGTTTGGGAGAATCCGCATCGGGTCCGTCGGGAAAAAATGTTGCATCGTGTCACAGACTGGCGCACGATGTCTGCGACATGTCGCAAACAAAGATGCGCCAAAAAAACCCGACAAAACAAGTCGGGTTTAGAATAGTAAATGAGGGCCAATGTGTGTGTGTATGTATGTATGTACTGTATGTATGTATGTATGTATGTATGTATGTATGTATGTGTGTATGTATGTATGTATGTTTCAGCATCACTTCCAAACGGCTAATGACATTAACATGAAACTTGGTACACATGTTAGCTATATGTCAACAACAAACATAGGATAGGTAATTTAACCCTTTCCCACCCCCATTTGCCAGGGTCGGGGTTTTTATTTAAAGTCCCATACAAGAATATGGGAAATATATGCATAACTTCCAAACAGCTGGAGATATTTCGATAATACTTGGTCACATGTTACTTATATTTCCACTAAAAAGTATATTTTCACTACTTAACCCGAACCTACCCCCACTTGCGAAGGTCAGGGTTTTTGTTTAAAGTCCAATGCAAATCAATTGTTACGCCTAGCGCTCCGGGTCCCCGCTCCTCCCCGGAGCGCTCACGGCGTCTTTTTCCCTGCAGCTCCCCGGTCGGTCCCGCTGACCGGGAGCGCTGCTCTGTCACGGCCGTTGGGGATGCGATTCGCACTGCGGGACGCGCCCGCTCGCGAATCGCATCCCAGGTCACTTACCCGTTCCCGTCTCCTGCGGTCATGTGCTGGCGCGCGCGGCTCCGCTCTCTAGGGCGCGCGCGCGCCAGCTCCCTGAGACTTAAAGGGCCAGTGCACCAATGATTGGTGCCTGGCCCAATTAGCTTAATTGGTTCCCACCTGTTCCCTGGCTATATCTAGTCTCCTCCCTTGCACTCCCTTGCCGGATCTTGTTGCCCTTGTGCCTAGTGAAAGCGTTTTGTGTGTCTAAAGCCTGTGTACCAGAACTTCTGCTATCCACCCTGACTACGAACCTTGCCGCCTGCCCCCGACCTTCTGCTACGTCCGACCTTGCTTCTGTCTACTCCCTTGTACCGCGCCTGTCATCAGCAGTCAGAGAGGTGAGCCGTTGCTAGTGGATACGACCTGGTCACTACCGCCGCAGCAAGACCATCCCGCTTTGCGGCGGGCTCTGGTGAAAACCTGTAGTGGCTTAGAACCGGTCCACTAGCGCGGTCCTCCCATCCCTCTCTGGCACAGAGGATCCACTACCTGCCAGCCGGCATCGTGACAGTAGATCCGGCCATGGATCCCGCTGAGGTCCCTCTGCCTTATATCTCGGATATCACCACGGTGATCGCCCAGCAATCCCGACAGATCGCCCATCTAACCCACCAGCTGTCGGAAATGTCCACCATTGTGCGCCAACTTCAGTCGCAACTTCAGCAGCAATCATCTCCTCCGCCAGCTCCTGCACCCCCTCCGCAGCGAGTGGCCACTCCTAGCCTCCGCCTGTCCTTGCCGGACAAATTTAATGGGGACTCTAAGTTTTGCCGTGGCTTTCTTTCGCAATGTTCCCTGCACATGGAGATGATGTCGGACCAGTTTCCTACTGAAAGGTCTAAGGTGGCTTTCGTAGTCAGCCTTCTGTCTGGAAAAGCCCTGTCATGGGCCACACCGCTCTGGGACCGCAATGACCCCGTCACTGCCTCTGTACACTCCTTCTTCTCGGAAATTCGAAGTGTCTTTGAGGAACCTGCCCGAGCCTCTTCTGCTGAGACTGCCCTGCTGAACCTGGTCCAGGGTAATTCTTCCGTTGGCGAGTACGCCATACAATTCCGTACCCTTGCTTCTGAACTTTCCTGGAATAATGAGGCTCTCTGCGCGACCTTTAAAAAAGGCCTATCCAGCAACATTAAAGATGTTCTGGCCGCACGAGAGACTCCTGCTAACCTGCATGAACTCATTCATCTAGCCACTCGCATTGACATGCGTTTTTCTGAGAGGCATCAAGAGCTCCGCCAGGAAAAAGACTTAGATTTCTGGACACCTCTCCCACAGTCTCCATTGCAATCTGCGCCTAGGCCTCCCGCCGAGGAGGCCATGCAAGTGGATCGGTCTCGCCTGACCCTGGAAGAGAGGAATCGCCGTAAGGAAGAGAATCTTTGTCTGTACTGTGCCAGTACCGAGCATTTCTTGGTGGATTGCCCTATCCGTCCTCCACGCCTGGGAAACGCACGCACGCACCCAGCTCACGTGGGTGTGGCGTCTCTTGGTTCCAAGTCTGCTCCTCCACGTCTCGCGGTACCCGTGCGGATTTCTACTCCAGCCTGCTCTTCCCTCTCAGCCGTGGCCTGCCTGGACTCTGGTGCCTCTGGGAATTTTGTTCGGGAGTCCTTAGTGAATAAATTCCGCATTCCGGTGACCCGTCTCGTCAAGCCACTCCACATTTCCGCGGTCAACGGAGCCAGGTTGGATTGCACCGTGCGTTTCCGCACGCAGCCCCTCCTAATGTGCATCGGACCTCATCTGGAGAAAATCGAATTTTTGGTCCTTCCCAATTGCACTTCCGAAATTCTCCTTGGACTACCCTGGCTTCTACACCATTCCCCAACCCTGGACTGGTCCACTGGGGAGATCAAGAGTTGGGGTCCCTCTTGTTCCAAGGACTGCCTTCAACTGGTTCCCAGTAATCCCTGCCGTGACCCTGTGGTTCCTCCTGTATCTGCTCCCCCTAAGGTCATTAAGGACTCTGCCTGCCACAGGAAATGCCTCTCCCCCCCTCCCAGTCCCATCAGGCAAGCCTCTGTGTCCCCTCATGGCTCCCGTCCTTGTGTCTTCCTGCCCCGTGCCAAGCTTCACCCTCTGCCCTCCCTCCCCATTCCTACTCCTGCTGTACTGCCTGCCATTGAGGAAACCATCCATTCCTTCCCGGTGTCCTCATCCCAGGGGAGGCAGCCACCGGACAAAAAAAAGGGGAGACCTAAGGGGGGGGGGTACTGTTACGCCTAGCGCTCCGGGTCCCCGCTCCTCCCCGGAGCGCTCACGGCGTCTTTTTCCCTGCAGCTCCCCGGTCGGTCCCGCTGACCGGGAGCGCTGCTCTGTCACGGCCGTTGGGGATGCGATTCGCACTGCGGGACGCGCCCGCTCGCGAATCGCATCCCAGGTCACTTACCCGTTCCCGTCTCCTGCGGTCATGTGCTGGCGCGCGCGGCTCCGCTCTCTAGGGCGCGCGCGCGCCAGCTCCCTGAGACTTAAAGGGCCAGTGCACCAATGATTGGTGCCTGGCCCAATTAGCTTAATTGGTTCCCACCTGTTCCCTGGCTATATCTAGTCTCCTCCCTTGCACTCCCTTGCCGGATCTTGTTGCCCTTGTGCCTAGTGAAAGCGTTTTGTGTGTCTAAAGCCTGTGTACCAGAACTTCTGCTATCCACCCTGACTACGAACCTTGCCGCCTGCCCCCGACCTTCTGCTACGTCCGACCTTGCTTCTGTCTACTCCCTTGTACCGCGCCTGTCATCAGCAGTCAGAGAGGTGAGCCGTTGCTAGTGGATACGACCTGGTCACTACCGCCGCAGCAAGACCATCCCGCTTTGCGGCGGGCTCTGGTGAAAACCTGTAGTGGCTTAGAACCGGTCCACTAGCGCGGTCCTCCCATCCCTCTCTGGCACAGAGGATCCACTACCTGCCAGCCGGCATCGTGACATCAATGGGGAATGTATGTTCCAGCATAACTTCCGTGTGGCTGGAGATTTTTTGATAATACTTGGTCACATGTTACTTATATGTCAAATAAAAATATATAATAGTTAAATTAACCCCCTTACCTACCCCCATATGAGAAGGATGGGTTTTTTGTTTCAAGTCCCATAAAAGTATATAGGACTTCTGGTGCCTTACTCCACAAGTTCCAATCTGCATCTCCTGGTGAATGCGTTAGTCCGGCTGGCAAGCCACACCCTCCACACATTCCATGCCCCACATTGCAAAGACAGGCCCACCCTTTAAGCCACACCCCTTTAATTTTCAGCTTACAATATCTTTACCACAATGCAGCCCAACTTGAGGACAGGATATGAGGATGGGATATGAGGGCGGGATATGAGGTTGGGATATGAGGACGGGATATGGGGAATGGATATGAGGTCAGGATATGAGGTTGGGATATGGGAATGGGATATGAGGACGGGATATAGGGAATGTATATGAGGACGGGATATGGGAATGGATATGAGGTCTTGATATGAGGATGGGATATGAGGTCGGAATATGGGGATAGGATATGAGGATGGGATTTGGGGACAGGATATGGGGATGAAATATGGGGATGGGATATGAGGTTAAAATATGAGGAGGGGATTTGGGGTCAGGAAATGAGGAGGACATGGGGGTCAGAATTTAAGGACGGGATATGAGGACAAAGGCAAGATAGAATTTTTCATCGCCTTGTCTACGGTTAAGTTTACTGTAGAGGATTTTCTACTGTAGAATCAAATTTACTAACTGCGTTATTTTTTTTTGCGCAAAAAAAATGGGCAAACAGCATTTTCTTGCGCAAATATACACCACCTCGGAGGACACATACCAAAGTGTCTATTTTGTTACAGTAAGGACTGCTACTCCCATCATGGACAGACTCTGCCCATGATGGGAGTTGTAGTCCAGGGGCTGAGGTGCAGATCGCACAAGCCAGCTTTTACAGTTAATAAATGCGGATCGCAGCAGGTCTCTGCAGAATTACCCTGTGCGATCTGCACCTCAGCCCCTGGACTACAACTCCCATCATGGGCAGAGTCTGTCCATGATGGGAGTAGTAGTTCTAAAAGTCCTGCAGCCGGGGGATGTGCAAGTGCCATCCCTCAGCAGCACCTTGGTACTACAACTATTCCCATCATAGGACAGACTCTGTCTCATGATACGAGTAGTAGTCCAAGGGTAGAGGGACAGATCTCTGTTCACATTATGCGTTTTGCATAATGGGAACAGAGTCTTTCTGGCAGTGTGTTCCAAACAGGGAGACTCCAGATGTTGCTTAACTACAGCCTCCCATTATGGGTGTTGTAGTTTAGCAACAATTGGAGGCTCCCTGTTTAGGAACACCCTGCATTATGTGCACACTTCCCAGGGGAGAGCGCAAAAAATGGACTAACCCATATTTCTTGTTTTTCTTTTCTTCTCATTTCAGATACGTGAATGCAGAGGACTACGTCAGATTCGGTGGACTGCGACGATGACCAGCTTTTTTAAAACTTCAATAAAATGGTTAACGAGGGCTGTGGGGGAGTGTTGTTTTTAAATAAAAAATTGTTTTCAATGTGTCATGTTTTTTATAATTGAATTTTCAGGGTTAGTAGTGGAAGCTGTCATATAGATGGAATCCATTACAAAACTGGGGCTTAGCATTAGCCCCAAAATCAGCTAATGCTAACCTCAAATTATTACCCCTGTACCCACCGCCACAGGGGTCCCGGGAAGAGCCGTTACCAACAGGCCCGGAGCGTCAAAAATTGCACTCCTTGGCCTAGGCGGTAACAGGCTGGCGTTATTTAGGCTGGGGAGGGCCAGTAACAATGGTCCTCGACCACCCTGGTAACCTCAGGCTGTTGCTGCTTGGATGGTATCTGGCTGATCCTGCAAATAGGGGGAACCCTATGCATTTTTTTTCAGAAATAAATAAAAACGTGTGTGGTTCCCTCATTTGTTCAGTAACCAAGCAACAACCGCCTGACATTACCAGGGTGGGCGAGGACCATTGTTACTGGCCCTCCACAGCCTAAATAAGGCCAGCCTGTTACAGCCTAGGCCCAGGAGCGCCATTTTTGATGCTCTGGGCCTGTTGGCCTCTTACCTAAACCCCTGTGGCGGTGGGTACCGGGGTAATAATTGGGGGTTAGCGCTAACTGATTTGGGGGGCTAACGCTAAGCCCCGGCCTAGTAATAGATTCTGTCTACAGGACGCCTTCCACTACTAAGCCTGAAAATTCAATTATTAAAAACACATAAAAAAAAAGGTTTTATTTTACAAAAACACTCCCCCACAGCCCTCGTTGACATTATAAAAGAAAGCGATGTTCATCGTTGCAATCCACCAAATCTGACATAGTCCTCTGTATTCCCGTATCTAAATTTTGGATACAAGAAAAAAACGGTGCGCACCTCGTGCAGGTAACCAAGATAACTTTGTGTGTAGATGGTTAGAGAAATGGGCCAGCAGGGTGGTCCCTTACCTTACGGTGTTATGCTCAGAGCATAACACCTGTAGTCACTTAGAGATTGGAGAGGGGTCGCGGCATCCAGGTTCCTCTGGGCTCTGGGTAACAGGGTCCAGTACATCAATAGAAAGGTGGAGCGGATAATCCGATCACAAAAAAAGGGGGAACTTCTGAAGGAGCGCAGACCTCCAAGGGGCGTGGCTTATGTCCTGCAGACGTGCGATCTCAGCCTCTGCCCTCGCTCCTCCCCGCTCTAGAGCGGGGAGGAGCGAGGGCAGAGGCTGAGATCGCACGTCTGCAGGACATAAGCCACGCCCCTTGGAGGTCTGCGCTCCTTCAGAAGTTCCCCCTTTTTTTTGTGATCGGATTATCCGCTCCACCTTTCCGTATCTAAATTTTGAAGAAAAAAAACAACAAAAAGTTTAGTACTTTTTTTTGTTTCCACACACACCAGCAAAAACGCGAGAAAAAAAATGCAAGAAAAACTGACAAAACACAGGAAAAAGCTGGGACAGTTTTTCTGGCGTTTTTGCTGATGGACAAAAGACTTCATTGGCTAAAGATATTAACGGCTAAAGATATTAACGGCTAAAAATATTAACATGAAACTTGGTACACATGTAACTAATATGTCAACAACAAACATAGGATAGGTGATTTAACCCTTACCCACCACAATTTTCAAGGGTTGGGGTTTTTGTTTAAAGTCCCATACATCTTCCAAACGGCTGGAGATGTTTCGATAATACTCGGTTACATGTTACTTATATGTCCACTAAAAATATAGGATAGTTAATTTAACCCTAACCTACCATCCATTTGCGAGGTTCAGGGTTTTTGTTTAACCCCTTAAGGACACAGCCCATTTTGACCTTAAAGGGGTACTCCAGTGGAAAACCTTTTTTTTTTTTATCAACTAGTGCCAGAAAGTTAAACAGATTTGCAAATTAATGCTATTAAAAAAGTTTTAATCCTTCTAGTACTTATTAGCTGCTGAATACTACAGAGGAAATTATTTTCTTTTTGGAACACAGAGCTCTCTGCTGGCATCATGACCACAGTGCTCTCTGTTGACACCTCTGTATATTTTAAGAACTGTCCAGAGTAGGAGAAAATCCCCACAGAAAACATATGCTGCTCTGGACAGTTCCTAAAATGGACAGAGATGTCAGCAGAGAGCACCATGATCCAAAAAGAAAAGAATTTCCTCTGTAGTATTCAGCAGCTAATAAGTACTGGAAAGATTGAGCTTTTTTTAATAGAAGTAATTTACAAATCTGTTTAACTTTCTGGCCCCCTGTTGATTTAAAAAAAAAAAAAAACGTTTTCCACTGGAGTACCCCGGACACAGCCAATTTTATTTTTGCGTTTTTGTTTTTTTCCTCCTCGCCTTCTAAAATTCATAACTCTGTTATATTTCCATTCCCAGACCTATATGATGCCTTGTTTTTTTTGTGTGACCAGTTGTACTTTGTAATGACATCACTCATTTTACCCTAAAATGTATGGTAAACCCCTAAAATTAAGGAAATTGCAAGGAAATTTAAACAAAAATCATAATTTTGCAAACTTGTGGGGTTTAGTTTTCGCACTGTACAATTTACGGTAAAAATTATGTTTTCTTTATTCTCTGGGTCAATACGATTAAAATTATATCCATGGTTGCATACATTTCTATTATTGTACTGCTTTTAAAAAATCTCAAACTTTGTTTTACAAAATCAATACGTTTAAAATTGCCCTATTTTGACGACCTCTAAGTTTCTTATTTTTCTGTATTTAGGGATGTGTGAGGGCTATTTTTTGCACCATTATCTGTAGTTTGTTTTGGTACCACGTTTGTATATATTTGACTTTTTGATCGCTTTTTATAAAAAAAAAATGTTTTTACATTTACGCCGTTCGCCGTAGGGTATCATTAACATGATATTTTTAGAGTTTGGACATTTATGCACGCAACAATACCAAATATGTTTCTTATTTATTTTTTGTATGCTTTTTTTAGTATTAATATGGGGAAAAGGGGTGATTTAAAACTATTGGGGGAGGGGCTTTTTCACATTTATTTTGTACTTTTTTAAAACTTTTTTTTACAATCCCATAGGGGACTATTTATAGCAATCATTAGATTTCTAATACTGTTCAGTGCTATGCATAGGGCATAGCACTGATCAGTATTATCGGCGATCTTCTGCTCTGGTCTGCTGGAAGGCAGGGATATGAGGACAGAATAGGAGGTCGGGATATGAGGTCCGGATATGAGGACGGGATATGAGGACAGAATATGAGGAAGGGATATGAGGACAGGATATGAGGACGGGATATGAGGTTGGGATATGGGGATGGGCTATGAGGTCGGGATATAAGGGTGGGACATGAGGATGGGACATAAGGATGGGACATGAGGACGGGATATGAGGACAAGATATTACGACAGGATATGAGGTCAGGAAATGAGGAAAAAATATTAGGACGGGATATGAGGATGGCATATGAGGATGGGATATGAGAATGGTATATAAGGATGTGATATGGGGATGGAATATGGGGACGGGATATGAGGACGGGATATGGGATTTGGGGTTGGGATATGAGGAGGGGATATGGGGTCAGGATTTGAGGACAGCATATGACAGCATTTGCTTTTCCTCCCCCACAAGGATTAGGTAGGAAAAACTGGACAGCGCCGGGTACTCAGCAAGTAAAATGATAAAAAGCAACATTACAGTAGAATCTTCAAGTGCCATTTAATCACTCCTTATCATTTCATCCCTCTTTATACCCTGTGCCACCATATTCCCCGGTACCTTGTGCCAAATTATCTCCACCCCCTGTTTCACATAATTTCCCCTTGACCCCCCATGCCATTTAATTCCCCCTTTATTACCTTCTGTTTAAATTCATCACCCCCCTCTTTATGAAGTGGCACAGGTGGATAAAGGGGTATGAAATGGCAAAGGGATGGTAAAGAGGGGTGATGAATTTGAACAGAGGGTAATAGAGGGGGAATGAAATGGCACAGGGGTGTGAAGAGGAAATTATGTGGCAAAGGGGGTAATAAAGGGGGATGATTTGGCATAGGCGAAATAGAGTGGCATGCAGGGATCAGCGGTCTTTCACTTCTGTGCTGGGGCTTCTGCAGGGGGGTGCAGCGGGGGCCTGGGCCCCTTACTTTGGTATTGGCTGTACCCCCTGACGGTGGCCCTGTGTACAAGGTAGGTCTGGCACATAAGCCTGGTTGTCCCCTATTGGGAGTGTTTTGTCCCCTAATGGGAGTTTTTTTCCCTCTTTCAGGTGTATTCGCAACTGTTTTTAGGAGTGTCCCTTTTTTGGAGGGTACAAATACATTAAAGGGGTATTCCAGGCCAAAACTTTTTTTTTATATATCAACTGGCTCCGTAAAGTTAAACAGATTTGTAAATTACTTCTATTAAAAAATCTTAATCCTTCCAATAGTTATCAGATTCTGAAGTTGAGTTGTTGTTTTCTGTCTGACTGCTCTCTGATGACTCATGTCCCGGGAGCTGTCCAGCTCCTATGGGGATATTCTCCCATCATGCAAGGGATATTCTCCCATCATGCACAGCTCCCGTGACGTGACATCATCATTGAGCAGTTAGACAGAAAACTTCAGAAGCTAATAACTATTGGAAGGATTAAGATTTTTTAATAGAAGTAATTGACAAATCTGTTTAACTTTCCGGAGCCAGTTGATATATATAAAAAAAGGTTTTGCCTGGAATAGCCCTTTAAGTATTATGGGACTCTGCCGGGAATTAAAAACCGTCTGTTGTTGGGAGGTGTCCGCTAAGGAAGTTAGTTGTGGCCAGAGTTATACTTTAAAGGCTTTGTGGACCTTCACAATCTTTTTTTCTATTTCTTTTTTACTTTTTCTTAAAAATAGATGAAGTGTAACTTGAGATACAAATGATACAAGGTCTGTTTGTTGTTTGTTACCATGCAGATGCATAGCTCTATATGGAGCTGAGGGCCCAAAACCTATTGTATAGGTTCTTTCTTTTTCATTTTAGATGCACTAAGGCAGCATAAAAATGAGTTTGCCAAAGTGGTCATATCCATTAAGGGTGTACTCACATATACCACAACCCCTTTGGATTTAATGCAGCAGATTTGGCGCAAATCTGCAGCAAGAATCCACATCACATATGATATGGGTGAATGGACCTTTAAGGTAGTTTGTAAAGGCTTTTTACATTAGATTTTTCAGGCTATTACTATTCTCTAAATAACTTTTTTTTGCATAAGGGTGCTTCAAGAGAATTTATAGCATAGACTAGTCTTTTCCATCCAGTGTGTCTCCAACTATTGCAAAGATACAACTCCCAGCATGTGCGGAGAGTAAAAGGCTGGCTGTCCAGGCATGCTGTGAGTTGTAGTTTTGCAACAGCTGGAGGCACACTGTTTGGGAAACACTGGTATAGACGTTAGACAGAAAGATCTTAAGTTCCCCCTAGTGGCAGCAGCAGTCAGACATAATTTTATAATTTAAAAGTGTAGCTGTCACGCCCCCTCCCATAGACATGAATGAAGGGGGCGTGGCGTGACGTCACAAACAGGGACACTCCAAGCTTCCGTGTTCTGGACGCCATCGCTGCTGTCCTTGAGATCGCGGGGGGTCCCCAGCGGCGGAACCCCTGCGATCAGACATCTTATCTCCTATGCTTTGGATAGGGGAAAAGATGTTTATCGCCGAAGTACCCCTTTAAGTCTTTAAGACAATTACAGTTTCAGCCATACCCTGTATTGAATTTTTCACATTCAAAAATGTATTTATTTATTATTTGTTTATTTTAATTGGCCAAAAATAATACACATTAAATGATAAGATAATGGAAACATAGAAAAGTTATATCAATGCTTTCACCAAAAAACTAGAGCTAAAAAGTTGCAGATTCTTGTGCAAAGGTGTCAAATTTATGTGCAAAAAAGATGAAAAGTTGCAAATTTTTGTGCAAATAAGTTATTGCTCAAAAATGTGTGACAGTTTTTTGGCCAAACTCTAGAGGAAAAAAAAAAACATTGATAAATTTCCCCCATAGCAACAATTACTTCTCTGAACTCAACGCCAGATCTAACCCAAGCATTACCCATAAGCCTATATTATGGAGAAGAAAAAAAAAAAACATAGATGCTGCAATAACAGGTATCAACACCAGGTGGCAGTGCAGATGTTCCATGAACTAATCAATAATACTTCTGCATATGCAAATATCATCTTTTGGATATTTTTAACTGAACAATACATTATCTATGTTGAGTTCAAAACATTTGTACAAAGCATTATACGTGTCCAAAAAATCTAATTATTGAAAAACTATTTAAAATGTTTTATCTTTTTAAATCTATCTTTAGAATCTATTTTTTAAATGCTTCCCCATATTACATATACAGAATATTGCTAAAAATCAAATGACAACTTTTTATGGAAAAAATATAATAATTTTAACATGTTTTTGGATCTAAAACAATCGATAGATTTCCCAAAAAAATTATGTGTGTAAAAGCAGGATATGCGTCATAAATCAACCTTTAAATATTGAAAAACTGTTTGAAATGTTTTTCTCCTTTTTAAATCTATCTTTCATATCAATTTAATTAAATTCCTTGCCTTGTATATTGCTTTAATTCAATTATTTAACCCCCTAAATAAATAAATGAATGAATAAATAAAATAAAATAAAATCAACAAATAAATAAATGCTGCACCATCACATTTAATATTTTATTATTTAAACGTTTTTGATCTAATTAACAAACAGATTTTGAAACTTTTTGAGTTTTTTTTTTTTTTAAACTGCGTTCAAATAGATATATTTTTATGCTAAGTAATGTTTGCCCTACCCAAAAAAAAAAGAGTTGGCAAATTTGCCAATTTGTGAATTCTCTTCTTAAACCCATTTTCATAGAAGAAGCTCCTCTAAATGTTCCAGTTTTTTTCCCAGCCCTCATCTCTAGTAGGCTTTTATGCCAATATCAATACAGCCAGAGCCAGACTTCCTTCCCAGGTCTACATTTCTACCCTCCTATTCTTGGCGACTTACCTAGATATGTCTTCTCATGGGGAGAAGATAAACAAATGAGTCTTGTGCCTCCAAACAGCCAACGCCATCCAGGCCGTCCTGCACATTATTTTTCTACCGGTTCCAAGGAGTTGGGTCGTGGTCCTTGTTCGCGTACAAAAAGGTTTTCTACAATTTATGATAACAAAAGTGCACCGAAGACCGTGGCACAGCGCCTGCACATTTCACCGGTAATTTACAAAGAAAGCTCATCAGGAAAGTGACCATGACAGTGTCAGGTTTTTAAGCCAGCACAGATTAACAGAGAAATACTTGGAGGCATGGGAAAACACCTCGTTCTGACATAACTAGATCATGTACATGTTCCCCTGTGAGATGTGAACATTTGGACCTTATTCACAAACACAGGCATACAAAGCTATCCCTTATTCTCCCAGGTAATGTTCTGAGAGAGTAAGAATCAGTAAGAATGGAATTTCTCTATTAATATAATATGAAAGCCTTTCATGCAGACACACTTCCACTCTCTCATTATGGCACTGCATCATAATAAATTAGTTGTCAAAAATGACTCCACATAACATGTTGGTGTCTCACGAATCCTCAATATGGTATTCAGATTTTTCCAGATTTGCTGAAAATATTATTTCTTCTGTTTATGTACAATGATATGTATTCATCTGCAGTTGGGGCACCTAAACTCCAAAGTGCAGAGACTGCCTATACTGTACTTTCTTGATAAACCAAATGAAGTTGAGTGTATTCATTTTCATGCACTTTTCACCCAAAGTTTAGACTTTTTCAAGGGTTTGCCATTATTAAATCATGTCTATTAACCCACTGGACATTTAGAAAGGGTAGAAGACACTCATGGCTAAAAAGAAGCATATTAATCGATCCAGTTTAACAGAACAAACTATTTTTTTCCCCATACCATCATGCATCAATAAAGAAAGGCAATTCCCAAAATAGACCAAAAATATAAATATACAGTAATGGACGTAAATGTTGGCACCCCTGAAAATTTACAAGAAAATGAAGTATTTCTCACAGAAAAGGATTGCAGTAACACATGTTTTGCTATAAACATGTTTATTTCCCAGGGAGGAAAAAATGCAAATTTGACATAATGTCACATCAAACTCCAAAAATGGTCTCGACAAAATTATTGACACCCTTACAAAATTGTGGAATAATAAGATTGTTTCAAGCATGTGATGCTTCTTTAAACTCACCCGGGGCAAGTAACAGGTATGGGAAATATAAAAATCACACTTGAAAGCAGATGAAAAGGAGAGAAGTTCACTTAGTCTTTGCATTGTGTGTCTGTGTGTGCTACACTAAGCATGGACAACAGAAAGAGGAGAAGAGAACTGTCTGAGGACTTGAGAACCAAAATTGTGGAGAAATATTAACAATCTCAAGGTTACAAGTCCATCTCCAGAGATCTAGATTTGCCTTTGTCCACAGTGTGCAACATTATCAAGAAGTTTGCAACCCATGGCACTGTAACTAATCTCCCTGGGCGTGGAAGGGAGAGAAAATTGATGAAAGGTGTCAATGCAGGATAGTCTGGATTGTGGATAAGCAGCCCCAAACAAGTTCCAAAGATATTCAAACTGTTCTGCAGGCTCAGGGAGCATTAGTCTCAGAGCAAACTATCTGTTGACATTTAAATGAAATGAAACACTATGGCAGGAGAACCAGGAGGACCCCACTGCTGACACAGAGACATAAAAAAGCAAGACAAAATTTTGCCAAAATGAACTTGAGTAAGCCAAAATCCTTCTGAGAAAATGTCTTGTGGACAGATGAGACCAAGATAGAGCTTTTTGGTAACGCACATCATTCTACTGTTTACCAAAAATGGAATGAGGCCTACAAAGAAAAGAACACAGTACCTATAGTGAAATATGTTGGAGGTACAATTATGTTTTGGGGTTGTTTTGCTTCCTCTGGCACTGGGTGCCTTGAATGTGTGCAAGGCATCATAAAATCTGAGGATTGCAAACAGATTTTAGGTCACACTGTACAGCCAAGTGTCAGAAAGCTGGGTTTGCTTCCGAGATCTTAGGTCTTCCAGCAGGACAATGACCCCAAACATATGTCAAAAAGCCCCCAGAAATGGATGACAACAAAGCGCTGGAGAGTTCTGAAGTGGCAGCAATGAGTCCAGATCTAAATGCCATTGAACACCTGTGGAGAGATCTTAAAATTGTTGTTGGGAAAAGGCGCCTTCCAATAAGAGAGACCTGGAACAGTTTGCAAAGGAAGAGTGGTCCAACATTCCGTCTGAGAGGTGTAATAAGCTTATTGATGGTTATAGGAAGCCACTGATTTCAGTTATTTTTTCCAAAGGGTGTGCAACCAAATATTAAGTTAAGGGTGGCAATAATGTTGTCCAGCCCATTTTTGGAGTTTGGTGGGACATTATGTCCTATTTGCTTTTTTCCTCCCTTTTTTTGTTTAGTTCCAATACACACAAAGGGAATAAACATGTGTATAGCAAAACATGTGTTACTGCAATCCTTTTCTGTGAGAAATACTTCATTTTCTAGAAAAATTTAAGGGTTGCCAACATTTACTGCCATGACCGTATGTTACATAATATCTGATTGGACCAGCCAATGTGGAAGGGCATCCTCAACAGTTGAAACACCTCCTTTGTGCACTCATAAAGTCACCTTATGTTGGATAGCCCCTTTAAGTATCGTCTGCCAGGTAAACATCAGACTGTCCATGAAATGTATCCATAACTGGTAACCAGCTAAAGAATATACTTATGTATCTACAAGTATTGACTATTAACTCCTTAAGGACGAAGGGCATACCTGTACGCCCCTTGCCCGGTCCCGGTGTTTAAAACGGGGTCATGCCGTAACCCCGCATCACACCGGTCGGGACCCTGGGCTAATAGCGTGTGGCACCGGTTGTTGTGCCGCACGCTATTAACCCTTCAGACGCAGTGATCAAAGTTGACCGCCGCGTCTGAAAGTGAAAGTAAACGCTTCCCGGCAGCTCAGTTGGGCTGATCGGGACATCGAGATCGCGATGTTCCAATCAGCTCGGTCTGATCAGTGTTTGATTGCTCCAAGCCTGAGCTACAGGCTTGAGCAATCGAGTCCCTATCTCACTGATCCATGCAAAGCTATGGTTTTGCAGGGATCAGCATAACAGATCAGTGTGTGCAGTGTTATAGGTCCCTATTGGAGCTATAGCACTGCAAAAAAAAGTGAAAAAAAAAGTTAACAAAGGTCATTTAACCCCTTCCCTAATAAAAGTTTGAATCACCTCCTTTTTCCCATAAAAAAAAAACAAACTGTGTAAATAAAAATAAACATATGTGGTATCGCCAAGTGCGTAAATGTCCAAACTATAAAAATATATCATTACTTAAACCACACGGTCATTGGTGTATGCGCAAAAAAGTTCCAAAGTCCAAAATAGCGCATTTTGGTCACTTTTTATATCATGAAAAAATGAATAAAAAGCGATCAAAAAGTCCAATCAATACAAAAATGGTACCACTAAAAACTTCAGGTCACGGTGCAAAAAAAAAAGTCCTCATACCGGCCCGTACGCGGAACAATAAAAAAGTTATAGGGGTTAGAAGATGAGAATTTTTAACATAAATTTTCCTGCATTTATTTATGATTTTTTTCCGAAGTACGATAATATCCAACTTATATAAGTAGGTATCATTTTAATCGTATGGACCTACAGAATGAAGATAAGGTGTTATTTCTACCGAAAAATGCACTGCATAGAAGCGGAAGCCCCCAAAATTTACTAAATTAAATCTTTTCTTCAATTATGTCGCACAATGATTATTTTTTTTCTGTTTCGCCGTGGATTTTTGGGTGGCACAAAATTGGTGGCACAAAAAATAAGCCATCATATGGAATTTTATGTGCAAAATTGAAAGTGTTATGATTTTTAGAAGGTGATAAGGAAAATATGAAAATGCACGGACAGAGGTGTCAGTAGAGAGCACTGTTGTCAGAAAGAAAAGAACTTAGCAAATTTCTCTGTAGTATATCTGTAGTATACAGCAGTTGATAAGTACTGGAAGGGTTAAGATTTTTATACAGAACTAATTTACAAATCTGTTTAACTTTCTTGCACTAGTTGATTTGAAATTTTTCCCCTTTAAAGGGGTACTCCGGCCCTGAGACCCGCTGTGAGACATCTTATACCCTTTCCTTTGGATGGGGATAAGATGTCTCAGGGCCGGAGTTCCCCTTTAACCTCTTAAGGACTCATGACGTACCGGTACGTCATGAGTCCGCTCCCATTCTATTACGCGTGGCCACGGCGGGTCGGGCCCTGCCTCTAACAATGGCCGGGACCCGTGGCTAATAGTGCGCAGCACTGATCGTGGTGTTGCGCGCTATTAACCCTTTAGACAGGGTGATCAAAGTTGAACGCCACGTCTAAAGTAAAAGTAAAACCATGCCGGTTAGCTCAAGGAGCTGTTTGGGATTGCCGCAGCGAAATCGCGGCATCCCGAATAGCTTACAAGACAGCCGGAGGATCCCTACCTGCCTCCATGCTGTCCGATCACCGAATGACTGCTCAGTGCCTGAGATCCAGGCATGAGCAGTCAAGCGGTAGCATCATCGATCAGTGGTTTCCTATGAGAAACCACTGATCAAAGGAAAAGATCAGTGTGTGCAGTGTTATAGGTCCCTATAAGAGCTATAACACTGCAAAAAAAAAAAGTGGGAAAAAAAGTGAATCAAGATCATTTAACCCCTTCCCTAATAAACGTTTGAATCACCCCCCTTTTATCATTTAAAAAAAAAAAAAGGGGAAAAAAAATAAACATATGTGGTATCGCAGCGTGCAGAAATGTCCGAATTATAAAAATATATTGTTAATTAAACTGTAAGGTCAATGGCGTACACGCAAAAAAATTCCAAAGTACAAAATAGTGCATTTTGTGTCACTCGATCAATAAGTCCTATAAATGCAAAAATGGTACCGCTAAAAACTTCAGATCACGGCGCAAAAAATGAGCCCTCATACGTGGAAGAATAAAAAAAGTTATAGAGGTCAGAAGGGGACAATTTTAAACGTATACATTTTCCTGCATGTAGTTATGATTTTTTCCAGAAGTACGACAAAATCAAACCTATATAAGTAGGGTATCATTTTTAACCGTATGGACCTACAGAATAACGAGGTGTCAGTTTTACCGAAAAATGTACTGTGTAGAAACGGAAGCCCCCAAAATGTTTTTTTTTTTTTTCAATTTTGTCTCACAATGATTTTTTTTACGTTTTGCCATAGATTTTTGGGTAAAATGACTGACGTCATTACAAATTTGAATTGGTGGCGCAAAAAATAAGCCATTATATGGATTTTTAGGTGCAAAATTGAAAGAGTTATGATTTTTTAAAGGTCTGGACAGTTCTGGACAGTTCCTGACATGGACAGAGGTGTCAACAGAGAACACTGTGGTCAGACTGAAAAGAACAAAAAATAATTCAACTTCATCTGGAGCATACAGCAGCTGATAAGTACTGGAATGATTAAGATATTTAAATAAAAGTAATTTAAAAATCTGTATAACTTTATGGTACCAGTAGAAAAAAAATGGTGGAAAAATGTTTTTATAAAATCAACCAGTGCTAAAAAGTTAAACAAATTTGTAAATTACATCTTCCAAAGGAAGTTGAGTGGATCTTTTCTGTCTGACCACAATGCTCTCTGCTGACACCTCTGTCCATGTCAGGAACTGTCCAGAGCAGGAACAAATCCTGATTTCAAACCTGTCCTGCTTTGGACAGATCCCGACATGGACAGAGGTGTCAGCAGAGAGCACTGTGGTCAGACAAAAAAAAGAACTATACAACTTCCTCTGTAGTATACAGCAGCAGATTAGTACTGGAAGGATTAAAATTTTAATTTATAAATCTGTTTACTTTCTGGCACCAGTTGGTTAAAACATTTTTTTCCATAGGAGTACCCCTTTAAATAGGTTTTCTTGCACTTGGGATAGCTTAAAAATAAAAAATAACCAGCACAAGCAACTGCATGACTGAGCGGGCATTACCTGTGTGTTGAGATCTACACATACACAACCCATGACCCCAAAAAAGGCATTTTTGTTTTGGCTTTTCATACAAAAGCTATTTCTTTCTATAATATTTTATACTCTTCCAAAAAGGGAACATTTTTGGAATGTTCCGTGTACATTTTAACACCCGCAGGCATCTGCCAACAACCAGTGATACTTTCTGCAGCTTTATTTTAGTGTTAAAGGGGTACTCCGGTGAAAAACTGTTTTTTTTTTTTTTTTTTATAAACTGGTGCCAGAAAGTTAAACAGATTTGTAAATTACCTCTATTAAAAAATCTTAACCCTTCCTGTACTTATTAACTGCTGAATACTACAGTGGAAATTATTTTCCGTTTGAAACACAGAGCTGTCTGCTGACATCATGAGCACAGTGCTCTCTGTTGACATCTCTGTCCATTTTTGGAACTATCCAGGGTAAAAGGCAATCCCCATAGCAAACATATGCTGTTCTGGACAGTTCATAAAATGGACAGAGATGTCAGCAGAGAGCACTGTGCTCGTGATGTCAGCAGAAAGCTCTGTGTTCCAAAAAGAAAAGAATTGCTGCTGTAGTATTCAGCCGCTAATAAGTACTGTAAGGACTAAAGGGTACCTCTCATCAAAAAAACTTTTGATATATTATAGATTAATGTATGCAGAATAACTTTACAATTGCATGTTATTAAAAAATATGCTTCTTTCTATTTAATTTGCCACTTTGAAGAAATGACCACTAGGGGTCTCCCTACCAGTCCTGGCAGCAAGCATTTCAGACTCATGCTGGAGTCCTAAACACTACGAGCTGCCAGTCTGCTTTGTTCACAAAGGAGGACACTCAGAGCTGCAAGCCTGCTTTGTTCACAGCCTGTTTGGCTGTGAACAAAGCAGGCTGGCAGCTCTGAGTGTTTAGGACTCCAGCATGAGTCAGAAATGCTTGCAAACAGGACTGATCGGGAAAAATACAATAGAAAGAAGCATATTTTTCATTAACATGCTATTGGAAAGTCATTCAACATTCATTAATCTAAAATATATCAAAAGTTTATTTGATGAGAGGGACCCTTTAAGATTTTTTAATAAAAGTAATTTACAAATCTGTTTAACTTTCTGGCACCAGTTGATTTAAAAAAAAAATAAAAACGTTTTTCACCGGAGTACCCCTTTAATAAGCCTAAATCATCCGCCAGTGCAGTGTGTTCTTGAACAAGCTGTTAGTTACCATGGTTTACTACATGTCGCCGTAACTTTGGCATTAACTCAGACTTATAACCTCTTTAAAACTCCTTGAATACATTCGTAGGTGACCTAGCAGCATTATCCTTAGAGCTCTTAGGCAGTGTTATTTACGTGCTTTCAGGGTTTTTGCATTACAGGTTCGCAATCATTGATTGATGGACTATCCTGTTAGACCCAGAAAGCCTCATTAAAAGGGTATTCCGGCCTTATACATTTTATCCCTTATACAAATGATAGGGGATAAAATATCTGATCGCAGGGGTCCTGCAACTGGGACCCCCGCGATCTCGGTGCAGCCCCCGGGCACTGCCACCGAGACCAAGACTTGACATGGCCACGCCCCCTTGTGATTTCATGCAATGCCTCCTCCATTCATATCTATGGAAGAGGGCATGATGGCCATGACGTCACATCTCAGTCCCGGCACAGAATGCCGGGAGCTGCACCAAGATCAGGGGGATCCCATCAGTAGGACCCCTGCAATCAAACATCTTATCCCCTATTCTTTGGATAGAGAATAAGATGTATAAGGCCAGAATACCCCTTTAAGTGAACTTCATAAAGCATCTGTGGTGTCCCGGCACCGTATTTCATACGGTGCCTTGGTAGGGGGGTCCCCAAATTCAGAGTCCCTAGGACTGTCGGGGTCCGCTTCCCTAGTTAGCCCCTAGTCACCCCTTAGTAGGTTAATATTTATAACAATTATCATTGTTAATATGTATATTGCATTACTCACTTGTTTTGCTTCGCAGGACTTTAGGTCATGTGACCTGTTGCTCAGAACTCTATGGTATGTTGAAGGACCTTAGGTGGTTCTTGTGTCACATGTTCACCCACAATGCTGTGTAATGGTGAGTTGTTATGGACCAATCCAAAACGGCCAGCCCCTGCCCACATAAGGGAGCTGCTGCCATTATTCTCTCTCTTGGGTTGCTGTCACTGAACGAGGTAGGAGCTCCGCAACTTTCAAGTATGTTTATTAGGCTAAAGCCTTGTGGCCTCGGCCTATACCAAAGCGGTTATATTTCAACAATTCCCCGCTACTCTCTGCAAGATCACTGGACCTAAATGCACCCCTAAATCCAGCGGATCTATGCTACGGAATCTTCTAAAAAGCTAAATTGAGCTTATCTGATCCCAACCAACTGTCAATCGCTGATCAACTAGAAATAGACTCTGCTATCTGGACTGTTATTGCTATTGCCTGCTACAGAAAAACTTCAGTAAAAGTTCCTGCAAGTTTTCCGTTAAACAGTGGTTGTGGACAATCCATTTATTTCGCACTCACCTATCGCTCTTGGGAAGGGTGGTGATAGGCCCTAGCAACATTACAGTATTTAACCCACACCCTGGCGTCACGAGTGACAAGGGTTAAAAGCGCCCTTTATTATCCAGAACAGCAACACCCCAACTACCCTACACCCCCACCAAGGCACCACATATCTAGTTTGGCTCTTTAGCTTCCTGGCCACTTCTGGTGGTAAACCCATGCTGGAGAGAGCAAGGAGGTTTTCAATCCAGAGATAGGTATGGGTCCCAAAGGTTGAACATGCATAAATGTCTGAGATTGGAATAGTCCTTTAATTTTTAACCGGGGACCATTGCATTTGTAGTAAAATTTTCTTTACTGACAGATGAAAGGTTTACTTACACATCTATTTACACTGTAATAAGACGTTCATAAGCAATGTGTTTAGGCAGTGCAGGGATTAGGCAGAATTTTCTGTTGTTATGCCAAGTGATTGAATAAAAATGGATTTGCAGCCTTAATCCCCAGTTGCCACTTGCCCTTACATCTTAGCTAGAAAGCTACCTCAGTGCAGACAATAACACTTACATTCTGCCTAGAGTTCTCCATGCAGCCAGAGCTGTAGTACAGAGAGTGTTGTTATCTCTTTAGTGCTGCATTGTGAACTCTTGAATAATTAAGACATAATTAATTCCCATCCTATAAACACTTGTAATTTAAGTTCACAAGACAATTAAGTGGTATGATAATGAGAATGCCATATTGAAACACTTTAATGGCCAAATCTCACTTTACAAATGCACTTTGAATATTTTTTAAGATAAGACATAGTTATAGGAATTCATATAGGCCATCTAGGCACTTGCCTAAAGGAAATTCACAAAGTATATTATTAATGTGCTGTTTTTTTTTACAGGAAAATCTAAGAGTTAACATTTTCGTCTTCCAAGTTGTTGCCACTAATATGGGGCCCAAGGGGAGAAGAGGCCGGCATAAGGTTGGTTACGTCCTTTATTTTAATGGGTGGTGAGATGCTCTGAAGGAACCCTCTTGCCATATAAACAGATAAGTTGGGAATTTATCCTAAGATCATGGAAAGCTGGGGCCGAGGCAAATAAGACTCAAGTGATCCTGTTCCAGATGATTAATAAAAGGAGGATTTTAACCTGCACCAGAAGATGACCTTAGCTACAGAGGAGTTTCTTCAATGTTACAAGAAACTGTATACAGTACGTAAAGATGTACTGTATACACTGTGCGGACACACAGTGATTGTTATGTTAATAAAGACTTCTAAGTATTTTCATAGCATGTATTGATAATGTGTTGAATTGGATTCATGAAAAATTGGAATCCTTAAATTGAAGAAAGGTAAAGGTTGTAACATGTGTATTTCTATGTATTTAAATAGCACAGTACTAAATAGCAAATCTGCAACAATATGGAAGTATGAGATGGGCAGATGGGCAGTTTTTTTTAACTTAACCCCTTAAGGACCAGGCCCATTTTGGCCTTAACCCCTTAAGGACTCAGCCCATTTTGGCCTTAAGGACTCAGACAATTAAATTTTTACGTTTTCATTTTTTCCTCCTCACCTTCTAAAAATCATAACTCTTTTATATTTTCATCCACAGACTAGTATGAGGGCTTGTTTTTTGCGCGACCAGTTTTCCTTTGTAATGAAATCACTCATTATATCATAAAATGTATGGCGCAACCAAAAAACACTATTTTTGTGGGGAAATTAAAACGAAAAACGCAATTTTGCTAATTTTGGAAGGTTTTGTTTTCACGCCGTATAATTTATGGTAAAAATGACATGTGTTCTTTATTCTGAGGGTCAATACGATTAAAATGATACCCATTATTATATACTTTTATATTATTGTTGCGCTTAAAAAAAATCACAAACTTTTAAACCAAATTAGTACATTTATAATCCCTTTATTTTGATGACCTCTAACTTTTTTATTTTTCCGTATAAGTGGCGGTATGGGGGCTCATTTTTTGCGCCATGATCTTTACTTTTTTTTGATACCACATTTGCATATAAAAAACTTTTAATACATTTTTTATAATTTTTTTTAATAAAATGTATTAAAAAGTAGGAATTTTGGACTTTTAAAAATTTTTTTTCGTTCACGCCGTTCACCATACGAGATCATTAACATTTTATTTTAATAGTTCGGACATTTACGCACGCGGCGATACCAAATATGTCTATAAAAAATGTTTTTACACTTTTTGGGGGTAAAATAGGAAAAAACGGACGTTTTACTTTTTTATTGGGGGAGGGGATTTTTCACTTTTTTTTTACTTTTACTTTTACATTTTTTTACATTTTTTTTTACACTTGAATAGTCCCCATAGGGGACTATTCATAGCAATACCATGATTGCTAATACTGATCTGTTCTATGTATAGGACATAGAACAGATCAGTATTATCGGTCATCTCCTGCTCTGGTCTGCTCGATCACAGACCAGAGCAGGAGACGCCGGGAGCCGCACGGAGGAAGGAGAGGGGACCTCCGTGCGGCGTTATGAATGATCGGATCCCCGCAGCAGCGCTGCGGGCGATCCGATCGTTCATTTAAATCGCGAACTGCCGCAGATGCCGGGATCTGTATTGATCCCGGCACCTGAGGGGTTAATGGCGGACGCCCGCGAGATCGCGGGCGTCGGCCATTGCCGGCGGGTCCCTGGCTGCGATCAGCAGCCGGGATCAGCCGCGCATGACACGGGCATCGCTCCGATGCCCGCGGTTATGCTTAAGGCGTAAATGTACGTCCTGGTGCGTTAAGTACCACCTCACCAGGACGTACATTTACGTCCTGCGTCCTTAAGGGGTTAAGGACCAGATCAATTTTATTTTTGCATTTTAGTTTTTTTTCTCCTCGCCTTCTAAAAATCATAACTCTCTTATATTTCCCTCCACAGACCCATATGAGGGCTTGTTTTTTGCGTCACCAATTGTACTTTGTTATTACGTCACTTATTTTACCATAAAATGTACGGCGCAACCAAACAAATATTATTTATGTGGGAAAATTGAAAAGAAAACAGCAATTTAGCACATTTTGGAAGGTTTTGTTTTCACGCTGTACACTTTCCGGTAAAAATGACATGTTTTCTTTATTCTGTGGGTCAATACGATTAAAATGATACCCATGTTATATGCTTTTCTATAATTGTACCGCTTAAAAAAATCTCAAACCATTTAAACAAAATTTGTATGTTTGAAATTGCCCTATTTTGACCATCTATAACTTTCTCATTTTTCCGTATATGGGGTGATATGAGGGCTCATTTTTTGCGCCATAATCTGTAGTTTTTATCAGTACCACATTTGCTCAGGTTTTACTTTTATACATTTTTTATAAATTTTTTGGGGAATAAAATGTGACAAAAAAGCATCAATTTTGTACTTTTTAAATTTTTTTACAGTTACGCCGTTCACTGTATGGGATAATTAACAATATATTTTAATAGTTCAGACTTTTATGCATGTGGCAATACCAAATATGTGTATTAATTACTTTTTTTTAAGCTTTTTCGGGGTAAAATGGGAAAAAAGGACGTTTAACTTTTTTATTGGGGAGGGGATTTTTCAAATTTTTTTACTTTTTTATTTTACATTTTTTTTAACTTTTTTTTAAACACTTTTTATGTCCCAATAGGGGATTAATGATTGCTAATACTGTTCAGTGCTATGTATAGGACACAGCACTGATCAGTATTATCGGTGATCTTCTGCTCTGGTCTGCTCAATCTCAGACCAGAGCAAAAGACCCCGGGAGATGGCTGGAGCCAGGTGAGGGGACCTCCGGCCACCAGGCTAGATGATCGGATCCCCGCGACAGAGCTGCGGACGTTCCGATCATCCATTCAAAGTACTGCACTGCCGCAGATGCCGTGATCTGTATTGATCACGGCATCTGAGGGGTTAATGGCGGACATTCGTGCGATCGCGGATGTCCGCCATTACCCGCGGGTACCTGGCTGCTGATAGCAGCCGAGACCTGCCACGCATGACGCGACCACCGCTCCGGTGCTCGCAATCATGGCGACGCGTAAAAGTACGTCATGGTGCGTTAAGTACCACGTCACCATGACGTACATTTACGTCCATTGTCGTTAAGGGGTTAAATAATCTCTAAATTAAACATATTTGGAAATGTATGGTGTGAAATTTCTTTTCACACCAACATGATCTCCAGACGCTCTAGACAGTGTTAAAGGGGTATATCAAGGTTTTTGATTATTTGAAGTTAGACATGCTTAGCCTAGAGCAGCTAGCCTAGAGCAGCTAGTCCTTAGAGAAAAGGAAAAGGGAGCGACAGATAAGTAGGGAGTAGAGAAAAGAAAACAGGGAGAGAAAAGCACAAAAAGCGCAGAGATATGGAGAGGGAGAGGATGCGCCACCTTACCAGAAATATATCGCAGTTCACGCAGATTCGATGCAGCTGGGTCCACCACAAACCAGGTAACTAGAGCAAAAATGACATATAAAAGAGAGAGAGAGAAAGAGAACATATTCAATACAAAACAGTGAGATAGATATCAATAGACACCTGACTCTTGGGAACGTGGGAAGTCAACAATTAGAAGCACTAGACAGCAGACTATGCTGGGGGGTCTAACACTAAATATATCAGCAACAAATTCAACAGTATCCACTTCGGGCAAGCGATGTACAGCCGGGCTCAAGGTGGTGCAGACGAAACTGAGTCCAGAAGGGTAGGAGATGAACCAAGACGTCTTGGGGACCGCGACCCCCAATTCCGGATAGTGTCCAGTCCCTCCCGAACTGAAGAGATGGCATGGAGCTTGTTGTTAAAGTGTACTAAAAGCTTCGTGGGGAAGCCCCACCTGTAGGGGATCTCAAGACGTCTCAGCTCCTGAGTGACAGGATGGAGGCTTCTCCTCGCTTGGAGGGTGGCAGCGGATAAGTCCACAAACAGCTGAAGCCCCTCGTAAGGGGGTGGCAGGGATTTACGCCTTCTAGAGAATTAAAAGTACAAGTACAACAGCAAACAAAAAAATTTTTGTATCAATATATCAGAGAATTGTAAGAGAGAATCTTTTGTCTTAAAGAAAGTGTAGCGGGCTAACACATCCCTCGGTATATCATCCGGCATCGATTTGGGTTTAGCTACCCTGTGAGCTCGGTCTATACTGGACTCAAACACCTTCAAGTCCGGTAGACAGTGGCGGGTCAGTTCTTTCACATATTTCCCCAACTGCGAATTCGGGATAGACTCCGGGATTCCTCTAAATTTTATATTATTTCTTCTATTCCGATCTTCAGAGTCAGTTAGCTTCTCCTGGATCACGCCTACTTTGTCGTCTAATACATTATGGGCATCCACAAGGCCATTGTGTGCTACAGCGAAGGATGCCATTTTAGATTCTGCATGAGATACCTTGCGTTCCAGAGCTTTAACTGTGGCATTAACTGGTTGCAAGAGAGAAGTAAAGTCCATATGGAGGGAGGCACACAGCAGCTGAGGCATTTCCTTCAGAGTCGCCTCTGATCAGATGCTTGATAGGAGGCAAATACATCTCTCCTGTCCTCACCCACATCCAAGGCCCCAGCAGGATCCGCATCCCAGTTCTCATCTGTGGCATCAGAGAGCCTCGGTTTTTGCTTTATGGGGCTGACGTGGGGGGACAAGGAGTAGCGATGCGAAGATGGAGCGTCTCCCTCCAGGAGGCCTGACTTGTCACTCGGTTGCAGCGGCAGCGTGTCATCACCGTCTTCCCCGGGCGCAGTATCAGGGCCACAAGGGGTGGTCTGAGAAGCACAGTCAGCCGGCAGAAGGAAGACAGGGCCAGCTCTCGAGGGGGACTGGGCTACACTGGATTGCCCGCCAGGCTGGAGGTAAGCTGTATGTTCAGGAGAGGGAACGGAGGTAGGACTCACTGTGTCTCCGGAGCGATAAGAGCCGGCACCATTTTTGGCCGCGCTCGTTGCACCCGAGCTCGGGCCGAAAAAGTGCTGTAGAGTTCTGTGGTTTCCCGGTTTGTTAACTCTCTTCCTGCTCGAAGTCACCATGATGCCTAAGTGGCTCAAGAGAACTGCTGTTAGAGTCGCTAGCAGGGTATAATGGCGCTTCCCCCGGAGTCTGCTGCGGAGCTGTGTGATTAAGCGGCCATCTCGTCTCACGGCCAGGCCACGCCCCCCCTCGCCCAGCGATTTTTATGTAAATAACGGCTTTTGCGGGTTCTGACAGCATGTCATGATATTGTGTTGAATAGATTTCATGTGTAATTGGAATCCCTAATTAAACTGTAAAAAAGTAAGATAATAAAAAAAAAAAAACTATACTTAGCTACTGAGCTTCCCTATTGCCTCCAGTATCGCTGCTTCCAATATCTGTTGCTCTCCACATCCTGGTGCAGGGGGTCAATATGTCACACAGCATGTCTCGCTTCAGCCAGTAATTGGTTGAGCAGCACTTTGACATACAGACCCCCAGAACCAGAAAAAGGAGCACAGCTGAGACCAGGACTGGGGTAAATATTTGACCTTACCACTGCATAGGTGTCCCGAATCAGCCAGTGTATTGATCCCCAGTGCCAGGAAATGGACATTGCTTTTTTTTTTTTTCTTGTTTAACCAGGCAGCCTGGGCACATTTACTTTTTATTTTTCTTCTGTCTGAGTATGTTTCAGACTTTAGGAGCTCTATATAAAACATCTGCTGGTAATGTATTAGCCTTAAAGGGGTACTCTCCTGGAAAACATTTTTTTTTAAATCAACTGGTGCCAGAAAATTAAACAGATTTGTATATTACTTCTATTAAAAAATCCTTCCAGTACTTATCAGCTGCTGTATGCTTCACAGGAAGTTCTTTTCTTTTTGAATTTCCTTTCTGTCTGACCACAGTGCTCTCTGTCCATTTTAGGAACTATCCAGAGTAGGAGCAAATCCCCATAGCAAACCTATCCTGCTCCGGACAGTTCCTAAAATGAACAGAGGTGTCAGCAGAGAACACTGTGGTCAGACAGAAAGAAAATTCAAAAAGAAAAGAACTTCCTGTGGAGCATACAACAGCTGATAAGTACAGGAAGGATTACGATTTTTTAATAGAAGTCATTTACAAATCTGTATAACTTTCTGGCACTAGTTGATTTAAAAATAAAAATGTTTTCCAGGGGAGTACCCCTTTAATACAGAATTTTGTAATCTACCCTTATGCTGGCAGGTAGGTGAGAGCTTGGAATGTTGCTTAGTATTTTGCCTGAATATATTTCTATAAATGTATCAGATAATGGTCATGACTATAACTGACTAACCCGCGCTTCTATTGTCTCGGCCTACATGAAACATTCCTGGTAATGTGCTCTACAGTACAGTAGCCTGTGTCCCATGTTTTACATGAAAAGACCCACTAATACCAGGCAATGAGAGCAGTGATTTGAAATTCCTCCCTGAGAGATAAACATTTCAGCTGAGTTACTGGCAAAATATTTAACAAATGTGTCATGGGAAAATAAATAAGCATTCATTATAGAGAGCGAAATTTATTAATCACTTGTGGAAATTCGTTTGGTTTGTAAGACTCTAAATTGAAGCTTGTTGTTTAATTAAAATGCATTGCAATATTTGTGTTTTTCTTGATAACAATCTGTGGATCTTTCCTAGAATTGCAAAGGCTGTTTATTCCTAGAGTACAGGCAGTGGTGTAACTATAGGCGTCACAACAATACCTGACGAGGGTCTTTATGTTGCGTTCCACCCTTGGCTCCTGATCTCACTCTGTACATGCACCAGGCGGAGATGAAAATAAGTTGTCATTAAGGCTAAATTTACACATCATGAAATTTACTGATGTATTTTCTATTTTCATTTTTTGCCAAAAAAATTGTCATTTTTTTTTTTTTGCCGATTACGAGTGAAAGTGAGCCAAAGGCTGTTTGGGCATGCTCACTTGATGGACTTTGTCCCAGCCTCTTCTTCAGCTGGGACAAAGATGCTGCTGCAGCTGGACAGGATTATGTTCTTATGAGCCATGGTTTCTATAAAAGGAGATCATATTTTTTATCAACATATGTTAAATAGGTTGTTTTTTTTCCAAGATGTACAACATATAAAAAGCATTTTATTCTGACAGTGTCCCTTTAAAGTGTTAATATCATTTTAACTTTTGACAGGTTGATCAGACCAGTCAAAAGTTGGGATCACACCAGGTTGCACTCCTGAGACCCGCTACAGTCATAAGCTACAGCTGGGTGAGGTGAGTAGCAGCGCATGCCTCACTTCCTGACTGTCAATCAAATCTGATCCTTTCACTAGTCTATGCAGAGAAAAGGTTGGTTCTCCTAAATGTCTGGGGACTGGAGCATGCAGCCATACACCTCACTGGCTCAAAACTCACATTCTCAATTTGTCTAGGCAACCTGTCAAAATTTGTTTTGAGCCACAATTGTGATCAAAGTGCCCTACTTGATGTCCACCCATCTATACAGCCAACTCTGGCTTTTTTTTTTTTTTTTTTTACTTTTTACAGTTGCTCAAATCTATTAAAAAAATTGCAATACTTATGACAAATAGTCTTTCATAATTCATAATTGTTTTCAATCTGGCTCCTATTAACCTCAACGATAAAAAGTTAAATTCTGGTTCTCTCTCTCAATAACAAAGAGGCAGTCGGCACCACCGCACAAACAATCCATATATCTTAAGACAAGCCAAGGTGTCTCTGGCAAAGGTGTATCAATAATAGCTACGGTAGGTGGTGCTACACGCTCAGAAGGACAAGATATCTGGTATACAATCACACAAGAAAAAAGAAGCGGAGCACTCACCGGTCCAAGTGCAGACAAAACGTGACTTCTTAATCCGGAGACCACATCGGTCTATGCAGGGAAGTCTGAACTCCCCCCGGATCCATCTGCCGCCTCCCTGCATAGACCAACGCGGTCTCCAGATAAAGAAGTCCCCTTATGACTGCACTCAGACCGGTGAGCGCTCCGCTTCTTTTTCTTTGTGTGATTGTATAAAATTCTGGTTCTGACTGGCATTTTGCATATTGCAAATTTTTTTTTTTTATAAATACTTCAAATTCAAGTGTGAACCCAAGCTAGGAAATACCTATGCAAAAGCTTCTGACTGACTAGGTATCTCTAAATGTGGTAAAAAAAAAAAAACACTAACATAAAAAACAATACATTGTGACTCTTACCAATCAGCAAAAACATGTCAAAGTTCATGGCATGCTTGTAAATAAATGACACAAAAAAATGTAATGTTACTTCTTAATAGTTACATCAGTAAACTAAAGGATCTCATGCTAGGAACAGATGTATGGTAAAGGCAGCACATAAACCAGAGTGGAGCAGGTCAGGCCGCGTGCTTGTATAATAAGACATCACTCACCCCGTAAGCCATATGTTTGGCGACATGTTGTTAGGTACATTTTCTGCAAAACTTAGATGCTTATTTGGAGCCTTTCACTTGTGTACGCCGGCCATACTCCTTGCTGAACAGCAGCCATAAATCATGCTGTATTCCATTGAAATCCATGTAGCCTTTGATAACTAGCACCTGTCACCACACTGTCTAATTCTGAGCATTGAATATGGCAAAAGGAATTAAGGAAATTTAGGAAAATAGGTGGGAGCCAGTGCATTGGTCTGGGTTTATGTATTACTTACTGTACATATAATGTATTATTTGACAAGCTCTAGTTGCATTTACGTCTTTCGTCTTTGCTCTCATTTTTTTCTTTCCCTTTACCTTCTCTGACACGATAGTTATGGGCTATTTTGCTTCTAGTCCTCCCTTATTTTATATGTTGTTATCTTCTAGGACCACATTCTACGTGGCAGGCAATGTTTAGAAGAGAAGAGTACCTGTTCTGTAAATAAGCCAGAAGAGAGGGGTCCCCGGTATCTTCTTGTTCCTGCAGGATATGTGTAAGGAATAGTTCAATGTGTGGAGAGCCCCAATGTGCACAACCTTAAAGGGGTACTCCGGTGGAAATTTTTGTTTTTTAAATCAACTGGCTCCAGAAAGTTATAAAAATTAGTAAATTTAAATCTTAATCCTCCCAGTACTTATCAGCTGATGTATGCTCCACAGGAAGTTCTTTCCTTTTTGAATTTATTTTCTGTCTGACCACAGTGCTCTCTGCTGACACCTCTGTCTGTGTCAGGAACTGTCCAGAGCAGGAGTAAATCCCCATAGCAAACCTCTCCTGCTCTGGACAGTTCTTGACATGGACAGAGGTGCCAGCAGAGAGCACTGTGGTCAGACAGAAAATAAATTCAAAAATTAAAGAACTTCCTCTGGTGCATATAGCAGCTGATCAACATCGGAAGGGTTAAGATTTCTAAATAGAAGTAATTTCCAAATCATTGTTTTCCACTGGAGTACCCCTTTAAGGGAGAAGCTCCAGTCTGGTAGAGCCTGGTCAGCCTGGAGCATGGGTCAAACTTCTGGAAAGAGCTTGAAGGACAGTACAGACTATCGGAAATGCAAGGGCACCTGATGTAGGATAGTATTGATGAAGAGTAACACTTAGGCATGGCTGTGCTAAAAAGAGAGACTGTTACCAAGTTCCAAAGTTTAATTGCCCAAAAGAGAAAGGCCTGTAACTTTCATCATAGGTATACCTCAACTAAGAGAAATAATGAGAAAAAATATCCATAAAATCACATTATCTGATTTTTAAAGAATTGATTTGCAAATTATGGTGAAAAATAAGTATTTGGTCACCTACAAACAAGCAAGATTTCTGGCTCTCACAGACCTGTAACTTCTTCTTTAAGATTTTCCTCTGTTCTCCACTCGTTACCTGTATTAATGGCACCTATTTGAACTTGTTATCAGTATAAAAGACACCTGTCTACAACCTCAAACAGTCACACTCCAAACTCCACTATAGCCAAGACGAAAGAGCAGTCGAAGGACACCAGAAACAAAATTGTAGACCTGCACCAGACTGGGAAGACTAAATCTGCCATAGGCAAGCAGCTTGGTGTGAAGAAATGAACTGTGGGAGCAATTATTAGAAAATGGAAGACATACAAGACCACTGATAATCTCCCTAGATCTTGGGCTGCACGCAAGATCTCACCCAGTGGTGTCAAAATTATTACAAGAACAGTGAGCAAAAATCCTAGAACCACATGGGGGGGGGGGGGACCTAGTGAATGACCTGCAGAGAGCTGGGACCAAAGTAACAAAGGTTACCATCAGTAACACACTACGCTGCCAGTGACTCAAATCATGCAGTGCCAGGACATGTCCCCCTGCTTAAGCCAGTACATGTCCAGGCCTGTCTGTAGTTTGCTAGAGAGCATTTTGATGATTTAGAAGAGTATTGGGAGAATGACATATTGTCAGATGAAACCAAAGTAGAACTTTTTGGTAAAAAATCAACTTGTCGTGTTTGGAGGAGAAAGAATGCTGAGTTGCATCCAAAGAACACCATACCTACTGTGAAGCATGGGGGTGGAAACATCATGCTTTGGGGCTGTTTTTCTACTAATGGACCAGGATGACTGATCCATGTAAAGGAAAGAATAAATGGGGCCATGTATCATGATATTTTGAGTGAAAATCTTCTATCAGCAAGGGCATTGAAGATGACATGTGGCTGGGTCTTTCAGCATGACAATGATCCCAAACACACTGACCGGCAACAAAGAAGTGGCTTTGTAAGAAGCATTTTAAGGTCCTAGAGTGGTCTAGCCAGTCTTCAGATCTCAATCCCATAGAAAACCTTTGGAGGGAGTTGAAAGTCCATGTTGCCCAGCAACAGCCCCAAAACATCACTGCTCTAAAGGAGATCTGCATTGAGTAATGGGCCAAAATACCAGCTACAGTGTGTGAAAACATTGTGAAGACTAACAGAAAACATTTGACCTCTGTCATTGCCAACAAAGGGTGTATAACAAAGTATTGATTTGAGATTAACTTTTGTTATTGACCAAATACTTATTTTCCACCATAATTTGCAAATAAATTCTTTAAAAATCAGACAATGTGACTTTATGGATTTTTGTTTCTCATTCTGTCTCTCATAGTTGAGGTATACATATGATGAAAATTACAGGCCTCTCCTGCGATCGCTTGTGTACTACAATCTTACTCAGTTTACAGTAATCATAAAATAAACATGACCAAAAGCGTAGCGTTAAGCATTACCCTCCCCGCTTCCGAGCTCTCTGAGGCCCGTGCCACTCAGCCATTTAGGTGGGTGACTAGTTCATTCAAATACCTGGGTATACAAGTCCCCGCTAACCTGCAGGATAGCTATGCTCTCAATTTTCTTCCGCTGCTTGCTGTCATAGAGAGTGACTTGAACAAATGGTCTAAGGGCACTTTCTCCTGGCTAGGGCGCGCGAATGTGCTAAAAATGAATGTCCTGCTGTGCTTAATATATCTCTTCCAAGCGATCCCGCTCACGCTGCCAGTTGCATTCTTCAAGAAACTAGAGACCCTTTTCCGCTCCTTCATCTGGTCGGGACGGCCGTCGAGGATCTCCAGAAAAACGCTCATGAGGTGTAAGCGTTCGGGGGTCTAGCGGTCCCAGACTGTAGAGCCTACTATGTCTGGGCCACCCTGACCAGGTTATTGGACTTCTTCCACAGCCGTTCTTCCAAAAGGTGGGTGGAGGTGGAATTGGATGGATCACCCCTGGAGATGACATCCGCGCTCTGGCTGCCATCTGGAACGGTGTCCTCCCGTGTTAGGAGCTCTCTCCCATGGGTTTCTAGAGAACTGCTTGCATCCATTCAAAGACATTTGCCTCGCACGGAGCTCTTCTTGCCGGATGGTACCTTGACACCACTCCTGGGTAATCCTCAGTTCCCGCCGGGGTCCTTACACTTTTCCTTTCTTGGTATCGCAGACCCACCTGCCTTGCCACTGAGGGTGTTCTTAGACGGTACAGCCCTGCGCCCCTATGAGACCTTAGTCCCGACTCAGTCCCGCACACCTTTGCTACATATCCAATACCTCCAACTCAAACACTTTATTGCTAGAGAGGGCAGTCGATTGCGTTTGGGTAGATCCCTTCTTCCGTTTGAGAAACTGTGCACTTCCCCCTCCCAGACACCTAGAGCGGTCTCCCACATTTATGCTCTTCTGCTAGTGGAGGCAACGCAGCGCCTGCCGCCCTTTGTCGCGGCATGGGAGGAGGAACTGCAGACTTCAATTGCCCCATCTGACTGGACTGCTTCCTTTACATTATGCCACAAGCTTTCGATTTTTTGTAAGGCTCAAGAAACCAATTACAAGCTGCTTTCTCACTGGTACAGAGTCCCCGTGGCCTTGCACAGAATGTTTCCGTCTGTCTCTGAGCTCTGTTAGCGCTGTGGATTGGAAAGGGGTTCAATGGTCCATATATGGTGGTCCTATTCCCTCCTCAGCCCCTTCTGGACTATGGTGGTGTCTCGTATTGCTTTGATTACTGGAGTCACGTATTCTAATGACCCCAAGGTTCTGCTCTTGACCATCTTGCCTGTGTCCCGCAGATCCCCAGCTAAAGTTCTGGCCCACCTTCTGTTAATGGCAGCGCGTACAGTGATTCCCAGGAGATGGAAAAACTCGGATCCCCCGACTCTGTCAGAATGGTACTCGGAAATCCTTTTCATATGTAGGATGGAGGAGTTAATGGCGGACTCCCAGGGCCGAGTTGATGTAGCTATTTGGAGCCCGTGGCTCTCATTTGCAGACTCCCCTCTGTATAGGGTACAGTAGACTTCTGCCCCCCCCTTTCCACACACCTCTCCCTGGCCCTGACCAGCCAATGCCATTCGGTTAGGCGTCCCCTCAAACTGCAGTAGCTCGGAGACTGGCGGATGACCGACGGTCGGGGGGGGGGGGGGGTGCTGACCAGCGGACCTCGGGTTAGTGCACTGCTTTTTTATTTTTCTCTTTTGCTTTCATCTTGCCCGTCCTCTCCTCTCCCTCTGTTCCTACTCTACCTTTGTCCCTCTAGGTCTCCCTTGCCTCCCCCTCCCCTTTTGGTTGATTTAGTGGATTTATTATTGTCTGTGTTGACTGGCTTCACCCACCAGTATACTGGTGTTTACAGCCCCTCACATGCACGTCTCTCAATTTAGCTCCGCTTAATTCCGATTGATATGTGCTACTAGGCGGTGTTATTTTGTTATGCCTTATTGACTTGCCTATATTGTTCTTATTTTGGTGATGCTGCCGTTTGTCCTCATGACTTTTGTCTGTATAGGTTTATTGTCTTTTTTTGCTTTTTCTTACAATAAACATATTTTTGAAAGCTTAAAAAAAAATGAAAATTACAGGCCTCTCATTTTTATAAGTGGGGGAACTTGCACAATTGGTGTCGGACTAAATACTTGTTTGCCCGACTGTAATTCCAATACTCACGAGGAGTATAGAAACAAGAAAGTAAAAATGTGGGTATTGGGAAAGTAATTAAGGGCACAGAAATGTTATGTGAAAATGCATGGAAAAGAGAAGACAAAGGAATAATTGTACTACGCAATAAACATAAAGCGACAAGTGCTTCAACAGTGAAGAAAATAAATAAAGCCAAGCTAAGCAAATAGCTCACGCATGCTAACTGAGTACTATGTAATACACAGAGACCCCAGTTACCCAACACATTTGCCAGGGCTTTGCCTCTTTACTAGTGATGAGCGGCATTGCCCATATTCGAATTTGCGATATTTCGCGAATATATAGACGAATATTCATCCTATATTCGGGAATTTCGCGTATTTGTTACATTCGCATATGCGAATATTTGCATATGTGAATATTCCCATATTCGCGTATTCGAGGAAGAAAACAGTGAGGGGGTGGGCAACTTTACTATTGGTTGCTAGGGATGTTGTTGAAAACCTCTGACAAGTGTATTTGAATAATTCTAATTGGCCCATAAGTTAAAAGAAGGAACATGCAAATATGCGCATATGCGGGAAAAATATTCACAATTTCTGACATATAGCGAATTTATTCGCAATATTTGTGAATTTGCTATATTCGAGATAAAAATGTGAATATTCGTGCCCAACACTACTCTTTACCTTGCCCTGTTCCTTAGCATCTTGTAATACATTCCATAATTTGACCCACCAAGGAAGTTGCTTCTAGACTTTTTATTATAACAACATTGCTAAGAGTTTATTTGTTTATCAATATTTGTTTTTTTCATTCACTTTGGTCAAAATATGTATATTTGTATACAGTTTATGCCTGCCATATGCACATATGAAGACCTGATAAACGGATCGATCCGGCCTCGAAACATGTTGTCTGTTTCCTGCAATAAATTACTGACTCCTTGAAAAATACTTTGGTGTGGCACTTTCATATATATTGATCTTCTATTTTGTAGCAAGGAACGAAGAACAAAAGATGTCACAAATAGTGGAGAGGGACACATAATGGGGGGGGGGGGGTATGTAGAAGGCGACAGCAGCCGTTGTTTCGCAAGGGTTACGTGCTTCGTCTGTCCTAGGCCAGACGAAGCACGGAACCCGTGCGAAACAACGGCTGCTGTCGCCTTCTACATACCCCGCCATTATTTTCTATAATAAAGAAGATTGAGAAGAAGCGGTGAGTTGCCAACATCTTTTGTTCTTTGCTATTGATTACTTTGCTGGGTCAGAGCACCTCTGCATCTCTAGTTGCTACTTCTATCCGCCTATATGGACAGAGAGATCTTGCACTTACAGATTAACACAGTGCCGGTCCTACTACTTCTTTTAGTTTTGACTTCTTCTATTTTGGACTACCAGTAAATTTCAAGTGTGTTACAATGATTTGGGAGAAGAAGCCTTTATGGGGACATTCCGAGTGCTGCAGTTGTTGTTGTTGAGCCTCTTGGTGCAACCCTGGGAAAAGTTATTGCATTGTACTATTGCTTGGTTATTGTCATTAAAGACCCTGCATTTTACATGTGTTCAACAGGGGGTATTTTCATGTCCCCAGGGGGTGCTCACACTGTCCTCATGCCAGTCAGTGTAAAGCAAAAGCCTTTGCTGTATTTTGAAGTAGGAAGTTCATGAATTAGGAACATCTACATCTGTAGGAAAACAATGGGATGATAAGAGTTTCTGAAATGTATGAAACGTAGCTGAGTGGTTTAACTCAAAGTTCCTCTGCGAACTACAATGTTTTTACTAATAAAGCTGTTCCCATACACAAAGCCTAGGAATGAGACCTCTATAGCCAGTGTTCCATGAAACAACTTGAACTTTACTTAACTCCTGATGTAATTCAATACATTACACAACCTTGAATGTAGCTTAAAAACAGTACAACTTTGGTGGTACAACTGAGGATTTGGCATGTGTGACCGTGGGGAAATGCAGACTAGAAACTTCACTCCACTTACTATTGTGAAACTCTGCGGTACAACACTTGGAGAAGCATATCCTGAAAAAGTCCTTCCTGGCTTGTCCTAATGGAGGTCACTAGAGAAACCAGTAACACGACAGCAAGGCCCTGGTTCAGCTTTATTCTTGCTAACCTCTTGAAGAAATCTGGAAATGCAGACTATCCTTGCAACAGGACTTGGACTAGGCTTGGGTACAGCTTTGTTTCAGACATTACTAGTTACAATATGGGCTTTAGTAGGAGGTATGCTGGCATTAGCTATACCTAGACTCACCAACCTTAAAGAGTACCTGTCATCAAAAGAACTTTTGATATTTTGTATATTAATGTATTGCAAAAAACTTTAACTTTAATTTGTAATAAATCTTTATATGTTTATTTTCAGTTTGAAAAACTGACCACTAGGGGTCTCCCTACTTGCACCCGGCTACAAGTCTCTTATAGAGTTCAGACTCATAATGCAGGTGGGACACTGATGAGCACAATACAGCTCCCTGCCTGTCAATCAGACAGGCGAGAGCAAGTGCTGTGCCCACAGCCTGACATTTATATTTGTAAACCCACCATGGTCTCTTATTGCAGCAGCGGCACAGCAGCTCTGTTCTCCGATCTTCCTCCTCTCTGTATGGCATGTGCAGTGCTAAACATAGAGGAGGAGACTCTGCAGCTGCCGGCCATGCTATGTGCAGAGCCTCTGTGCACGCTCCTGAGAGGTATCACAGCAGAGAGGAAGAAGGGGCGGAAGTGAGCCCAGGCAGGTTTCAGATGACATTGCGCCGGGCCACGCCCCCTTCCTCCCTCACAGATGGCCAGATGAATGAGCAGCTATGCAGTGAGGAACTAAAGTATTTATAAGATTTTTAAAATAAAAAAGCAGGGTTCGTGTCAGGAAGAGTCAGAGACAGATGGGGTGGGGGCGGGGGGAATTAGGGACAGTTTAGTTGATGATAGGTACTCTTTAAGTGTCCTCAGGAAGAACAACAGAATAGAGGAGCAAGGCATGTGCACTTGGGTAGGCCTAGTTAGTCCACTCCTATTTCCCAGGAGAGAAGGGGGATTCTACTGCATTTGTTGGCTAGGAGTCTCATGTGACTAAATTCTTGTGTAGCTGTACAATATAAATTCAACATAAGGCAAAAACATTAACCATCTGATCGCTGTAGATCTCGTTGTAAGCTTTGACTTGGGGTGCAATACAGAAAATGCATTTAAAATGCAGAAAATATACTTTGTATGATCATGTAAACATTTTATGCACCCATTGTAAGATCCATAATGGTAAGTTGTTGCTAGCGTATCTTGGGCTGTTAGCCTCCCTCTATAGGGCAACCATGGGAAGTTAGTATTATATCCTTCTACAGTGAATGATTCTACTCATGTCTTAGACCATTGTTCCCCAGCCAGTATGCATCCAGCTTTTGCAAAACTACAACTCCCAGCATGCCGGGACAGCCAATGGCTGTCCAGGCATGCTGAGAGTTGCAGTTTTGCAACAACTGGAGGTATATTGGTTGGAAAACACAGTCTCAGGCATTGCTATTTAGCTATTCTCTGACATGGATATTTTGATCTCAGGCAGAGTTTCACTTTAAAAGGGGTACTTATGTGGAAAATAACTGGTGTCAGAAAGTTGTAAGGATTTGTAAATTACTTATATTGAAAAATCTAAATCCTTCCAGTACTGCTGTATGCTCCAGAGGAAGTTGGGTATCTCTGCTGCCACCTCTGTCTGTGTCAGGAACTGTCCGGAGCAGGAGAGGTTCTCTATTGCTCTGGACAGTTCCTGACACAGACAGAGGTGGCAGCAGATAGCACTGTGGTCAGACTGGAAAGAACTACGCAACTTCCTGGAGCATATAGTACTGGAAGGAATACGATTTTTAAATAAAAGTAATTTACAAATCTGTATAACTTTCTAGTATCAGTTGATTTGAAGAAATTTTTTTCTCTACAAAGTACCCCTTTAAATAAAGGAACTCTACTGTTTTATGGCATTTACATAGTTAATATTATCACACTTTATTTTGCACCTTTGTAGCATTGCAGAATTATGCTGGACAGAATAGAACAGAGTCAATGGAAGACTCAAGCAGAGCATCTCGATGTGCATGTAAAGTTATAGGGAGTCTGTGTTAAATGTTATTTCTGGCTTAATAAAGTGCAAAGCAGCAGCCAGCCAAACAATTCATCCCTAGACCATATCAGCCCCATTTGTGAGGATTATGACTCCACAATACAAAGGCAGCCGGCAGAATAGGTCTCTTTATTTTGGAATCTTTTCACAGCTAATATCTGCCCGGCCATTCTGCTCTTAATAATAGAGTCATGATATGAAAAAGCATTATTTCACTTACAACAAAAGGATCAGAATTGTACTTGAGGTTCATGGCCTGTCATTGTTCTTTCCACAATAATAGTAGGGCCATTAAATGCTCATTTTTTTTACTCTCCGTTTATATTCCCAGTGGTGGCTTGCTTTAGATGTAGTCTCCGGAGCTGCGGATGCACGGGGAAGTGCTCTGCCCAAATTTGCGGAACACATTGCGAGTGCAGTTTTCAATTATTCAGCTTTCTGTACAATTTCTCTGTTACGCAAGTCTGATCTGAGGTCAATTTCTTACTTTTTTTTCCCTCTTCCACGCATAAACTACATCTACAGACCTCTCATACTAGTAAAGAGAAGGGAATGTAATAGAGATAACACAACATGGAAAATGCAATGGATATGATATGGACATGTGCCCTTTTTAAAGACAAACTAAAGAAGACACGTGAAAGCATTCCCACCAGCCTCTGACCTAGTCTGCCATATAAAAATTTGCTATTTTCCCCATAAAACCTATAACCTGCTTTTTTTTTGGAAAGAGCTATTTACTTTCAGTCCACCAAATCACTGTCAGCAATAAAGGGGTTATCCACCATAAAAGTGACTATAGTACTTAGTTCCAGACAGTAATTGACATGCTTAGGAAGGATCTGCACTTGTCTTTGGTCTAAATGGCTGTGTTGTGAGATTACCATAGCGTGCTATCTTTTTTCGGAAATTGATATTTATTTTTGGAGTTCCCTCCCTCCAACTACAAGTCCCAGAATCCCTTGTTAGTGTGAGGTCATTTTTCTCCCTCCAACACATCAGTCACCCCACCCATTGCAGTACAGCTTCAGCCCTGCGGAGAATGATGCAACGTACTGCAACCTTGGAAAAGCTGAGAAAACCCTCATTTTTTATCCTGTTAAAATGAACATAAGGGCAACAATCACATAAGAAGTGCAAGACCAGCCATCAAATGTAGGTACATACACTATATTATGAACTACTCTATCTTTACAACCCCTGTAGAATAGTCAAATAAAAAATATCCTAGAATACCTCTTTAAAGGGTATTCCGCCCCTAGACATCTTATACCCAATCCAAAGGATAAGGGATACGATTTCTGATTGTAGGGGTCCCGCCACTGGGAACCCCCACAATCTCTCCTGTAGTACTCCCTGTCATCTGCTGCAGGGAACAAGCTTCGTTCCGTGCCTGATGACTGGCGATGCAGGGGCCTGAGGACCCCCCCCCCCCCCTTGTGACTTCACTCCTCCTCAATGCAAGTCTATGGGAGGGGGCATAATGGCCACCACTTCCCCTCCCAGAGATTTGCATTGAGGAGGCGGGGCCGTGACATCACAATTATCCGGCCCGAAGCTTGCTCCGTGCACCAGATGACAGGGGGTGCTGCAGGAGAGATAACGGGTGTTCCCAGCAGCAGGACCCCCGCGATCAGACATCCTTTGGATAGGGGATAAGATGTCAAGGGGCGGAAGTACACCTTTAAAGAGGTATTCTAGGATATTTTTTTTTATTTGACTATTCTACAGGAGCTGGATAAGATGTCTAGGGACGGAGTACCCCTTCAAATACCTACATACTGGATGTTACCTTGTGTAGGCATTACATGGAGGGTTAACCAGATCATATCTATGACTCCAAGCCTATAGATCATTACAAAATATGAACATTGAAAATTGACAATGGAGAAGAGGCACAGATTCAGGCCTAATGCACAGGAAAAGGCACTAAATGCTTCTTGAATTCTGTTCATGCACTAAAAAAAATAAAAAAATTAGGAGCATATCTAATGGGGTGGAGAAAGGTTTCTCCACCAGAAGAGAGTGTAGCGGCAATCAATATTGCGGAATATAATTATTTTTGAAAATGTCCAAGTACAGTTGTGAGTGGTCTCTTTTTTAAGGACCACTCACAGAGTGTAAGTGAGAAAATTTGGATTGTATATGACGCACTAATATTGCCGTGTTGAAAGTGAACTGTACCCGCTCACAAGTTTTTTTTCTCTAATTCTATTTTTGAATTCTGTTCAATCATTGAACTCAGTAGTAATACAATAAGCAGAAAGCTCCTAAGCTTGTTCTAGTGGAGACATAGGATTTTGAGATTTAAGAGGTGGGTGTGAATCTCAGAAGTGTGAATAACCTATATTGTTATGCTACTGCAGAAGCTATGGTTCTACCAGCAAAGAGCTATTTCTATTGGTTGCTTTTCTGGGAACAATCACTGTAGAGACCAGGCTGTTGGGAGGATGAGTAAGTGTTTCCATCAGTGCTTAATTAGGTAGACATAGCACCAGGGGCGGACATATCGCCTGTGCAGCCGGTTCAGCTGCACAGGACCCAGCGTGGGAGGGGGCCCGCCCTCACACGCTGGGCCGGTCCTACCATCGGACCCAGTGCACAGGGCCGCCATCAGGGGGTAAACCCATACACTTGTATGGGGCCCGGAGCTTCAGGGAGGCCCGGACGTCCCTGTACTTTTTTTTTCCGGCTAGTCAGTGAGTGACTGCGACTGTCACTCACTGACTCCTGGCTGGGTACCCATCAGAACTATGACCGGGCCTCATAGTCTGGGGGGCCCGCAGGACTATGAGGCCCGCTCTTTCTAGGGCGCGGGCCCCTTAAGAAGTACGGCAGGGCCGGACAGGCCAGGGGCTGATGGGAGTCGACGTGCCCCGCGCAGGCACGCAAGTCTACTCCTGTCACCTGACCTGTCCCAGCGCGATCTCCAGTTCATCATCTTCCCGACGGATCCTCCCCATGCAGTGACACTGACAGGAGCAGCAGCTGCACCGAACCCCGGCAGGGTGAGTGAACGGGGGGGGGGGGGGTTGGATGGGGGCTATGTTGTTTGCAGACTACAATGGTGATGAGAGGTGCAGGGGAACTGGTGAACTGGTGCTTGGGGTGTTATAGGGGTGATGAGAGGGGGGGGGTTATGGGGGTAATGAGAGGTGCAGGGGGTGTTATGGGGGGATGAGAGGTGCAGGGGGGTGTTATGGGGGGATGAAAGGTGCATGGGGAGGTTATGGGGGTGATGAGAGGTGCAGGGGGTTATGCAGGGGGGTGTTATGGGGGTAATGAGATGTGCAGGGGGGTGTTATGGGGGGGATGAGAGGTGCAGGGGGTGTTATGGGGGGATGAAAGGTGCATGGGGAGGTTATGGGGGTGATGAGAGGTGCAGGGGGGTTATGGGGGTGATGAGAGATGTAGGGGGTGTTATGGGAGTGATGAGAGATGCAGGGGGTGTTATGGGGGTGATGGGGGGGGGGTGTTATGGGGTGATGAGAGGTGCAGGGGGGGTTATGGGGGTGATAAGAGGTGCAGGAGGGTGTTATGGGGGTGAAGAGAGGTGCAGGGGGGTGTTATGGGGGTGGTGAGAGATGCAGGGGGCATTATAATAGTGATGAGGAGAGGTGCAGGGGTTATAGTAGTGATGAGGAGAGGTGCGGGGGTTATAGTAGTGATGAGGAGAGGTGCGGGGGTTATAGTAGTAATAAGGAGAGGTGCGGGGGTTATAGTAGTGATGAGGAGAGGTGCGGGGGTTATAGTAGTGATGAGGAGAGGTGTGTGGGGGGGTTATAGTAGTGATGAGGAGAGGTGTGTGGGGGGGTTATAGTAGTGATGAGGAGAGGTGTGTGGGGGGGTTATAGTAGTGATGAGGAGAGGTGTGTGGGGGGGTTATAGTAGTGATGAGAAGAGGTGTGGGGGGGGTTATAGTAGTGATGAGGAGAGGTGCGGGGGGGTTATAGCAGTGATGAGGAGAGGTGCAGGGGTTATAGTAGTGATGAGGAGAGGTGTGGGGGGGTTAGAGTAGTGATGAGGAGAGGTGTGGGGGGGTTATAGTAGTGATGAGGAGAGGTGCGGGGCTGGTTATAGTAGTGTTGAGGAGAGATTTGGCAGGGGTTATGGGGGTGATGAGGAATGATGAGGACACAGAGGATAAGAGGTATTATATTTAGTGGGTATAGTGTGTGGCAGGATTATATTTAGTGGGTACAGTGTATAGCAGTATTATATTCAGGGTACAGTGTGTGGCAGGATTATATTTAGTGGGTACAGTGTATAGCAGTATTATACTCAGGTTAGAGTTTATAGCATTATTATATTCAGGGTACGGTGTGTGGCAGGATTATATTTAGTGGGCACAGTGTGTAGCAGTATTATATTCAGGGTACAGTGTATAGTATTATTATATTCAGGGTACCGTGTATGAGCAGTATTATATTCAGGGTACAGTGTGTGGCAGTATTATATTTAGTGGGTACAATGTGTGGCAGTATTATATTCGGAGTACAGTGTGTGGCAGTATTATATTCAGGTTACAGTGTGTAGCAGGATTATATTTAGTGGATACAGTGTATAGCAGTATTATATTTAGTGGGTACAGTGTACAGCAGTATTGTATTCAGGTTACAGTGTCTGGCAATATTATATTTAGGGTACAGTGTGGGGCAGTATTTTATTTAGGGTACAGTGTGTGACAGTATTTTATTTAGGGTACTGTGTGGGGCAGTATTATATTTAGTGGGTACAGTGAATAGCAGTATTATATTTAGTGGGTACAGTGTATGGCAGTATGCTATTCATGGTACAGTGTGTGGCAGTATTATATTCAGGGTACAGTGTGTGGCAGGATTATATTCAGGGTACAGTGTGTGGCAGTATTATATTTAGTGGGTACAGTGTATAGCAGTATTATATTCAGGGTACAGTGTGGGGCAGTATTTTATTTAGGTTACACTTTCTGTCTTCATGCAGAGGATGAGGATCTGCTGACAGTGAGGAGCCAATGATGTCTGCATGTCAGACTCTGCAGAGAAGATGGAGCTGGGGGAAGACCTGGTCTCTGGACGAGATGAAGAAGAAAAGAAGACGTCACTCAGGTCACTGACATCATTGTGTGTTCTTATGACTGTCCCATCAGAGTGTAGTCACTTGTAAGTTCTGCAGTGATGATGGGTAAAACTGTGTCCAATCTGTGTCTCTTCAGCTGTTACAAAACTACAACTCCCATTGCCTGAGGCTCTCCAGACATGATGGGAGTTTTAGCTTTCCAACAGCTGGAGAACCACTTCAACCGAGGTGATCGGTGGGGGTCTCAGGCCTTGAGTTGTGTAAGGGGCCCTGAAATTTCTGATGGCAGCCCTGCCAGTGCACATATGACAGGGAAACCAGTCTTGCCCAGTCACTAAACTGCTACTTACATCTGCCCATGGGGACTTCCTGGCTGAGGTGCGTGCAGTGAGTGACGTCATCGCAAGCACCTGGACGCTGACGTCCAGCGCAGAGCGTGCGATGATGTCACTTATAGCGCGCACCTCTGCCAGGAAGTCCCCATGGGCAAATGTAAGTAGTGCAGGCCAGGTAAGAGTGTGTGGGTGAGTGAGAGTGTGTGTGTGTTTGTTTGTTGGGGTTATGCTACGCTACCTTATGTGGGGAATCTATGCTACCTAATGTGGGGAATATATGCTATGCTACCTAATGTGGGGAATCTATGCTACCTAATGTGGGGAATATATGCTATGCTACCTAATGTGGGGAATCTATGCTACCTAATGTGGGGAATATATGCTATGCTACCTAATGTGGGGAATCTTTGCTACACTACCTAATGTGGGGAATATATGCTACGCTACCTAATGTGGGGAATCTATGCCATGCTACCTAATGTGGGGAATATATGCTATGCTACGCTACCTAATGTGGGGCTACGCTACCTAATGTAGGGAATCTATGCTACGCTACCTAATGTGGGGAATATATGCTGCGCTACCTAATGTGGGGAATAAATGCTACGCTACCTAATGTGGGGAAATTATGCTACGTTACCTAATGTGGGGAAACTATGCAATGCTACCTAATGTGGGGAATATATGCTACATAATGTGGGGAAACTATGCTACCTAATGTGGGGAATCTATGCTACCTAATGTGGGGGAACTGCTGCCTATCTAATGCAGATTAATGTGAGTTGCAGTGCAATTTTATGGCATATTATTTTTTTTTTTGGGGGGGGGGGGGGGGGGCCCAGGCACATTCTTTGCACAGGGGCCCTCTGTTGTCTGTGTCCGCCCCTGCATAGCACTTCTAGATTCTTTGAACACCAGGTGGCACCACGATTCTATGTAAGTGAATAGGATAGGGGATAACGATCTGACTGTGGGGTGGTCTGACTACAAGTGTTGGGCGCGAATATTCGCATTTCAAATTTATATTGTAAATTTGCGAACATTGTGAATATATTTGCTATATATTTGAAATTATGAATTTTCGTATCATTATTATTTTTTTTTTCACAGAACACATCACAGTGATCATCATCCCTCTCTGCTTCCAGTTTGTGGTCTAAAGAAGGCTCCAATACTAGTTACTGTGTGAGACTGTGAAGCGCGAATATTTAGCATGAGCGCATATTCGCATAGTCCTTCTTTTAGCTTGTGGGCCAATGAGAATGATGCAAATACACTTGTCAGAGGTTATCAACATCCCTAGCAACCAATAGTAAAGTTTCCCACCCCTTCACTATATAAGCTTCCTCCCAGCAGTGTTTTTTTTAAGTTTCATGTGCGATTACGCAAATATACAACGAATACACGCATAGGCGATTACGCAAATGTGCAACAAATATGCGCATTTGCGATTACGTGAATATGCAATGAATACGCAAATATACAATGAATATAACGAATATGCGAAGTTCACAAATATAGGATGAAAATTCGTCCATATATTCGCGAAATATCGTGAATTTGAATACGGCCAATGTCACTACTGACTACTGGCGACCTAAGTCTCCCATCAGAATGGAGTGGTGGGACATGCATATGTGTTGACGCACCATTAATGCACCATGGGAGCCACAAAGATATCCAAATGATGTACCTGACTTTACCTGGCAGCTATTATAGAGAATAAAAGGAACAGAAATAGCATGTGCACTCCACCGCTTCATTCTAATGGCAGACTTGAATTGCTGTGATCAGTGGTGGCCCCAGGAGTCAGACCACCAACCCCTGCTTCCCGAGAACAAATAGTTACCCCTATCCTGAAGTTATCCTGGATATTACTTGTAATTGTGGGACAACTCATATCACTCTACACTGGATCTTTTAGTTTGGTAGAATAACTCCTGATCCCAGCAGTTTATCTTAAACAGACACTTACAAAGTCTGATAAATTTTGTTAAATTTAAAACAAAGGTTATGAATAGATTGTTTCTTTATGAAGTTCAATACCAGAGGACTTTTCTGCATTTAATACTGGTGCTAAATCATTAAAATCACTACCATACATTAAATATTACTTATTATGTCTCAATAGAGGAAAATGACCAAAAAGCATAAATTTGTATTATATATGGTAATCCTTTATTGTACATTTAACATAAATGCCCAGTTGTAATTCATAAATGTAATAAAATTAACTCACTTTTATCTAGTGTCCAGTAATGCATCATTTTTTGTGGACTGCATTAAACGGTTCTATTAAAGTGGAGAATCTTTAATTAATTTACAACTCTGAAAAGCAGGAATATTTTGACTTCCAAAAACAAAAATAAGCCAAGGTCAATTTATTGATTGGGGTGATAGGCATGCAGCATGTTACAATGTCCCGTTAGGGCAAATATTCAGCTCCATGGAAAGTTGGTAGAAAAGGGGTGACTCCAACTAATATCATCTCCTGCTATTTGTAAGAGAAAAAACCCAGTCAAGAGAAATGCAAAAAATATAAAATCTGAATGTACAATATATTTGAGGCTGAATAATTTTTTCTGAAATTTCTGCTTCTGTTGGTTTTTGTTTGTCAATTTAGAAGTAAACCAACTCACGACATCAGAGGATCGTTACATTACCAGATGATATTTTTAGGGATGTTTCCATTATGCTGGGGTCCCAACTTGTTAAGGTAATAGGTAGGAGAGAGTAGGGTGGTCTGGCACTAACAAGATTAAGGCTGTCTAGATATATGTAGCAGTGGAGTGCGGTGGTGACAACCAGAGTGAAGTTGATGTCATCGGTGCAATGTCTGGGATAATTCAAGATACACTGTAAGTATAGAAGACAGGACAGCACTCACCATTCAAAGGAGCTTTATTGAAGCATTCCAGTAGTAACGGGCAGGTGCAGTGGTGGAGGTGGGGGATGTAACCGGGACAGACTGTTTCAAGCTCTCAAAGCGCTTCATCAAAGCGGTGTGCAACTTCCACCTAAAACGTGACATCATAAATAGGCATCACGGTCAGCGGCGTCATCATGAAAAGTCAAAGCAAAGTGAACATGTGACTAACATACCAGGCACATGGTGTGAAAACATGTGACTCAAACTAAAAACAGAAACAAAGACAACATGTAGCTGACTGATGCTATTAACCCCTTAAGGACGCAGCCCATTTTGGCCTTAAGGACGCAGAACATTTTATTTTTACGTTTTCATTTTTTCCTCCTCGCCTTCAAAAAATCATAACTCTTTTATATTTTCATCCACAGACTGGTATGAGGGCTTGTTTTTTGCGCGACCAGTTGTCCGTTGTAATGCCATCACTCACTTTACCATAAAATGTATGGCGCAACAAAAAAAATACTATGTGAGGGGAAATTAAAAAGAAAACCGCAATTTTGCTAATTTTGGGAGGTTTCGTTTTCATGCCGTACAATTTACAGTAAAAGTGACATGTGTTCTTTTTTCTTTGGGTAAAATGATACCTGTAATAACATACTTTTCTATTACTGTTGCGCTTAAAAAAAATCACAAACTTTTTAACCAAATTAGTACGTTTAAGATCACCCTATTTGAAGACCTATAACTTTTTCATTTTTCCGTATAAGCGGCGGTATGATGGCTCATTATTTGCGCCGTGGTCTGTACTTTTTATTGATACCATATTTGCTTGTATAAAACTTTTAATACATTTTTTATAAAAAAAAATTTTATAAAATGTTGTAAAAAAGCATCTGTTTTGGAATTTATTTTTTTTACGTTCACGCCATTCACCATACGGTATCATTAACATTTTATTTTTATAAAGTATACAAAAAAAGAGGATTGCAGCAGCACACATTGGTCAAAAAATTAAGGCTCTTAGCGCACTTTTTGATCAAAACGTGTCCCCCATCGACCACGGGGAGGTGGCCTCATTTAGGATGGGACCCTAGCACAAATTCTGAGCCTAACACTCAACTATCCCCTCACCTCTGCTGGGCATATATCCTCTGACTGGGTGACATGCTGGATCTATTCAAAACTTCACCTGTGAAGAAGGGGGAGGGGTGCACAGCTAAAGAGGGTGCCATTTCCCCCTGAATTGTACATACAAGAAAAAAGAAAGATAGCCAGCACAACAGCCTAATACACGGGTGCACACTGCCATGGCAATACAGAGTATACAAAAAAGAGGATTGCAGCAGCACACATTGGTCAAAAAATTGAGGCTCTTAGCGCACTGTTTGATCAAAATGTGTCCCCCATTCACCACGGGGACCCTAGCACAAATTCTGAGCCTAACACTCAACTATCCCCTCACCTCTGCTGGGCATATAGCCTCTGACTGGGTGACATGCTGGATCTATTCAAAACTCCACCTGTGAAGAAGGGGGAGGGGTGCACAGCTAAAGAGGGTGCCATTTCCCCCTGAATTGTACATACAAGAAAAAAGAAAGATAGCCAGCACAACAGCCTAATACACGGGTGCACACTGCCATGGCAATACAGAGTTTCCAAAAAAGAGGATTGCAGCAGCACACATTGGTCAAAAAATTGATTCTCTTAGCGCACTGTTTGATCAAAATGTGTCCCCCATTCACCACGGGGACCTTAGCACAAATTCTGATCCTAACGCTCAACTATCCACTTACCTCTGCTGGGCATATAGCCTCTGACTGGGTGACATGCTGGATCTATTTAAAACTCCACCTGTGAAGAAGGGGGAGGGGTGCACAGCTAAAGAGGGTGCCATTTCCCCCTGAATTGTACATACAAGAAAAAAGAAAGATAGCCAGCACAACAGCCTAATACACGGGTGCACACTGCCATGGCAATACAGAGTATACAAAAAAGAGGATTGCAGCAGCACACATTGGTCAAAAAATTGAGGCTCTTAGCGCACTGTTTGATCAAAATGTGTCCCCCATTCACCACGGGGACCCTAGCACAAATTCTGATCCTAACGCTCAACTATCCACTTACCTCTGCTGGGCATATAGCCTCTGACTGGGTGACATGCTGGATCTATTTAAAACTCCACCTGTGAAGAAGGGGGAGGGGTGCACAGCTAAAGAGGGTGCCATTTCCCCCTGAATTGTACATACAAGAAAAAAGAAAATAGCCAGCACAACAGCCTAATACACGGGTGCACACTGCCATGGCAGATACAGAGTATACAAAAAAAGAGGATTGCAGCAGCACACATTGGTCAAAAAATTTAGGCTCTTAGCACACTTTTTTGATCAAAATGGCACCCTCTTTAGCTGTGCACCCCTCCCCCTTCTTCACAGGTGGAGTTTTAAATAGATCCAGCATGTCACCCAGTCAGAGGCTATATGCCCAGTAGAGGTGAGTGGATAGTTGAGCGTTAGGCTCAGAATTTATGCTAGGGTCCCATCCTAAATGAGGTCACCTCTCCATGGTGGATGGGGGACACGTTTTGATCAAAAAGTGCGCTAAGAGCCTCAATTTTTTGACCAATGTGTGCTGCTGCAATCCTCTTTTTTTGTATACTCTGTATCTGCCATGGCAGTGTGCACCCGTGTATTAGGCTGTTGTGCTGGCTATTTTCTTTTTTCTTGTATGTACAATTCAGGGGGAAATGGCACCCTCTTTAGCTGTGCACCCCTCCCCCTTCTTCACAGGTGGAGTTTTAAATAGATCCAGCATGTCACCCAGTCAGAGGCTATATGCCCAGCAGAGGTGAGTGGATAGTTGAGCGTTAGGTTCAGAATTTGTGCTAGGGTCCCATCCTAAATGAGGCCAAGTCCCCGTGGTGGATAAGGGACACTTTTTGATCAAAAAGTTTGCTAAGAGCCTAAATTTTTTGACCAATGTGTGCTGCTGCAATCCTCTTTTTTTGTATACTCTGTATCTGCCAAGGCAGTGTGCACCCGTATATTAGACTGTTGTGCTGGCTATTTTATTTTTTATTTTATTTTAATAGTTCAGATATTTACGCACGAGGAAATACAAAATATGTATATAAAATATTTGTTTTACACTTTTTGGGGGTGAAATAGGGGAAATGGGTCAATTTACGTTTTTATTGGGGGACGGGGTTTTTCAAAAATGTTTTACTTTTATTTTTACACTTTAATAGTCCCCATTCGATTGCTAATCCTGTTTAGTGCTATGTATAGAACATAGCACTGATCAGGATTATCGGTCATCTTCTGCTCTGGTCTGCGGGAAGGCAGATCAGAGCAGAAGACTCCCGGAAGGCAGCGGAGGCAGGTGAGGGGACCTTCGGCTGCCTTGCTGGATGATCGGATTGCCGCGGCAGCGCTGCGGGCGATCCGATCATCCAATTAAGTGACCGCGATGCTGCAGATGCCGTGATCGGTATTGATCACGGCATCTGAGGGGTTAATGGCGGACATCCGTGGGATCGCGAATGTCCGCCATTACAGGTGGGTCCCTGGCTGCGATCAACAGCCGGAACCTGCCGCGCATGATCCAGGCATCGCTCCGATGCCCGCGGTTATGCTTAGGACGTAAATGTACGTCCTGGTGCGTTAAGTACCGCATCACCAGGACGTACATTTACGTCCTTCGACGTTAAGGGATTAAATTCAATAACATTATATATATATATATATATATATATATATATGTGTGTGTGTGTCTCTGCTTTAAGTTTGAGAATCCAATAGGCTTCCTTACGTAAGGAAATGGTCTGCCAATCACCACCTCTTGGGACTTAACCCTCTCCAGGCTGGCAAGTTTTAGGACACTCAGGTCCCCTGCATGGGTTTCCTTTATGTGGGCAATCAATCTGGGAGCACGTACTCCCGTCCGAACCGTCCAATTCCAGGATATACCAGTGTCTGCGGAGTGTGTTGGCTATAGCACTATTCATATTAGAATTGGCCAGAGAAAAAACAAATCTTTTCTGGCATAGCAGGGCGGAACTTCGGACTGTTATTGCCCTCGCAAGACTATTGTCAATAATCTTCAAGTCAGCAGCTTGGGTCAAAAAAGTGTCATTGTTACTATTAATTTTGTTTAAACGTAAAACTTGAGAATAAGGGATACTGCATTTAACGTGATTAGGATGTGAGCTGTTAAAGTGAAGTAGGGAATTGCGAGCAATACTCTTGCGATATCCCTGGGTCATCAGCATACCTCAATAACTTTCAATTTGACATCTAAAAAACTGAGTTCCGAACTCCCAAATACAGAGGTAAATAGCATGTTCTCTTGATTAGTCTCGTTCAGGTAGGTGACAAACGTATGAAAGCTAATTTCTGAACCCTCCCAAATGATTAGGATGTCGTCGCCAAACCTAAAAATGCATTAAGTTGTTTATAAGTGGTGACGTCACCTAGGAGGCGTTCTTTTTCCAGGTCATACATTTCACTGGACATCAGAATGATACTGCCTCCTTTATCAGCCCTTATGACTCGCAAATCCGGCCTGGAGTTGAGCCACTTAAGTGCCCCCATCTCACCTCCAGATAGATTACTCCTAGGTTGAGGGTAGATTAACACCTTCACATCCTGTTCCACCGCCCGCGTGAACAGGTCAATAGAGCTGCCCATAGGGACAGTAGAAGGGTTTCCTCATCTAAAGGACAAAACTTCTCTGGTGGGTGAAGAAGGGGGAACAGGTTCTCCTTAAGACAGATGACATACTGTGTTTAAAATGTTACGATCCTCTGGGGTTGCCCCCAAAATTGGGGAAAACCCAAGGGGGCCTATCACTGCAGGGACCTCTCCTTCTTTATGGATCTTATGAGATAACTTCATGTTGCCCCTTTTGAATGCTTTGTGCAGATTTATTTTTCTAGTAGCCTTCAAAAGATCTATTTTGAATTGAACCGGATCAAAAGGCTCGTACTATCCATAGTTGAGGCCTTTCGAAAGAAGAGACTGACAATCGTTGGATAGGGGGATGTTGGTTAAATTAACCACAATATTAGTATTGCTGGATGTCTCTAGTCTCTCCAGGACACCCCTTTTCTCTTCAACTGGGATGTGCCTTCTCTTTTTCCTTCTCCCCCTTCTAATTCTCTTCCTAAAGGGATGGGACCGATGGGAGTGTTTTTCCTCTCAGCTTGAACGGTAGGCTTCTGGTCTACTTTAGGAGGGTGTGCTGCCTCATCTGACTGACTTTCGTCAGAGTCCGATGTCCAGAAGTCGGATGGTTGACGTCGCTGGTTGTCTCGTCTCTGATTGAATGGTGTACTGCGGTGCTTATTGGTTTTCTGTTCAAGTAAGTATCTGCAAGGCATCATAGTCCGCCTTATCTCTGACAAACTTCTCCCATTTTTGCTCCATAATTTCAGATTGGGCTACAGATACCTTCTTCTCTAGTTTCCTCAGAAATGAATCATATGCTGTCTCACTGACTCTTGTGCGATATTCTGTTTTTATTATGCACAAGTCTGCTGTTACTTCTTCATATTCAGATTTGTTTTTGCTCAGGATGATTTTAGTGAGATTCTGAGCATGTTCTAAGTGTGCCCGGTCCCATTCAGACATAAACTGGGGGTCTTCTGTAAACTGGGACCTTGTTAAGAATAGCTAGGAAAATTAAATGAATTAGAAAAAGTATACACAAGATGGGGAATTCACTAAGACAGGTGTTTCACACGGCAGTCTTAAAATGTACCTGTCATTAAAAAAACTTTTTACATGTCACAGAGACATGTTAAATCTTCTTTCACACTGCCATTGTGAAATGGCAGTGCGACGGACGTCCGGAAACACAGGGAGAATAGCGGGTGAAAAAAATATATCATGCAACTTCTTTTTCTCCCTCTACTCCCGTCAAAAAACAATGGCCCCTGACGGACCCCATAATAGTAAATAGGAACTGTCGGGACCCGTTGTTGACCGTTGTCATGGAAGTATGAAAGGAGCCTAAGAAAAAAACTGATATAATTGCACTGAAGTAGGCTTGGTGTCTAAGTAGACGATGGAATGGAAGTCAGTAGGTCAACATCCCTGACAGTTGGCTTTAAGTGGACTTTAAGAAGGAGATGTGACGGCATCCAGAAGTACATAATCTTCAAATGTTTATTGAGAACATACATGTAAATTTTAGACCCTGATCTTCATCAAGAACAACCTCGACAAAGGGCTAAAATGTAATTTTTTTGACATTATTTTTGTGAATCTCATCCAATAATTTAATACAATCTTAAATCTCTCTTTCCAGTGCTGAGTACTAGTAGCCCCTTTTCCAGGAGAAGGGCTTCTGGAAAAGGGGCTAGACTTTGGAAAAGGGATAAGATGTGTAGGGGCGGAGTACCCCTTTAATTAAGAATTGATTTTAGAAAATTGATTATTTTTTCCTATAAATTATTATTATTATTATTATTATGTTTGCATCTACCTGATTTTCTCTATATTTAGAAACAATCATTTAAACTTATGTGATACAATATTCTATAATGGGTATCTCCAGTGAAGTAACATTTTTAGGATCTACTAGGATTTAGCGAAGAACGAATGGATAGAATACAGATTCGCTCCCTTATTGTAGTTGCTTTCCTCTTCTTGGCTTCTGACACCATCAACAAATCCAAGTGTGCCTCGGGCTAAAGTATAAGAAATACTGTATCCAATTTACACACAGAAATAAACACCTCTTCAGTTGGTCCTACATAATCACTAAACAAAACCGGGGGAAGATTTTTTTGATGTATATTCTAAGCAGCTGTGACCCTGAATTTCTGGAGAAAATAACACTATTACCTAAAGAAGTCTTGCGCTGGGATCCCAAGCAGCATCACAATTTCCTTTCTTGTTTACTAAAAAGCTAATATTTTGGCTTTTGTGTCACACCTTAGCATATTGCTTAGATATATTCGTACGTTGAGATTGTGTTTTATTCCCCTGCTCGGCAAAGAGAACAGAGCAAAACTCTCTAAGGATTCTACTTGATTCCTGTATTGAGGAGAAAGCGTTTTTTTCAGTGGCAGGTATCTCAAGTTCAACCGGTACTGAGACTGGAGGAGAATTGGAATTTAGTAAAACAGTAGCCGGGGTTGGTGAGAATGAATCAGATATGAAAATGTTACAAGCAATAAATTAACACACAGCATGGGGGTGATAGCTTAATCCTGTCTAGTCCAAACAGTACCTGACACCCATTATTGTTATAGTAGGTAACTCATTGTAACAGAACTGGAGTGAAAATGATCATCCCCAAGTGGTTTGAAGCCAGGCAGTAGGTTTGATAATGTGATTCTAAGGCAGACAATGTACAGGATAACACGGGTATACGGAATATAGGTCAATTAAAGCAATACACATTTTTTTTCACTTTTCTTTTTTTGCATAACTAAGAAAGACCGTGTCAGGGTCAACGTTATCTTCCGGGGGGATGTGAGCTGGTTCCCTGTTAATACTCAGAGCTGTTTATTTTCCCAGAGTACAAAGGAGTGTTAAATGCAACCATGGGACTCTACGGCAAAAAGTGAGATGGTACCCGTGACCACCATTGGCAGAAAATGGGTTCAGGAAATAGCGAGGTTGGGATTTTCATGGTACCAACTGTCTTTGAGTCCCTTTCTTGACTGCACAATGCCTTGTATTCCAAATTTTTGAACAGTCAATTTCCTTCATAATCGAAAAGATCTTTTCATTCTGTAGAATAATGTTTATATCTAACTATCTATATAACAAACCACCATGATGGAGCGACAGTCTACACCAGTGGTCTCAAACCTTGGCCCTCTAGAGGTTGCAAAACTTCAACTCCCAGCATGCCCGGACAGCCGTTGGCTGTCCGGGCATGCTGGGAGTTTAAGTTTTGCGACATATGGAGTTTGAGACCACTAGTCTATGCCATAAATGTCTGATCTGGGAAGACTCCAGAAGTGTAAGCTGGGGTTACCTGCTTTTTCATTCAGCACTATACAAATACCCTTTAAAGGAGCAACCTGGGTACTAGTCATAGTCTACACTAGACACAAAGGGGGAGATTCATCAAGACCTGTGCTGAGGAAAAGTTGCTGAGTTGCCCATAGCAACCAATCAGATCGCTTCTTTCACTCATGAAAAGGCCTCTGAAAAATAAAAAAAAAGCGATCTGATTGGTTGCTATGGGCAACTAATCAACTTTTCCTCTGCGCAGGTTTTGATGAATCTCCCCCATTAATATAATTACTGTTTTGTCTAAATGTCTTCTTAAAGTAGCTTTGACTAAAACTCATAATTTGACCTATGATAGTGTTTCCCTATAAGGGTACGTACGAAATTAGAGCGGAATTCTGCACGCTGAATTGCGCAGTATGCACTCCTAACAATAGTGTGAATGGGTCTTCCATGGACCTGTTCACACTGCGGAATTTCAGCGGCGGACAGTTCCACAGCTGAAATTTATCTGCGCAAAAGAAGAACATGTTCATTCTTTGAGCAGAAGTCCGAGTAGCCAGCCATCAATGGTCATGGCGCAGTGCTGTGCGGTTCTACCGCCCAAGTATTTTGTAAATCGGAGATTTGCGAGCTGAGATTTTGTTTACATTACGCAGTGTGAACATACACATTACTAGACCTATTGTCCCCCAACAGCAGTTGTTTTGTCTGATGGTTGGGAATTGGAAGCCACAAAAAACGGCCACAAGTTGTAAACCCCGGATATAGAACAATGGAAGGTGTTGAAGAAAAAGCCTTTTTGCCCAATTGACAAGTTCTGTCACTGATGATAATATCAAAGTTAAAAATTTAAAAAGAAATGTAATTAAAAAAATTTGAAATGTGAATAAGCCCCTTCTCTAATAAAAAAATAAATCACCCCATTTCTCAAGTTATATAAATTTAAAATAAATAAATAACTAAACATATTTGGTATCGCTATCAAGTGCCAGAACTATTAAAAAACAATGCTAATTATACCAAATGGTGAGCAGCATAAATGTAGAAAAAAAATAGAAAATCACACATTTTTGGTCACATTACATCCCACAAAAATTGAATAAAAAGTAATCAAAAAGTCATATATATGCACAAGTGGTACCGAAAAAAAGAAAAGTAATTAAAGACACAAAAAATAAGAGTAATAGGGCGTCAGAATAGGGACATTTTTAACATATTTAAATTGGTTAAAAAAAATAGATTTTTTTAAAAAAGCAGTAAAATAATAGAAAGCATATAAACATGAGTAATATTTAAATCGTATTGACCTACAGAATAAAGAGAACTGTTACGCTGAGCGCTCCGGGTCCCCGCTCCTCCCCGGAGCGCTCGCAACATCCTCGCATTTGCAGCGCCCCGGTCAGACCTGCTGACCGGGTGCGCTGCAATACCTCTCTCAGCCGGGATGCGATTCGCGATGCGGGAGGCGCCCGCTCACGATGCGCATCCCGGCTCCTGTACCTGACTCGCTCTCCGTCAGTCTTGTCCCGGCGCGCGCGGCCCCGCTCCTTAGGGCGCGCGCGTGCCGGGTCTCTGCTATTTAAAGGGCCACTGCGCCACTGATTGGCGCAGCAGGCTTAATTAGTGTGTTCACCTGTGCACTCCCTATTTATACCTCACTTCCCCTGCACTCCCTCGCCGGATCTTGTTGCCATTGTGCCAGTGAAAGCGTTTCCTTGTGTGTTCCTAGCCTGTGTTCCAGACCTCCTGCCGTTGCCCCTGACTACGATCCTTGCTGTCTGCCCTGACCTTCTGCTACGTCCGACCTTGCTTTTGTCTACTCCCTTGTACCGCGCCTATCTTCAGCAGTCAGAGAGGTTGAGCCGTTGCTGGTGGATACGACCTGGTTGCTACCGCCGCTGCAAGACCATCCCGCTTTGCGGCGGGCTCTGGTGAATACCAGTAGCAACTTAGAACCGGTCCACCAGCACGGTCCACGCCAATCCCTCTCTGGCACAGAGGATCCACCTCTAGCCAGCCGAATCGTGACAAGAACATGTCTGTTTTACCATAATGTGTACAGCAAAAAAAAAAAAAAAGCACCCTCAAAATTTGTTTGTTTTGTCGTTTTCTTCAATTCCTCTCCACAAATAAGTTTTTTTTTCCATTGAGCCATACATGGCCATAAATGGAAAAATGAAAGGTGTCGATTGGTCACACAAAAACAAGCCCTTATATGGGTCTGTGGATGGAATAAGAAAAGGAGGAGGAAAGAAATTAAAGGGGTATTCCGGCCAAAAACATCTTATCCCCTATCGAAAGGATAGGGGATAAGATGTCTGATCGCGGGGGGCGGCGCTTGGACCCCCCGCAATCTCCCTGCAGCAGCCCTCATTCTATGCGTAGCTGCGTCTGAAGTTTCAGAAACCTTGGGGCTTCCGAGATGGGGATGTGATGTCACACCCCCTCCATTCATTTCTATGGGAGGGGGCGTAACAGCCGCAACACCCCCCCCTCCCATAGACATGAATGGAGGGGGTGTGACGTGACATCACGTCCCCGTCTCGGAAGCCCGGAGGTTTCTGAAACTTCAGACGCAGCTATGCATATAATGCGGGCTGCTGCAGGGAGATCGCGGGTGTCCAGTGGCGGGCCCCCCGCAATCAGACATCTTATCCCCTATCCTTTCGATAGGGAATCAGATGTTTTTGCAGGAATACCCCTTTAAAACACAAAAATGAAAATTGGCCATGTCCTCAACAGATAAATAAGGGTTGTTAAAAAGGGTCTAATGTTGTTTTCACAGAAACAGCGCCATTCTATGGTATTGCACCTTTACTAGAAAAGGATGCTGATGCAATACCAGAGCCAGAAAGAAACAAGGTGGAGGGGAAAAAAAACTTTCGATTTTTCTCTTTCTTTCTTTTTTTTTTTTTTATTTTTTTTTATCTCAGACAACAGCCTTAGGGCTACACTAGTCAGTAATGTAATATATGAATGGACCAATTCACCAACCAATTTACATACTGAAAAAATGTCAGTATTATTGACTATTATTAGTACTATTATTAGCTCCTTCTATAAACACCATTGTGCTTATACACCTTCAGATCCATTCCTCATACTAAAGAAGGATAACATAGAGAAGATCTTTTCTAGGACATTTTGCTCTTTTATTCTAAAGCTAGGCTGAAAAAAAGGCAATTAAATCTAAGGCCAGATGGAAAGGAAAATGAGGCTAGTCCTATTTGTATACCTGGAGTAATTTCCATTTAGCTGATCCTAAACCAAATAATTGTCCGAATTAATTCTGCTCCTAATCTGAATGCTGAACAAAAGGCAAATGATCTTATGTTCAATTTATTTTACTTAACTTTCATCACTTCTGTTTGAAATAGACTTAAGTTATAAATAATATGACATCTTAACACGCTCTTATCTTCTCCCACAATGCAGGTGCTTTACAAGTAGTAGTACGTATCCTTCATATCCTTTTATATAATAAACTGGTACTGGCCTGCACAGTACATCTTATTGTCGACATCTAATATATGGAAGGGCAGACCTTTTTGTTACTGGGGTAATTATGCATTTAGTAAAGTTTACTGACATATAACGTAGTGATGTACAGTGGGTACATCTTGCGGATGCGCCAACGGCAGTCACAGAGGGACTGCAAAGCAAGCTCCCGGCTGCAGCCGGGAGCTCGCTCTGCAGTCCCTCTGTGACTTCCGTTGGCTCATCTGCAGTGTGGAATACGATGCAGATGCGCCAAGAATACAGTCAGTATTCAAGATAAAACAGTCTCTGCACATAGAATAAAAATACAAAGTCACATCCCAGTATAAATATAATGGCAGACAAACATAAGGATAAGTCTTGGAGATGCGAGACTGCATGGACCGAACACAGTAAAACGAACAGAAAAGCAAAAAAAAAACAGAAAAGCAAACAAAAAGGGTATATGGTAAAGGTCAGCAAACAGCAGGTGACCCTAAAGGACAGTAAAAACTCCAGCATCTTTCCATTCACATAGAGAGCAAAAATGTATTAATCCAATGGAGGATAGACGGTCACTGACATAGGTATAAACTCCAATAATAAAGAATCACCACTGATCCTAGAGATTCTGGTGGCCAGTCATGGAATATGAACAGAGGGTCAAAGGGGAGGAGCACCATGCACCCCACACCAACAGAAATTTAGCCGGGCATTTCCTATTCTTATAGACAAGGTGGAAAAAGGGTATGACAGCATTAATCAGATCTCTCCACTTAGCCATGGTAGGGGGTCTCCGTTCCATCCATCGAAGATCCTTGCCAAGAACAATAATTCCCATCCGTAATTCTGAATATACACAGCAAGGGATCTAGTGGAGGAGGAGGATTCACAAGAGTATCGAGGAGTTGCAACACTTCAGTCCAAAAATCTACAATATATGGGCACGCCCTAAGGATGTGCCAGAAATCTGCCCGAGCTGCAACACAACTTTTTTTTTTTTTTTTTAAATGAATAAAATTTATTTGAATGAGTTTATTATTGGCAGCCAGAGATATTACCATGTGAGAGGAAAGAATCTCCTCCCAAACATCATCAGAAGGGAAGGGATACACTCTGCACCGGTTTTGATAAATCTCCCCCTATGTTCCTAATTTTTTCTCTTTAATAGTAAAAACTTTTCATATGTCCATAGAACCCTCAGACCCTGACCGATGATGAAAATGAGCGGGAAGACAGCTCTATGTCTATAAGACCTGGACCACCCCATAGTCTAACAGTGTATGTCCGTCCAGGTCAAGTGACATAGAGAGAACTAGCAAAGAGCAAACTTCTCAGACCACAACCGGAAAAAAAACTGTTGATATTATAGAAGTTGGTTTCTTTATGACAGTGCCCATTTAATATCTAGATGTAAAAAATGTATAGATGTTATAGGGATGATTATAAAGAAAAATATAAATAAAAATTCAGTGCTTCAAATCATTACTGAGAATTTATTGAACAACCCTCTCCAGTCTGACCACAGTGCTCTCTACTGACACCTCTGTCCGTGTCAGGAACTGTCCAGAGGAGGAGCAAATCCCTATAGCAAAGCTCCCCCGCTCTGGACAGTTCCTGACACGGACAGAGGAGGCAGCAGAGAGCACTGTGGTCAGACAGGAAAGAACTTCACAACTTTCTCTGGAACATACAGCAGCTGATAAGTACTGGAAGGATTAAGATATTAAAGTAGAAGTCATTTACAAGTCTGTATAACTTCCTGGTAATGGTTGAATTGAAAAAAAAAATTACATTTCCACTGAAGTACCCCTTTAATGCCAAGGTTGTTATTTTGTGTGAGAACTGTCCTTATTTCCATCCTGTCTATAAAAGTTACACATTTTGCACCAGTCATAGCAGATGCTTAAATAATTCATACACTTTTTTTCGGATTATCCGCCACTTACATTCCCATCTTCTCCATAGCCCCTTAAGTAAAAAGTTTTTTAAGCCTGCTCCTAATTATACAGCGTTGATTGACGATCCCTGATGCACAAAAGGGCACGGGTCTAAGCTTTCCAGGCCTCATCAATCATGTTTTGTATGCGCAATTCAAACATTTGCAATAGAAAAAAAATAATATTTTGGGAATTTCCATATTGAGAAAAAAAATTTCACTTTCTCCTGAAAATAATAATTTTTTTTTTCCTCCCTTATTTTTCTTTCAACAAAATATTCTACAATGCCGGTATTGACATGGGAATAATGTGTCCAATGTTTTTGACTGGTCCAGAGCTGTTTCTAGCATATAAGTATGAATTTTTCTCCTCCAGGTTGTTAAAGCATTTACTGTACAACTACAATATACCACTAAATCATTTATAATGGAGGTAACAGAGCTACTATGCATCTGTAATACCTAAGAAGGCAATGTAAGAAAAAGAACACATCTTATAATATAATATGTACTGTTGGATCTGGAATCAGTTAAAAACAAACATATAAAACATTCTTTTAGCTTTCAAAATATTTAAGAAGGAATATAATAAATTAAGAATGTAGTTTTTTTTTTGTTTCAGTAAAGCCCAGTTAGGATTTTCTTTATATGGATAAAGTAAACTAATATTTAAATTTTACAATGTTCACATAGTGCTTTTACTCTACGCTCAAGCACACGTGTAAGTCAAAGGTATCCGTAGAGCCCCATTAGAGAAGCCAACTGAGTGACTGTTTTGGCATTCATTAGGGTGGAATACACCAACATGCCTATTTTCAACTGTACTTAAAAAGCCTATTTGACTACAATTTTCAGTTCAGCGGTATCTTATAAACAATGCATACCGCTTCTGTTGCATGTAATCCTAAGAGCAACAAATGCCACTATAATATATGTCAAGGTTTTAAGTGTATGTGCTAAATATAAAGTTCAGTGATAGTGGGGGGGAATTTACTAAGACTGGAGTTTTAGTAAAATTCCAGCATTCGGCCTATTAATGAATCAGGCGTTGTTGCGTCGGCCCCGCAAGCTGCATGTAGAAATCTACATGAGCTCCAAGTTAGTGTAGATTTCCGTTACACTATGCACCCCACTTTTTAAAAGCAGATGTGAATGGCGTAAAAGGAAAAAAGGCTGCACAACTTTTGTGCAAATCAAGAACTTGCACAAAAATGTATGACTCTCTTCACCTAAAAAGCAGTTGTAGAAGCCACCACAACTTACTCTAGGCACGTTTTGGTACATTTGTGGATCATATTAACAGGAATATCTCAAGATTAAAATGTATCCCCTATCCAAGTAATGAGAACCATGATCATGGATCACATTAATGACTGACATCCCTAAAGCCATTGCCAATTGAATGACCACACTTTTCTGTGATAACCAATTATTCCTGTAATTTGTAAGGGAAAGCCAAATTCTCCACAGTTTCCAATCGTCTTTTATAAAAACAAAAATGTAGCTCATGAATCCATATGATCGTCCGCACCCGCCGTGTATGATGCTGTGAAGTCACAGACCTGTCAGAAAGCCCATGTAGATCTTTGTCCACTACTAAAAAATACCTATACCGCATATTAGAACTGAACCATGGAGCAATGGAATAAGATAATTTGGTCTGATATTTTTTTTTTTACATCATGTGGACAATCGGGTGTGTACACATCACTAACCTAGGAGAGATGACACCAGGATACACAATGGGAGGAAGACAATCCGGCAGAGGCAGTGTGATCCTCTGGGAAATCTTCAGCAACTATTCATTCTGTCATTGTGGATGGTACTATGACCACCTACCTAAACATTGGTCTCTGTCCCCAATGCTCACAATCCAAATTCTAGATTCATCTATTAGTGTGCAGGAAGAAATCAGAGAACCAAAAAGAAACCCATGTAAACATGGGGAGAACATACAAGCTCCATGCAAATGTTGTCCTTGTTGGGATTGGAACCCAGGACCCCAGGAAACAAGGCTGACCAAAGTTCAGTGGCATATGCTTATTGCTTAAAATAATAATAGTTTTTATTTGTATAGCACCAAGATACTTCCCAGTGCTTTTGCATAATTCAAATTAGTGCATGTCCATTTCCTAAATTCACCTGTCAGTATGTTTGAGAGCATGGCAACCCAAGTGCTGCAAGGCAACCAGGCTAACCACTATCGAGTCACCATGCTATCGATAAAATACTGATATGATGACATTAAAACTTTAAGGGCAGCACGGAGGCTCAGTGGTTAGCACTGTTGCCTTACAGCACTGGGGTCCTGGGTTCGAATCCCACCAAACACAAAAAGGTTTGCATGGGTTTTCTCCCACACTTTAAAAACACACTGATAGGTTTAGAGTGCAAGCCCCAAAGGGGACAATAAACCAATTTGAGTGTGCAGCTCTGTGTGCACTATATAAATAAATAATTATGATTTAAGAGCATTTAAAGTGAATTTTACAATTATATTAACCAAGCCAATAATAACTTCCAATTTAAAAATAATCCAGGACCAGGACATTTTGTGAACAGTGAATAAAGATGTAAAGGTCGGTGACCCTGGCATAGGAATTTACAGAAGGTTGATGACCCTGGGAAAAAACATTGCAGAGTGTCCACCTAAAAGGCTAGCTAAATTCTTTAGAATTAGATATACTGCAATAGATGACAAGACAACAGAAAGAATAACACCTCCATAGTATTGAGATTATGGATTTGATGTTCTCCTAAGGGTTACACGGTATTTGCCATCACATGTCATAGAACAATAGAATGTAGCTATTTATACACAAAGGCTATATATAGCAGACTTGTCACATATAAGACTGACTGGTTTTCATAAATCAAGTAAAAATCTATGTCCGTGTTGTACTGTACAAGTGGGAATGTCTTAATATAAAGGAAATGGCTTATGAAAATAAAACCCTACTGAGAAGTTGAAGCTATGCAAATTTAATGTACAGAGTAGTAAGTTACCATACGGAGATACAGATTTACCACGGAACTTTTATTATCCGAACATTTTGCAATATACACAGCTTGATATTGAGATTCCATTTTGCACTTTGTTTACTATATATGCCAATAGTGTAATATTAAACAAAAACAGTGTGTCCTGTGCCAGGATGATTGATTACAACACGGTGGCAAGGTCACCTCCTAAGAACAGGCTGAGTGCAGTAAGGGCTATCTGACTCATACAGTTAACACTATATCCGTATTGTATGAATGTCATCGGCAATCCAGTGATTTATTACTTGGAAAGCTCTGTTCAATTTTTTCTGCCTGACCAAATTGCACATTTTCTTGAAAAAGAAGGAAAAATATTTCAGCACACAGATTACCAAGAGTCCTCATTTTTCCCAAAAGGTTCAATGAAGCTTTCTGAAAAAGATACTGATCATCAAAATCATGTATTTCTCTTTTTTATTTATTTATTTTTTTATTTCACTCATTCCTTTCCAATGCCTTTCCCAGACTTAGGTTGTGCCTATTATAACACTAATGAAAAGGTGCTGGAGGAGATTAAGATTTTTTATTTTATTTTTTATTTTTTAAATCAGATTTCCGGCTATAATTTGGGGCAAATGTGACTTTAACGAAAGGAGAAACCGATTGAAATTTATTTTATTATTATATTAAAATCTTTTTTTTAATTTTTTTTTATCCTTTATTTACCTTTATTTCTACATGCCGGAGCCAATCATTAAAAGTATTCAGAAGACTAAAATATGATAAGGCTTGTATTGTTCACTTGGCTGACAGTGAAGAGTGATGATGGAGCTGACTTATTATCATTAAGCAGTGCTATGCTGTCAAAAGTACATATTTTAAGAAATATATTATTATTCAGTATATTTTCTGTTATCTCCCAGCATGATTTATACTTTCTCAAATATCCTAAAATTTATTGTCAATAAAAATACAATGTGGGTTGTCTATAAAAGAAAAGATATTTCACAGCTATTCGCTTTATTTTTATTTGTTTTTTTTTACCCTTAGATGACTATAATAAAAATAAAAATTGCAATGATGTGCCAAAGAGTAAATCTGAAATAAAAAGTATAATATCAGTGATTAAAAAAGGGAAAATAGGAAAGATCTTTTAATTTTTTTGTCACTTTTAATCATGAACTAGATTCTAAATGCTATAAATAAAAAATAACAGAATGGTTTTTCGTACCGTGTTCTTTAAAATTTTTATTATATTTTATATTTAAAATAATACATTTGAAACCAAAATACAGAAGAGTCTTGCCCTACCTCAGCAATTTACACACAGGAAATACAGAAAATACACCTTATGTGCCCCATTTTATAACCCTAAAATAAATGGTCACTATTATTTCACCAAATTTTTCATAAACCAATAGTACAAGCAAACATACCACCAAACCTTTTAGTGTATCTTACCAGATCATCATGCTAAAGCCCCCCCCCCACCCTGCCACACACAGACAAATTTGTATTTACTCTTATATTTATTTACTTTTATTTCAACTTGTGTTTACAAGAACAGCTAGCCACTTACTGAGGGATCAAATTCTATGCTGCCCACACAAGTCTATGAAGAGGAGAGGAAGAAAGAAGGACATAGGTGGGACAGTGAGTAAAGAGATCTAGAGGCAGAGAGAGACTGCAAAGAGACAACACAAGTGCTTATTGTGAGTATTAGATCTCACCTCAGTGCTAAAACCTCAGTGCTGTTCTGTAATGTCCTCCATACTGGTGCTGCTTCTTTGAGTATACTATAAAGGAAAAACTGGTGAAAATGTTATATGCAAGTCGCAAATAGTACTTTTTATCATGAACACACACAGAGCAGTGTATCCTGAAAAGCTACTTGAAAAAAAACTGGTATGCATTAACTCGTATGTTGGTTTCAGACAAACGTCTAGGGCTATATTAACTATGAAAAATATGACAGAATTTTGACACATTTACACCAAAAACTGGTGTGCAGGACTTTACACAAAATTTATGATGAGTTTTACATATTTGTTTGATACTTTTCCGCTTGGTCCGACAAATGCGACATGACCTATATTCCCTTTCCTGCTTTTTCCTACTCATTCTCCTGATTGGTGAGGAAGTCTTGGAACTGAGATCCGACCAATCCAAATTTTTAACTTGTCTCTGTGACATGTCAAATTATTATATATTTTTTTTAAGTGACAGGAACACTTGAACATAGGCATCAATGTCTGATTGGTAGGCACCATTCCCCAATCCACAGAAGGAATGGGTACTAATACTTCTAGGAAGTGTTGTGTTACCATCATTGTACACCTGGGGCAGTGACATAAATTCGGTCATGGGTATGTTTGATACTGCAGCTCACAAAAGCTGAAATAAATAAAGAAGCCATCAATATTACAGACTCAAAAAAAACTTAAATCAGGAATTTTAATCATAAGATTAAAAGATGTATTACTTATTGTCTTATTGTCTAAAACACAATAATGCTTATTTACCATATTCATTTTTTAAGTGTTTTAGATCTACATGTTATTTGAATATTGAAAATTCACTATAGCATGTATAACATATAGCAATGGTTAGATAACTGCAAGGTTGTCAGAGTTTTACATTGACTCTTCAACTTTCACACATTCTGACATTTTAATATTCATTGTGACCTTTTTCTCCCACTTTTGTGAAGGTGATAGAGGTTGAGGCACACAACCTGTCATCTATCTCTGGTGGGATTATGTATTCTTTATGCCCTCCTCAGTAAATTAGCATGAATAAGGCAAAGTGTTAATTTGTTTATGCCTTTTTTTCTTTTCAATCATTACGCTGTGTTGTTACATCACCCTGTATGACCAGAAGGCCTATTACTTGTTAATTGATTGTGATGGTAATGGTATAAGTCACGGCGGGTGTGGATGATCATATTTTTGTTTTATAAAAGACGATTGGAAAATGTGGAGAATTTGGCTTTCTCTTACAAATTATAGGAATAATCGGATATCACAGAAAAGTGTGGTCATTGAATAGGCAATGGCTTTAGGGATGTAATTCATTTAAAAGGCTGTGTGCATTGTATAATGCAATTCAAAGTACTCCTAACTTGGTTTCTGGAACTTAGTTTTTTTGTTGGTCTTTATTTGGGATAGGCTATCAATATCTGATCGATGATGTGATGACATCTGGCACCCGAATGACAAGCTACTTTGTAAAAGCTACTGTACCTAAAAAACATAGAGAATGGACCCAGAAGTGGACAGCTCCATACATTGTGTAGTGGCCATGCTGGGTTACTGCAGCTCAGCAAAGGCTGAGCTGCAGTAACACAGCATGGCCACTGCATAATGTATGGAGCCGTCCACTTCTGGCTCCATTTATTGTGTAATGTATGTGGGCATCACAGCTCTGGTGTTTAACTGCCAATGATCAAATTTTGATGAACCGTCTTGGAGATCAATAAAAAAAAAAATATTCCAGAATACTCCTTAGTTTTTTAACTGTTTTGCAACCCTTGAGTTTGGTAAAAAAAAAAAAAAATAAGTAGCTACATGTTAAAGGGGTTTCTAAATCTGATCACTAAGATATGCCATACCTTTATGATCAGTGAGAATTATACCATTGAAAATGGAAACTTTGAAAATGATGGCAGTGCCGGATCCATTAAATGATACAACGCCTAACTAACTCCATTGACTATAATAGGGTCAGCCAGGGGTTTGGCATCTTACTGAACAAAAATAAAACAACTTCTGCACTATTTTGTCTGGGATTTTATTTATTTTTTTAGCAGAATTTAAATTGAAGGCTCCCAATGGAAGATCTGATAAAAATGTGAGTTTCCTTTGTGTGAGGTTACCATTGTTTTTTGCAGGTAAGGATAGAAGAGAACTGTAGTTTTCAAACTCTAAACCTCCAGCTGTTACCTAAACTCCTAGCAGATCCAGACAGCCAACAAGGCATGCTGGGAGTTGTATTTTGCAACAGTTGGAGGTCCACAGTGTGGAGACCACTGGCATAGAGTACTGTGACTTTTAATTCAGTGAAAAAAAGGAAACTTACCATATCCTTTATACCTTAATAAAGATAAATGATCATAATGGATACATCATATTCATCTCCCACAGGAATGGAATGTTAGGACAGAATTGTGGCTGGAGATCCAGAAGGTGGCTAGGGCTTCGGCAGTCAGCACCAGGACCACATGGACTGCATTGCCATCCCCCATGGATGGCAATGCATTTCTGAGGGGATCCGCCAAAAGTATAAACATTCTTTTGCGGCTCTGCTCAGAAACACGTTGTTGTCTATGCTGGAAATGTTGTCCACATGGTCCTAGTTCTGACTGACGCTGGCACTGGCCACCCTCAGGATCTCTGGCGACAGTTCTGGCTGGAGATTGCATTCTTGTGAACCCAACCTAAAAATTGTTTATTTGTGTAGAACATTAGTGCTTTTATTACATTTGTCCATAATTGAAATAAATAGTTATTAGTTCATATTCTGAGAGAAATCCAATATTATAATCCATTCTAAAATCTATAAACATTTGCAAACCAAGTCTAGTAAAACTTTTATTTTCCATCTTCTTCAATCTGCAGTATAGTCAGTTCTTTACTTCTGGGACGCTTGTTCTCAAATTAATTTCCGAACACAAATGTGTTTCCTTGTCCGGCGCTGAAATTCAGTAGTACTAATAATTTATGACATATAGGAAATAGAAGATAGTGTACCGGAGTCAGACACCTACATTAGTTAAACAATGGAATTCAGCTCGCCGCTCTGTACTTACAACGATCTATTACTGGAGTGTGTTTCCAATGAGGTTCAATATATTTGTTTGCTTTCCTGAGACAACACATTAAAGTCTTATTTTTGTCCACTTTGTCTTCTCTTTTGTCCTTAAAGCGTCTAATTCCAAGCAGTTAGATTTTTCTAGTCCTCTCGAAAAACCGGCAATTAACTAATGGCACCTAATGGGCAGTAAGGGTGTCATAGGAAGAGCTGCCGTGGATGAAGGTATAGTGTGTTGGGTTATAATGGAGAGAAAGCTATGATGTGAGGTTTCGTCTAATTCATCATTGTCACGATGCCGGCTGGCAGGTGGTGGATCCTCTGTGCCAGAGAGGGATGGCGAGGACCGCGCTAGTGGACCGGTTCTAAGCCACTACAGGTTTTCACCAGAGCCCGCCGCAAAGCGGGATGGTCTTGCTGCGGCGGTAGTGACCAGGTCGTATCCACTAGCAACGGCTCACCTCTCTGGCTGCTGAAGATGCTGAAGATAGGCGCGGTACAAGGGAGTAGGCAGAAGCAAGGTCGGACGTAGCAGAAGGTCGGGGGCAGGCGGCAAGGATCGTAGTCAGGGGCAACGGCAGGAGGTCAGGAACACGGACTAGGAACAGACAAGGGAACGCTTTCACTAGGCACAAGTGCAACAAGATCCGGCAAGGGAGTGCAAGGGAGGAGACTAGATATAGCCAGGGAACAGGTGGGAGACAATTAAGCTAATTGGGAAGATTGGGCCAGGCACCATCATTGGTGCACTGGCCCTTTAAATCGCAGAGACCCGGCGCGCGCGCGCCCTAGGGAGCGGGGCCGCGCGCGCCGGGACAGGACCGAGGGAGAGCGAGTCAGGTACGGGGGCCGGGGTGCGCATCGCGAGCGGGCGCTATCCGCATCGCGAATCGCATCCCGGCTGAAGGCGGGACCGCAGCGCACCCGGTCAGTGGATCTGACCGGGGCGCTGCAACAACGAAGATGAGGCGAGCGCTCCGGGGAGGAACGGGGACCCGGAGCGCTCGGCGTAACAGTACCCCCCCCCTTGGGTCTCCCCCTCTTCTTGGGGCCAAAGAACCTGAGGAAAAAAAACTCAATTTTTCCGTGATGAGGTCCGATGCAAATTAGGAGGGGTTCTGTGTGGAAACGTACGAGACAGTCCAATCTTTTATTGTAAAAACAATAGATGTAGAGGGGTCTGGCGAGACTGGTCACAGGAACGTAGAACCTGTTGATGAGAGAGGCCAAAAAAAATTTTCCTGCAGATCCGGAATCCAAGAAGAGCATAGTAGAGAAGGAGAAGGTAGAGGCAGATATCCGCACAGGCACAGTAAGGCGTGAAGAAGCAGAGTTGACATCAAGAACTGTGTCACCTTCGTGCGGAGTCAGCGTACGTCTTTCCAGGCGGGGAGGACGGATAGGACAATCCTTCAGGAAGTGTTCGGTACCGGCATAGTACAGGCAAAGATTCTCCATGCGGCGTCGTGTCCTCTCTTGAGGTGTCAAGCAAGACCGGTCAACTTGCATAGCCTCCGCGGCGGGAAGCACAGGAACAGATTGCAGAGGACCAGAGGAGAGAGGAGCCGGAGAGAAAAAACGCTTCGTGCGAACAAAGTCCATATCCAGGCGGAGCTCCAGACGCCATCCGGAAGAACGCATGTCAATGCGAGTGGCTAGATGAATGAGTTCATGTAGGTCAGCAGGAGTCTCTCGTGCGGCCAGAACATCTTTAATGTTGCTGGATAGGCCTTTTTTAAAGGTCGCGCAGAGAATCTCACTATTCCAGGACAACTCGTAAGCAAGAGCACGGAACTGAATGGCGTACTCGCCAACGGAAAAAACACCCTGGGCCAGGTTCAGCAGGGCAATCTCGGCTGAAGAAGCTCGGGCAGGTTCCTCAAAGACACTTCGAATTTCCGAGAAGAAGGAGTGTACAGAGGCAGTGACGGGGTCATTGCGGTCCCAGAGCGGTGCGGCCCATGACAGGGCTTTTCCAGACAGAAGGCAGAACACGAAAGCCACCTTAGACCTTTCAGTAGGAAACTGGTCCGACATCATCTCCAAGTGCTGGGAACATTGCGAAAGAAAGCCACGGCAATACTTAGAGTCCCCATTAAATTTGTCCGGCAAGGACAGGCGGAGGCTAGGAGTGGCCACTCGCTGCGGAGGAGGTGCAGGAGCTGGCGGAGGAGAAGATTGCTGGAGAAGTTGCGACTGAAGTTGGTGCGAAATGGTGGACATTTCCGACAGCTGACGGGTTAGAAGGGCGATCTGTCGGGCTTGCTGGGCGGCCACCGTGGTGAGGTCAGCGACAACTGGCAGAGGAACTTCAGCGGGATCCATGGCCGGATCTACTGTCACGATGCCGGCTGGCAGGTGGTGGATCCTCTGTGCCAGAGAGGGATGGCGAGGACCGCGCTAGTGGACCGGTTCTAAGCCACTACAGGTTTTCACCAGAGCCCGCCGCAAAGCGGGATGGTCTTGCTGCGGCGGTAGTGACCAGGTCGTATCCACTAGCAACGGCTCACCTCTCTGGCTGCTGAAGATGCTGAAGATAGGCGCGGTACAAGGGAGTAGGCAGAAGCAAGGTCGGACGTAGCAGAAGGTCGGGGGCAGGCGGCAAGGATCGTAGTCAGGGGCAACGGCAGGAGGTCAGGAACACGGACTAGGAACAGACAAGGGAACGCTTTCACTAGGCACAAGTGCAACAAGATCCGGCAAGGGAGTGCAAGGGAGGAGACTAGATATAGCCAGGGAACAGGTGGGAGACAATTAAGCTAATTGGGAAGATTGGGCCAGGCACCATCATTGGTGCACTGGCCCTTTAAATCGCAGAGACCCGGCGCGCGCGCGCCCTAGGGAGCGGGGCCGCGCGCGCCGGGACAGGACCGAGGGAGAGCGAGTCAGGTACGGGGGCCGGGGTGCGCATCGCGAGCGGGCGCTATCCGCATCGCGAATCGCATCCCGGCTGAAGGCGGGACCGCAGCGCACCCGGTCAGTGGATCTGACCGGGGCGCTGCAACAACGAAGATGAGGCGAGCGCTCCGGGGAGGAACGGGGACCCGGAGCGCTCGGCGTAACAATCATGGGCTTGTGGCATGAAATTGTTATAAGGAGGAATAGCTCATAGTTATGCTGTCGTCCATCCTCTGGCTGACAAGAAAGAGGTTAGCACAAGTAGCAGAAACCTGATGAAAGATTAAAAAATCAGACACAGAGATGAATTCCTCATCCAGAGTGGTTAATGGTAGGACATTGCCCCCCCCCCAAAAAACTTTTGCTCAACCAACTTAAGCATAAAAATAATAAAACAATTATGGGAATCTTGTTGGGTATATATATATATATATATATATATATATATATATATATATATATATATATAACCTTTTTCAACTCCATTGTACAGTTTGTTATAATTTGATACAATCTTGTTCTACCTTTTGTTTTAACAGATTGGAATTTGCTAAAGTGTCAAGTGGACACCTGACCTAAGGGTTTGGCTATTATAAAAAAAAAAAAAATATGCCCTGTCAATCGGAGCAGGGACTCCTGTCAAGGAAAGAAGTTCCTGTCTCTGTACACTAAGTGGCGAGACTTACACCATAGAACGAACGGTTCAGTCATATTCATTGGGCCGGGCACAGAGTACATAGTCAAGTGAATGTGTGCCACGTTCGCTAAGCAGGGTGACTTTTAATGTAATTTTTATCTTAGTTGATCTTCATATTTTGACATATCAGGGTCAAATGTAAAAAATAAAATAAAACTGAAATAAGTGAGTGTGTGTTTTTAATAATAGCACAAAGAGATGCTAAAATTATTTTTTACCTGGTTCCCTCTCTCTATTATGGATATAGTGGGTGCATATAGGGGCCAGGGGTTAGGGACATAGTTTGTGCTGTGTTTTTTTTTTATTTTTATTATTTTCTTATATTTATTGCATTATTTTGTTTTTTTTTGCTTTTCTATTTTTAACTTTTACATGTCTGTACATTTTTTGTTTTACATTTTGTAGGGGGCATTTTCTTACTAAAATTCCTTTTGTTGGGGGGTGATTTTCCATGTTACTGGGGCTGACAAATAAAATACAGAGGAAATACAGTCACCTGACATTTGCCTGCGGAGCGGATCTTGGCTTTTTAAGACCCAGCAGCTCCTGAAGATACCTGACATCCCTAATCACATGATCGTGGCTGGAAAGCAGTATTGCTTTCTGATGATCTGTATATGCAGGGCTCATTGATCATAGTGTATACAGCAATACATTTGTGATCTAGACTGTTAGAGAGAGAACATGACAGCTAGAACCCAATGATTGATTTCCAGGTGTTATTCATCTCTTTGTGATATGGCACTATTAGTCTTCTTCAAGCTGTTGACTCTTATATTTAGTTATATTCAGTTTCCACATAAAAATGGTGTCACCCAACATTAACACCACAGGTGTTTCCCTATGGCTGACTTTCACCAAAAACACATGTGTTTTTGTAAGGGAAGAGGAAAATAAACAGCACAGATGGGTTGACTTTTGGATGCCTTGTATCTAATTTGTATCGCCACCTTAGGTCAAGTGGAAACCTCACCTCAGACCTCCTAATGAACCTCAGGTCAATGTTTTCTGCTAAACATTTGTATCTCCTTGTATTATATTTTCATGAAATTGGTTACAGGTAGAGATGAGCGAATTTTAGAAAAATTCTATTTGGCCAATTCACCAAATTTTTTGAAAAATATTTGTTTCTGTCTGAATTTATTTGCGGCAAATCTATATTAAAAAAGGCTATTTCTGGCCTACAGAGAGCCTACAGAGAGCGGTATAGAACACTTTGCCTTGCTGTAACACACATAGGGTGTGTGCTGAGTTAGTGAAATAATACTGTTATTCAGTATGACATGCAGATTAGAGGTGTTTCTATTAGAATGACAGTCACAGAGTGGCACAATGACAGAGCCTGGAGGTGGCATCAGTATGAGGAGACCATATAGTGACTGAATGACACAGCATGGAGGTGGCAGCAGCATGAGGAGACCATATAGTGGCTGAATGACACAGTGTTGAGGTTGCAGCAGCATGAGGAGACCATATAGTGGCTGAATGACCCAGCCTGTAGGTGGCAACAGCTTGACGAGACCATAGGGCCTCACAATTGAAAAGATTAAATATATTTTTTAACATTAAAATTGAAGATTTCAAATACATGAACTTAAATAGCTTTATTTAATGTGCCAGCAGCATGAGTAGACCACATGGTGGTACAGTGACACAACCTGGAGGTAGTGGAAGTATGAGGAGACCATATAGTGGCTGAATGACATAGCCTGGAGTTGATGGCAGCAAGAGGAGAACAAATAGAGGCTGAATGACACAGCCTGGAGGTGGCAGAATCATGAAGAGAACATATAGTGGATAAAAGGCACAGCCTGGAGTTGGCGTCAGCAAGAGGAGACCATATAGTGGCTGATTGGCACAGTCTTGAGGTGGTGGCAGCATGAGGAGACCATATAGTGGCTAAATGGCACAGCCTGGAGTAGGCAGCAGCCAGAAAAGACCATATAAAGGCTGAATGACACAGCCTGGAGGTGGCAGAATCATGAAGAGACCATATAGATGCTAAATGGCACAGCCTGGAGTTGGCGTCAACAAGAGGACACCATAAAGTGGCTGAATGACAGCCTGGAGGTGGCAGAATCATGAGGAGACCATATTGTGGCTAAATGGCACAGCCTGGAGTTGGCGGCAGTAAGAGGAGACCATATAGTTGCTGAATGACACAGCCTGGAGGTGGCAAAGCACGAGTAGACCATATAGTGGCTGAATGGCACAGCCTGGAGTTGGCTGCAGCAAGAGGAGTTTACATTTTCCAAGTTTTTTTTTCCTCTTATGGCTCCATAAATAGCAATACAAAAGTAAACCATGACCTTTGCCACCCACCCCCATAAACAATGCTGGATTTGACAATATGCACCTATTTAATGACCACCGAATTAGACTTCGTTATGCAGGAGGGTGAAGATATGAATACGAAGTGTCCTTTGTAATTTATTCAAGTAAAGCTATGCATCATTATGGAAAAGTTAATTAAAAAGACTTACAAAAAAAGGGGTGCACACTTGTGTTTTTAAAGGAACTAATGAAGTATCAGCCAGCAAAATTATGGAAATGTGTACAAGATGCAGCCATGATTTAGAAAATGATAAATATTCTGTAGTCATGTTTATGTATAATGAATTACAAGCTTGCAGCATTTACCTTAGTAACATTTTAAAGGGGGTTGTATTTTACTCACAACTACCAATTATGTCACTATCCTGGCATTTACCTGGCCATAATGATACACGGTAATCCCTTTGTGGAAACATAATTCATTTTTCTTAAGTGTTTATAAAGCCATCCAACATACACATAATGCTTGCAACAGTGCTATTAAACCACAGCAGCTTAAGGTTTACTAAACCTTGGAAAAATACGATGTGATTCCCTTGTTCCTTATTAGATACGGGGGCACATTAATAATTGTAAATGTCAATAAACGTGGAGAAAAAAAAGCGTTACTTCTTACACAATGTCTAACACTTGCAATTTTAACTCAAAACTTTACTGATGACATCAGCACCACACATCTTAAAGTTATATTTATGTGTAACAGAGCCGAGCTGCTCTGTGTATCAACACAATATCATTTTCCTCTATTAAAAAAAAGCAACTTGGAGCCTATTTTATCACTACAGACTTGTCCTTTGTTTTAAAGGAGCCCTAATGTAATAAAAATAAAATCAGATTTTAGTTGCACTTAGCGCACAAGGATACATATGCCAGAAGTTGCATTGTTTCCATACAGGCACCAGGAACATTGAGCTGATTTATATTTACCATCTTTTTGCTGCATATTTTTGGATAGTTCTAAATCCACTCTTATAGACATTTAATATAATGTCAATAACGTGGTTATTCAGCTATTAAAAACTTATCCTCAATTCACAGGATAGGGGATAAGTGTCTGATCTCTGGGACCCCCACATGAACTCCAGGGGCTTGACTCTCCCCGCTAAGCTGTCTGGCACCCAAATTTTGAGATGTACTAGTCATGGCAGAGGTTAAGCCAATTACCAACTGAAGCGTGGCAACCTTGCCATTGGTAATTGGTTGAGCGGGCTGTCACTGCCAAGACCATTATGTCAGGCCCCATTCTGATGTTCACTGGTGGTCCCAGACCAACCCCTTTCATACACTTCTTTCCTATCCTGTAAATAAGGGATACATTTTTAATAACTGGATTACCCCTTTAATGTGATTCATAACTTTGGCATGAGATGTTCTGCTATGGAAGAGTTGGTTGATCTTATTCTAGTAAATTTGATGTTTGTCTAAATCTGAAAAGGGGGTATGAAATTAGGTGGAAGAATTGGGGAGCCACAAGACTCAATATAAATCACTTAAAGGGTAGCTCCCACCATCCTATTTTTTTTTTTGCTAGCCCGTTTCCCCCCCCCCCCCCCCGCTATGGCACTAGCCCGTTCACTCCTCAAACCCCAACCCCCCCCCCCACGCCCCGCATACCCCGTTGCCTCACTACACTTGCAGTTACTGCAGAGTCCAGCAACGAGGCGGCGATGTGCGGGAGGAGTGGCCTCCCAGCCACATTGACTACTGAGGAAAGGGTCGTATCTGAGAACCCTGAAACGCGTCTAGTCCTGTACATTAATCTTGTTCACTGGCATTTATGCTCTTCATGAACTTAAGCTATTGCTCACGGAGCAAGTTCACCACATTGTGGATCTCCTATGCATTAGTCGATCTAGACTAGTGTCCGGTCCTGATTTTACCTGGCCAGCTCCGGCCCAAGCTGACTTCACACGCCATCTACACGAGGCAAGTTCCATCTACCCAGCGTGTAGTCTCCGGCTTCCAAGTCCAGCGGTGAGGAGATCGATATCATCAGCGCCTGCCAGCGCTTGGTCTCCTGACAAATCTACCATCGGCGCTTGCCAGCGCACGGTCTCCCGGCAATTCCACCATCGGCGCCTGCCAGTGACACCAGCCTGGGACGACCACCACCGCATAACACCTGGATCTTGAGAGTTAAAGCCACAGCACCATCCAAGACCGCTGACTGTGATATCTAGGCACGGGAGCTGACAGAGCTACATCATCCAGGACCGGTAACAGAGTATCCACTTTGATTTATAATTGCCACACAAAAGGACATTTATACTGCATCTTCACAATACCGTAAAGACGTTATATGAATTTGTCTACATAGAGCTATCTTATATGCCAGTGATACTTTTTAATATTTTTACATTTTAAGATCGTTTAATCTTGTACATTTATTATATGTGTTTTTCCTCACAAGGGCCCTGTGAGGAGTAATGCACTATACATTTTAAATAAATAACCATTGAATTATTATTGGAGTACGACCCAGTTATCTATTGTCTATTTAATCAATTATATTAGAGATATGTTGTAGTACATAAGTACTACAACATATCAAAAAATAAAGTTGGTGACAGTGCCCATTTAAATGGAAAAATCAAGAAATAAAGAAAACCACCAACTCAAGTGCTAATTTCATCAGTCCCATAGCAGTGAATGGAGAAATGGTGTTGTAAGAGCATCACCATTTCATTCACAAGAGGTGCCCAGTACCACCCTTTTCTTGATTGGTAGAAGTCATAGTTGTCAGTATCCCAGCAATCATACATTTATCAACCCCAATCAATGTCATTCTTACCTTTGCACTACCTCAAATGTGATGGAAGATTTGATTTAAAGGGGCCCTGACATTATAAAAAAAAACTTTTGGCATGTCACATAGACATGTTAAATGTTTTTATTGGTTAGGGTCTGGGTGTTAAGACCCCACTCATTTTTAGATACAGCCAGATGAAGCATGCAGTTTGGCTCTTCTCTCCCTGGCTCCCTGGTTCCAAAAAAGCATCATCCAGCTACATAATTGGTTGCCATAGCCAAACACATTTTAGGCTTTACTTGTGCCTATTTAACCTGAGGGCTGTATGCTATGGCCAACCCATTTGTGTGAGATGTGACCCCAATAGAAATCTGACCACAGTATATCCTTCTGATGTGCTCCCTCTGCAATTGAACAAGTTCTCAATTCCCTTGCTAAAGCATTATTTAATTGAAGATAATGGGCTGTCTGTGTAATGCATTTATATACACAGTGGGGGATCAGTGGAAAACCAATCTCTGAGAACCTCACCGATCAAGAGAATGGAGGTAAATTGTACTCCGCATGGAGTAGCAGCACACTTGTTAGGCCATTTATCCACTGGGGCTTCTGAACATTGATCTGGTAAAAACTGTTTTTTATACAACCACTTTGCCCTCTAATATAGGTCATATGTTCTCACGTATATGTATTTGTAGATCAAAAAGAATATTTCCCATTTCCTTGAGCCATGCTCTAATAAAACTCAGATTTCCCATAGGAGTGTAAAAAAATGGGCCTTGAAAGGGGTACTCCGGCCCTAAGATGTCTGATCACGGGGTTCCACTGGGGACCCCCCCAATCTGCCATTCAGTACCCACCTTTGCAAGCTCTCCACAGCACTGGAGGCTCTGAGTGTGCAGCGTGACGACCACGGGGCTGAATTATCGTAATGTCACGATTCCGCCCCCGTGTGACACCACGCCCCCTCAATGCAAGTCTATGGGAGGGGGCGTATTTGGAATCGAGAAGGAATTTTTACCTCGAGTATGAGAGTTTTTCGCCTTCCTCTGGATCAACTCAGTAGGGACTCATTGGGGTTATAGATTGAACTTGATGGACTCTTGTCATTTTTCAACCTTATGAACTATGTTATAATGCAGAATAATAGTACCCTTCCTATGCACAGTAGTTTGCTTTTTTTATAGGTTTCTTTGAAGGTTTGGTGGATATGGAAGAAGGAATAATGTATTTTACACCATTCAAGCCTATTCCATATATTTGGTCCTGGAAAGAAGTACAAAGAATTAGGCTAGGTTCACATTGCTGTTCGCATTCAACCCATTAGGGGTTCAATCGGCTCTTTTTATTTATTTATTTTTTGAGCCATTTGGAACCTGAAATGGGTTGGATGCAAACAGCTACTAACAGTTCACTTGCATGGGTGTCCGATCGACGAATGACTGCTCCGTGCCTGAGATCCAGGCAGTAGCAGTCAAGCGCCGATAACACTGATCACAGGCGTGTTAATACACGCCAGTGATCAGCATGAGAGATCAGTGTGTGCAGTGTTATAGGTCCCTATGGGACCTATAACACTGCAAAAAAAAAAAGTAAAAAAAAAGTGTTAATAAAGGTCATTTAACCCCTTCTCCAATAAAAGTTTGAATCACCCCCCTTTTCCCATAAAAAAATAAAACAGTGTAAAGAAAAATAAAAATAAACATATGTGGTTTCGCCGCGTGCATAAATGTCCGAACTATAAAAATATATCATTAATTAAACCGCACGGTCCATGGCGTACATGTAAAAAAAATTCCAAAGTCCAAAAAAGCGTATTTCTGGTCACTTTTTATACCATTAAAATATGAATAGAAAGTCATCTAAAAGTCCGATCAAAACAAAAATGGTACCAATAAAAACTTCAGATCATGACGCAAAAAATGAGTCCTATATAAGTAGGGTATAATTTTAACCGTATGGACCTAGAGAATAATGATAAGGTGTCATTTTTACCGAAATATGCACTGTGTAGAAACAGAAGCCCCCAAAATTTACAAAATGGCGTTTTTTTTCTTCGATTTTGTCGCACAATGATTTTTTTTCTATTTCACCGTGAATTTTTGGGCAAAATGGCTAATGTCCCTACAAAGTAGAATTGGTGATGCAAAAAATAAGCCATAATATGGATTTTTAGGTGGAAAATTGAAAGGGTTATGATTTTTAAAAGGTAAGGAGGAAAAAACGAAAGTGCAAAAACTGAAAAACCCTGCGTCCTTAAGGGGTTAAACCACCAAGTGTCAGCAAAAAAAAAGTCACTACACACTCTATTCGTCATATGCTAGTGTACAAATGCTTCACAGTTCAAGAAAAATACTGTATAAAAAACATGCAACTAATGTGTTATCCTATAAATGACCAGTGCCAGCAAAAACAGCCATGAATACCCACCACATCCCACATACAAATTGCCAATCTATTCGTCTGTGGTGGTGATGGTAAGAGCGTCCAGTATGGTGGCTGTTACCTTTGGCATTGATCATTTATAGGGTAACATATTATATGCACTGTTTATTTATTTTTCTTGAACTGTGATGCATTTCTCCACTATAAATGGGAAACAATATTTATGTAGTAATTGTTTTTAGTTGGTAACTCCCATGTCACCCACAATTTTTTTTATACATCCCTAGTAAAAGCCAGACATACACACTTCATACCACATCCTGTGCAGTTTGGAGAGTGTAAACTACTTCTACTTTGACTTGATTGCATTTGGGGCTTAGAATCAAGGCCAGAACAAGGTATTTCCGTGCCTTAGATAGATATAACAAATGCCTCCTCCAAAACACAAAAGCCCTTTCAGTCCCCAGCGGTGACGCCTCTTCAGTGTTATGAGAAGGAATTATAGAAACATCCCGTGTTGCACGGGGGAAGACTTTACCAACCGGACCACAACAGGAAGTTCCTGGGGCGCAACCATATTGAAGGTTCTGGCGGCTGTGTCCGGCTCCACTGTCCCCAGTCAAGCATCCGCTGCAGCGCAGACTCTGCATATACTAACAATCATCTTTAGCAAGTCTCCGGTACTGGGAGCGCCACCAAGAGTGTTCCCGTCAGTCAAGACTAAGCTGCTGCAGCACCTCATCAAGAATCTTAAAGGTACAGGGCACTCAAATCATCTTAAAGTGACAGCGCACTCAATTCTTCTTAAATTGATGGCACACTCAAAAAATTCTACAAAATGTCAGCACCCAGCTCTCCAGATCAACCAGGCGATGGTGCCCCATCATCTCCAGCAGCGGGATCATTTGCTGCCCCAGCGGCTAGAATGCTGCCAGTCCTGCCTGCAGTCCCCATCAATAACCTGGCTGTTACAGCACTGGTATTCATGGGAAACCCTGTCCTCCCTAGCTACAATGGAGACCCCTTCACCCTGAGGGATTTCAAGGAAAGGATCCAGAGTCTGTCTGTCTTTTACTCTTTCCCTCCTAAGCAACAGGTGCCATTACTCAAAGGACAACTGCAGGGGTCAGTACTGAAGGAAGTCCGTACCTGGCCAGCCTCCGAGAAGGCAACTGTAGAGCAGATCTTTGAAGGCCTGTACCAGGTATTTGAGTCACATTCTCTGTCAGAGGTTTGTCTCCTGCTGTATGAAAGTTGACAGAAGCCAGTTGAGACTTTAAGAGCTTATGCCGTAGCCCTACAGAATGCCATAGAGACTGTCCAAAAACTAGATCATATAACTCCCGAGCAGGGCAACAAGGTGTTAATGTACAGATTTATCAATGGAGCTCATAATAAGTGAGACAAAGCCCAGTTGAGAATGTTTGCAGTCCAAAACCCTAATTTGTTCTTCTCCGCTTTTAAAAGACTGGCTGTTCAAGCGACTGAGTCCAGGACTGAGTTAGAGGAAGTTTGTACCCCTGTCCAAGAGCCACTAGGGGCGGTAGTTAGGCCCGTACCACCACCATCACTGGCCCCGCCCCAGTATCATCTGCTTTGCCAGTCACCTCTGACCTACAAAATGTTAAGCAGGACCTTTAACAGTTGACTGAGGTGGTGAAGGAGCTTGCCACCTGGGCAACTCCACCTGACCGTGAATAGCCCCCACATAGAAAACCTGTTCCTGCTCCCTGCAAATTTTAACCCCCGCAATGCTCCACCCATAAAGCCCTTGGGGACTCAAAGGCCCTTTTGTACTTAATGTAATAAGTCAGGACATTGGAAGATGCAGTGTTCGGATTTAAACAGATTTCCCCTGAGGTCGCGGACCGGCCCTCAGGAAAACAGTCACCAGCTCCTGCTCTAATGTAAAAATTGTTATAGAAGGTGTACAGTTGGAGATGCTGATAGATATAGGGTCACAAGTGCCTATACTTAAAAATGTTTTCTATAAATATTGGGATGTTGGTTTATTGTGTGAGCCTGATGATGTTGACTTTAGAATAATGGTGGGTAATGGGAAACCAATACCCAGACATGGAGATTGGGAGCCAACCATTCAGTTGGGAGAGCATGTATTTAGAGGGCAGTGAGTGATTGTAACTAATGTGTCAGATAAAGGATCTGCTGAGTTTATACTGGGGATGAACATTTTGAGAAACTATTTCGCTGATGTCGTAGATTGCTTGAGTAGATTCCTTGCATGCCTCTCTCCCCTACATGTCTCCTTCAGGCCAGCGGGCTACGCGGCACCACTTGAAAGTTCTACAGACGGAGCAGAAGTTTGCCAAAAAGCAGGGTGAAATGTGCAGCATATGAGTCCAAGATATCAGATCGGTGACCCTGCTGCCCAACACAGACCATTATATGGTGCCGTGCACGTCCTGGAGGAAGGAACAAAGACTATCAAGCCCTGCTGGAGCCTATGCAGCTGGAAGGTCATCCCCTTGTCCGAGCTGTGAGAAGCCTAGTCACAGTTACCAACGGGTAACCAAGAGTCCCCGTCCGGTTAGTCAAACTGTCTGATGCTGCTACTGTGTCACCTACATACACTCCAGTCGCCCAGCTGTATCTCCTAGAGTCAAGGGGCATCCTGACAGAACGCAAGGTGGCCCGACAGCGTGTCGCCCAAGTGACTAAAGGATCCAGTGCCAGTACTCCTGAGCCCTGGTGGGCAGAACTACAAGTTGAAGACGATACTACCCCGAGGGAACAAGTCAAGGGAGTCCTCAACATCGCCAAAAGGTACCACAAGACTTTCAGCAAACATCCCACAGACTTTGGATTTACATCAATGAACCAACACAGAATCCTCACCGGTGACAGCCCACCTATTAAAGAGAGACACCGCCCGGTTGCACCAGGCATGTATCAGACTGTCAAGAAGATAATTGCCGACATGAAAGAGGCGGATGTCATTCAAGAGAGTCAGAGTCCCTGGGCAGCGCCCTTCGTGTTGGTCAATAAAAAAGATGGAACTATTCGCTTTTGTGTTGACTACAGAAGGTTGAACAATGTCTCACATAAAGACGCTTATCCACTACCCAGAATTAAAGAGTGGCTCACAGCCCTCGGGTTGGCTGCTTACTTCTCCACTCTGGACTTAACCAGCGGATATTGGCAAGTGCCTATGGCCATGGAGGACCTAGAGAAGACCGCCTTTGTAACACCCATGGGACTGTTTGAGTTTAAGAGTATGCCGTTTGGGCAATGTAATGCCCCTGCTACATTCAGTCTGGGTATGAGCTGCAAGTCATCCACCGTTACCAGATAAAGTTATGCCACAAGGAAGACCTGCCTGCACCTCCTCCACCAGCTGTCGGACCTGTGAGGAAGTACGTGCCAGGAGAGGGGATCCACCCATACATGGATATCCCCATGTTCTCTCCCAGCCAGCCTGCAGTCTGGTGCAACCAACCCTGGTCGCCTCACCAGCTCCCATTCTATCACCATTGGCACCAGAGTACACCCGGTTTCCAGGTCTCCAGTGTCTCCGCCAGCCAGCCCAAGTCCTGATAGTCCAGAAGCAGGTCTAATCCTGGAGTTAGACAACAGTGAACCCCTCGCAACTCCCATGATGACAAGAGCTCCCGAAGAGGTAGCTGTTCCTGACTCGCAAGAAGTGGTGCTGCGTAGGTCCCAGAGGTCTTCATAGGGTCAACTGCCAGCAAGATACAAAGAATAAAACACTAAGTAAAGTCGTGTACTATACATAAACACTAAGTACATATATAGTCATGTACACATACCTGTTACTACAATAGGGCTGTAGCACAAAATACATAACAGTCCATTCAAATGTCTGTAAGTTGTCATAAGTATAATGTACAATGTTTTCTTGTGTCCACATGCTCAGGATACTTTGCTGGCCAGAAGATATTCCTGAACACACTATGCACGTATCAAAAATAAAGGTAACAAGTGTCAATTGTTGTCTAAAAATGTCTAGTCTAATCCATATATCTAGTGTTCTAAGGAGAAGTGTGTTATGCCAAGGGACCCCAGTAGCCAAGGCATTGGGCAAAAAGCCTCTGGCAAACCAATCTGTCAGAATTGTGTCTGAAGTTATACAAAATGTCATAGTCATGTATATAATGTCATAGTCATGAGTATAATGTCATAGGCATATCCTTCAGTAGTCTTTATAAGTTCAGAGCATGTATGGACATTTCATATACAAGGACTCTTTACATCTACTAGTTCAAGCAAGTTCAGCCTGGTTATGTAGGTTGTGTGTAATGCCCAAGGACTGTAAGTGGCCCCTGTCGTCATTTTGCTCCTCCACCCTCCAGAACTGGGCATTGAGGGCTACTTTGTTAAAGTGGGGGAGTTTGTGGTATTCCAGTACGGGATGGTGTGGTTCCTGCATGTCCCCAGGGTCCTCCTTATAGTATCACCATAATGTATATATGTTTGTATTATAAAAGTGTACTGTTTCTTTAATGTTTGTACCATATGATTGTTACCAGGGAGGCTCCAGTGACCAGGTGACCCCCCCCCCCCAAGTGACCTATGGGCTCCTTGCACAGCCCCCCTATATAACCAGGGGACGGGCTGCAATCTCTCTCTTCTGTTGTATGCTGAAGTCCAGTGCAGTCATCTCAGTATCTGTGTCCAGAGCCTCAAGCCTCAAGCCAAAAGTTCTGCAGCCACAAATCGGTCATCAGTAAGTCAAATCACCTTGCTGTCAGTCATCTCTGTCAAGTCAAGTTCATCTGTAGTCACCGTGGCCTGCATTAAAGTCAGTCTAACTACTGCAAGTCCCAGCAAGCCTGCGAGGTCCCCCTGTGTCACTGGTCACCTCCCTGGGAAATTTGGCTATACTGCAAAGACTATCTCCCCTGTCTTTCCTCAGTAAACCTGCCATTATCCTTAATCTGGCATTGGTGTCTTCATTGCCCCTGCCTAACCCAGGATCAGCGGTATTACCATCGGGTGGTTAAGGCTAAACCCCACCCTGGCATCATGACAAGAAGGGGTTAACACCATCTGCCCCTTGGGCCATAACATCTGCCCTGCATCTACCCTGCATTTGCACCCCGACTCCACACCTAGTAGGCAGGTTCCTCCAGTATGTAGATAAGTGCCTCCAGTAGGTAGTGCCCTTAAAAGGCAAATAGGTACTTCCAGGTAGGTAGACAGTTGATCCCAGTGTATAAAAGATAGTTGTCCCTCAGTGTTGATAAGTTCCCCCTAGGAGGTAGATATTCCCCGCCCCCCCTAGATAGGTGCCCCCAGTTCAGATAGTTGCCCTCCAGAGTAGATAGGTGCCCCCCAGTATACATAGTTGCCCCTCCTCAGTTTATATACTTGCCCACCAGTTTAGATAATTGCCCCTAGGAGGTAGATTGCTGCCCACCACCTGTAGTTCTTAGTTTTTTTTAGCCACCACCAGTTGGCAGATAGATGTCCCCTGTAGGTAGATTGTTGCCTACTTTAGGTAGATAGGTGTCCAGCAAAAAAAAAAAAAAGAAAAGGGAGGGCTCAGAGGTCCTGCACTGCTTCTGGCTCCCTGCTGACTGCAGCCCTAAGACATACTGTTGCTTAAAGGGAAAGTGACAGACAGAAAGTTTTCTTTGCTAGAGTTATATTTATAGCATTACTAGGACAATTTACAATCATACTGTACAGAGCCTGTCTTATTGCAACCCATACAGGGTATCACATTACATTAATGGGGCTACACTCTGAGCACAGGTTCAAGGCTCTTTGAGCCTGTGAGGATTTTTGTAGAAGTATCACCTGCCATGTTTATCAGGTAGGGTAGCAAGTATGTCAAAGAAAGTAACCAAGGGAGTTATACCCATAGGTGCCTATGCTGTCACCTAAAGAGGGTATTGAATTATATTTTGGTAATGAATTATAGGCCTTTGGATATTGTGAATAATTATGTGGCTCCTGTAGCTGTCACTGTTATGAGGGTTCTGTGTCAGGAACACTTATGGGAAACATTTTAATGTCCCTGTTATGGGGCTCCTGTGGCTTTCACTGTACAATTTTGTGATGTACATGCTAGTGTGGGTCAATGAAACAATCACCTTGGCAATCACTAGTATTACTTGGATGGTAAAATCCAGTACCCAATGGCTTCTTTGACTTCCATGACTGAAAATAATGGAACCACTGTTACCTTCACTTTAAAACACGTTGATCACCAAGTGGAGCCGACCAATGGTGCACTGACAGGGGGAGGTTCTGGTTCCGGAACCCCACACAGAGTTCCTGAACAATTTAATTACTTAATCATCTATTTTATCTATCTACCTATCTATCTATCTATCTTCCTATCTAAAATACCCCTGCACCAGTGCTGCTGCCATGACACCAAGTAGTGAAGAGCTAGAGCTGTAACACATTCCATCAGCTGCTTGGCTCTGCCTTTTCTCCTTTCTCCTTTGGAAGCAAAACTCGACAGTGAGGAAAAGGAAGTTCTGGAACCTATCCTGAAGGCATCATGGATAGACTGCATTAATTAAAGGGGTACTCTGGTGGAAAACAATTTTTTAAAATCAATATGTAGTATATAATCACTGGCGCAGGGATGGTTCCCTTTTAGGCAGCCAAGATACAACAATGAGGGTCCTGGCTGGGGCCCAAATAAAAGGAATAAGCTCAAGGATAAATTATGTTTGTGTATCGGCGCACATAAAAGGAACACACATATGGGAACAAACTTACTAATGCAGTTGGTTTATTAGCATCTGTATGAGATAAGAAGATTTTGAGGAGTGAGCTGGTGTTGGTTTCGTTCACTGGGCAGAGAAATTAAAGGAACGGCTTTTGAGTAAATAATCCAGATACTGTATCTATGTCATAGGATTGTATTGATTTTGTACTGTTAAGTAAGTACTGTAGCAAAAAAAACTTACTTTTATCTTGTTAGGGTTGAACTATGATGAAGATAGGTGCCGACCCCCCACCTCAATGACCGTGGTTGGCGGAAAACTCCTGTCTCACTCACTACATATATTTGTAAAATGAATATGATTAAGTGATTCGTATATAATACAATATGCTTACATGTAAACAGTAATAGTAAGGTGTAAATCTGTATATGGTACCATGTATTAGGTGCTATAAGTGGTCAAAGGTACCTGTGATCTGAAAGCTGGTTTGCATAGATTGATCCACGGAGCGTTGTTTGTCCTGAGTTGCGGTGAAGGATGCCAGTGTGCACGATACAATCCACGGAGCGTTGTTTGTCCAAAGGTATAATGCGGGTACTAAACACAGTCCTTCCAGGAGCCCCCAGAGAGACAGTATGAAAGGCAGTCCAGATGAACAGCGGGTGAAGGCGCCGGGAGATCTGCTCCGGCCATGAGCGTCTCACCGATGCGACCACGCTGTGATAGTTTGCACGGAGATCTGATTACTGAACGTGACGTCACGATTGCAGCTACTGCAAGGCGCAGGAGCCAAAGAATCATCTAACACGTTTCGGTCAGTACGCTGACCTTCGTCAGAGAGGAATTTTTTTAAATCAACTGGTGCTAGAAAGTTTAAATTTTAAAGTTTGTAAATTACTTCTATTTAAAAATCTTAATCCTTCCAGTACTTATCAGCTACTGTATACTAAAAAGGAAGTTCTTTTCTTTTTTACTTTCTTTTCAGTCTGACCACAGTGCTCTCTGTTGACACCTCTGTGCATGCCAGGAACTGTCCAGAGCAGGAGCAAATCCCCATAGCACACCTCTCCTGCTCTGAACAATTCATGATATGGAACTGCTTCAACACTCCCACTACCTTCCACTACCCACCTCTTCAGCCTCCATGTTCTCCCTCTGTAGCAGCAGCCTTCATTATGTCCTCTTCCTACATTCTCCTCCACAGCATGAGTCACTGAACCAATGCTTCTATATGTTAATCACTAGCTCTTGCAGTTTCTTTACATGTCTTTTTTATGTGTCTAGCTTCTGTATTTGGTTCACAAATCCCTCTGTTCTGCTGCTTAACCATTCTTACATCCACTGTTCAGGGAGGGGCTCTCACTCATCATGTATTCACTTCCTCCCTGAGTATGCTGTTCTGTGCTGTCCTGTTCCCCTACTCTCTGTTTTCAGACAGGAGTCTGATTGACAGGACAGGAGTGAGCACAGATGAGTCCTAGTCCAGCCCTCAATTCCTAGACTTTGTCCTGGTCTGTGCTTCAGCTGGGACAAAGATGATGCTGCAGCTGGAAAGGATTATGTTCTGGATGGTATAGGAACCCCTAGTGGTCTTTTTTTATAAGCCATGATTTAAATAAAAAAAATATATATATTTTTTATGTATGAAGTTTATTAGAAAGATTAATGTTTTGCCAAGACATGCACCATAGAAAAAGTTCTTGAATCTGACTGTACCCATTTAAGCCTCGGTTTCCATGATGTGTGGTGTCCAAGTCCAGTAATAATCGCAGTGCAGCCCAATTATTCAGTAATAATTAAGTCATTAATTGGAACCTTATCACATAATTTTTAGACCTAGGACTTCTAGATAATTTGTATGGTGACAGTACCCAAAGCATGAAAGGATTACTTGGAGCAAAAGATTAAGGAAAAACCCAGCATATGCTTATAATATAACATGTAGAACTAATTAATATTTATCGATTTAATGACTAAAGATGCCAATATTGCGAATGGGCACCTGTCTATGTGCTTATTATCAAGAGTAACACAACCCCAACCCTTTACTGTAGAGTCAAGAAAATGTAGAAGATATTAGTCAAAACCCTTAAAATGGTTATAATAGAGACAAACATCCCCTAAAACATAATAACTATGAACAATAATGAATGGTTGTAAAATCTTTTGTAATTTGTTTATTTTGCTCTCATGCATGCTGATCTTTTGACAACAGAGGAATGTAATTTATATGTTGTAAATGGAGATGGAATTGTACTCGTGGCACAGATATCAACTTAATAACTGACTATTATAATGGGATTAACACATGTCAACCTGGTAGTTGTAAAAAAAAAAAAAGACAAATTTTGGGTGGTCTTTCCAAAGAGGCTTCATTGTATTTTTGATAGCAAAAATAAAGTAGTTTTCTTGTGCAAAAATACTAGAACCCCAGTGGAAGCATGATAGAAAGATAGATAGATAGTAAATAGAAAGATATATATATATATATATATATATATATATATATATATATATATATTAATAAATATATATGTATATATATATATGAGATATATAGATAATAAATAGATAGATAGATGGATAGATAGAAAATAGGAGAAAAAATACTAGAACACGAGCAGAAACATGAAAGATAAATTGACAGATAGATAGAAAGATACATAGTAAATACTGTATATAGAAAGAAAGATAGATATATATTAGGGGACAAATAGATAGATAGATACATAGATAGATATGCACTATTTTGCTTGCTTGATTGGGATAGTGTACAATGTAAAATCCCTTCAGGAGCATAGACTCCTGTTTCTCCTGTTGCTGTATGCAATGTCGCTCACTACATTAGCATACAGTATTGCATACTAAGCCATGATTAAGTGTGTATGCTACACCAAAAATACATTGGCGTCTCCATAGGGGCTAGATGCTGGATCCTTATTGTAATATTAAAACTGTGCTCTTGATTCGAGTGGTGGATCCACTTTTGAGCTGGCAAAAGTTGTATGAATTGTACTATACAGTGGGGCAAACAAGTATTTAATCAGCCACCAATTGTGCAAGTTCTCCCATTTATAAAGATGAGAGAGGCCTGTAATTTTCATCATAGGTATACCTCAACTATGAGAGACAAAATGAGAAAAAAAATCCATAAGATCACATTTTCTGATTTTTAAAGAATTTATTTGCAAACTATGTTGGAAAATAAGTATTTGGTCAATAATAAAAGTTGATCTCAATATTGTGATATACCCTTTGTTGACAATGACAGAGGTCAAACATTTTCTGTAACTCTTCACAAGGTTTTCACACACTGTAGCTGGTATTTTGGCCTATTCCTCCATGCAGATCTCCTCTAGAGCAGTGATGTTTTGGGGCTGTCGCTGGGCAACACAGACTTTCAACTCCCTCCAAAGGTTTTCTATGGGGTTGAGATCTGGAGACTGGCTAGGCCACCCCAGGACCTTGAAATGCTTCTTACGAAGCCACTCCTTCATTGCCCGGGCAGTGTGTTTGGGATCATTATCATGCTGAAGACCCAGCCATGTTTCATCTTCAATGCCCTTGCTGATGGAAGGAGGTTTTCACTCAAAATCTCATGATACATGGCCCCATTCATTCTTTCCTTTACATGGATCAGTCGTCCTGGTCCCTTAGCAGAAAAACAGCCCCAAAGCATAATGTTTCCACCCCCGTGCTATACAGTAGGTATGCTGTTTATTGGATGCAGTTCATGGAGGGAGATTGTGAGCTGGCACTTACAAAACTAGGAGTATAAAAAGACTGTGTGGATTAGGATCCTACGTACAGATGATTCTTCTAGGTGGGGATATCGGTGGTGCAAAGTCCCAGGCAGACATAAGCAATGGATAAATGTCCAGCTCACCTTCACACTTGTGCGTGCACGGATCTGCACCCGGTCCGGTGCTGAAACTTCAAGGAAAAGAGCACAACCAATCCAGCACTTTGGAAAACTTGCAGCTTTATTCATAAACACGAACACGAGGATACACACAGGTAAAATCAGGTCAGCATGCGCGCTTTTCATCGGTGACATCATGTATTGCACAGGTGAGGTCTTTTTTACTCTGCCTGGAGGGTGTGGCTTGAAAGAATTACTCCTAGGGAAAATCCTCTCACAGTGCAATGCATGTTACAATGGAATTTAAAACACACATTAAAACATACAATATGGTTAGACAAGGTTCACATTACATTGATGGAGACATAAACAATGCTTGGTATGAGAAATGAAAGATGGACTGCACTCACCATCCATCACAGAGCTTTATTGGAGCAGATAAAGCATCACAATTCCAACAGGCAGGAGCATACAGGGCAGGGGTGTACAGGACAGTACTGTTGGAGTGTCAGCTCATGGAAATGCGCAAGCCACGTGAAACAATACTGTCCTGTACACCCCTGCACTGTATGCTCCTGCCTGCTGGAATTATGATGCTTTATCTGCTCCAATAAATCTATGTGACGGATGGTGAGTGGAGTTCATCTTTCATTTATCATTCCAAGCATTGTTCTTTGGATGCAACTCAGCATTCTTTCTCCTCCAAACACGACAAGTTGAGTTTTTACCAAAAAGTTTTACTTTGGTTTCATCTGACCATATGACATTCTCCCAATCCTCTTCTGGATCATCCAAATGCTCTCTAGCGAACATCAGACAGCCCCGGACATGGGCGGAGCCCCAGAATGAGGGAGATTATCAGTGGTCTTGTATGTCTTCTATTTCCTAATAATTGCTCCCACAGTTGATTTATTTACACCAAGCTGCTTGTCTATTGCAGATTCGGTCTTCCCAGCCTGGTGCAGGTCTACAATTTTGTCCTTCAACAGCTCTTTGGTCTTGGCCATAGTGGAGTTTGGAGTGTGACTGTTTGAGGTTGTCAACAGGTGTCGTTTATACTGATAACAAGTTCAAACAGGAGCCATTAATACAGGTAAGTGGAGGACAGAGGAGACTCTTAAAGAAGAAGTTACAGGTCTGTGAGAGTCAGAAATCTTGCTTGTTTGTAGGTGACCAAATACTTATTTTCCAACATAATTTGCAAATAAATTCTTTAAAAATCAGACAATTTGATGTTATGGATTTTTTTTCTCATTATCTCTCTCTCATAGTTGAGGTATACCTATGATGAGAATTGCAGGCCTCTCTCATCTTTTTAAGTGGGAGAACTTGCACAATTGGTGGCTGACTAAATACTTTTTTGCCCCACTGTAATTGCTACTCACTTACAGTAATATTTTCCAGGTCGGTGTAAAAGTGCTGGCTCAGCAGACACAACGAGCAATGATACATACAGTACTGTATGCATTGTCACTCAGTTACAAGTACAATATAATTTTCTAGATTGTTATAAAAGTGCCTGGCCCGGTGAATGTTTCGGCAGTGATGCATACAGTACTTTGTGCATTGCCTATCACTGACAAATACAGTAACATTTACTATGCTTGGTGCAAGAGTTCTCAGCCAAGCTACTGTATTGGGTGAGCTATTATGTATACAGTACTGTATGCATCCCCTCTCACCTCAAATAAGTATAGCACGTTTTAACCCAATCTTGCACCATCACGATGCAGTTAGCATGTACATCTCTACACAAAGATTGTGTAAATCTTTAAAATATTAACATAATATGAAATAACATAATTTTCACATCTGTATGGTATTTGTCCCTGGCACAATCCAATGCTATTTTGAAAAAAAAAATAATAATACATAAATAAATAAAGAAAAAATGTTGAGAGAAAAAAAATAGTAACAATAAATAATTGCTACAGGGTCTTTCTAGAAAGGCTGTTTGTTAACGAAAGTCATTTGTAAGCAAATGTATAGGAAAACTATGCAATGTCTTCTCCTAAACTACTCCAGCCACAAACTGAAGGGTGATTTTAAAAATGTCCTACAGCACTCAATCATCCCTTCATTTTAATGTCTTTATTTTATGATTTTGTTGATGAAATACTACTTGCTCTGTGTTTGAAATTCCTTTTAGGCTGGAGGCATTGGCTAGTTGACACAGAAAGCCATATTTTAAAGCTATATATTTCACGTTCCCACATCCAAGTTGGAGGACACAGTAGCCAAGATGTTTTTTTTTTAGAGTAGATATATATTTTCATATTTATTTATTGATTTGACTAATGCGTCTATTTTTCAATTCGCATGCTTATGTTTCAATCCATTAAAGTGATTCATGGTCAAATAATATGTTATTGCAAGTACAAAGAGGAGATAAAACCGCTGCACAATAGCTATTACATGAGAACACAAATAAAATAAAATAAAAAAATAAAAATAAAAAAGTCATGATTGCATTTACTTTTTAGAGGCAAATATGACAGAAGTTAAAAGAAAGAATTTCATTATTATTACCCAGAGGATTATATATGTGATAGGAAAAAAAACTTTATCAGTTGTACAGGTTGTGCTGTGAGCATTGCCAGAATTAGTATGCAAATAAAAAAAATACAAAAAATGTTTTTCTGCTCTTTCTAATATTGAAAAACTCCGGCTCAACCAATGGTTGCCAAATGTAAGGAGGCACATAGGGTCTCTGTGGGTCTGTACTACAAAGTTAGTCATACCCTACCATTTGTTGCTGCTTTAGGAAAATATTTCTCCCTAGAAACACATCATATCTCATACGTCATATGGCATCTTATATAACATGGAATGTGTGAACTATAAAGAAAAAAAATATCATTTCAGAGTCATGCGGATGCATAGTAAAGCCTTATGAGTGTTACATTGGCTGTCAAGTGGGGGCCATATTACATATCCTTACAGCTTAAAGGGGTACTCCACCCCTAGACATCTTATCTCCTATCCAAAGGATGACTGCAGTGCCGCAGCATAGATCGTGGGTGTCCCCAGTGGAGGGACCCCCGCGCTCTCTGCTGCGGCACCGCAGGAATCCATTGCCTGATGACCAGCGATGTGGCCCTGATGTCACAGCCATGCCCCCCTCGTCCTCCTTCTCAATGCAAGTCTATGGGAGGGGTGTGATGGTCACGAGGGGCATGATAATTTTTAATTTATCTTAATAAAGGATATGTTCACACAGTCTATTTTCAGGTGTACTGTATTTTAAAAAGTTTTTCACAAAAGTCTAAACTTAAAAATATTTTGTCACTTATTTTTACGGATGCAAAATTCCATCATTTTTTATGTATATAGTCTGCACAGAAAACCACTTTTCCATAGACTTACATAGAGCACATTAATTTAGCAAAAACTGGCACAATTTCCAAATTTTAGGGATACATTTTTTTATTTATTAAATAAGCTGGAATATATACTGTGTGAACATAGCCAAAGAAGGGCATTAACCTCTTGGGGACGGAGAGCGTATGCATACGGCCTGCATCCCCAATCCTAAAGGACTCAGGGCATACTTGTACGCCCTTAGTATTTCTGGTCCCATCCATTTGCCGGGCGTGGACCGGCATGGGATGCCTGCTGAAATCATTAACCCCTCCCCCCCATGTGAATGTACAGGGTGGGGGGTTTACAGTGAGTTTCTCACTGCAAGTTTGAGATGCAGCAAATTTTCCACTGCAGCTCAAACTCCTAGCGGGAGACTCACTGTAAACCCCCACTTGTGTGAATGTGCCCTAAAAAACACTACACTACACTTCACTAGCACAAAATAAAAAGTAAAACACTACATATAATTGAGGAAGAGAGTAGGTCAGCTCCCCCGACGTAGACCAACCGCGGCACAGGTAGGTGTGGACCTCACCACAGTAATGAGATAAGAAAAGAGTCCAGCGCGGTATATTCAAGCAGATTGTGCGGTTTTATTATAACTTGCAAGCAGTATACAAGAAAGGCATGGTGGTGACGTGTTTCGGCCCGGCCTTACTCATGCAAAGGTAAGATTGCCACGCTCTCCTTATAAGAGGGAGGAGGTTCTCATCAATGAACCCTACACCTGAAGATTACCACCTGCTCTGCAGTATGAGAACACTCCGCCCTCCTACACAGGAGTAGTTACAATGTGAAAAAGACAGTGAAAACATCTAATAAAATACATAGATAGAAAAAGGGCAATAATAATTATTATTACTCAGCATAATACACATTGCGTTAAAAATACGAAAGTTGTCTGGATTTGTGTGCCGGTATTTTGAGTAGACAGTGGAGGCATGTAGGTAATAGAAGGATTCTAAAAAGCAATATATCCAAAAACTTTTTTAATCCATGTCTCCGCTGTGCTTCTAACATGCATGCATGAACAGACCATCTGAAAAATGTCCCAAATATTTCACCGATTGCTCTGTGTTGTACATATATATTTGCTGGGTATTGTAATAATATAAAAAACGAATAAATAAAAAAGGGGCAACACAGTGCAGTAGGGTGAAAAGATGAAAAAAAGGGGAAGAGGAAAAACACGGCAGCATGGATGAAAAATTTCGCTAAAGATTGTTTCTATGTTTTCTTCTGACTAGTTTAAGATTTAAAACGGGAATGTTAGATTAAATATTAATGTGTTCAAAAATATATGTTGTCAGAAATAAAATGTAACAAATATAAAGAGTAACATCCTAAATACTAGTTTGATCGTTTTCTGGACATGGGTAACACTAGAAATAGCAAATGTATATGTACAACACAGGGCAATTGGTGAAATATCTGGGAAATTTTCAGATGGTCTGTTCATGCAAGCACAGCGGAGACATGGATTAAAAAAGTTTTAGGATATTCCTTTTTAGAATCCTTTTTAGAATGTGTATTATGCTGAGTAATAATAATTATTATTGCACCTTTTCTATCTATGTATTTTATTAGATGTTTTCACTGTCTTTTTCAAATTGTAACTACTCCTGTGTAGGAGGGCGGAGTGTTCTCATACTGCAGAGCAGGTGGTAATCTTTAGGTGTATGGTTCCCTGATGAGACCCTCCCTGATGAGACCCTGGCAGTCTTACCTTTGTATGAGTAAGGTCAGGTGCCACCGGCCGAAACGTGTCACTACCATGCCTCTCTTGTGTACTGCTTGCAAGTTATAATAAAACCGCACAATCTGCTTGAATATACCGTGCTGGACTCCTCTTTTTCCTCACTACATATACCACTACATATACATATGTGGGCGTAAAATGCTCTGCAGATGCACAACAGGCCTCAGGAGTGAGAGCACAATATGTACATTTGAGGCCTAAATTGGTGATTTGCACTGAGTGTTTGAAGAATTTACAATAAGGTTGGATGGGAAAATGAAAAAAAATTTTTTTTTCACAAAAATGCTTGTGTTACCCTAAATTTCTCATTTTCAAAAGGGAAAATAGGAAAAGGCCCCCCAAAGTGTGTAACCCCATTTCTTCTGAGTAAGAACATACCCCTTATGTGGAAGTAAAGTGCTCTGCGGGCGCACTACAATGCTCAGAAGAGAGGGGGGCCATTGGGCTTTTGGAGAGAAATTTGTCCTGAATTGAAGGCAATGTGTGTTTACAAAGCCCCCATGGTGCCAGAACAATGGACCCCCCTCCACACACACATGTGACCCCATTTTGGAAACCTCACCCCTCACATAATGTAATAAGCATTTATGCCCCACAGGTGTCTGACAGATTTTTGGAACAGTGGTCCGTGAAAATAAAAAAAATAATTTTTCATTTGCACAGCCTACTGTTCTAAAGATCTGTCAAATGCCAGTGGGGTGTAAATGTTCCCTTCACCCATTATCAAATTCTGTGAGGGGTGTAGTTTCCAAAATGCGGTCACATGGGGGGGGGGGTAAACTGTTCTGGCATCTTGGGGGCTTTGTAAACGCACATGGCCCCTGACTTCCATTCCAAGCAATTGCCCTCTCCAAAAGTTCAATGGCCCTCCTACTCTTCTGAGCATTGTAGTTCGCCCGCAGAGCACTTTACATCCACACATGGGGTATTTCAATACCATAAATGGGGTTACAAATTTGGGGGTCATGTTCCCCTATTACACCTTGTAAAAATGTAAAATTGCGGAAAACCAGCATTTGAAAGGAAAAAAAAATCCATTTAACATCTGTGGGGTGTTAAGGCTCACTGTACCCCTTGTTACATTCCTTGAGGGGTGCAGTTTCCAAAATAGTGTGCCATGTGTTTTTTTTTTTTTTTTGCTGCTCCGGCACCATGCCCCCCAAAAACCATTTCATCAAAATTTGCTTTCCAAAAGCCAAATATGACTCTTTCTCTTCTGAGCATTGTAGAGCGCCAGAAGAGAACTTGATATTTACACATGGGGTATTTCCATACTCCAAAGAAATGGGGTTACAAATTTGGGGGGGTGCATTTTCTCCAATTACCCCTTGTTAAAATGTAAAATTTGGGAAAATACTACATTTTAGTGAAAAAAAAATGTCATTTAGACAACTGACTTTAATGAAAAGTCATCATACATCTGTGGGGTGTTAAGGCTCACTGTACCCCTTGTTACGTTCCTTTAGGGGTGTTGTTTCCAAAATAGTAAGCCATGTTTTTTCTTTTTTTTTTTTTTTTGCTGTTCTGGCACCATAGTGCTTCCTAAATGCGACATGCCCCCCAAAAACCATTTCAGCAAAATTCACTCTCCAAAATCCCATTGTCACTCCTTCCCTTCTGAGCCCTCTAGTGCACCCACAGAGCACTTTACATCCACATATGAGGAGTTTCCTTACTTGAGAGAAATTGGGTTACAAATTTTGGGGGATTTCTCTCCTTTTACCCCTTGTAAAAATAAAAAAAAATGGCTCTACAACAGTGATGGCGAACCTATGGCACGCGTGCCACAGGTGGCATGCTGAGCCCCCTCTGTGGGCACGCTGCCATAGTTCGCCATGGATGCCTTATACAGTGGGTCACACAATGAAGGGGCCGGCTGGGCCGCACGGGAGCAGACAATTAAACCAGCAAGCAGAGCCGGGCTCCGGCAGTAAGTTAGCTCCCTGCAGCGCGGTCCGGTCCCTTCATTGTGCGGCTGACTGTGGCTGTCTCCTCCCAGCAGTGCGCAGCTCTGGGAGGTGAATTAACCCCACCACAGCTGGGCAGCGGGTGTATGAAGAGAGCTAAAGAGCTTAGCTCTCTTCATGATGGCTAATGCCGAACATCACAGATCCGAGTGATGTCCGGCATTAACACTTTAGACGCGGCAATCAAAGCTGATTGCAGCATCTAAAATGCTGAAGTGACTGCCGGTAGCTCAGTGGAGCTGATCGGGACACTGGCGGCATAATGCTGCCAGGTCCCAATCAGCTGAGACGACAGGCGGAGGTTATCTACCTGCCTCCGTCCTGTCCCATCGGCGCTCCAATAATGCTGATAGCCTCTGCAGGCTGTAGTGATGGAGCACCGATAACACTGATCAGTGATGTGCCTATGGCACAACAGTGATCAATGTCTGCAATGACTAGATTGCAGTGCAGGTAGTAGAGCAGTCCCCATGGCAGTTTTAGTATTGCAACAACTGGAGACATACCATTTGGAAAACTCTGCCCTATGGGGACAAAAAAAATTTGTAAAAAAGAAAATGTTAAATAATGTTTAAAGCCCCCCCACCCCCAATAAAAGGTTAAATCAACCCTCTTTTTCCCCATTTTTAGATAAAATAATGTTACCAAAAATAAACAAACATATTTGGAATCGCCGCATGTGTAAATGTCCAAACTATTAAAGGAAAACTGTCCGCTTTCTCCCCCCGCAGTTTGAGCCTTACTGTGCCCAGATCTGCCTCGCCATTCTGCCGTAATCTTCTATTTTCAATACATGCAAGTGAGGTGCTAACTGCCACCGACTGGGCTAACTGCCACTGTGACATCAGCGTTTCTGGCCGCAGCGCCGCCCAGCTCATCAATATTCCTACCCTCCCTCCACCTCTCTCTCTTCTCCCCACTCTGTAATGAAGAGAGAGGGGAGGAATATTGATGAGCTGGGCGGCGCTGTGGCCAAAAACGATGAAGTCACAGTGCCAGTTAGCCCGGTCAGTGCAAGTTAGCACCTCATTTGCAGATAGTGAAAATAGAAGATTACAGCAGAAAAAGCAGCGGATCCGGGCATGGTAAGGCTCAAACTGATCAGTGTCCCCCGCACTACCAGCCAGTACCACTGGTTAGTGTGGGGGGAGAAAGCTGATACTTTTCCTTTTAAATATAACATTAACGAAAACAAAAGCTTATTTAGGTGATGCACCACTAACCACCAGTGTGTTTTCTTTACTAGAATTGATGTTTTTTCAATTAAAAGAAAAGTTTGGATAATTGAACACTTCTTTTAAAAGAAAAGATGTAAATTAGTTATGGCAGCTGTATGAGTTGTTTTTTCTAAACTTAAACCTCAGTATTTTGATTTAATTGCTGCCACTTTAAAGGGAAAAAAGTTGTTGTGCATTACGGTTTGGACACTCGGGCTAAAAAGGTTTGCCATCACTGCTCTACAAGAAAATGCGGGTGTAGAAAAAGAAGATTTTGAATTTTCTCCTTCACTTTGCTCCTATTCCTGTGAAACACCTAAGGGTAAAAAAAACTTTCTGAATGTCATTTTGAATACTTTTAGGGGCGCAGTTTCTATAATGGGGTCATTTATGGGGTATTTCTCACATAAAGCCCCCTCAAATCCACTTCAAACTTAACTGATCCCTGAAAAATTCAGATTTTGAAAATGACTGCTATATTTTGAAGCCCTCTAACGTTTTCAAAAAGTAAAAACATGTCAACTTTATGATGCCTATATAAAGTAGACATATTTTATTTGTGAATCAATATATCATTTATTTGTAATATCCATTTTTCCTTATAAGCAGAAAGTTAGAAAAGTTAGAAAAATGCAACATTTTTAACATTTTCATGACATTTTGGGATTTTTCATAAAGAAAGGATGCAAGTAACGACTACAATTTACCACTATGTTAAAGTAGAATATGTCACGAAAAAACAATCTCAGAATAAAATATAAAAGCATGCCAGAGTTATAAATGCATAAAGTAACAGTTGTCGGAATTACAAAAAAGGATGAGTCCTTAAAGAGTAGTGTCACGATGCCGGCTGGCAGGTAGTGGACCCTCTGTGCCAGAGAGGGATTGGCGTGGACCGTGCTAGTGGACCGGTTCTAAGCCACTACTGGTTTTCACCAGAGCCCGCCGCAAAGCGGGATGGTCTTGCTGCGGCGGTAGTGACCAGGTCGTATCCACTAGCAACGGCTCACCTCTCTGGCTGCTGAAGATAGGCGCGGTACAAGGGAGTAGGCAGAAGCAAGGTCGGACGTAGCAGAAGGTCGGGGCAGGCAGCAAGGATCGTAGTCAAGGGCAACGGCAGAAGGTCTGGAAACACTGGCAAGGGACACACAAGGAACGCTTTCACTGGCACTAAGGCAACAAGATCCGGCAAGGGAGTGCAAGGGAAGTGAGGTAATATAGGGAGTGCACAGGTGATAACTCTAATTGGAACCACTGCGCCAATCAGCGGCGCAGTGGCCCTTTAAATCGCAGAGACCCGGCGCGCGCGCGCCCTAGGGAGCGGGGCCGCGCGCGCCGGGACAGAACAGACGGGGAGCGAGTCAGGTAGGAGAGCCGGGGTGCGCATCGCGAGCGGGCGCTACCCGCATCGCGAATCGCATCCCGGCTAGCAGCAGGATCGCAGCGCCCCGGGTCAGAGGACGTGACCGGAGCGCTGCAGCGGAGGAGGTGAAGCGAGCGCTCCGGGGAGGAGCGGGAACCCGGAGCGCTCGGCGTAACAGTACCCCCCCCCTTGGGTCTCCCCCTCTTCTTGGAGCCTGAGAACCTGAGGAGCAGACTTTTGTCAAGGATGTTGTCCTCAGGTTCCCAGGATCTCTCTTCAGGACCACAACCCTCCCAGTCTACTAAAAAAAAATTTTTTCCTCTGACCTTTTTGGCAGCCAAAATCTCCTTGACCGAGAAGACGTCCGAGGAGCCGGAAACAGGAGTGGGAGGAACAGATTTGGGAGAAAAACGGTTGAGGATGAGTGGTTTGAGAAGAGAGACGTGAAAGGCATTAGGGATACGAAGAGAAGGAGGAAGAAGAAGTTTATAAGAGACAGGATTAATTTGACACAGAATTTTGAAAGGACCAAGATAGCGTGGTCCCAACTTGTAGCTAGGGACACGGAAGCGGACATATTTAGCGGAGAGCCATACCTTGTCTCCAGGGGAAAAAACGGGGGGAGCTCTTCTTTTCTTATCCGCGAACCTCTTCATGCGTGAAGAAGCCTGTAAGAGAGAATTTTGGGTCTCTCTCCATATAATGGAAAGGTCACGAGAAATTTCATCCACAGCGGGCAGACCAGAGGGCAAGGGGGTAGGGAGGGGGGGAAGAGGGTGACGGCCGTACACCACGAAAAATGGGGATTTGGAGGAAGATTCAGAGACCCTGAAGTTATACGAGAATTCGGCCCATGGAAGGAGATCTGCCCAGTCATCCTGGCGGGAGGAAACAAAATGTCGCAAATAATCACCCAGGATCTGGTTAATTCTTTCTACTTGTCCATTGGACTGGGGATGATATGCAGAGGAAAAATTTAATTTAATCTTGAGTTGTTTACAGAGAGCTCTCCAGAATTTAGACACGAATTGGACCCCTCTATCCGAGACAATCTGCGTAGGCAACCCGTGAAGACGAAAAATGTGTACAAAAAATTGTTTAGCCAACTGAGGCGCAGAAGGAAGACCAGGAAGAGGAATGAAATGTGCCATTTTGGAGAATCGATCAACGACCACCCAAATAACGGTGTTGCCACGGGAAGGGGGTAAATCAGTAATAAAATCCATACCAATCAGAGACCAAGGCTGTTCGGGGACAGGCAGAGGATGAAGAAAACCAGCGGGCTTCTGGCGAGGAGTCTTATCCCGGGCACAGATAGTGCAGGCTCGCACAAAGTCCCCAACATCCGTCTCCAGAGTCGGCCACCAATAGAAGCGGGAGATGAGTTGCACAGATTTCTTGATGCCCGCATGACCTGCGAGATGGGAGGAGTGACCCCATTTGAGGATTCCGAGGCGTTGGCGTGGAGAAACAAAGGTCTTTCCTGGAGGGGTCTGTCTGATGGAGGCAGGAGAAGTGGAGATCAGGCAGTCAGGTGGAATGATGTGTTGCGGAGGGAGATCAACTTCTGAGGCATCCGAGGAACGAGAGAGAGCATCGGCTCTAATGTTCTTATCGGCAGGACGAAAGTGAATCTCAAAATTAAATCGGGCAAAGAACAGAGACCACCGGGCCTGGCGAGGATTCAGCCGTTGGGCAGACTGGAGGTAGGAGAGGTTCTTGTGGTCGGTGTAGATAATAACAGGAAATCTTGATCCCTCCAGCAGATGCCTCCATTCCTCAAGTGCTAATTTAATGGCTAGAAGCTCTCGATCCCCGATGGAGTAGTTCCTCTCCGCTGGAGAGAAGGTCCTAGAGAAAAAACCACAAGTGACAGCATGCCCGGAAGGATTTTTTTGTAGAAGAACAGCTCCAGCTCCTACTGAGGAGGCATCAACCTCCAATAGGAAGGGTTTGGAAGGGTCAGGTCTGGAGAGCACGGGAGCCGAAGAAAAGGCAGACTTGAGTTGTTTAAAGGAGTCTTCTGCTTGAGGAGGCCAGGACTTGGGATCAGCATTTTTCTTGGTTAAAGCCACGATAGGAGCCACAATGGTAGAAAAATGTGGAATAAATTGCCTGTAATAATTGGCGAACCCCAAAAAGCGTTGGATAGCACGGAGTCCGGAGGGGCGTGGCCAATTTAAGACGGCAGAGAGTTTGTCTGGATCCATCTGTAGTCCCTGGCCAGAGACCAAATATCCTAGAAAAGGAAGAGATTGGCATTCAAACAGACATTTCTCAATTTTGGCATAGAGTTGGTTGTCACGAAGTCTCTGAAGAACCATACGGACATGCCGGCGGTGTTCCTCTAGATTGGCAGAAAAAATTAGGATATCGTCCAGATATACCACAACACAGGAGTATAATAAATCACGAAAAATTTCATTGACAAAGTCTTGGAAGACGGCAGGGGCATTGCACAGTCCAAAGGGCATGACCAGATACTCAAAGTGTCCATCTCTGGTGTTAAATGCCGTTTTCCACTCGTCTCCCTCTCTGATGCGGATGAGGTTATAGGCGCCTCTTAAGTCCAATTTAGTGAAGATGTGGGCACCTTGGAGGCGATCAAAGAGTTCAGAGATGAGGGGTAAGGGGTAGCGGTTCTTAACCGTGATTTTATTAAGACCGCGGTAGTCAATGCAAGGACGTAGGGAGCCATCTTTTTTGGAGACAAAGAAAAATCCGGCTCCGGCAGGAGAGGAGGATTTACGGATAAAGCCCCTTTTTAGATTCTCCTGGACGTATTCGGACATGGCAAGAGTCTCTGGGGCAGAGAGAGGATAAATTCTGCCCCGGGGTGGAGTAGTACCCGGGAGGAGGTCGATAGGGCAATCATAAGGCCTGTGAGGAGGTAGAGTCTCAGCTTGTCTTTTGCAGAAAACATCCGCGAAGTCCATATAGGCCTTAGGGAGACCGGTTACTGGAGGAACCACAGAGTTACGGCAAGGGTTACTGGGAACCGGTTTTAGACAGTTCTTGGAACAAGAGGACCCCCAACTCTTGATCTCCCCAGTGGACCAATCCAGGGTTGGGGAATGAAGTTGAAGCCAGGGAAGTCCAAGGAGAATCTCCGAGGTGCAATTGGGGAGGACCAAAAGTTCAATCCTCTCATGATGAGATCCGATGCTCATAAGAAGGGGCTCCGTGCGGAAACGTATGGTACAGTCCAATCTTTCATTATTTACACAATTGATGTAGAGGGGTCTGGCGAGACTGGTCACTGGGATGTTGAACTTGTTGACGAGAGAGGCCAAAATAAAATTTCCTGCAGAACCAGAGTCCAAGAAGGCCACTGTAGAGAAGGAGAAGGCAGAAGCAGACATCCGCACAGGCACAGTAAGACGTGGAGAAGCAGAGTAGACATCAAGGACTGTCTCACCTTTGTGCGGAGTCAGCGTACGTCTTTCCAGGCGGGGAGGACGGATAGGACAATCCCTCAGGAAGTGTTCGGTACTAGCACAGTACAGGCAGAGGTTCTCCATACGGCGTCGTGTCCTCTCTTGAGGTGTCAGGCGAGACCGGTCGACCTGCATAGCCTCCACGGCGGGAGGCACAGGAACAGATTGCAGGGGACCAGAGGAGAGAGGAGCCGAGGAGACGAAACGCCTCGTGCGAACAGAGTCCATATCTTGGCGGAGTTCCTGACGCCTTTCAGAAAAACGCATGTCAATGCGAGTGGCTAGGTGAATAAGTTCATGTAGATTAGCAGGAATTTCTCGTGCGGCCAGAACATCTTTAATGTTGCTGGATAGGCCTTTTTTGAAGGTCGCGCAGAGGGCCTCATTATTCCAGGACAATTCTGAAGCAAGTGTACGGAATTGTACGGCATACTCGCCAACGGAAGAATTACCCTGGACCAGGTTCAACAGGGCAGTCTCAGCAGAAGAGGCTCGGGCAGGTTCCTCAAAGACACTTCGGATTTCCGAGAAGAAGGAGTGTACAGAGGCAGTGACGGGGTCATTGCGGTCCCAGAGCGGTGTGGCCCATGACAGGGCTTTTCCGGACAGAAGACTGACTACGAAAGCCACCTTAGACCTTTCAGTGGGAAACAGGTCCGACATCATCTCCAGATGCAGGGAACATTGGGAAAGGAAGCCACGGCAAAACTTAGAGTCCCCATCAAACTTATCCGGCAAGGATAAGCGTATCCCAGGAGCGGCCACTCGCTGCGGAGGAGGTGCAGGAGCTGGCGGAGGAGATGACTGCTGAAGCTGTGGTAGCAACTGTTGTAGCAAAACGGTCAGTTGAGACAGCTGTTGGCCTTGATGCGCAATCTGTTGTGACTGCTGGGCGACCACCGTGGTGAGGTCAGCGACAACTGGCAGAGGAACTTCAGCGGGATCCATGGCCGGATCTACTGTCACGATGCCGGCTGGCAGGTAGTGGACCCTCTGTGCCAGAGAGGGATTGGCGTGGACCGTGCTAGTGGACCGGTTCTAAGCCACTACTGGTTTTCACCAGAGCCCGCCGCAAAGCGGGATGGTCTTGCTGCGGCGGTAGTGACCAGGTCGTATCCACTAGCAACGGCTCACCTCTCTGGCTGCTGAAGATAGGCGCGGTACAAGGGAGTAGGCAGAAGCAAGGTCGGACGTAGCAGAAGGTCGGGGCAGGCAGCAAGGATCGTAGTCAAGGGCAACGGCAGAAGGTCTGGAAACACTGGCAAGGGACACACAAGGAACGCTTTCACTGGCACTAAGGCAACAAGATCCGGCAAGGGAGTGCAAGGGAAGTGAGGTAATATAGGGAGTGCACAGGTGATAACTCTAATTGGAACCACTGCGCCAATCAGCGGCGCAGTGGCCCTTTAAATCGCAGAGACCCGGCGCGCGCGCGCCCTAGGGAGCGGGGCCGCGCGCGCCGGGACAGAACAGACGGGGAGCGAGTCAGGTAGGAGAGCCGGGGTGCGCATCGCGAGCGGGCGCTACCCGCATCGCGAATCGCATCCCGGCTAGCAGCAGGATCGCAGCGCCCCGGGTCAGAGGACGTGACCGGAGCGCTGCAGCGGAGGAGGTGAAGCGAGCGCTCCGGGGAGGAGCGGGAACCCGGAGCGCTCGGCGTAACAAGTAGCTCCCACCATCCTTTTTTTTTATTTTTCTGTCCCTGCCTATTGCCCATCTATCTATCCATAACCCCCTCCCTGCCTTTACATTTTTTTTTACTATCTTAGAAATGAATTTTTGTCTACTTGGTAGTGTACTCACTTACCAGGTAGACTTCCCCAGCAGGCGCGACGTCACTGATACCTGCAGGGGGCTGACTTCCACTCTTAGCTTACCTATACAGGGTGCCTCCACCTGTTTCACCACTACAATTTCCAGCTTGCCCTGACATCTATTGGCTGTCAGTGCATGCTGGGAGTTGCAGTGGTGAAACAACTGGAGGCACCCTGTGTTGAAAACAATATCCTTCCTTGGCCGCCGCGCAGCCCACTACCCCGAACCCAGCTGTGCAACCTGCTCTCCCTGAACCCTGCCGCGCAATTTGCAAACACCCCCCACCCTAAAAAGACCCAAGTGCAGGAGTGCAGGACAGTGGTGGCAGCAGCAGCGCAGCACTTCTTAGCAGCAGCTGCATATTGTATGCTGGGAGGCGGGGCTGGCGTGCGAGGCCAGGGAGCCAATGCGCACATCCTCTGTGCTCTCGGCCTTGCTCCCACCTGTCTGATTGACAGGCAAGGATCGAGCACAGCCTGACTGAATTAGTAACAATTGCCCGTCAAGTATCGGTCCTAATTCAGTCGTGACATCACAGCAGGCTGCAGCCGGCCACTAGGAGGGAGACCCCTAGTGGCTGGTTTTCCAATGTAAAATAAACTATTTTAATTTTTTTTTTAATTATGAATCTATATTAGAGATATTTTGTAGTACATAAGTACTACAACATATCAACAACAAAAAAAGAAAAACGGTTGGTGACAGTGCCCATTTAAGGTGAAAATGGGCTGAGTCCCTAAGGGGTTTAAGATCCTTATGCAAAGAATTTTCTAAAAGTTTCTGCAACTTTATAGGCAGGACTAGTAGTGATTAGCTGTGTTATTGTGTCATGTGACTGACTTTGTTTTGTGATTGGCTTTGGGTGAATCAGAGCAGTAGTTCCTGCTCCTGTACTAACTGAGAGATAAGGTTGTTTGCTGAGCAGTAAGGCCTACAGTGTATGCCTAACTGCTGAATGAGTACAGAAGCAGGGACTTCTGTCTTTGTCAGGAGCCCCTGCTCCTGTACATAGTTTCTGTGGAGACCTAAGCTATAACGTCATGTAACCTAAGCACTGAGCAGTGAGCAGTGATGAGCAGCATCTGCGGAGTAAGTACAGGAGCAGGGACTCCTCTCTTTGCCACAATTGAATTTTTGGGATTTTGGACAGTCGAAGCTGTCTCCATCTCTACAGCAGCCCTAATCTGACTCCATAGAGAGAAAGCCAATATGGTATTGGTGTATGTAAACTGTGTTACAACATATGGTTTGTTGGCATCCTCAAGGTGAACTACAAAAATGACTAATTATAAAATAAAGGAATTCAGGGAAGATTCAAAATACCGGTGTATATTCAATGCTTCTCATCCAAAAATAAATTAATTTACATGTATTACATAAGAAAAGCCTTCAACCACTTTCCAAGTTCCCCCTTTCATTACAGCTTAATTACATGACACCGCCATCGCTCTTCAGAATGTATTACCGCAGTGATCAAAATGAGAGCAGGATAAATAATGGCAGTGCACTACTGTATATGTTTTAATTAGCTAAAGGTAAGCAAAGGAACATCGCTGCTATCATATTAAGGTCAAAACTCCACATGGCTTGATCTACAACACATTAAAACAAGGACGGCTTTGGTAAATTAGGATTTGAGCATAATCAACACAATTAAAGCAAAAGTAGGAGAAGCCGGTTATAGGTGGCGTGTATTAGCTATCGCTTTGTTTGCAGAAGTAAATGGGAAGTGTTAATTGTGTTTTCTCCTCTGCCCAATGTGTTCCTTGAGTGGGAGATCAGAATGTTAATGTTCTAGTTCTAATAATATTTTACATGGATTTTGCATGTGATTCAGTAGGGACTAGGTCAGTAATTCAAAGCTTGGTGTGTAAATTCTTACATAAAATTTTAGAATCAAAAACGTTTTAAATGTTCTACATATTGGTAAAATCAATAACCTTTCTAATATATATTAAAAAAAAAAGACCACTAGAGGTCCCCATACAATCCAGAACACAATCCTGTCCAGCTGCAGCATCATCTTTGTCCCAGCTGAAGCACAGGCTGGGACAAAGTCTAGAAAGTGAGGGTGGGACTAGTATGCCTCTGTGCACACTCCTGTCCCGTCTATCATACTCCTGTCTGAAAACAGTGAGGAGGGGGTTACAGAGCAGCATGCGGTGATTGGATGAAGAGACCCAGCATAGCAGACTCATGGAGGAAATGAATGCATGGTAAGTGAGGGTGGGCTCAGTGCTTTCCTATTGACATGCCCCTTCCTGAGCAGTGGATGTCAGAATGAGTGAACAACAGAACACAGGGGTTTGTGAGCCAAATACAGAATCTACACACATAAAAAAGACATGTAAAGCATCTACATTTTCTAGTGAGTAACAAATATAAGTATTTTTTTCTGTGATATGACAGGCCCGCTTTAAACAAAAACATATATTGCACTTATAGGCTTAAAATGTCAAAGTAATTGGGGGCAATATATTATTGGTTTTACCCTTTTTTGTATGCTAATTGTTTAAAATTTTTGTGCAATAGGTGAAGTTTCTAGAATAGTTTTGGTACAAAACCACTTCAGTCAGTCTAGGTATGGCTTTTGCCAGATTAACATCTCAGACAGACTAATCAGTCATGTCAGTGAGTGTAAATTGTCTGTTACTAGTCTAAATGTTCATTTTAGGTCCAGTAAAGTTGGTACCAAGTGTGGACTGTTCCTCCAAGGTCCAGTATGGGTCAGGTCAGAAAAGAGAGAAAAAGCAAACCCCTATTTAATAGTCCCTCCCGGGAGAAGTTTAAGCTCTACTGTGTCCTGTTTCCTGTTCATGTCAAGTCTGCTTTAAGCAAGTGACAAGTCCTGTTCTAGTTTCAAGTTCCAACACCAGAGACAGATCAGGGTCACATGTACAGTGACCATGGCATTGTACAGAGTTGGGGTGGTTTGTTTAATAAACAGACTTCAGTCCACACTGGGAGGGCAAAGTGCTTCCAGATTCCAGCTTCAATAAGTATTGTCTGGTCAGAGGACAAAAAAGCTAAACAAGGACCCCTCTACATATCTTTAGTGACCTGCATGGCTAACACATTACAGACAATTCCTGTGTACACCCTGTGTGCAGCAACAAGTGTAATTAAAAAGTATGAGTGTAAGTAAAAAGTCTAAGTATTTGCACCAAAGTAAGCCAACCTGTGTATGTCTTCCAAAAAAAAAAGTCTTAACTAGTTCTGTTAACTGTATCTTATAGCAACTGCAGTTCCACTACTTTAAGCCAATCAATGGTTGTGGTAATGTCCCCATATGGCTAGTAATTCACAAAGGGGCAGTATGACACTCTGGGCCTCAACATCCCTACAAGCGTCACAATTTCTGGCAGTAAAGAGTATCGCAGCCAGGGACCGGAGCAGGACACCAGAGGCACCACGAAAATGCTGGAGGTAAGTAAAGTTAATTTTCTTTTATTTTTTTTAAATCATGTGCAATGGGCAAAGTTGTAAAAAAAAAATCCCGCTTTAAAGGGGTACTCCGCCCCTAGACATCTTATCCCTTATTCAAAGGATAGGGGATAAGATGTCAGATCGCCGGGGTCCCGCTGCTGGGAACCCCGGGGATCGCCGCTGCAGCACCCCGCTATCATTACTGCGCAGAGCGAGATTGCTCTGCACGTAATGAAGGGTAATACAGGGGCCGGAGCATCGTGACGTCACGGCTCCGCCCCTCGTGATGTCATGGCCCGCCCCGGTCAATACAAGTCTATGGGAGGAGGCGTGGCGGTCGTCACGCCCCCTGCCATAGACTTGCATTAAGGGGAATGGCCGTGATGTCATGAGGGGCGGAGCCATGACGTCACGCTGCTCCGTCCCCTCTATCGCCCGTCATTACGCACAGAGCGAACTCGCTCTGTGCAGTAATGATGGCGGGTTGCCACAGCGGCGATCCCCGGGGTCCCCAGCAGCGGGACCGCGGCGATCTGACATCTTATCCCCTATCCTTTGGATAGGGGATAAGATGCCAGGGGCGGAGTACCCCTTTAAGGCTGTGTTTACATTTTGAATTTCCACTGCATTTTTCGCACATTTTACTGCATTTTGTCTGTTTCTACTATGATTTTCCAAAATTGTTGCAAATAGCACCTTTTATAATACAATTTTAGGGAAAATCATGGCAAAAACTGTAAAATCAGAGATAGTAAGAGGGATCTGGTAGGTGATGATGTCATCCTGTAATTCACAGGAAGTCAAATGACCCAGGACTGACATACTGTTCTGACACATTGAGGGCTGGAAGGCTTGGAGAGTCCAACTGGTGATCACATGACCAAGTTATAGTAACGCAGCACATAGATGCAGCTGTGCTGTAATAAAACAAATGGAGTTATGACTGTGCTTCTGTACTTCGAAAGTGCTTTGTTAAGTATCATAATAACCCTTCCAAAAATAACCTTTTATCACTGTTGAAAACAAGAAAATACAATGCTCAAAGTTTCATGAAAACGTATAAATGTATTCTATTATCAACAAACACAACAGGATGGCAGAATAAGAAGTGACACATTCTTGGTGTAACACACCCTTAATTGTACAACTGTACGATTAAGGATGTGTTACACCGGAAATGTGTCACTTCCTGTTCTGCCATCTCAGTAAGGGACTAAATCCATATGTTTTCATGCTACATTGCCACGCTGAATTCCCTTCTTTTCCATTGTTCCTAGTTATCATCCTACACTATCCCTGATGTGGCTGAGCTGTAGTAGATTTGTCTTTTTTTATTGCTTTTTGAATTTCAAAAATTCCATATATTAGAACAAAAAATAAAAGTGTACATTTTTCCCTTTGTCACAAATTTGTATTTATTTTTTAAACTAACCATAAGAATATTTTTAAACTTGACATCTGTGAACCAAATTTGTGTTGCATGTGTTGTGTTACAAAAAGGGGGAGGGGGGGTATTGAACCAAGGGTCATGGAGAGGGAACCATCTTTTAACCATTTATACTTTTTGTGCTCCCTGCAGTCAGAATGGTTGCTCAGCATCGGGTGTCGAATTTATCCAAAACCATTCATTTGAGCACATAATTTGGACTGTGATAAATTAGATTGTAAGCTCTTCAAGGCTAGGTCTATTGTGCCTTTAAAATACTATTTCCGACATCATGCAGGCTGCTGTCTCTACATTAGAATACATTTTTTTTCTTAAGCTTTCTGTTTTGATAAATGGTCTCCATTAGTTTGACATACAGCTGCTCAACTCTATCAATTCACTTTGGCACATTAAGGAGCTACAGTGCGAAAAAGGGAGTGGAGCTGTATGAACCGCAAATAATGAGCAGAATATATTGTTCACTGCCATATCTTGATGCCTTCTGAGCATAATACTGGCGAACACTGGCAACTAAAGAGACCCCCAGATGAGCTCAGAATTCTACCACTCCATCATAAAGGATTGCCCTCTGGAGTAAGCACCAGTTGGGAAATGTGTAAAACATTTACCATATGTGGCTAAGAGCGGCCTAATTTGTCCATTTTAAAATTTAGCTTTACTTTTGAAAGGATAGTTAATTTTAAGAACGTCTTCATAGGTGCAGCTTGATGCAATGGGGCTAATGCATCAACCTTGGTCTCCTGAATAATTAGGAATTGTCACCAAAGAAAAATGCCGCAGTTCATGTAAATAACTATTTACCTAGAGGAACGAGGAATCCACAAGAGTCAGCATACTTTAATGAGGCATGACAATAGGAAAAAAAGGAGAGAAAGCTGTGCTAGCTTGCATCTGCTAAAGCTGACATTGCTTATGGTAAAAATTGGCCAAAACAACGATTATTTGTTTTTTCCTTGTCAGATATAATGTAGCTTGAAAATTTTCGACGAGCGTCGAGACCATTTGTTACTTACAACAGCCTAATTGTCGCCTTGGCAGATATAAAAAATTAGTCCACTTATGTCATTTACCTAAAATTCTAATTAATGCTGCTATTTGGAAATATCCTCCACAGGAAGAAAAATAAAATAGAAGATGAGACATTATTGTTCTTTGATTGTTAACTTTCTTTATATTTTGATATCAGTGTTTGGGGGAAACTCCTCGGGTCTGAGTTACTTTTGATTGATGGGCTCGATGCCAGTAAGTGCTGAACTATAAATACAATTTGAGTGGAGGTTAAGGGGTGTTTACTATGTGGTGGGCAAAGCAATCTTTTCTCCAGGCCACAAACTATCAATCATTAGTGAAGTCACAGAGTTATTAAGTATTTGCTCCCTATGTTTCAATGATGTTGCTAGATTGGATTGTGCCTTGTACCTTGATGGCCAAGGCAAGAGTCTAAGAAGTGGTCTCTTCCATCAATGTTCCCTTAAAATTCTGGTTTATAGCATCCAGATGGACAATCATTTGAGGGGTTCATAGCTGTGGCCAGTGAGGGTATTTTCCTGTGTATGTAGCCAAGGAGAAGAAAATGCTGATCATCGGGGATCAGGCACAATCAAAACTGCAGTGGCAAGGGAGTAGAAACGAGAGTGACAAGTTATAAAAACAGGCTAGAAATTTGGATCAGTGAGGGATCTGGTGCTTAGACCCCTACTGATCTATAGAACAAAGAGGCAGAAGCACTTAGCTCAGTGCTGTGTTTTCTTGTTTCTGCTCAATCCTCCTTGGAAAACTGAGTGTGCTGAGTGAGGATTCAATAAAAGTCTATGAAACAAAAGGGGCAATTCTTTCTTCCTAAGAATATTGTTGTGGGGATGTCTATTCACTGTCCCTTAGGGAACGAATATGCTCTTGTCTGTGCAGTTGTTATTTCTTAATTTTCTGTTGTGAACCCCAAAAATAGACCAGATAGCACAGACTGTATCCACGGTACTCTGGACCGATGTTCTATATTCTGTTGGATTCCATTGGTGATTTCTTTCCAGATCAGAGAACACATTTTTGAATGCAGCATTGGTCAAAGAACTGTGTTTAATGAATAAAGTCCAGAACACTGACCTATCATCTTCAGTAGAATGTTGTACTGTGTGTAAGTGGCTCAACCCAATATTGCTACAACTGATTTGCTTCTTTGGGGAAAGGTCCTTGGAATGCTTGTCAGAGCATGAGGCCTATAACTATACAGTACACAATATGACTAGGTACAGACCATACAGCTCCCTTTTCACTGGGAGGCTGTCTTTGCCGTTGGACACTCCGGAATCTACATTGAGTTGAGCTTCTGTAGACCTACTTGCGACTGGATACAAGATTGCGCAGCCTGAAGGACCAAGATCCTTGTCTTAAAGGGGTACTCAGCTGGAAGACTTTTTTTAAATCAACTGGTGCCAGAAAGTTAAACAGATTTGTAAATTACTTCCATTAAAAAAATCTTTCTAGTACGTATAAGCTTCTGTATGCTCCACAAGAAGTTCTTTTCTTTTTGAATTTCTTTTCTGTCTGTCCACAGTGCTCTCTGCTGACACTTCTTTCCATTTTACTGTCCAGAGTAGAAGCAAATCCCCATAGCAAACCTATCCTGCTCTGGACAGTTCCTGACATGGACAGAGGTGTCAGCAGAGAGCACTGTGGTCAGACAGAAAGGAAATTCAAAAAGAAAAGAACTTCCTGTAGAGCATAAAGAAGCTTATAAGTACTAGAGGGATTAAGATTTTTTTTATAGAAGTAATTACAAATCTGTTTAACTTTCTGTCATCGGTTGATTAAAAAAAATATGTTTTCCAGTGAAGTACCCCTTTAAAGGGGTTGTGCTCTGCCCTGCCTTTCGGAGCTCCGCTCGCAGTGTCCGGAAGTTCATTACTCCGAACGATGTGTGCGGGCTTCCGTGTTCGTGGGCGCCCCCTCAACGAAAGTCTATGGTAAGGGGGCGTGACAGCGGTCGCGCCCCCTTTCCATAGACTTTTCTTGAGGGGGCGGGCGTGACGTCACAAGGGGGCGCCCGTGAACACGGAAGCCCGCACACAGCATTCGGAATAATGAACTTCCGGACCCTGCGAGCGGAGCTCCGAAAGGCAGGGCAGCGCGCAACCCCTTTAAGCTTTTATTCACCTTCAAAAATTGTTGCCCAGAGACCGGATACTATTCCACCAGCAGGAGACAGAATGGATTAGTAAGGTTACACAGTGGGATATCATATTAACAGAATTTAATGCTATTCCAATGGGACACGAAGGTCTCATACAAGGACTGAACAGGAACATAGTCTATATAGAACAAAGCAGGTCTGTAGTGCCCCGCACTCCCATAGGGATACACTAAGTCCTTATGCTGCAATACTGTATACACAGCCCATCTGCCATATTAGTGGTGATCAACCCATTAAGGAACAAGTCCAATGAAAAATGAAGAATTCAGATGGCATTTACTTGTCAGCAGTAACGTCCTTTATAAAAACAGTCAAGTTGCCGATACAGGTTCTGGCCAACGGGCCATTTCATACTATTCTTAGTGCTTCCTCATGACCTCACGAGGTCATGAGGAAGTGCTAAGGATAGCATGTGCTCTTGCGCCTTCTTGGTAAAAGAGAATGTTAAAAACACATTTCTAGAAGTGCTGGAATGTGGTCCGTTCAAAATTAACTTGCCTTAGTAGGGGTTCCAGAGGACAAAATGATGAAACACTCTGCACCTTACCAGAGAAAAGTGAAGACTCCCTGTTTGCTTACAGTTTTTTTTTTTTTTTTTTTTTATTAACATGTTAGGTGTAAGTGCTGAGAATGACCCTTTATTAGGTTTGGAAGAGGTGTAAAGCGTTGTTATTTCTCACTCATAGATGATGTTATTCCTCCTTATTACATAAAAAAATTGATACATCACTTTTACAAGCACTATTGGTTAATAAATTTCTATTGTAAGTATGCTATGTCATTTGTACATGCTATAAGGCTGGGTTCTCAACCCGTGGTACGCGTATCCTATGGGTACGCCAAGGGTTATGCGGGGGTGCGTTATTTTGCTGAAAAATGCAAAGGCCGGTATTTTTCGGTGCAGAGCGGGGACTGGACGTCGCAGTGGCCCCAGGAGCCAATTTAAGTGAGCTGCGGTGGCTTCCGGGCTTGACGTGTGATGTCCCTGATGTTGCATGGAGGTGCCACACAGGGCAGAAGAAAGTCACCCGTTAATGTGGCCCTCCAAACCTGATTGCACCTACCTGCACCTGAGCATGCTCAAGACACAGGCCAGGAAAGCAAGTTAAAGTTAAAGTGTAACACCACAGTATGGGACGGAGGGTGTTATTGTTTCTAATATATTGGCACGGGGGGGGGGGGTAAATAATGGCACAAGGGGATTAAGATGGAGGGGGGATAATGGCAAAAGGGGATCAGAGGGAGGGGGAATATAGGCACGAGGGGGGAATAATGGCAGAAGGGGATCAAGATGGAGGGGGGAATAATGGCAGAAGGGGATCAAGATGGAGGGGGGATAATGGCATAAGGGGATCAGAGGGAGGGGGGATAATGGCATACTAGCCTTCAGCAGCATTCATCCTTGCAAATCTTTGATGGCACAAAAACAATCCCAATGATTGCATTAGAAAGGTAAGCACACGCCATTATGAAAATAAGTACTTTTATGACTTATTTTGTTTGCAGGTACCCCTCGCGTGTAAGTTCTGGGCGAATGAGGGGTACCTGCGAACATACTTTCACCCTTTGGGGGAACAGTCGCGAAAAAGGTTGAGAACCACAGCTATAAGGTACATGTATATACTTTGCATACAAGTGCTACATACAATGCCTGAGCCCCTTGAGTACAAAGCAACAGTGGGTGGTGAATCACAGTACACTGCAACATGGCCATAGCCTGGTAGAGATGCTAGACAGCAGGGATAGTAGTTTTTGGCTACTTGCAGAAGGAGGTGACAGTGCCAGCATAGACCCAGGAACAGCCTGGTTCTGACATAGGTGTTGGCATTTCCATGGTGAAATGCTGTGCCGTAAGGCTGACAACAGAGATGAGTGAACTTTTCAAAAATTTGGTCCGGTCGATTCGCCGAATTTTTTCGAAAAGTTTGTTTGGGGTCAAATAAATTTGTGGTGAAACTGTATTAAAAACGGCTATTTCTGGCCTACAGAGAGCTCCAATAGGACTGTAGAACACTTTGCCTTGCTGTAACACGCATAGGGAGTGTGCTGGGTTAGAGAAATAGTACTGTTATTCATTATAACATACAGATTACAGGCATTGCCATTAGAATCAGTGCTGCAGAGCGTCTTTGTGGCAGCATGGAGACCATAAGGTGTCAAAATTGAAGAGGATAAAGGGATCTTTTATGTCATATTTAATGTAATTTGATGGGAAAATGTAATTTTTACATCACCCATTCTGGCCAGCATTGAGCTGGTGGTCCTCCGCCAGGTGAGATACCACCTGTTCCAAACCCTGCCTCTCAGTGCCCCGCTGATTAGGAAAGTACGAATGTTTTGTTTAATCAGTTATGGTTCATTGCCATTGCTCCAACATGTTTCATTGGATTCTTGTGATAATTCCACAGGTAATATGACGTCAAAGGACAAAGGGCCTCAGTCTTGAAAAAATTACAACCCCTAAGATTAAAAGATGAAAGCTTAAATCTCTATTGAAGATGCATGTCAGCTAGTGCTACCATCCAAAAATGTAAGGCCCAAGCCCAGAAGCATCGGTAAGCCAAGTAGTTCCTGAAAGACACAGGAGCAGTCTGGCGCGGGCATCAGCAGTGCACCCGAGGGTTTCATAACCCCTTACATTGAAAGATCAATGTTGAAATGTCTATTAAGCATGTATTTAGCTAGCATTAAACATCCAAAAATTTGAGGCCCAAGGCCAGAAGTATCAGTAGCCAATTAGTTCCTGAAACACAATGTCAGGAGCAGGCATCAGTTGTACCCAAGAGGGTTTCATAACCCCTTACATTGAAAGATCAATGTTGAAATCTCAATTAAGCATTTATGTTAGCTAGGGCTACCATAACATATTTGGAGCTAATATCCCAGTCCCAGGAGCATTAGAAAATTATATATATTGGCTGAATGACACAGCCTGGAGGTGGGGAAAGCATAAGGAGCCCATATAGTGGCTGAATGACAAAGCGTGGAGGTGTTGGCAGCATGAGGAGACCATATAGTGGATGAATGACACCGCCAGGAGTTGGCAGCAGCATGAGTAGACCCTAGGTCTTCACAATCCCTAAGATTAAAAGATGAATTCAGAAATTTAAACCGAAGATTTTGGGTAGCTAGTGCTACCATAACAACATTTTTATTCCCAGACCCAGGCCCAGTAGCAGAATCAGTACACCATATATTGCCTGAATTACACAGCCTGGAGTTGGCTGAAGCATGAGGAGACCCCAGGGCTTCACAACCCCAAAGAAAAAACAGAAGAATTTTTGAAATTTTAAATGATGATTTTGGATCGCTAGTGCTACCTACCATAACAAAAATTTTATTCCCAGACCCAGGCCCAGCAGCAGTATCAGTAGACTATGTATTGTCTGAATGACACAGCCTGGAGTTGTCTGAAGCATGAGTTCACACCAGGGCTTCACAATCCCAAAGAAAAAACTGAAGAATTTTTGAAATGTAAAATGAAGATTTTGGATCGCTAGTGCTACCTACCATAGCAAAAATGTTATTCCCAGAACCAGGCCCAGCAGCAGAATCAGTACACCATATATTGCCTGAATTACACAGCCTGGAGTTGGCTGAAGCATGAGGAGACCCCAGGGCTTCACAATCCTAAAGAAAAAACAGAAGAATTTTTGAAATTTAAAATGAAGATTTTGGATCGCTAGTGCTACCTACCATAGCAAAAATGTTATTCCCAGACCCAGGCCCAGCAGCAGTATCAGTAGACCATGTATTGCCTGAATTATACAGCCTGGAGTTGTCTGAAGCATGAGTTCACACCAGGGCTTTACAATCCCAAAGAAAAAACAGAAGAATTTTTGAAATTTAAAATGAAGATTTTGGATCGTTAGTGCTACCTACCATAACAAAAATTTTATTCCCAGACCCAGGCCCAGCAGCAGTATCAGTACACCATATATTACCTGAATTACACAGTCTGGAGTTGGCTGAAGCATGAGGAGACCCCAGGGCTTCACAATCCCAAAGAAAAAACAGAAGAGTTTTTGAAATTTAAAATGAAGATTTTGGATCGCTAGTGCTACCTACCATAACAAAAATGTTATTCCCAGACCCAGGCCCAGCAGCAGAATCAGTAAACCATATATTGCCTGAATTACACAGTCTGGAGTTGGCTGAAGCATGAGGAGACCCCAGGGCTTCACAATCCCAAAGAAAAAACAGAAGAATTTTTGAAATTTTAAATGAAGATTTTGGATCGCTAGTGCTACCTATCATAACAAAAATGTTATTCCCAGACCCAGGCCCAACAGCAGTATCAGTAGACCATGTATTGCCTGAATGACACAGCCTGGAATTGTCTGAAGCATGAGTTCACACCAGGGCTTCACAATCCCAAAGAAAAAGCAGAAGAATTTTTTAAATTTAAAATGAAGATTTTGGATAGCTATTGCTACCATAACAACAGCGCAGCAGCAGTAAACCATATATTGCCTGAATGACACAGCCTGGAGTTGGCATAAGCATGAGGAGACCATTGAAATGTATGATTTTTTTAATTTAAATTTAAGATTTAGATATTTAAATTAAGGATTTTGAAATTGAACTTTTAACTCCAAGTTTTAGTGTCCTGGGCCCCGGCATGTGGGTACAAAGGGCCAAATCTAACAAGGAGTAACATATTACATGGAAGCACAATGACAGAGCCTGGTGGTGGCATCAGTAGGAGGAGACCATATAGTGGCTGAATGGCACAGCCTGGAGTTGGCTAAAGCATGAGAAGAGAACATATAGTAGCTGAATGACACAGTCTGTAGGTGGCTGACGCATGGGGAGACCATATGGTGTCTGAATGGCACACCTGGGAGTTGGCAGAAGCATGAGGAGACCATTTAAATGTATGATTTTTTTAATTTAAACATAAGATTTTGAAATTTTAATTAAGTATTTTGAAATTGAACTTTTAACTCCCAAGTTTTAGTGTCCCAGGCCCCGGCGTGTGGGTACAAAGGGCCAAATCTAACAAGGAGGCACATGGAAGCAAAATGAAAGAGTCTGGAGGTGGCATCAGCATGAGTTTACAAGAGGGCTTCACAACCCCTAACATTAAAATGTTAATGTTGAAATCTGTATACAAGATGTATGTTAACTAGTGCTAACCTCAAAAAAATTTAGGCACAGGCCCAGCAGCATCACTAAACCATATAGTTGCTGAAACACACAGCCTGGAGCAGGCAGCAGGATGCGTACATAAGAGGGCTTCACAACCCCTTACATTAAAAGATCAATGTTGAAATCTCGATTGAGCATGTATGTTTGCTTGTACTAACATAAAAAAAATTGTAATATCCAAGACAGTCCCAGCAGCATCAGAAAACAATATATTGGCTGAATGACACAGCCTGGAGGTGGGGAAAGCATAAGGAGCCCATATAGTGTCTGAGTGGTACAGCCTGGAGTTGGCCGAACCATGAGGAGACCATATAGTGGCTGAATGGCACAGTCTGGAGTTGGCAGAAGCATAAGGAGGCAAAATAGTGGCTGAATGAAACAGCCTGGAGGTGGCAGCAGCAGTATCAGGACTCGTGAAAGTGAACCGGTGACAGAGTGGTGCAGTGGGTGGCTGGAATGTTTGTAACTGGGGAGCAGTGCCTTAAATCTGTTTGGCACTATCCATATTTGTGAAGTGTTGGTGTAGCACCAGGGTCAATCTACTCTGATGCATCTGGCATTGGTGGGTGGAAATCCTGGCTGATCCATGACTGATTCATCTTCACAAAGTTCAGTCTCTCCACATTTTTCGTTGACAGACGAGTTCTCCTTGGGGTGACTATGACCCCCGTCGCACTAAACACCCGCTCTGATGCCACACTACTGGCCGGGCAGGACAGATTTTCCAGGCCAAACTCTGCAAGTTGCGGCCACAAATTAAGTTTGGCTGCCCAGAAGTCCAGCAGATCTTCAAGGTGTGTTGGCATGAGCGTGTTAAGGTATGCCACCACCTGCTGGTTCAGGTCCTGCTCCATGTCTACCTGCTGCTGATGAGTTGCTTTACTATGCGGGTGAAGAAAGGTACTCATCAGCAACTGTAGACTCAGGCTGCCTCTGATGGAGCTGGTACTGCTCCTGCCACCCCACCCCTCCCCAGCAGCCATGGCAGTGGAAAGTGAGTGCAGAGGGCCCACCGAGTAAGACCTGCTAGTGGATGGACAATGGCGACGATAGGCATCAGCCAACTGACTATGTTGGATGTCTCTGTAGTAAGTCAGTTTGTCCTCCCTCTCAGTGGGTGTAAAAAAGGCACCCATTTTGTGCCGGTAGCAAGGGTCTAATAAGGTGGAGACCCAGAAGTCATCCTGCAGCCGAATGGTGACAATTCGGCTGTCACTACGCAAGCAAGTGAGCATGCATCGTGCCATTTGTGCAAGTGACTGCCTCCATCTCCACTGCATACTGTCACGGTGTGTCTGGGTCCTCTGTCTCACCTTCCACATAAGGAGGATGAGGAGGCGGAGTCACACACTGTCACAGGACCAACGGGCTGACAGGAGGAGGAGGAGGAAGCGACATGACCTGTCCAAGTTGGGGTTGTGGCTGTGCAGGAACCACATTCACCCATAAAGGACATGTATTGTCCCTGACCGTAGTTACAGCTCCAGACGTCGACGCTGCCGTGCATTTTGATGCACACCGACAGGCTCAAGGACTGGCCCACCTTGTCTTCCACAAAATTGTGCAGGGCTAGTACTGCCTTCTTCGCAAAGAAATGACGGCCTGGCACTCTCCACCTCAGCTCAGCACAGGCCATCAGTTCTCTGAAAGGTGCAGAGTCCACCACTTCAAAAGGGAGGGACTGCAGCACCAGCAACTTAGACAGGAGCACATTCAGCTTCTGCACCATTGGATGAGTGGGCGCTTACTGTTGTCTCTTACCATTATAAAGGAATGGGGGGCTCACCACATGTCGAATGCACAATGGGTGCTACTACTCAGTATAATAAAGACTACCATAACACCAAAGAAAGAGAAATACTGTATAGAGTGCACACCACATAAATATAATAATCAATAATCTTTATTATTTACCAAATACAATACAAAATACACATAAAGGGCTAAAACCAATTAAAAAAGCTTAACAAAGCATGACCCAACATGGGAGAGGGGCCATGAACCCCCCCTCACCAATGTCCTGTCCCTGTAATATATTCACTCCGTGTGGCTGTAGGTGCACAATATCAGGTCGATGTATAGCAACCGCTAAACAACTCTGGATAGTAACAAGCAGGTACAATATGACTACTGAATAAAAAGATTAAATAAGTGCAAACAGAGTAAATAATATCACCAAATAATGGCAGCCACAGACAGAGGAACCATGACGATGTACACAGGGACAGGACCCCAGAGCCCCACGCGTTCCGTCACAATCGGTGACTTCCTCAGGGGTGTTGTGGTCACAGTGCCCCCTCATCCTATTTATATGTCTGTAACATAATGATCATACCTGTCAGGTGAGTCTGTAACCATTGCGCCGCATTGTGTGAATATCGGCGTGGACTTCCGCCCCACACGCCCACTTCCGGTATCTGGCCGAGAGTGCCATTCAGATTAATGCCAGCGCATCCGATCATGTGACCCTAAGGGTCACATGACTGGATCGCTGTTTCCCCATTCTAAACTGTCTCGCGCGAATCCATCGCGCTCGGCAGTGTGGTGACCCACGTGACCCATCTGGTCACATGGATCCCCCATGTGATCACATGTATTGAAATAACTTTATAGATCGCGCACGCTTGGTTCAATTTTGCGCATGCGTGCCCGAATAGTCTGATTTTTCCAAATTTTTACTGCAAGATGGTGAGTGAAAATTCGCTCTGTATTTACCAAATAATAACATAAACAATGCACCACATCTGCCAGTGTGAACATAGAGTATACTGAAATACATCAAATTAATAATAAAACATAATTCTAAACTTACAATTATCCCCAAAATTAATAATTAAAATATATTACATGTGATATATTATGTGTCATATAAGATGAATAGATAAAGGGAAAATGTGTAACATATAATATATTGTGTGTCATATGGTGAAAACATACTCGAAATATAGATGAAAAGAAAAAGGAAACTAAATAAAACTAAATAAAATAAAACTATATAAAATAAAATTAATAAATAAATAAATATATTACATGTGATGTATTATGTGTCAAATAAGATGAATAAATAAAAAGAAAAAGTGTGGCGTATAATATATTGTATCATATGATGAAAAAATATCAAAAATATAAATGAAAAGAAGAAAGAAGAAAAAGGAAAATAAATAAAATAAAATAAAATAAAATAAAGTGCACTATAATATTATAAATATTATAACTACAATATTATAAGTAATCAAGATAAATAAATAAATCTGAATATAATATTAACGTACAGTAAAGATGTATTTTTTAGCATAATGCTAGATATTATTGAAATATACTAAAAATAATGCTCAACATTATATATATATTTTTTATTGTATATCTGTTGTATCTCATAGTACATTACTACACATTATATATCCATTAATACCAATAAATACTAACAATACTAATCATTAGGAATGTACTGGTTGATGATAGTAAATACCAATTGATCAATTATAAAAACAATTAATCAATTCTCATCAATCAGTAATTTAATATAATTAATTTCAAATATATAAAAGAATAACATAATTAGACATCTAAATGTGCTACAATAACCCCTTATTCTCCCATTCATATGTTCACCATTGGCAGACGTAGGTGCACCGCTACAATCCCAAGAGCGATTCACTCACACCTAGTCTTAAACCCACATCACATAGACAATTAAGGTCACCTCCATCCAATACGGCGCATGGTCCATGACTTCACCTGACTGGAACACAAAAATATAAAAATATGTATATATATTGTTTCATAATTTATATTTCAACATTGATTCACAGTATGAATATGTGGCATAGTGTCTCTTCCTTAATCCAATTGCTCTATACTCGAGTCCATATGTAATGTCCCAAGAGAGTTTAGATCAGTAAGTCCAGATTGGATGATCTAAAAAAGACCTGTAAGTCTGCTCCTTGTCTGGATCATCTCAAAAGTGTCCAATCCCCATATTGAGGTCCATATTGCAATCTCAGGTCCCATGGCATCACCAGGACTCCTGCTGTCAACAGTTTTTGTCCACTTGTTATATGTCACTTCACCCATATCTTTAGCAGTTAACCAAATCATGTGGAATTGAACCATTTTGCTCTTAGTTTTTCTCTTGTCTCCACTTGGAGCCGCTGGGCCCGTCTCGTCCTTTACATTCCATGATTCATCTTGTCCCCAGAATAAAAGGTATGTATATATGTCCAATATATTCCTCCACTCCGATACTCCCCCAGATTCCAAGATATCTAGTCAGAAACCACATTGTTATTACCTCAGCAATTGTCATTGGCACAGGGTTAGGGCCTCCTGTGTTAATTTATGTGGTGTGCACTCTATACAGTATTTCTCTTTCTTTGGTGTTATACTGTTGTCTCTTGGACATGGCTTCGCGGATGGATTGTTGGCGGAATGGTTGAGTAAAAGTGAGAGAAGCAGGAGCACATGAAGCGACAGAAGGAGGGTATGACATACAGTTCCCTTCGGCTGAGGTGGTGGTGCCTTGGCTGGCTGAAACAGGGAGCTGAGTACCATTGGGTGATGCAGCAGGCTGGACCACTATATCGGAGTCACGGTTCTCCCAGGCCCCTTTATTGTGGCGAATCATGTGTTGACAAAGGGCCATGGTGACAACATTGGGACCCTGGCCACGCTTCACCTTCTTTCGACATATCTTGCATGTGGCTATGTGAACCTCCTCCGGATGCTTGATGAAAAACTGCCACACCACCGAGTAGCTGATTTTCCCACCAACAGTCCCTAATTGACTGCTACTGCCACCGTCTCCAGGAACCCCTGTTCCACTACCTCCCGGAAAGGTAGGCTGCCGAGAAGAAGGTGGTCTCCCCCAGGCACGTTTGGCTCCAGAATTTCCACTTCTGCCACCACGCTGACTGCCAACCATGTTACCGCCTTGTTGGCTCAGCTGTTGCCTCAAGGGCAACCTGCAACTCTCTTCTCCTGATGATGATGAAGCCCCTTCTGCACCCGACTCCCAATAGTGATCGGCTTCATCATCATCGAGTTGTGTCAGCACGTCACTGATGTCCTCCTCAGGTTCCTCAAAAGTGTCTTCTTCAGGACCCTGAACCCTGGCAACACCGCCTCCCACATCACTCTCCTCATCACTACTTGCCCGCCTAGCAGAGGAAGCAACGCATTGCTCCTCCACTTCTTGGCTGGGCAGTAGCTGCTGACTGTCCTCTATTAGATCGTCCTCAGTGAATAGTGGAGCTGAACCTACAGCATAAGATACTTCTGTAGGTGAGGGAACAGAATACAACAGAGGCAATGGGAGGACAGGGACTGCTCCCGGGCCATGCCAACTGAGGGCTGTGTCTAAGGAACCCACCGACTGTTGACTCGGGGTATCAGATGTCACTTATGATGAAGTGGATAACCGTGTTAACCAATCGACGATGGCAGATGGGTTGCTGGTCGAGACATGACCACTAGCTGATAACGGGAGCTCAGGCCTCTCGCTGCGACTCCTGCTGCCACTTGCCCCTAGTCTGCTGCGACCTCTGCCTGAAGGATTTAGGTCTCTGCTCTACAGTACACTCAAAAAAGTGACTACAGTACACTTAAAAAAGGGACCTGAGGAAACGCCCATGGGCATGAAACTGTGTCGTCATCCAGGTGCATAGCTTCTGCCGCTCCAGCTCTGCTTGGTCTAGGGGTGTCGGGATATTGGAACCTGTTGGTTTTTGCTGAATAAATCATCACAAGCAAGATATCCAGGTGTGTGCTCTGCTTTTTCTGCTTTCTTTACACTTAAAAAAGTATCTGAGTACAACACCAGTCGATGAGTACTTTTGGCTGGACTTTCACCATATGTAGGCCCTTGACAGATTAACAGATACAAAATAGTACACTACTTAGATATAGGTAAGTGGTATGCACTGATGAGGGCAGAAAAATGCGCTATAATGAGCCTAAAAACTCAGTATTTTTTGTAAAACACCAGCCGGTGAGTACATTTGGCTGTCCTTTCACAGTATGTAGGCCCTTGACAGATTAACAGGAACAAAATAGTACACTACTTAGATGTAGGTATGTGGTATGCACTTATGAGGGCAGAAAAACACGCTACAATGCACTGAGCAGTCATTCGGCGATCGGACACCAGGAGGCAGGTAAGGAGACCCTCCTGCTGTCCTACAGCTGTTCGAGATGCAGCGATTTCACCGCAACGATCCCAAACAGCCCACTGAGCCAGCCGGGGGGTAGTTTAGTTTCACTTTAGATGCGGGGATCAACTTTGAATGCAGCGTCTAAAGGGTTAATAGTGTGCAGCACCGCGATCAGTGCCGCGCACTACTAGCCAAGCGTCCTGGCCATTGTTAGAGGCCGTGGCCCCACGCTATAGAACGGGAGAGGACTCAGGGCGTACAGGTATGCCGTTGGTCCTTAAGGGGTTAAAACCTTTTTTGTTTTTTTTAATACACCATCCAGTGGAGCATGGTATAAAAAAATTATGTTGGATTCTTCTTGGGTCTCCATCCGTATGTCTCTACCTGGATGTCTCCCTATATAGGGGTGGCGGTATACTCCACAGCATTGCAAGATTCAGTTCTCTCTGTAACTCTAGTCCAGTGTTTTCCAAACAGAGAGTCTCCAGCTCTTGCAAAACTGCAACTCCCAAGATGTCCGGGCAGTTTTGCAACAGCTGGAGGCACACTGTTTTGAAAACATGGCTCTAGCCACAACAGTGGACAGTAGATAACTACTGGAAATAAGATTCTATATAATGAGCATTATAAATAAATGAATATATATATATATATATATATATATATATATATATATATATATACATACACACACATACACACACACAGGCCAGATGAAAGATAATCATTGTACCACCTACATTTGAAATTATGATCACACACACACATATATATATATATTCCAATTTCTGTCAATAAATATATAGTAACTTTAATTATTTCCTTTAACCTCCCCAACCCATAATAAAAATTAGGACTATCCCAAGGGTAGCCATCTTATAGTGACTACCAAATGTTTATAGGATAAAAAAAAAGAAAAATACAAAGCCACTCTGACCATAGAGCTCCAAAGCAATTTTTTTATGTAACGCTTTGATTGATAGCATATTTCATTTCCAACCCTGCCAAGCACGGGGTGTCGAATCTTTGCACTTGTACACCGCAATAACAGAAGGCAAACTGTATCATACTGTGGGGGGACCGGGCTTCTCAACCGGAGAACAGTTTGTAACAAACAGTCCGCAATATGAAAATGTATTTAATGCAATTAATAATTTAAGGAGCGAGAGCATGTGCTCTTGGAAAGTTCAATGCTTGTCAGAGTGATAGATGCATGCTTCACCACCGGTACATCTCGTATGAAGAGCAGAGGGATTTTAGCAAACTTGTGCTGACCTTCGCTGGTAGTACTTGCCTATATGGGAAGCAGCTTGCTAATGCCGAGCAGCTTATAGAAAAGAAAAAAAAGTGCATCCGCTCTCAATTTACAGCTCGAGCCCCAATTAAAGAACTGTAAAAACATTAAAATTAATGCAGTCTTAACTCCGAGCTCACTCTCTACTTTCTTAATTAGTGCCTACTGTAATTATTCAGTTTTTGATATCTCGAAATTATCACATGGAAATTATTTTAGGCTCTGTAACAATAGCAACAAACCTCTCTCGGAAACTCGATTAACATATGGAAGTAATTAACACTTAATTACAATGAAAATACTATTACTGCCGATGCTTAATGCTTTGCACTCCGATCGCAAGGAAATCGAGAAGCAGCATGAAATGCGTAAGTCTATAGTTCAACTACAATATTATTGCAAATGTGAAATAATAACCGATTTTAGATCCCAAACATCAGGGGATCAGTGAAGTAGTAGGCGCTGGTAGCATATTGAAATTGATTTGATTAAAGTCTTTGCCACCAGATGGTCCCTTACAACGTACTGTAAAAATGAGAGCAGGATGATTGATGGCTCGTTACGGATGGGAACCGGAACATGGCAATGGCCCGGCAGCAAGGAGAGGCCAGAAGAACAAAAAAAATCCCATGTAGAGGTGTTAGGCAGCCAGAGAAACCCTGAATGCTTCTAAAATGTAAATGGCTTGTCTCCAAACTATCCCAGAGCACTATTCGCTTTCATTTTCTTCTTTGTTGGTTTACAGCTTGATCCATCGTTCTAATTGATTCTAGAGACCTCCTACCGGTTGAAAAGGAAAAGCTAAAGTGAAATGCAAGAAAATGTTTTTTCTTGCCTTTACCTCTGCTCTCTTAAGCTTTATTTGAAGTATCTTAGAAACCTTTATGGTAACACCCTCTTTGGGATGTGTAAAATTGATGTGTGTGCCCTAGGATAATCTGCCATCACATGAATAATGTGGGCAAAGGGAAAAATCAGTTGAAACATGCTTGGATTGAAAATGCTTTCCTTCCACCGGGCCAGGCATGGTATATTTGCTGCTGCTTTTTGTCTTTTAATTTAGTCATTCACTAAAACTGCATGTGCATGTTTATACGATGGCTTTGCAGGTGTACGCTTGACAATAATGCAGGATAAGGGTGCAAACCAGCGAATGGAGCATCCAGGGAAGAACACATTACAATAAGAGTTACTAGTAAATCTCAAATGAAGCTTGGAAATAACTTCATTACTAGTGTTGCTCGCGAATATTCGCAATTTGAATATTATTCGCGAATATCGCATATTCGCGAATTCGCGAATTTCGCGAATATAGCGCTATATATTCGTAATTACGAATATTCGTTTTTTTTTTTTTTTTTTTCTTCACAGTACACATCACAGTGATCACCCCTCTCTGCTTCCAGCTTGTGTGGTGTAAAGAAGGCTGTAATACTACTGTGTGAGACTGGCGCGCGAAAATTCGCATATACGAAAATTAACATATGCTACTTTTCGCATATGCGAATTTCCACATATGCTAATTTTCGCATACGCGTATTTTCGCATACGCGAAAATAAAACGAGAATATAACGAATATGCGAATATTCGCGAATATATGACGAATATTCGTCCATATATTCGCGAATATTCGCGAATTCGAATATGGCCTATGCCGCTCAACACTATTCATTACTTAATAAGCTTTTCTATTTGTTTCTATACACAATATGTAAAAAAGAAAAAAAAATAGTGTCATTAACAATAAGGGTTGTATAGTTTTGCACAAAAAGGCTCTAAAGCAGGGGTCTCAAAATCTCGGCCTGCGGGCCATTTACGGCCTGCAGAACGAAATCTGACCCCGTCCCACTGACCCCGCCCCCGATCCACACATTGGCGAGATTGAATTAGCACCCCCCCGCCTCGACGAAATTCTATCAGCAATCGCCCCGCTAGCAACCACCAACCCCGCCCCCCGGTCCTTCATTCCTACCCGTACTCGTTTCAGTTGCGATACGGCACACCAGGGGTTAGCATGAAGGGACATCAGCGGCGTTGGGTGGGCCGACGTTACGCGCTGTCTGCACTGATCAAGTGCACCTCAAAAACGTTGCAACATGTTCGCAGCACGCGAACTTTAGGTGCAGTACAGTTCCCCCACATTAGGTGCAGTACAGTTCCCCCACATTAGGTACAGTACAGTTCCCCTACATCAGGTGCAGTACAGTTTCCCCACATTAGGTGCAGTACAGTTCCCCCACATTAGGTGCAGTACAGTTCCCACACATTAGGTGCAGTACAGTTCCCCAGCATTAGGTGCAGTATAGTTTCCCCACATTAGGTGCAGTACAGTTCCCCCCATTAGGTGCAGTACAGTTCCCCCACATTAAGTGCAGTACAGTTCCCCCACATTAGGTGCAGTATAGTTCCCTCACATTTGGTGCAGTATAGTTCCCCCATTAGGTGCAGTATAGTTAACCCCCATTAGGTGCAGTATAGTTCCCCCCCATTAGGTGCAGTATAGTCGTCGCCCCCCCCCCATTAGGTGCAGTATAGTCCCCCACTTTAGGTGCAGTATAGTTCCCCACATTAGGTGCAGTGTAGTTCCCCAACATTAGGTGCAGTATAGTTCCCCCCACATTAGGTGCAGTACAGTTCCCCCACATTTGGTGCAGTATAGTTCCCCCACATTAGGTGCAGTACAGTTCCCCCACATTAGGTGCAGTACAGTTTCCCCACATTAGGTGCAGTATAGGTCCCCACATTAGGTGCAGTACAGTTCCCCCACATTAGGTGCAGTACAGTTCCCCCACATTAGGTGCAGTATAGTTCCCCACTTTAGGTGCAGTACAGTTCCCCCACATTAGGTGCAGTACAGTTCCCCCACATTAGGTACAGTACAGTTCCCCTACATCAGGTGCAGTACAGTTTCCCCACATTAGGTGCAGTACAGTTCCCCCACATTAGGTGCAGTACAGTTCCCACACATTAGGTGCAGTACAGTTCCCCAGCATTAGGTGCAGTATAGTTTCCCCACATTAGGTGCAGTACAGTTCCCCCACATTAGGTACAGTATAGTTCCCCACATTAGGTGCAGTATAGTTCCCCCCCCCCCCCCCCACACACACACACACAGACATACAGCCTTCAGCATATACAGTGTATGGCTGGAGGCTGTATGCCTGTTTACTGCCCCACTTCAGTGTTCCGACCACCGCTCCTTCGGTCCGGGGACCCCGGGGGCCGGGGTCACGATCTACTGCTATGGCCTATGGGCCATAGCAGTAGGTCCCGGGACAGTAGGAGCGGAGGTCGGAACACTGAAGATGATGTGCTGCTGGTCACTTACCATGCACACGCATCCTCCTCGATGGTCCGCTCCACTCTCTTTTCTCGTATGGGCGCATGCACGGGACGTCAGTGACGTCCCTGCGTGCACTATCTCCCGGCGGCCCCTGCATTTTTAAAAGTTAATGCGGGGGCCGCCGTAGAGAGGTAACCGCCGGGACATCCTTGAGTCCTGAAAAGATTTTTTGGGACACATGGATGCCCCGAATGTGACGGGGGCCCCCTGCGAGCATGGGGCCCGGAGCAGGCGCTCCATGGCGCCAATGATGATCTGGCCTTGAGAGTCAGTTCCAAATATTAATAATGACATAGAAGGCTCTCCTCAACATGTCACCATCATATATTTCTGATTAATCTCCCAATACCTGCCCACACATCATCCATCATCTCAGATCCTCACAAGACCTTCTTATTTGCTTTCCTTTTGTCTGCTACTCACACAGTTTTCCCCAAGGTTTCTCCCTGTCTATCTCTTTCTCCAGGTTCTTTTTACCCAGGGTGATTATTGGCTGAATAAGCATTCATAGAGACACTCATTTCCAATAATTGGCCTGCATAAAAGGGCCAACAATCAGCCAACAAAAAAGAAAATGCTTTGGCTGACTTGATCTTTAGTGCAGGCATTTAAATCAGCTGACAATAATAAAATTAAAAGGCCCTGTGAATGATGACCCGCATGAAGGGTCATTTAAGGGAATGTATCACTTTTTTTTAACTAATTAGATCCAGATATTGAAACATGTTCTTTTCATATCCATCTCTATTTTCTGATTATTATATTTTTCCTTAAATTTTTTGTACATTATAATGGAGGCAGACATGCAAACCCCATGGTCATAGGTAACAATAGACCGGAGCTGTCCCATTGACATTTGGAGAGGTCCTTCTATGGGGGTGTGAACTGTGTACTGTGAACATGAGCTTTTTAGGTGTTTAGGTAGGTGGTGCGTGTCAAAGTAAAATCCACAAGTTGTCAGGACTCAAGATGTTCCAGCAGAACTTCGCCAGATTATCACACTGCTTCCACAAGTTTGCCTTTATCATGTAGTGTATCCTCATGCCAAGTTAGATGAGTGATGCACATGCATCTAGATGTTCATATGATGTAAACAAAAATGTAAATGATCAGGTAATAAAAATGTATTACCTATCCACTGGAAAATGGATACCTGTCTGATCTGAGGTTGGTTGGTCTGACTTCTGGGACTCCCTACCATCTTCAGAACAGGAACCTTCTCTCCCCGCTAAGCGTTCAGACCCCTACGTTCTGAGATGTACTGATCTGAGCAGTGGCAGGCAACTCAGCAAGTCACCAGCTGAGGCAGGACATCGCTGTGCCCTGTGATTGGCTGAGCCGGCCATCACTGCCAAGACTACTGCATCTTGGAAGGTGAGGGCCGAAGCACTCAGCGAGGTAATGCTGTCCCCGTTATAGTGATTGGGGGGGGTACCAGAGTTCGGACCCCCATGATCAGACACGTCAAATTTTTTACTAACCCGATTTACTCCTTGCTCTGCAATTTTTCCAGCTTCCAACACATCACTAAAACATCTGACTGTTCACTTACTGCTTAATATATTCACCTTTAACAGGTAAATTAGTCACGAGTTAAACAATGTTATTTATTACAGTATGTCTGTGATTTTAATGTTTTGGTTGACTTGTGCACAGTATAATATATATATATATATATATATATATATATAACGAAACTTATGACAGTATATGTCAGTATTTTTACCCAAGTGATCCCATATATGCTGTCTTCTATCAAATGCAGTAGTAGGTAAGTAGTAAGAGAAAAAAACAAAAAAGATTTTCCAAAAAATACACCTAATATGCCCATCCCTATTAATGCTGATCTGTCAGTGCCCAGAGGGAAAAAAGACCGAAGCAAATTTCTTGTCACTTAGTGACAAAAAGAACTAAAAAGATGTTAAAGAGAAGCGAGCTGGTCATTTTGCAAATATTTATGTTTTATTTTGCCGATGCCGCAGGCCGCAGGCCTCCCTCCAGGTTAAAGAATCCCACAGGATGGGTCATCATATGAGAACATTTAATATATGCATTAGGAAGAAAGAATCTAAATGTCGGTTTCATTAGACCCCAAGGTCTTCAAATACAGAAAAAAACTGGTAGGTAGAAGAAGGTTTTAGGTGAGCTGTCAATGTACTGCGTGCAACGCTTAAATATATATATATATATATATATATATATATATATATATTACATTTCTATGAATTTTTTTTATCTTTTAGATTTTATGGTAGAATATTATTAGATGTAGATGTTCTGCCGACATGTTTTACATTCTTTGTCTGCATAGTCTCATAAACTGATAATGGCTGACAATTCATTTCAGTACTGGAGGAAGACTGTAAAAGCACTTGTAAAAAAAAAAATATATGAATAATACTATTAAATATAATAACAATTTTAGTCATATTTTTACAATGAACACCAAGAAACCAGCAGGTTGTCCAATGCTTCTGGCTTTGGACAACCTGACACGGGGAAATAATAGTATAAGATATATATATATATATATATATATATATATATATATATATATATATATACACACTTATATATGATTTGGGCTTTGAGCAAATAATTGCTACAAACTGACTTTGCAAGCATAGAAAAAATAGTGTAGCATAGGATAGGAAATAGTGCACATCCCAGCCACTGTCCCTACCTACTTGTATGCTCTTCTCTAAATCATTGCCCCCAAATGGTTGACAGTCTATACACTGACTAAGCGCACAGGGTTTACACTACATACAGAGGGCAGACAGGTCAGAATCAGAAAGGTACCTCAGAGAATCAGCAACCAGAAAGAGAAGTCAGGGAACAGACTAAAGAGACATAACCTGGAAGAACAGCAACAGAACCAAATCAGAACCAAAGGAAGAGACAATAAACAGGCAGGGTCAAACTAGGAGAACACATCAACGGCAGGCAGGAGCAAAGGCCAAAAGTCTAGGCAAATAGGTCATGTCAAAATGGTAGAAAATACAGTAAAAAATGCTAGTAAGGGTATGGAACACCAATCCCAGAAGTCTGTGGCCACCAGACACCTGTGCTTCAAAGACTGCTGCAAGAACACATTGGAAGCCGGTGTCCTTACTCATAGATCTGCCCCAACTTCTATACTGACACAAGGACTCGAGACCAGTAGCCTTGGTTGCCAGGGTAACAGAAGGAAGCAGCAGGAAAGGTTGGGCAAAAATCTCTACAGCAGTGATCTCAAATTAAGGCCCTCTAGATGTTGCTAAACTTTAACTCCCAGCATGCTCGGACAGCCGTTGGCTGTCCGGGCATGCTGGGAGTTGAAGTTTTGCAACATCTGGCTGGCCACAGTTTGAGACTACTGCTCTACAGTGATCTGTTGGCCGTGTTACTGAGGCTTCTGCAACATAGAGGCACGTGCAAGCCCCTATGACATTTTACTATACAGCCATGGACACCTTGGGTGATACCAGGGGCATCACTAGGGGGGCTAATGGAGCTATAGCCCCAGGTGTCCCTCCAATAGCTCTCACGGGACAATTTTTTGTCCTTTGTGCCACCAGTCCTGCCACTGCGCCGCCGCTGCTCACTGTTCCAAAAAAGGCCATGAAACCTGGGCAGCCCGAGCTCCCCATCAGCACAGCAGCCACTTTAGAACAGCAAGCCTTGTCACGCAAGTGATATCCCTATGCAGACCCACACAGGAGTATGTCAGTGATGTCTGTCTTCAGGCCGCCGCAGGAGAGAAGAAATGCTGCGCAGGCCAGGTGAGTGTGTCTTTGTGTCTGTCTGTAAGTGTGATACGCAGATGTGAACGTACCCTTAGTCACTTATGGAGTCCAACTCCACGGTTTTGGTGTTCAAATCAAGACTGAAGATTTATTGCACCATATAACATAAAGTGCTTTGTGTTATGGTGCAATAAATCTTCAGCCCAGATTTAAACACCGAAACCTTGGAGTTGTACTGTTACTTTCTTTATCTTTCTGTACTGTGTACAACTGGTATCTACCTCTATATGGTCCAGAATATAATCACTTACATGGTATACAGATCCTGTGTACAGCTGATATATACATCTATATGGTCCTGAATATAATCACTTACATGGTATACAGATCCTGTGTACAGCTGGTATCTACCCCTGTATGGTGAATGTATTTGGGAATATGGTCTTTGGTATAGTTTATTTTATTCAGTAATAAATATAGTGTTATTAGTCAGTGGTAATGGTGGTGGCGGTCATTGTATGGCGGTATTTTTTGTTCCCACTGGTAACACACAAAACTAACAGTGTGCACCTGTGCATGTGTTTCATTTGTTTGGATATGCTGACCATTTTTGTTTTTTGTACTGGTATTATTGGTAACATTGGTCTTAGTTTTGATTAGACATGGTCACTAACAGTATGGCGGTAATATGAATGGGGATAACATTTCTCCTTGCACACTGATATACTGTGAGCGATTGGGTGTGAATGAGGGTGTAGTTAGGGGCATGACTGGAGTGTGGTTAGAGCATGACTGGAGTGTGGTTAGGGGAGCAGCTTGGACTATGGGCTCTAACCCCCAGTCTTTTGCAGACCTTGCAACACTCCTGGGTGATACTATATTGATCTTGCAAATGAAAAGATAGTATGGATAGATAGTATGTTCTTCTCGAATTCCACCACTCCTGGGTGGCAACCATTCTTCAGAATGTGCCATGAAGATTATTCATTGAAACTGTCATATTTAACCAAAAGGCACAGAAAATCCCTATAAGGCTGGACATGCACATAAATATTAAAAGGATACTCTCATCTAGATATTTATGGCATATCCACAGAACTACCTCTGGTACCACTCTCAAGATCAAAGGCCTTCCAGCCCTCCAGCCTGCTCTAGTTGAACTTGCACTTTTATGCAGTTTACGCTCCAAAAAGTTAAACAGATTTGTAAATTAGTTCTATTAAAAAAATCTTAATCCTTCCAGTACTTATCAGCTGCTGTATGCTACAGAGGAAGTTGTGTCGTTCTTTCCAGTCTGACCACAGTGCACTCTGCTGACACCTCTGTCTGTGTGGAGCAAATCCCCATAGCAAACCTCTCCTGAACTAGACAGTTCCTGACACGAACAAAGGTGTCAGCAGAGAGCACTGTGGTCAGACTGGAAAGAACAACTAAACTTCTTCTGTAGGATACAGCAGCTGATAAGTACTGGAAGGATTAAAATCTGTTTAACTTTCTGGCACCAGTTGATTTGAAATTTTTTTTTTCCACCAGAGTATCCCTTTGAGTAAATCCTATAGTAGTTAAGGGGAGTTACACAAATAGAAAACTGCATATTTACACAAGCCTTGACTGCTATTGGCTTTCCAACCACTTTTGGCATCCATGAAGAAGCTGGAGAAGGCGGGGAGTCCCAGAGGTGTAATCCACATCTATGGGACATTAATTGGACCTGGAATGTTCAAATGGGAATATCCTTTTAAATAGCAAACATCAAAGGTATTTACCCATAGTGCAACTCTCATACTGGTAACAGAAAATTCATCGGTCAACAGATCCATAATGTTTGAGAAAGTAAACATCACAGCAGATTGTCTCCCCCTATCCACTGCCAGCATTTCTTCTTTAAATAGTAAACTTAACAATATTAAAATGGGATTTTGTACTACTGACTTGCAGAAGCCCTGTCCGTGTATAATGGAAATCGTTTTGTATTCACAATGTGTACTTCATATATTTTTGTGAACTAGGAACATAGACCATATCATTTTTTACCATGCTGAATAGCGGACCACATTTAGGTATCCCATGACATGTTTGCATTGATAACCGACTGTATTTCTCAAACTTACAGAGTTATAAAACCTACTGGTTTTATTCGTATCGGACACCGAAAAGTAACGTCAACAAATCCCCTTATATCATGTCATATATTTCAGATGCAAAATACAGACAGTGGAGCGCACAATGTGCACAAAAGGTATGGAAAGAAGCATTCAGCACATGCAGAATTATGTATGAATTACATCCAAAGGGATTTCCCTTAGATTGGTCAAACATGACATACAGTATACAGAATTCCCACACTAACAAAATCCAATGATATCTTACTCAGCAAGCACCATAAATCACATTTATGTATGTCATTTTTAAGGAAATAAGATTCACACATAGGCAGAATAACACGGGGAAAGGTTATTCCACAAGTCTTGGACAAGTATATCATTGTGTACCTACCATACGCAGTATATTACTCTCCAAAGCAATTTGTATAGAAAGACTGTGGTGCATATCTGAAGACAATGGGGAGAGCAGGAGGAGATAATTCTCATGCTTATTCCCTGTGTTGTACCTACATTGAAAATGGAACAATATAAAGTTGACTTTTAGAACATCAGAATCTTGAATACAAGTACAGCAAAAAAAAATGTAGAGATTAATCTACAGTAATTATAGAAGCATAACTACAGTGGGTGGGGAGGTAGAAGTCACACCCTGGTCCTCTTTCCCAGGGGGACCCTACAGCTCCTCTGGCACATAAGAAGACATCTGACATCTCATTGTCTATCTATCTATCTATCTATCTATCTATCTATCTATCTATCTATCTATGAGACCCCTTCATATTTCCTATCTATTATCAATCTATCTATAGACCCAAGAGTACTGTAAATGCCAAGTTATGATTCTGAACACCGTAAGGTCCCAAACAATTTCATAAAATTTGAGGCCATACTGTGAGACCACAATAACTTAGATTTCAGCACTTTTCGGAAATCGCGAGTTCGGTTCGGCTCGGTTCAACTTGGACTGACAATGAAATAAGCCCCCAAACACGTTTTTAACACTGCCTATCAGCTCTAAACCCCTGTCTAACACTGTTAGGAGTGTATTCAAGTAGTTTTAAAGTGCTTTTAAGGCTCAGTTATGGCGACATGTGGTAACACATGGTAACTATTCCATGCTTATTGTTACGCCGAGCGCTCCGGGTCCCCGCTCCTCCCCGGAGCGCTCACGGAGTCTCTCTCCCTGCAGCGCCCCGGTCAGTCCCGCTGACCGGGAGCGCTGCACTGACATGGCCGTCGGGGATGCGATTCGCACAGCGGGACGCGCCCGCTCGCGAATCGCATCCCAAGTCACTTACCCGTCCCGGTCCCCTGCTGTCATGTACTGGCGCGCGCGGCTCCGCTCTCTAGGGCGCGCGCGCGCCAGCTCTCTGAGACTTAAAGGGCCAGTGCACCAATGATTGGTGCCTGGCCCAATTAGCTTAATTAGCTTGCACCTGTGCACTCCCTACTTATACCTCACTTCCCCTGCACTCCCTCGCCGGATCTTGTTGCCCTTGTGCCAGAGAAAGCCTTTCCTTGAGTGTTCCTAGCCTGTGTTCCTGACCTCCTGCCGTTGCCCCTGACTACGATCCTTGCTGCCTGCCCTGACCTTCTGCTACGTCCGACCTTGCTCTTGCCTTATCCCTTGTACCATGCCTATCTCAGCAGTCAGAGAGGTTGAGCCGTTGCCGGTGGATACGACCTGGTTGCTACCGCCGCTGCAAGACCATCCCGCTTTGCGGCGGGCTCTGGTGAAAACCAGTAGCTACTTAGAACCGGTCCACCGACACGGTCCACGCCAAACCCTCTCTGACACAGAGGATCCACCTCCTGCCTGCCGAATCGTGACACTTATTCACACCAAAATAAAGCGGCATGAAGTATCCCTTGTTGTCAGTAGATGCCTGCCGGTGTAAATATGCACATGGAGGCATAAAAAGATGCAGTGGCTTTTTCTAAGTGTGCCAAAAACTATCCCTTTTTTGTGTATGATGGGTTGTGTATGTGTAGGCTTGGATGGAAGTAAGGTGATGGTGGATAGATGTTATTAGTAGTAGCTAGTGTACAGCAGGTGATGGCTGACTAATGTCCCTAGTGTACAGCATGAGATGGTGGAGTTATGTCAATAGCATACAGCAGGAGATGGGGGACTGGTAGTAGTTTTTTTTTTATTAAATTTGAAAATGTTTCAATGAAGTTTTTTAATTTTGAAATAAAAATAAAAATTCAATTATATGGTTCTTTGACTTGTGATGCTGACATGTATGGGTTGTGTATGCGTAGACCTGGCTGAAACTACCAGCAGAACATGTCATAGTGGCTTATTGGAGAAAGTTCTAGCAGTCTGCCTAAAGCAGACGGTTGGGAAACCATTAAAATTAATTCAAATTTGGCCAGCCAGGTCATGTCACAGTGTTTATTTGAACGCAATAAATTTGAATTTTGGAATCACACTGAGACCACAGTAATGGAGCAAAACTTTTCTTCGGACATGTATTGTCCCTGGCCGTAGCTATTACATCACTAATCAACCGTGGCATGCACTGTTCTGCACATAGACAAGTTCATAGAGTGGTCCACCCTCTCCGACACATGATTGTGCAAAGCATGGATGGCTTTCTTTGCAAAATAATGATTAGGTATGCACGACCTGGACTGGCCACACCCCTTAGTTGCCTGAAGGCCGTGGAGTCAACAAGATGGTATGGGAGGGCACAACACAGATGAGGCAAATCCCAAAAGTGCCACAGCATATTGCCAGGTTCTCTGCATTAGGTAAGGTGGAAAAGAAGTTCCACACATGAGAATATCGGACAGAGACTGCACCACCTGACTGTGCCCCTACTCTCAATGTTTTTTTAACGAAACCTGAACCGGCAACAGCGTCCTTGTCACCTGAGCTCATCAGACCAGCAGCCCTATGCCTGTTATGCCTCACAGGTTATCTTCCCCTACCTCGGCTATGCTCTTCTTGCTGACACTGTCACTACCCTCCTGCTCTGAACATGTCACCTCACATCCAGGTGGTTCCCACATCCTGTCCAACATCACATCATCGTCAACATCAAACTCATCATCGTCCATTCCACTGCTCTCTGCATGGACTTCTTGGGCTCCTTACTCCCCCACAGCATAGCCAACTTGACACCTTACAGTTTCCCCACCATGCCTACCACCACCAGTCCGGCTTGTGCTGTGCTTAACCACTGAATCTACCTCCACCATCTTGCCAACACACTCCAAAGCTTGACTGCCCCCACACAACTCCTCTTAGTGGCTAGTGCTATCCGTCTCCAAAGCAACAAGGAATGGTGGCAAAGCCGGAGATGAGGAAGCACAACATCTAGGATGGACCTTTCTACTTCCCCATGTGAGTGTAAACATGAAGGAATCCACTGACCGGTGGCTCAAGAGGAGGCAGGAAGAAGCGCTTTCTTGCGCGGATGCCGTCTTCTTGAGAGGAGCTGAATATACAGTACCTAGACGGTGAGTGCAGGATTGTCTTTATTCTTAGCTCATAATTTTGCTACCTGTACTAGTACTGCCTCGAACATTGTTGCTGGCAGAGAACATGGCCCTCTATCCTGTTCATAAACTCGTTTTTCAGACATTTTTTAGGATTGCTTTTATCCTTTTTAGGTGATTTTCACCAACCTACTTGTCAATTCTAAGTTTCAACGTTTTGAACACTTTTTGCACGGCAGAGATGACAGCACAATGAGTACTAAAGGTGTTTGCAGAACAATATTAAAAGCTCCAGTATCGTATAACACTACAGGCTAGATATTTGTAACTTCAACACGCTTTTTGGGTGGCATAGGAGACAGCACAATGAGTACTGAAGGTGTTTGCAGAACAATATTAAATGCACCAGAACTGCACAACACTACAGTCTAGATATGTGTAACTAAACCCCTTAAAGACTCAGCCCATTTCACCTTAAGGACACAGCCAATTTTATTTTTGTGTTTTTGTTTTTTTCCTCCTCGCCTTCTAAATTTCATAAATCTTTTATGTTTCCATTCCCAGACCCATATGAGGACTTGTTTTTTGCGTGACCAGTTGTACTTTGTAATGATGTCACTCATTTTACCCTAAAATGTATGGTTAAACCCCCCCAAAAAAATTTGTGTAAGGAAATAAAAAACATTTTTTTTTCAAAATTTGGGGGGTTTAGTTTTCGCGCTGTAAACTTTACGGTAATAATTACATGTTTTCTTTATTCTCTGGGTGAATAGGATTAAAATGATACCCATGGTTACAAACTTTTTTTTTACAAAATCAATATGTAAAAAATTGCCCTATTTTGACCACCTCTAACTTTTTTATTTTTCCATATTCAGGGATGCGTGAGGTGATTTAAAACTTTATTGGGGGAGGGTATTTTTCACCTTTTTTTCACATTTTTTAAACTTTTACTTTTTACATTTATTTTACACTTTACATCATTATATTGCTAATACTGTTTGGTGCTATGCATGGGGCATAGCACTGATCAGTATTATCTGCGATCTTCCGCTCTGGTCTGCTGGAAGGCAGATTAGTGCAGAAGACTGCAGGAGATGGATGGAGGCAGGTGAGGGGACCTCCATCCGCCATCTTGCTTGATCTGATCCCTGCGGCAGTGCCGTGGGCGATCAGATCAGCCATTACAAGTGCCGCACTGCTACAGATGCCGTGATCTGTATTGATCACGGCACCTGAGGGGTTATTGGCAGACATCAGCGCAATCGCTGATGTCTGCCATTTCCAGCGGGTCTGTAGCTGCTGCTGTGGCCAGGACCCGCCGGGAATGAAGCGAGCGCAGCTCCTGTGCTCGGGTCACAGCCGTGCCGTAAATGTATTGCGCCGTGTGGTAAGTGATGCTATGCAGCGCCATATATGGCACATGTCCTTAAGGGGTTAAACATGCTTTTTGCATGGCAGGTATGACAGCACAATGAGTACTGAAGGTGTTTGCGAAACAATTTTAAATGGATCAGAACCGAATAACACTACAGGCTAGAATTGTGTAACTTCAACACGCTTTTTGGGTGTCAGGAATGACAGCACAGGGCGTACTAAAGCTGTTTGCGGAAATCTATTATATTCACCACTGTGTTGACAGGCCCTATAGGTACCACTTGAATATGCTTTGTGGGTGGGTGGCACAGATCATTTCACCTCACTGGAGCTGGTTCAGGAACACTATTCAATTCAGGTATATGCAGGTATGGATATATAAAGAAAATCCAGCTCACCTCCTTTTGTTTGTACATGGACCTGCACTCAGACTCACAGTGTCCAATCAATGCATAAAAAGAACGGATGATCCAGAACTGAAGAAATTGCAGCTTTATTGTAGAAAGTGCACAGATGAGACCATGAATATAAAAGAGAAGCCTGAGAGAGGACCCCTATTGTGTACATGATAAAATAATTTTAATAATGGAACAAAAGTTCTCTACGTAAATTTAAGCCATTTGGCATCCTAGAATCCAAGGTAAATTGCCAAAAGGCCTCTCTATCCATGAACTTACATTGAATGTCTCCTCCTCTCATATTCATGTGCACTTTCTCAATAGCATACACTTGAATGGCCCGAATTTCCCTATTGTGTGCTTGAATGAAATGTAATGATGCACTGGAACGGTTTCTTATACTTGTGTTGGTGATGTCATTGACATGTACTAGGAGGCGAGTCTTCATTTTCTGTGTAGTGCAACCTACATATTTCTTGCAGCATTCCTGACATTCGATGACATACATGCAGTTAGTGGTGTTACAATTGAGATGGTTTTTAATTTTATAAGTTTTAGTATAGTCAGCATTACTGAAACTCTTGTACGATCTAACAAATTTGCAGGTGAGGCAAGTAGTGGAACCGCACCTGTAAAAACGTGTGTTGCGTAGCCATGAAGATTATTTTTTAGTTTCAGAAGTGACAGTACTTGGGGGCAATGGGTCCCACAGAGTCTGTGCTTTTTTAGGGACTACTCTGCATCCTAATGTTAGTATAGATGACATACACTCATCATCTGTTAAAATATGTAAATTATTGTGTATTATATGTTTGATGTCTCTGAATTGTGGTGTATGTGATACTCAAGACCGGAGCAGGGAGTACTTGTGTCTCAGTTTTTATGTTCTTTGGATGACATGTTAGTAAACTTTCTCTTCTCTAGTTACTAACCCGATGGAATGCTTGTTGTATAGTTTCTTTTTAGTCTAGTTAATTCACCTACTGGTATAGCTTTGATAGTGTGTGGTGGGTGATTGGAATCTGCTCTAAGAACTCTTTCGCCTGAAAGGGGTTTGCAATAGGTGGCTGTCATCACGGGCTGTCCAGAAATTCCCCGCAAGTCCAAGAATTCCGCACTGTCAAAATGTAGCTCAAATGTAAATCTGAGATTAAACAAATTGGAGTTGAGATAGTTCACAAAAAGTTGTACGGGATAGACGTCCCCCCTCCAAATGAGGAAGAGGTTGCCTATGTACCTCATGTGATGAGAAAATGGGTTTGAAACAGAAAAAATAAACAACTCCTCCCTGTGCAACATTGTAACATTCACGAGAGTGGGCGAATGCCTGGCCCCCATCAAAACTCTGCTGGATTGGAGATAAAACACTTTGTCAAATGTAAAGAAATTGTGGGTATTAAGAAACCATGTTACTCTAAAAATAAAGTCAATGAAATCCCGGGTGTAAGCACTATAATTACATCTCCCAGGGTATGCTAGTATATAAAAAGGTGACATTGAATGATAGCCAATGCCATTCTGGTTGCCACACTACATACTGGAGGTTGCCTAAGACATCCTTGGAATCTTGCAGACCCTCTTTACCAAAGGTTGGAGTAGCTGATTGAGCCACATAGACAATCTCTCCAGCAAAAATCCTTTTCTGGAGACAATGGGCCTTATCGTTAATGGATTTAAACCTTTATGGGTTTTGGGTAATGCAAACATGACCGGTATTTTGGGATGCTCCACATATAAATATTCAGCTTCCTTCTCTTTCAATACTCCACATGCTACCCCATCGGACAGTAAAGTTTTCAATGCAAGCTGAAAAGATTTGGTGGGATTACAGTTTAGAGGACGGTACACATTTGAATCAGCTAGTAATTGCTCCATAGACTGTACATTTACGAGGATTCCGAGGATACAAAATCAGAGAGTTACAACAAGCATTCAATTGGGTAGTAACAAGAGAAGAGAAAGTTTACTAACACGTCATCCAAAGAACATAAAAACTGAGACACAAGTACTCCCTGCTCCGGTCTTGAGTATCACATACACACCACAATTCAGAGACATCAAATGTATAATACACAATAATTTACATCTTTTAACAGATAATGAGTGTATGTCATCTATACTAAAATTAGGATGCAGAGTAGTCCCTACAAAAGCACAGACTCATTTATGGCTACGCACCACAGGTTTTTGCAGGTGCGGTTCCACTACTTGCCGCACCTGCAAATTTGTTAGATCGTACAAGAGTTTCAGTAATGCTGACAATATTAAAACTTATAAAATTAAAATCCATCTCAATTGTAACACCACTAACTGCATGTATGTCATCGAATGTCAGGGATGTTACAAGAAATATGAAGGTTGCACTACACAGAAATTGAAGACTCGCTTCCTAGTACATGTCAATGACATCACCAACACAAGTATAAGAAACCGTTCCAGTGCATCATTACATTTCATACAAGCGTACAATAGGGAAATTCGGGCCATTCAAGTGTATGCTATTGAGACAGTGTACATGAATATGAGAGGAGGAGATATTCAATGTAAAATCATGGATAGAGAGGCCTTTTGGCAATTTACTTTGGATTCTAGGATGCCAAATGGCTTAAATTTGCGAAGGGAACTTTTGTTCCATTATTTAAATGATTTTATCATGTACACAATAGGGGTCCTCTCTCAGGCTTCTCTTTTATATTCATGGTCTCATCTGTGCACTTTCTCATTATTTCACATTTTATTATGAATGTATTGTTTCTATCATCTGTTTTGCACTGTTTTTGCACAAATCCTCTACATGTATACTTGTAATACACATTCACTTGAACAAATGTCTACAGAGTATTTGAATACATTTTATGTACTTTGTACTTCGTTCACACTTTAATGTGTTTTTTTCAGTGAGTACATCCATTTTCAGCCATGGTAGCTTTGACTTTCATTTTTATTTTGTGTGCACTGATAAGGCAGTACAGTGTGAAGTACTCATTGTTCCTGTTAGTTCCATTCATCAATATATATCATATGTAATAATATATATCTATGTCGGAACCTATGCTACTTGTCATACATTTTGGTTTTAATTGGTATCTATGATGTTCCACAATGTAGCTGTGTGCTACTTTTAGATTATTTGACTCGCCTTTGAAGTGGGCTATTTAAATGTGATATGAGACGATCTCTGTATCTTTTGACAAAGAACGCATGCGCTTCGGGTCTGATTACAGGCGACCACGGGGCAGGCGGCGTGTGACATCACGCTTCCACCCCCATGTGACGTCATGCTCCCCCCCAATGCAAGCCTATGGGAGGGGGCGTGACAGCTGTCACGCCCCCTCCCATAGGTTTGCACTGAGGGGCAGAGCGTGCCATCACACGGGGGCAGAGGCGTGACGTCACACGCCGCCTGCCCCGTGGTCGCCTGTAATCAGACCCAGAGTGAACATGCTCCGGGGACTGATTTTAACATGGGTGCTACGTGCAAGATCACGGGAGTCCCCAGCGGCGGGACCCCCGCTATCAGGGATAAGATGTCTAAGCGCTGGAGTACCCCTTTAAGGACTCAGCCCATTTGGGCCTTAAGGACAATTTTATTTTTACGTTTTCGTTTTTTCCTCCTCACCTTCAAAAAATCATAACTCTTTTATATTTTCATCCACAGACTAGTATGAGGGCTTGTTTTTTGTGCGACCAGTTGTCCAATGTAATGCCGTCATTCACTTTACCATAAAATGTATTGCGCAACCAAAAAAATACTATTTGTGGGGGGAAATTAAAAAGAAAACCGTAATTTTGCTAATTTTGGAAGGTTTCGTTTTCACGCCGTACAATTTACGGTAAAAATTACATGTGTTCTTCATTCATTGGGTCAATACAATTAAAATGATACCCATGATAACATACTTTTCTGTTACTGTTGCGCTTAAAAAAAATAGCAAACTTTTTAACCAAATTAGCACATTTAAAATCCCCCTATTTTGAAGACCTATAACTTTTTCATTTTTCTGTATAAGCGGCAGTATGAGGGCTCATTTTTTGCGCTGTGATCTGTACTTTTTATTGATACTATATGCTTATATAAAACTTTTTATCAATTTTTTATTCTTTTTTTTTTTTGAATGAAATGTTATTTAAAAAAAAGCTGCTATTTTGGACTTTTTTTTTTTTTTTTACGTTCACGCCGTTCACCATATGGTATCATTAACATTTTATTTTAACAGTTCAGATATTTACGCATGTGGAGATAGCAAATATGTACATGACATTTTTTTTTTTACACTTTTTGGGGGTGAAATAGGGAAAATGGGACAATTTACGTTTTTATTGGGGGAGGGGGTTTTTCAATTTTTTTTTACTTTATTTTTTTATTTTTATTTTTCCACTTTAATAGTCCCCATAGGGGACTATTTATAGCAATCATTCCATTGCTAATACTGTTCAGTGCTATGTATAGGACAAAGTACTGATCAGGGTTATCGGTAATCTTCTGCTCTGGTCTGCGGGAAGGCAGATCAGAGCAGAAGATGCTGGGAAGGAAGATATATCCAAAACAAACTATGCCAACATAATGTCACTTTTTGATGTTACATCTAAAGCATGAAGTTGTACCTGTCCAGTCACATATTACTTATTTCAGGAACAATATTGGACGAAAACTAATTCAAGATTAGGGGTACATTTTTTATGAAAAGTAAAAAGTCAACTGAAAATTGCACGGAGAAGGAAAAGAAAGTTACAAGATAGGCAACCCTCATCCAAAGGTTCACCTCTAGTAACAGCAAATAGTAGCACACGGTACACATGGACAGTTTCCAGGGCATCTTCTTAGCAATAATCCAAGACACCCCTTTGCCAAGATGGCATATCACTCCCTTATATCTACCTCAAGCAATGAGGGGCACAATCATTTTTCCGGATCAATGTACACACAGTTCAGACATACAATAAAAGAAACAAGCAAAAAAAAAAAACACAAGCCCGAACAACACAACATAAGTGCAAGGAAAGCAGCAATAGTGTCAAGCAGGGAGCAGCATCAGGAGGACTCACTCTATGTTGGGAGGTCCAGGGAATTTTTCAAGGTCTGCACATCAGGAGGACGGCAAGTGTCTAGATTACTAGATCCGTTGTTGTATCGCCAACTCAAACATCCAAAGCTCATTATATATAGGGTTTTTAATACCAAACATGATGATCAAACCTTGTAGAACTTCAGATTATCAAGACATTTTTCCTGGTTCCCCCAATGTAGAGTGAGTCCTTCTGATATTGCTTCCCGCTTGCTGCATTCTTCCCATATTACCATATTTTTTTTCTTGTTTTGTTTATTTTTTATCTGGACCAGATGAAAGATCTAGGAAGATGTCTGCACCCTCCATTGCTTAAGGTGGATATCTGAGGATAGAGGAGAATTATATGCCATCTTGGCCAAGGGGTGTTGAGAATTGTTGCCAAGGGGATACCCAGAAGGGCTGGATTAAATTGGTCTGGTGTAGTGTTGACTTCCAAAGTGATGTCATGAGTGCGGCCCTTTATATTTTACCTTGGGGTCCTCTTTTCGAAATGTACACTTTTGATGCAAAGATAGATGAAAATAATCAACAGGATTCTCCATTCCGATTTAATGATGATGTTCAAGTGGTTTTAAATATGGCTTCCTATGCAGATCTGTATTCAAACGGGAGACATTCCAGAACAAGTAATAACATAACGTAGTATCCCATTGCCTCCATAGGCTTCAATGTACTGATTTACACAGAAAGGATTTATCACTCCCATTCGGCAGATCAGCAACACTTTGTCAACCAAAGTTTATTTTCTTGTAGATATTGGAGCCCTGGATTTGTTAAATGTTCTTGTTCTTTTTCTCCTGACTAATAAACGTCTCCTTTGAAGTATCTACAATTTATTTAAAGATGTATGCTGCCATGAGCCACTTATTTCAACACGTTCACCTCAGGAGTTACCTCACAGCCTCAATTAGTACTACAAGGCTTCTTCCTTTAAAATCAATTTAAAGATTAATTTGTTTAATATAACTTTAAATTGCTTCCAAGATAATTTATGCTCGGGATCTCATTGTACAGTACCATCTTAATGTTTTGCTCTACGGTCTCTGCAGTCTTTAAGTAGAACATTTAAATTGGGATTCTTTTTTTATTTGCATGAAAGGTAATAAAACTAAATTGTATTGATTTTGCGCGCTGGATAATAGTGACGACAATCTGTCAGGCCATACATTTTCTGAATAATATATGACGTACAGATTAAAACTTGAAGTAGGTTAATGAGAAGGTTTTTTTTGGATTGCGCTATCTATCAATCTACAAGGCATTCGGGAAGTCTTCAGACCCTTTTGCCTTTTTCACATTTTGTTTGTGCACAGAATAAAAAAATTTCCTCCCATCATTCTGTCCTCAATACACCATGGCAAAGTGAAAACAGAATGTCAGGAATCTTTGCTAATTTATTGAAAAGGAAAAATTAAAATATTACATTGACATACGTATTCAGACCCTTCTTAGTCGAGGCCCTTCAGCTTGGGGCATGCCTTTGGCAGCGATTACAGCCACCAATCTTTTTGGGGATGAGGCCACAAGGTTTACACACCTAGATTTGGGAATTTTCTTCCATTATTCTCTGTGGATCCTCTCAACCTCTGTCAGGTTGAATGAGGACCATCGGTGGAAGCCATATTTAGGTCTCCATAAAGATGTTTTTAATGAGTTTAAAGGGGTACTCCAGTGGAAAACATTTTTTTTTTAAATCAATTGGTGCCAGAAAGTTAAACAGATTTGTAAATTACTTCTACTTAAAAATCTTTATCCTTCCAGTACTGATCAGCTGCTGTATACTACAGAGGAATTTATTTTCTGTCTGACCACAATGCTCTCTGCTGACACCTCTGTCCATGTCAGGAACTGTCCAGTGCAGGAGCAAATCCCCATAGCAAACCTATCCTGCTCTGGACAGTTCCTGACATGGACAGAGGTGTTAGCAGAGAACACTGTGGTCAGACATAGAGCAGCTGATAAGTACTAAAAAAGGATTAATATTTTTAAATTTACAAATAATTTACAAATCTTTTTAACTTTCTGGCACAAGTTGATTAAACATTTTTTTCCCACTGGAGTACCCCTTTAAGTCAGGGCTCTGGCTGGGGCCTGTCAAGGACATTCCCAGAGTTGTCCCTAAGCCTCTCTGGTCTTGGCTGTGTGCTTTGGGTCATTGAACTGTGGAAGGTACAGTAGACTTTCAGCCCACTCTAGTTCAAGTTCTCATTAAGAATATCTCTTTACTTTTATTCTTTCAGCTTTTTTTAACCCCTTAAGGATGCAGGACGTAAATGTACGTCCTGGTGAGGTGGTACTTAACGCACCAGGACGTACATTTACGTTCTTAGCATAACCGCGGGCATCGGAGCGATGCCCGTGTCATGCGCGGCTGATCCCGGCTGCTAATCGCAGCCAAGGACCCGCCGGCCATGGCCGACGCCTGCGATCTCGCGGGCGTCCGCCATTAACCCCTCAGGTGCCGGGATCAATACAGATCCCGGCATCTGCGGCGGTTCGCGATTTAAATGAACGATCGGATCGCCCGCAGCGCTGCTGCGGGGATCCGATCGTTCATAACGCTGCACGGAGGTCCCCTCTCCTTCCTCCGTGCGGCTCCCGGCGTCTCCTGCTCTGGTCTGTGATCGAGCAGACCAGAGCAGGAGATGACCGATAATACTGATCTGTTCTATGTCCTATACATAGAACAGATCAGTATTAGCAATCATGGTATTGCTATGAATAGTCCCCTATGGGGACTATTCAAGTGTAAAAAAAATGTAAAAAAATGTAAAAGTAAAAGTAAAAAAAAAGTGAAAAATCCCCTCCCCCAATAAAAAAGTAAAACGTCCGTTTTTTCCTATTTTACCCCCAAAAAGCGAAAAACTTTTTTTATAGACATATTTGGTATCGCCGCATGCGTAAATGTCCGAACTATTAAAATAAAATGTTAATGATCCCGTACGGTGAACAGCGTGAACGAAAAAAAATAAAAAAAGTCCAAAATTCCTACTTTTTTAATACATTTTATTAAAAAAAAAATTATAAAAAATGTATTAAAAGTTTTTTATATGCAAATGTGGTATCAAAAAAAAGTACAGATCATGGCGCAAAAAATGAGCCCTCATACCGCTGCTTATACGGAAAAATAAAAAAGTTAGAGGTCATCAAAATAAAGGGATTATAAACGTACTAATTTGGTTAAAAAGTTTGTGATTTTTTTTAAGCGCAACAATAATATAAAAGTATATAATAATGGGTATCATTTTAATTGTATTGACCCTCAGAATAAAGAACACATGTCATTTTTACCATAAATTGTACGGCGTGAAAACAAAACCTTCCAAAATTAGCAAAATTGCGTTTTTCGTTTTAATTTCCCCACAAAAATAGTGTTTTTTGGTTGCGCCATACATTTTATGATATAATGAGTGATGTCATTACAAAGGACAACTGGTCGCGCAAAAAACAAACCCTCATACTAGTCTGTGGATGAAAATATAAAAGAGTTATGATTTTTAGAAGGCGAGGAGGAAAAAATGAAAACGTAAAAATTAAATTGTCTGAGTCCTTAAGGCCAAAATGGGCTGAGTCCTTAAGGGGTTAAACTCTGAAGGGTCTTCCTTTCCCTGCCACTGAAAAATATCCCCACAGCATGATGTTGCCACCACCATGCTTTACTGTAGGAATGGTATTGGGTAGGTGATCAGCAGTCCCTTGTTTCCTCCAGACATGACAATTAGAATTGAGGCCATAAAGTTCAATGTTGGTTTCATCAGACCAGAGAATCATGTTTCTCACAGTCAGAGAGTCCTTCAAGTGCTTGTTTTGTAAACTCCAGTCAGATTTCATGTTTCTTATTTTTGGCCACTGTACTATAAAGCCTAGAATAGTGGAGTCCCCTTCAATAAATGAGCAATAAAGCATACAAGGTATACCTTGCTTCTCAATATGTACAGGAGCAGAGACTTGTCCTTCACAGCTCCTGAATGTAGCTTCCAAGGCGTTCTACCGTACTACACCAATAGCTTCTTGTGACATATGTAGCACACTGCCAATGTAGTCAGCAGTGGCTACACCTGTATTTCTCCTGCTCCCCCAATAACATGCATGCTATGCTGAGTATGTATATATTTTTCATGGGATAAGGAAAAAAAGAGTCTGTAAAACAACTTTAAAATCAGCTTTTCTCCCCAACTCTGAAATGGCAGCATATGCAGTCCGGTTTACAGGATTGTCAAAAGGCAATAATACTTAAAGGGGTACTCCGGCGCTAAGACATCTTATCCCCTATCCAAGGGATAGGGGATAAGATGCCTGATGGCGGGGGTTCCGCTGCTGGGGACCCCCGTGATCTTTCATGCAGCACCCCGTTACCATCAGCCCCCAGAGCATGTTTGCTCCGGGTCTGATGACTGCCGATCACGGGGTTGGAGTATTGTGACGTCACAGCTCCACCCCCCATGTGACATCACGCTTTTCCCCCTCAATGCAAGCCTATGGGAGGGGGCGTGACAGCTGTCATGCCCCCTCTCATAGGCTTGCATTGAGGGGGCAGAGCCGTTATGTCACAATACTCCGGCCCCATGATCGGCAGTCATTTGACCCAGAGCGAAGATCGTGAGTCATCAGACCAGGAGATAACATGCTCTGGGGGCTGATGGTAACGGGGTGCTGCGTGAAAGATCACGGGGGTCCCCAGCAGTGGGACCCCCGTGATCAGACATCTTATCCCTTATCCCTTGGATAGGGGATAAGATGCCTTAACACCAGAGTACCCCTTTAAGTATTATTGCCTTTTGACAATTCTGTAAACCGGACTGCATATGCTGCCATTTTAGAGTTGGGGAGAAAAGCTGATTTTAAAGTTGTTTTACAGACTCTTTTTGTCCGTTGGATAGGGGATAAGATGTCTTAGCGCCGGAGTACCCCTTTAATATGAGTTAATATTGACATTTATTGGCAAACCCTGACTTTGCCTATAAATTTTGCACACATATAGATTATTAGGCATTTGGAAAAGCCCTTTTTGTTGGAAGGGTATCACACTGACTCTAACCCTGAAAATGTAACTTAAGCATAGTCCACACAATGGTTAAGAAAAAATCCTAAAATTACTGCAATATAGCTTACACAGTCCAGACAACTGTTTTCATTGTCCTATAATGAATCTGTGATTAAAAGCTAAAAACCTCACTAAAAAGTGACGTTCTTCCCCCAAACAAGAATTAAACTTGCCAAGTATATTAGCAGACTATCCCAATTCCTCTCAAGACAAAGACATGGAATACTTGGTGTTTTTTTTTTCAAGAAAACAATATAATTCCACCCACTATGAACATATGGAACCCCTAGGCTTTGGCTCCTGTCAGTATCCTGATTATGTGGGAGGACAAGTGGACATACAAGGTCATAGAGTTGCCGTTAAAAGGGATGTGTCTTATTCTCACAGCTGTTACATAATGACCTATTTTTTTTGTTACTTTAACACAAGACAACCTATGCATGATATTCCTTGTGCACCTATACATAAAACAATGAATATTATTACATTTTATATACATTTTTTTCTCAATTTTTCCACCTCATTTTTCTTTTCTTTCCTTTTTCCTTTTTGTCCCTTTCTACTGTCACTTTTTGGGGTATTGATTCTTATCGAAAATACCCAATGGTATATGAAGGCTCATTTTCAGAATTGTTCTATTGAAACTAATGTAAACAAGCTCCAGTTTGGCTCCTATGCCATGAGGCCCAGATTGTGGAGGCTGCATTGATGGTTGGCCTTCTCAAAGCTTCTCCCATCTGCACACAAGATCTTTGGATCTCAGCCACAATGACCATTGGGATTTTGGTCACCTCTCTTACCAAGACTCTCTTACCTCAATCACTTACTTGGTGGGGTGGCAGCTCTAGGAAGAGTCCTGGGTGTTTCAAAATTCTCCCATTTAAGAATTATGGAGGCTAATGTGCTCATGGGAGCTCTCAGTGCAGCAGAATTTGTTTTGTACCATTCTCCAGATCTGTGGCTTTACACAATCCTGTCTTTGAGCTCTACAGACAGTTCTTTCCTACTTATGGCTTGATTTTTGCTCTGATATGCATTATCAGATTTAATACCTTATATATATCCGTTTTTCTGTTTTTGTCAATTAGTTTTTATCCTCCTCCCCTTTTAAAAACCACAACCCTTTCAATTTTCCACCTACAGACCCATATGAGGGCTTGTATTTTGCGCCACCAATTGCACTTTGCAATAACATCAGTCATTTTACCAAAAAATCTATGATGAAACAAAAGAAAATTATTTGTGGGACAAAATTGAAAAAAAACTAAACATAATTTTGTAACTTTTGGGGGCTTCCGTTTCTACGCACTGCACTTTTCGGTACAAATGACACCTTATATTTATTCTTTAAGTTAATACGATTAAATTGATACCCATCTTATATAGTTTTGATTTAGTTTTATTTCTTGTGAAAATGATATCTGTTTGCACAAAAATTTGTACGTTTAAAAATATCCTCTTCTGACCCCTATAACCTTTTTATTTTTCCGCATACAGGGCGGTAAGGGCTCATTTCTTGCATTTTTGTTTTGATGGGACTTTTTGATCGCTTTTTCTACATTTTTTCATGGTATGCAAAGTAACCAAAAATACGAAATTTTGGAATTTTTTACATGTACGTCATTTGGATATTTACACACGCGGCGACACCACATATTTTATTTTTTCATGCTTTTTTTTTTATGGGAAAAGGGTGGTGATTCAAACTTTTATTAGGAAAGGGGTAAATTACATTCATCAACTTTTTTTTTTACTTTTTCACTTTTCACTATAGGGGACTATAACATGCAATCTTCTGATTGCAGACACTGATCAATGCTATGCCATAGCACAGCACTAATCAGTGTTATCGGCACTCTGTGCTCCAGCCTGGATCTCAGGCATGGAGCAGTAGTTTGCTGATTGGACGCCGAGGAGGAAGGTAGGGACCCTCCTCGTGTCTTCTTAGCTGATCGGGACATTGTGGTTTTATCGCGGTGATCCTTATCAGCTCTGCTGAGCTGCCGAGAAGCATTTTTTTACATTTTAGACACGGCGATCAACTTTGATCGCCGCGTCTAAGGGCTTAATACCGGGCATCCCCGCGATATGTGATGTCTGGTATTAGCCTTGGGTCCCGGCCATTGCACAGTGCCGGGACAGACCCGCTATGATGCGGGGTCAGCGCATGACCCCATGTTATAGCACGGGAGCGGGCACAAGGGGTACAGGTACGCCCTGCATCCTTAAGAGGATATACGTGGCTTCCAAATTATGCGTGTCTTTCCCAGTTATGTCCAATCAATTGAATTTACCACAGGTGACTCTGATCAAGGTGTAGAAACATTTCCAAGATGGTCAAGAGCAATGGGAGGCCCTGGAGCTAAACTTCAAGTGTCATAGCAAAGGGTCTGAATACTTGTGTCCATGTGAAATTTTAGTTTGATATTTTGTAATATTCTTGTGTAATATTCTGTTTTCACATTCTCATTATGGGGTATATGGGGTATTGAGTGCAGAGTGATAAGGGGGAACAAAAGCACTTTAACATAACAAAAGAGTATAAAGACTTTCTGAATGCTTTAAAAATACATTTTATTTTATTGTTTTAATTAGCAATAGCATGAGCATGAAGTAGTTATTATTATTATTTGAATTCTTTTAACCCAAATTATAAATATTATCAATATTTATTCCTTTGTGTACTTAATTAATTTAAATAATATACTTTAATATACTTTCCGCAAATGGATGTTCATTAACGTCCATTTGCGGCTCCCAGGGTATGACGCGCACTCAGCAGGTGAGCATGCATCATACCCAGTGGGCCCTGGTTGCTATAAGCAACCAGGACCCACGGCTTATCCTGGACATCACCGATCGGGCTGATGCCCGGCATTAACCCTTTAGACGCGGCGATCAAAATTGATCGCCGCGCCTAAAACGAAAGTAAACAATGCTGGTTAGCTCAGTGATGCTGTCCAGGACTGCCGCAGTGAAATCGCGGCGTCCCGAACAACTTGCAGGATGCGAAGAGGATCCCTACCTGCCTCCTCACTGTCCGATCGCCGAATGACTGCTCCTGAGATCCAGGAAGGAGCAGTCAAGTGGCGATAACTCTAATCAGTGTTATGCTATTGTATAACAGGGATCAGTGTATTCAGTGTGTGCAATGTTATAGCCCCCAATTGTAGCTATAGCATTGCAAAAAAAAAGTGTAAAAAAAAGTTAATAAAGATGATTTAACCGCTCCCCTAATAAAAGTTTGAATCATACCCCTTTTCCCATAAAAAAAAACTGTGTTAATAAAAATAAGTATATATGTAATATCACCGCGTGCGTAAATGTCCGAACTATAAAAATATATCATTAATTAAACTGCACAGTCAATGGCGTACTCGCAAAAAATTCCAAAGTCCAAAATTGCTTATTTTTTGTAACTTTTTATACCATAAAAAAATTTATAAAAAGTGATCAAAAAGTCTCATCAAAACAAAAATGATACTGATAAAAACTTCCAATCACACAAAAAATGTGCCCTTATACCACCCAGTATATGGAAAAATAAAAAAGTTATAGGGGTCAGAAGAGGACATTTTTCAACATGTTAATTTTGGTGCATGTAGTTATACATTTTTTTTCAGTAGTAAAATAAAATCAAACCTATATAAATTGGGTATCCTTGCAACCGTATAGACCTACAGAAAAATTGCACTGTGCAGAAACGGAAGCTGCTAAAAATTACAAAAGGGCTTTTTTTTTTTTTTTTTTCAATTTTGCCCCACAAATATTTTTTTTTCCTGTTTCGCAGTAGATTTTGTGGTGAAATTATTAAAGGTATTACAAAGTAAAATAGTTGGCGCAAAGAACAAGCCCTCATATGGAAATTTCTGTGGGAAATTGTTCTGTGGGAAAGTGTTATGATTTTTAGGAGATGAGAAGGGAAAAAAAAGTGCAAAAATGAAAAATCTTCAAAGAGGGAAGGGGTTAATATATTTGATTTATTTACTTATTTCATTTAATATTAAACATATCTATTCGATTTTAACACTTATGTAAGCATACATTATTGCCGCATTTATGTTTCACCAGACCGTCTGTTCTAGGCTGATATTTTGTTATCAACACCGCATTTTCCTGCTACAGTACAATTCATACCACAAGTATAAAATTATATTACCTCACAGAAGTGATTCCAGAAAATACACAATTTTCCCCAGAACAGACTGTAGCACTTGTTTCTACAACGCACTAAGGCTCCATTCTATCTGTAAAAGTGAGCCTATATAATACATGATAGTAATATGAAGGAAATGAGGGTCATGTGACGGAAGCCGGGGATTAAGACAATAAGACCTGTCACCTGTTTTAATAAAGCTTAATGCAAAAAAATTGCTATAACTTTAAGAATGCAGCTTAGCCGACTTTAAAGCTTAGATTTTTATTTTTCTACTTTATGGCATGCTTCAAAACTACTTGGACAAATACAAAACAAGAATTACTGTGCACCATAAGTTATTTTAATATCCTGTAGTGGTGTATACTTCCAATGAAATCCCTAGGCTATTATTAAGCTTCCATGTTTGTGTGAAAATGTCAAGTTGTTTCGAGTGACTGCATACTCTAAATTATATATAACTGTTACTTTATAGCTAATAGGCACTAAAATTACCTTAAAACAGAAATGTAAAGTTGTATTTTCATCCTTTCTGACAGATAATAAAGCTTATTTATGGGACAATTTTTCATCTATTAGAACACATGTTCAGATATGGTTAAAATAATACATCAAATATTTAGACAAAAGCAGATAGAAAAAGTTCTGCCCAATAATTTGAGCGGCGCGTCCGCGGTTACAGTATGGTGTCGCAGCAAATTATGTTTGTGTTGCTTCATTTGTAAATGTTATGTGTTTCTCAATGAAATGATATTTATACCTCGAAATGAGATTTTGATGGCTTAATGATTTTCCGGCCCGCCAATAAAATACATGTACAAAGATTTTTTTTCATTCTTTTTCATGACAAGAGAAGGCACAAATAACTTTAATAACTGCTGTATTTTATACATATTCCAAAGTTCAAAATATAATAAAAATGGCTGGAAATTTCTCAATGGTAAATAGGTTGTGACCATATGAAAGTCATTCTGGGGCAAAATAAATTAGGTTTAATTTACATTAATTACAATATTAAAATATATAGACCATACATGTTGTTAATTTAAATGCATAAAAATTATTGTAATGTTTTTGTCTGAAGTTACATTAATGCAGAGTAATAGTGTTGACTGTACCTTAAAGGGGTTGTCCAGGGAATAGAACAGGTGCTGTCTCTACTGCTCCCTGATACTCACTTCTGCCCTCTTCTTGTCCAGGAACTACCGTATTTTTCGCCGTATAAGACGCACTTTTTCTTCTTCCCCAAAATTGGGGGGGGAAAGTTGGTACGTCTTATACGGCGAATACTTGCGGCCATCAACGGCCGGGACCTGCCGCTAATACAGGACATCATCGATCGCGGTGATTCCCTGTATTAACCCTTCAGACGCGGTGATCAAAGCTGACCACTGCGTCTGAAGCGAAAATAACACTTACCCGGCTGCTCAGTCGGGCTGTTCGGGACCGCCACGGTCAAATCGCGGCATCTCGAACTGCTTACAGGACACCGGGAGGGACCTTACCTGCCTCCTCAGTGTCTGCTCCATGCCGGGATCCCCTGCATGGCCGGCGCTCTCCTTCGACGACATCACGTCGTCGTGCACGCTGTCCTGTCATTGAATAGGAGCGGCGTGCTTAGCGACGTCATGACGGCGACGGAGAGCGTGGATCCCGGCGAAGAAGACGTCCGGAGCATCGGGGACACCACGGGGACGCGGTGACAGCCATGGAGCGACATCCAGGGCTGCGGTGACGAGCGGTGACGGGTCCGGAGCGGTGGGGACACGGGAGTACTACCTCCTATCCAGTGGTCTTCAACCTGCGGACCTCCAGATGTTGCAAAACTACAACTCCCAGCATGGTCCGAGCATGCTAGAAGTTGTAGTTTTTGCAACATCTGTGGGCCCGCAGGTTGAAGATCACTGTTGGGTTCAGAATCTTTTTTTTCCAGATTTTGGACCCCATAGCTGCATGATGTTGTGGTGACATCCTTCAGCTATTGGACGTCGCATACAGGTGAGGTTTTGCCTGCATGCGATGAATATGACTGTCATCTCTCGTCTTGTAAGGTATAGTTTCAAGATGAGGAGAGGGTAGAAGTGAGCACCAAGGAGCAGGAGAGACAGGACTTTTTCTGCTCCACGGACAACCTTTTTAAAGGGTACTTCCAAATTTAGAGATCATCTCCTACCCACAGGATAGAAGACAACAAGATGATCTTGGGAGTCTGACTCCTGGGACAACCATGGGACCCTGACTGGACCCACACCAATGCTGGAAATAAAAAAATAAAAAAAAGAGAAAAATTGTTCCTTGAAAGAAGGAACTTCCAAACTTTCCTTCATTGGGCTTCCAAGCATTGCTTAGCTCAGAGAGGGAACATTTCCTTCCATTCTCAGGATCATGGGAGTTGGTAACACTACTTCAAATTTTCCACCAAGTTACTGGAGTTCTGATTGAAAAGAAAAAAAAACAACTACAATACTTTTTAGCAATATTTTTGTTACAGTGGTCCCTTAATGGCAAGTTTATCACAGGGTGTTCTATTACAAGGGACTATAGCCATTATATGTAATCTGTGAGGATACTGATCAGCAGGGGATCAGATTTTCTTCAGAACCACATAAGGGGATATGTGGCATTACACGGGCCCGAATTTATCAAAGATTGTATACGGTAGAGCTATTTTCCCACGTTTATTTGGGTGGTGGGTTTGACTAGCGTGCATCTTATTTATCAAGAAGGTGCAGCAGCTCTGCTGTGGTGGGAAAAGCTCTACCACATACACTTTTTCTAGACACTTGAGAGGGAGGAAAGTAGACAATTTCCTGGGTCCTGAATTTGGCAGGTTAGGTGTTTTTACTTACTTTCACAGAGCTGACGGGACATTTTTACTTGCAAGTTAGATCTAAGGGGTTAAAGCCGGGCATCACCGGTGATGTCTGACATTAGAGATGGGTCCTGGTAGCCACCAGGACCACCCAGCTATGACAGGAGCTGAGCGCGTGTCATAGAAGGGGAGTGGGACGCTGTTGTCCACAAGAGGTTGAATTGTGGAAGGTAGAAGTGATTCTCACGCCTACTGGTAGGTGGTGTAGCTTTGTGCCTAAAAAAAAGTACCTTTGCACACAAAATAGCGACTTTTGACAAAAGTTGCAAATGATAAATACGTGACCACTGCAAGGTCAAAAAGAAAAAGTTCTACAGGTAGGCAAAAAGAGTGAAACTGTCTATATCAAATGGCGCATAAAAGTCGCTAAATATGCTGCTTGCGCCTGGACTGCGCCAAAACAAAGACAAAAAAAATGCTCTAAAAGCAATGATAAATCTCCCCAATAGTTCTCATTGGTACCAGGGGGCTGTCTGTGTAATGAACAGACCAAATGATTCCTCCAGAACAAAAAATTCCTTTAAAGCGCAACTGTCATGGAAATTGTACCCCCCCAGACTAATAACATGATAGTATAGATGATGATACGTGTAATGCAGCTATACTTTTGGCTTCTGTTTATCACTCTTTATCAGCAGGAAAATAGTTTTATCGTGCGGTCAGCAATAGTCGGATAGGCGTGGCTGGGGATCGTAATGCCCCACCTCCACCACGCTTATCCCCTGTAAGTGAGCGCTGGACCACTGTGTGATTGACACACAGCTCCCCCCCCCCTGATATCCATGATGTGTGGGCTGGCATGACTCCACTGAGCCTATACATATAATGTGCACCTTTTATGATATATGATATACAGAGCCCGTACTCCTCTTCTTTCTTCTCATTGTGCCGGAGACGCGCTGCTTCTGCTTTCACTATAGGCAGAGAGCTCGCTCCCTGCCTCTAACACTGCAGGCGCACTGAGCTGGCGGCAGACAATGGGAGCGAGCTCTCTGCCTGTAGTGAAAGCAGAAGCAGCGCGACTCCGGCACCATGAGAAGAAAGAAGAGGAGTACTGTACATCATATAACATAAAGGTGCACATTATATGTTTAGGCTCAGTGGAGTCACGCCGGACCGCACATCATGGACATCGGGGGGGTGGGGACCTGTGTGTCAATCACACAGTGGTCCAGCGCTCACTTACAGAGGATAGGTGGGGTGGAGGCGGGGCATTACGATCCCCAGCCACGCCTATCCGACTGTTGCTGACCGCACTATAAAACTATTTTCCTGCTGATAAAGAGTGATAAACAGAAGCCAAAAGTACAGCTGCATTACATGTATCATTATCTATACTATCATGTTATTAGTCTGGGGGGTATAATATCCATGACAGTTGCGCTTTAAAGCCATCTCAGAACAAAATAATTGAGATAGTTTAAACATGCAATAAAAGTCAGATTAGTCATGTTCCAGCAGCTGAGATTCTGTGTTGATGGGAACAAGAGTTTTTGAAAGTATTTAAAAAAAAAACTAGACCAGGTCTATTCCTAATAAATTTAGTGTGGTCCAAAATAGCTGGATTTCCCTTACATTGGCTTTGACTATACCTAAAATCAAAAAGCATTAGAGCAAACCTGATCAAATCATGTCAGGTGTCTTTTCAAGACGAGTTGCCCTGTGTGTGCATGAAAAGCAGTACTATTTCTGGCCATTATACAAATTGTATATGGTATTTTCCAGTAGATCTCTACCCTGCAGGCTTCAGCTATAGTTTGCAGTTCTCTTGGAGCTGTTGGACGGAGCTCCCTCCTTCCCTCTCCATAGACTCGTATTTCTTGTCTTGCAGAAACAGAACAAAGCTGAGCTGATTTTCAGAGAAGATTTGTGCAGCATGAGTGAGGCGGGAGGGAGGGAAAAAGGTTAATAACAGGAGAAAGAAGCATTTTTTTGTCAAATAAAATATATTACAAAGTTCCTTATGTTCGTTATACTATTGATCTCTGCAAAGCTTGTTCAAATGAAAATGCCTATTTACGGCAGTAAAAAAAAGGTTTAAGCATAGATTGAGAGAGCATTAAAAAATTATAAAAAATCACCAACCTCACCCAATGGTGGGTGATTTTTTATTTCTGTCTGAGCGGTATTTCCTGCAGGGTTGACCCATCAGAGGAAGCAGGAAGCTGCAGAGAGTAATCGGGAGAAGCCATCAATAGAACAACAGCTCCAGGGTTTGGGTCAGGTAGGAATCCATCCTTCTTTACTCCTAATGCATTTACTCCATTTTAAAAATAATTTTATTATTGGAATATCACTGGAGAATGTGTTCTTACTCTTGTAACCCTGTAGAAGCATATGGAAAATAACAATAAGATAAATATGTAGATAGATAGGTTGAGTGATATCATAGATAAATAGATATTAATTAGATTTTTTTTTCAATATATATTATAGTAAATCAAAAATTTAAATTACAAAAGTATGAAAGTAACATAAGATATAATAGAATAAATTTCAAAATGTATTTTCTGCCTAATTTTCTCACTTTCATTGGCTAATATCAGTTTATTATAAAACAAAAGGTATAATAAAAGTTTTGAATTTTTAACATAAAAATCTAAAAGTAAAAAAATAACTAAAATGAAATAAATGTCTTCTGAAAATAATCATGTAGAAAAGATTTCAAATTATAAAAAGTTTGCTAAAAATAAATAAAAATAAACATAAAAAATCTTATTGTCCACGGAAATTAATTCTTTCTTTTTAAATTTTTACGGTGAAAATTCAAACTTTATGAAGCCGATGGAAAGTTGACTGTTTCCTTTCGCCTGCGTTACATTTGACAACAAAAAAAAAACCTTTAACTATTTACAGATCAGGATTCCACTGGGATGAAACATTCTAAATAATAGAGTTTCCTGGCTGATCAGAATGAGATGCTCCTACACATGAAGTGTACAGTCTTAGCACCTACATGAAGCACCCAGCCTAAAACCGCCTGAGGCACAGAACTCAACCAATGTTCTGAAAAGCTCCTGTGTCTTCATGACAGCTCAGTTTGTTACCAGTTTGTCACCAAGTCATATACACATTGTACAATGCAAGCTATATAAAGACTAATTTCTGGTCATGTAATACGTGCTTCCATCCATACACTAAATCAGCATTCATTATTCATTCTTCTAAAAATAAAAAAATACAAAAAATAAAACTTTATTTTCTTGTCTCTGCAACCTTCAAACTTAACAGAAAGAAGAAAATAAAATCCAATAACAATGTAAAATAAAATTGATTATATTATATTTTAAAAATGTTGTAACTATTCAAATTTTTTACATTTTGAAATAACCATGGAAACAAAATCTAGTGCCAATATTTTGATGTCACTTCTCTTTTGTAAACCTTAAAGGGTATTCCGCCCCTAGACACCTCATCCCCTATCCAAAGGATAGGGGATAAGATGTCTGATTGCGTGGGTCCTGCCGCTGGGACCTCCACAATCTCTGTGCATCACCCAGTGTTATGACAGTTATCATCTGGAAGAGTACCCCTTTAACCCCTTAAAGGAGTAGTCCAGTGGTGACTCAGTGGTGAGCAACTTATCCCCTATCCTAAGGATAGGGGATAAGTTGCAGATCACGGGGGGTCCGACAGCTGGGGCCCCCTGCGATCTCCTGTACGGAGCCCCAACAGCCCGCGGGAAGGGGGCGTGTCGACCTCCGCACGAGGCGGCGGCCGACACGCCCCCTCAATACAACTCTATGGCAGAGCCGAAGCGCTGCCTTCGGCAATCTCCGGCTCTGCCATAGAGATGTATTGAGGGGGCGTGTCGGCCGCCGCTTCGGGCCGAGAGCCGGGGCCCCGTACAGAGAGATCGCAGAGGGGGCCCCAGCGGTCGGACCCCCCCCCCCGCGATCTCAAACTTATCCCCTATCCTTAGGATAGGGGATAAGTTTTTCACCACTGGACTACCCCTTTAAGGACGCAGGGTTGTTCCGTTTTTGCATTTTAATTTTTCCACATCACCTTCTAAAAATCATAACGCTTTAAATTTTGCACATAAAATTCCATATGATGGCTCATTTTTTGCGCCACCAATTCTTCTTTACAGTGACATCAGTCATTTTACCCAAAAATCCACGGTAAAACTGGGAAAAATTCATTGTGTGACAAAATTTAAGAAAAAATGCCATTTTGTTATTTTGGGGGCTTCCGTTTCTACTCAGTACATTTTTTGGTAAAAATTACACCCTATTTTTAATCTATAGGCCCATATGGTTAAAATGATCCCCTACTTATATAGGTTTGATTTTATCGTACTTCTGAAAAAATCATAACTACATGCAGGAAAATGTATAAGTTAAAAATTCTCATCTTGTGACCCCTATAACTTTTGTATTTTTCCGTGTACGGGCCGTTATGAGGGCTCATTTTTGGCACCGTAAGTTTTTATTGGTACCATTTTTGTATTGATCTGACTTTTTGATCGATTTTTATTCATTTTTTCATGATATAAAAAGTGACCAAAAATTTGGAATGTGGAATTTTTTTGCGCGTACGCCATTGACCGTGCGATTTAATTAATTATATATTTTTATAATTCAGACATTTCTGCATGCGGCGATACCACATATGTTTTATTTTTATTTACACAGTTTTTTATGGGAAAAGGGGGGGGGGGATTCAAACTTTTATTAGGGAAAGGGTTAAATGGCCTTTATTAACTTTTTTTTCCACTTTTTTTTTGCAGTGTTATAGCTCCAATAGGGGGCTATAACACTGCACACACTGATCTTTTACAATGATCCCTGCAAAGCCATAGCTTTGCATTGATCAGTGTTATAGGCGATTGATTGCTCAAGCCTGTATCTCATGCTTGGAGCAATCAAACGGCGATCGGATGCGACGGAGCAAGGTAAGGGGACCACCGCTCGCGTGCTAGCTGATCGGAACATCACGATTTTAATGCAATAGTCCCGATCAGCCCGACTGAGCTGCCGGGAAGCTTTAACTTTCATTTTAGATGCAGCAATCAACAGAAAGGAAATTCAAAAAGAAAAGAACTTCCTGTGGATCATAACAGCAGCTGATAAGCACTGGAAGGATTAAGATTTTCTGGCACCAGTTGATTTAAAAATTTTTTTTTCCAGTGGAGTACCCCTTTAACATTTACACAAACTGTGTGCTGTCAATTCAGAGACTACTAGAAGGTTTTTTATGTCTCCCCTGCTTAGTGTGGTCTACAAAGAAAGTTGTAATGTAAAACATTTGTTCTCTGGAACAAATGTTTTTCTGTTCCAGAGAATGCGTATGTGTGTGCTTTTATTTTATTTTTTTAAAGGGGTTTTCCAGTGAAAGACAACTTATCTACCATCCACAGTTTAGGAGATAAGTGTCTGATCATGGCAGTCCAACTGTTTGGACCTCCAATCTCCTGAATGGGACTCCGGATCTCTGAGAGAAGCATGTGCCATTTGCAGCAGTCCTATGGGAGCGCCAGAGATGCCCAAGTACAGAATTCTGGTCTCTTTGGTGCTCCAATAAAGAATATGCATAACACACTCCTCTCAAAGAGCTAGGATATCCAATCAGAAGATTGAGGGGGTCCCAGCAGATGGACATGCCACTATAAGACACTTAACCCCTATCCTGTAGCTAAGATAAATATAATAAATATGTATAAATATTTTTATAATATGTACGCATTATTGGGTATATGCAGGATTTTCTTAAGGATATATAGGAATAAATAATAAAAATAATACCAACATAGCAGGATCAAATGTAATACAATTCATAGTGGCTGGATAATACTGCCATAACGATATTAAATAAAAAAAATAAAACAATACACAGATCAATATTACCCCCCCCCCCCTACCATGACCTATAGACGTAGATATTGACTCTGCACAGACTCTGAAGACCATATAAGAGATTACAGTGCAGTTACATCTAGCAAATACAGGTGACATCTTCTCTAATCAGAGTCAGTTTAACAGTACCATCATGTATCTGCTGCTGCCCCAAATGTTCTCATAACTATAGGTACCCCCAATAAAAGAGTGCCCCAGATAGTAATAGTGCCCCACACAACAACAGCTCTCTGTATCAGCATTAACACAGTAATTATGCCCCCCTAAATGATTCCACTAAGTAACAGAATCCCCTTATATGCCGGCAGAGTTAAACTCTTAACCCAGTGCTCCCATACAGAAAATGTTCTTTTAGTTTCCTACAAATATAGTGCCTCACTAATGTCCCTTTATAGTAAAAGTGCCCTTAACAAAAAAAAAAAAAAAAAAAAAAAAAACAACAACAAAAAATACATACTCATTACTCATCTATACCCACTCCATCACATGGTGACCATGAAGGGTGCTTCTCAGCTGTAAGCCTTTTTTTGGGGCCATGTTAGTGTCATAGGGAGGTCGAAGCGATTACATCATTGCATCCTGAGGACATCCATACAGTCTAAAAGAGCCCAAGAGGTGGATAAAACAGTGAAATCAGCCCCAGAGTAAGCACCAGCTTGTATTCTTACAGGGAATCATTGGTTCCTACGATCTATTTGCTGGTTGTCTAATTTACGCGTCAAAGCTAACAGGTTGCTACCGAATTTAAATCTGAGCCAGTGTTTTCCAACCAGACCAGTTTCATCTTATATCATCACATCTTTAGGACTTCATATAAGCAGTTTAGTTTGAGAGATAGCATCCTGGCTACCTGCAGCTGCCTTTATTTGAAGCTTTAGAGCTAATTTCATACTGTCTTATCATTGAGATTGATGTAGAGCTCCTCATAGTGGTGGCTGCAGGCAGATCGTATGTTGTCTTTTAACTTCATGTCATAAAGATAGAGTATGTTAGCTTCATCAAGATATACTTAGACAATAATCATGTGATTACTTAAAAATTAAAATAGTATTCAAGAGTGAACATCCGTCTCCTCTCCTATTCTATCTATCTATTCATCCTACATCTATCTATCTATGTATCTCTCTATCTATCTATTTCTTTCATATTTATCAATTTATCTATCTATATATTTATCTATCTACAACCAAAGGATAAGTTGGCCAGCACTATTGATTCCAAACTATTATATGGACCTGGCTTACAGGTGCAAGCTGCTGGTCTAAATATACAGCAACAGGAGAATCCAGCAGCACACTGCTAGCACAAGATATAGATAAAACATGAGTATATAGACGCAACATGAAAAGCTATACAGCTATGGTGCAAGAAATGGAAATATAAAATTATGAAGTTATGAAATAGTGAGGTACTTAGCTTGCAATTTGGCAGCCAAATAGCTTGGACCGTCCCACCACGGTAAGGTGACCTCATTGGGACGGACCCTACACTATGAATATGCCTCTGTCTGAACAGTTTAGCAGGCATTGCAGGATCTGAAACATCCAAAGGTGTGTGGGGTGCAAGAGCCAACATGGAGGTAGCCACTCCCCCGTGTGTGTAATACAACCAAAGGATAAGTTAGCCAGCACTATTGATTCCAAACTATTATATGGACCTGGCTTACAGGTGCAGGCTGCTGGGCTAAATATACAGCAACAGGAGAATACAGCAGCACACTGCTAGCACAAAGATATAGATAAAACATGAGTATATAGATACAAGATGAAAAGCTATCAGGGTGCTGCTGTATTCTCCTGTTGCTGTATATTTATCTATCTATCTAGCAAGTAGAGAAAGGCTACTGTGGCACTCTCATATAGTGAAGAATGGCATAGCTTTTATTCCATTTTATATCAGAAAAGGCTTGAGAAAGGCTGCAATTGGGTGGCTGAAACATTGCCTTGTAGCTGTTGTTTTGCAACAGCTGGAGGCACCCTGGTTGGAAGTGCTCCAAACTCTTGTATATTACTCATTTTTGGGTTGTTTGTTTTTATACTTTGTTTTGCTTGTTTCCGAGACACGTCCAATCCTGCATACAGTACTCCATTGATTCTCATTTTGGCTAATGGTGTCATTTTTTATTTTTTAGAGAAACGTTGCTATTCAAACTTAGGTAAGACCGAGTTAGTAAACACTCAGTGCATTAAAATGTGCTTCTTTATCCACGTAAGAAAGGCGAATGTGTTTATTTTACGAGAAACCCAGAAGCCTAAGTAACGAATCCAACAATTAAGTAGTATTTGAAAACTTTGGTAATTAATAAATCAGGCGACCCGCTGAGTGTTGGATCAACTGGAGTGGACGTAAAGCCGAGCCTGGCAAAGTGCCCGGGACTATTTACAATAATCAATGGGAGACGCAGAGAAAGCCTAAATTAGTAATTTTTTTGTGGACGCTATCGCTAAATAATTACAGATGTGCCAGATGTTACAGATGTATTCTACATAATTGAACAGTAGGCACGAAGAAAGGTAGCTTTGATAAGGGGGCCTATCAAACGGTACCAATTTTGTTTTGCTTCGGGAGATTATAAGCGCAAGGAGAGAACGAATTAGTCATCGTAACGTTTTGTTTTATCTAGACAGGATCTTTGAAAAGTTGGAATTGATCCACACAACGATTCCGAACTGAAACCTTGAAAATTGACTATTCTGAGGGAGGAAATGAAAAAAAAAAAGGAACACATATTTTATCATAAAATCTCAAAGAGAGATATGTAACTGCCCGGGGACAAATGGAAACATTGATTTGTAGTAAGAAGAACTCTGTAAAGTCCATATTATTTTAATATATGCCTCTATGATAGTAACAGGCCAACGTAAGATGTGCGGTCCCACTTCAACACAACAAAATGGAAAAATCATCATGATCAAAATCATGTGAATACAGCATTTGTGTGTACCTTCAGCTGGTTCAAAACTACAACTCCCAGAATGCCCAGAAAGCTTTTGACACCCATCAAACAGCCTGTTGGTGAATGCAGTATAATACATATAGCAAGAGCAGAATACTGGCTGCAGCTCTGGAGGTGACTGGAGGATAAGACATGATGTTACAGCAGAATAGTGAGCACAGCTCTGAAGGAGACTGGAGGATAAGACATGATGTAACAGCAGAATAGTGAGTACAGCTCTGAAGGTGACTGGAGGATAAGTCATGATGTAACAGCAGAATAGTGAGCACAGCTCTGAAGGTGACTGGAGGATAAGACATGATGTAACAGCAGAATAGTGAGCACAGCTCTGAAGGAGACTGGAGGATAAGACATGATGTAACAGCAGAATAGTGAGCACAGCTCTGAAGGAGACTGGAGGATAAGACATGATGTAACAGCAGAATAGTGAGCACAGCTCTGAAGGAGACTGGAGGATAAGACATGATGTAACAGCAGAATAGTGAGCACAGCTCTGAAGGAGACTGGAGGATAAGACATGATGTAACAGCAGAATAGTGAGCACAGCTCTGAAGGTGACTGGAGGATAAGACATGATGTAACAGCAGAATAGTGAGCACAGCTCTGAAGGAGACTGGAGGATAAGCTGTGATGTAACAGCAGAATAGTGAGTACAGCTCTGAGAGTGACTGGAGGATAAGACATGATGTAACAGCAGAATAGTGAGTACAGCTCTGAAGGTGACTGGAGGATAAGTCATGATGTAACAGCAGAATAGTGACTATAGCTCTGAGAGTGACTGGAGGATAACAGTAGGTAAATGTAGGCAGAAATTGGTCAGCACATCCAACACAACTATTATATTATATATATATATATATATATATATATATATATATACATATATATATATATATATATATATATATATATATATATATATATATATATCAAGTACACAGGTGCAAGCTGTTTGCAAGAAATTTTTGCTTTTTATGTAACATATGTGGAGGGAGTGGCTGCCTCCATGGTGACTGGAGGATAAGACATGATGTAACAGAAGAATAGTGACTACAGCTCTGGGAGTGACTAGAGAGTATAAGATGTGATGAAAGAGCAGAAAAGGGAGTGCAGCTATGGGGGTGACAGAAGGATAACATATGATGTAACAGCAGAATAGCTGCTTCAGCTCTGAAGGATAAGAGATTATGTAACAGCGGAATAGTGGCCGCAGCTCTGGAAGTGACTAGAGGATCAGGCATGAAGTAACAGCAAAATAGTAAGTGCATGCACACCCTATTTGTCTCTGTCTTCTTCCTCTGTGAAGTATGACTTAAGAACCTGCGAGTCAGGTCCTTAAGCACCCTTCTATAGGTGAAGGGGAGGAGTTCCAGTACAGAAGTAATATATATGTGGTTGCCCGTCTGCCTCCATTCTACTTGCCTTCAGGCCACATGTCCCCACCTGTTTTCCTTCTGCACTATATGGTATAAAATCAGGGAGCATGGAAGCTAGAGGTCTATGTATAATATATTCATAATATATATATATATATATATATACAGGGGCGGACACAGACAGCAGAGGGCCCCTGTGCAAAGAATGTGCCTGGGCCCCCCCCCCCCAGCACTGTGCCCCCTCATGTACCTAGACCCCACCGGGGGGGGCTCCACTTACCCCGCGCGTGTAGTGTCGCCACTTGCCTTGTCCACCACAGGTGGATGGAACGACTCTTGAGGTGGGCTCCGGGTGGCCCCTGTCCCTCTCAGTGTGCGGCCCAGTGAGTACTCCCCCAGGTCAGCCTGACCCGTATCTAGCTGGGAGGCAGAGGGCAGTGCTCCCCTTTACATTCGCACCCCTGGACTTAGCACGACACCCCTTGGCACCCCCTGGTTCCTTGGCTTCTTATCCTTAGTGATAGAAGTGACTTACAGGCAGGGTCAGACTGGGACCAAAAATAGGCCCAGGCATTTTAAAATAAACAGACCATTTTTATGGTGGGGGTCTGACTCATGGGACCCCCACCTATCACCTTGGTTCAAGTGGCTCCCGAGATGTTGGAAAGCTGCAACTCCCATCATGTCTGAAGTGACTACAGCTGATGGGACAGTCAGGAGACTACACAATGATATCAGTGACTAAAGCTCTGATGGGACAGTTAGGAAAATACACAATGATATCACTGACCTGAGTGACGTCTTCTCTGTTGTCTTTACTTTTCTTCTTCATCTGGTCCAGACACCAGGATTTCTTCCATCTTCTCTGCAGAGTCTGACACCCGGACATCATTGGTTCCTTAATTTGTCAGTAGATCCTCATCCTCTGTATGATGACAATAATCATTATAACCTTGCCAAATACTGTACCCCTGAATATAATACTGCCAACCACTGTACCCCCTGAATACTGCCAACCACTGTACCCCCGAATATAATACTGCCAACCACTGTACCCCTGAATATAATACTGCCAACCACTGTACTCCATGAATATAATACTGCCAACCACTGTACCCCTGAATATAATACTGCCAACCACTGTACCCCCGAATATAATACTGCCAACCACTGTACCCCCTGAATACTGCCAACCACTGTACCCCCTGAATATAATACTGCCAACCACTGTACCCCCTGAATACTGCCAACCACTGTACCCCCTGAATATAATACTGCCAACCACTGTACCCCTGAATATAATACTGCCAACCACTGTACCCCCTGAATACTGCCAACCACTGTACCCCTGAATATAATACTGCCAACCACTGTACCCCCTGAATATAATACTGCCAACCACTGTACCCCTGAATATAATACTGCCAACCACTGTACCCCTGAATATAATACTGCCAACCACTGTACCCCTGAATATAATACTGCCAACCACTGTACCCCTGAATATAATACTGCCAACCACTGTACCCCCTGAATACTGCCAACCACTGTATCCCTGAATATAATACTGCCAACCACTGTACTCCCTAAATACTGCCAACCACTGTACCCCTGAATATAATACTGCCAACCACTGTACCCCTGAATATAATACTGCCAACCACTGTACCCCTGAATATAATACTGCCCACCACTGTACTCTATCAATATAATACTGCCAACCACGATACACCACTGAATCACCCCATACACTCCATCCTCAGTCTCCTCATCACCCCATACACCCCACGCACCCCATCCTCAGTCTCATCACCGCATTCACCCCACACAACCCATCCTCGGTCTCCTCATCACCCCCATATACCCCATCCTCAGTCTCCTCATCACCCCATACACTCCATCCTCAGTCTCCTCATCACCCCATGCACTCCATCCTCAGTCTCCTCATCACCCCATGCACTCCATCCTCAGTCTCCTCATCACCCCATGCACCCCATCCTCAGTCTCCTCTACACCCCACACAACCCATCCTCAGTCTCCTCATCACCCCATACACCCCACACACCCCATCTTCAGTCTCCTCATCACCCCATACACCCCATGCACTCCATCCTCAGTCTCCTCATCACCCCATGCACTCCATCCTCAGTCTCCTCATCACCCCATGCACTCCATCCTCAGTCTCCTCATCACCCCATGCACTCCATCCTCAGTCTCCTCATCACCCCATGCACTCCATCCTCAGTCTCCTCATCACCGCATACACCCCATCCTCAGTCTCCTCATCACCCCATGCACTCCATCCTCAGTCTCCTCATCACCCCATACACCCCACGCACTCCATCCTCAGTCTCCTCATCACCCCACGCACCCCATCCTCAGTCTCCTCATCACCCCATGCACCCCACGCACCCCATCCTCAGTCTCCTCATCACCCCATGCACTCCATCCTCAGTCTCCTCATCACCCCATGCACTCCATCCTCAGTCTCCTCATCACCCAGTGCACTCCATCCTCAGTCTCCTCATCACTCCATCCTCAGTCTCCTCATCACCCCACGCACTCCATCCTCAGTCTCCTCATCACCCCACACACTCCATCCTCAGTCTCCTCATCACCCAGTGCACTCCATCCTCAGTCTCCTCATCACCCCATCCTCAGTCTCCTCATCACCCCATACACCCCACGCACCCCATCCTCAGTCTCCTCATCACCCCACGCACCCCATCCTCAGTCTCCTCATCACCCCATGCACTCCATCCTCAGTCTCCTCATCACCCCATACACCCCACACACCCCATCTTCAGTCTCCTCATCACCCCATACACCCCACGCACCCCATCCTTAGTCTCCTCATCACCCCATGCACTCCATCCTCAGTCTCCTCATCACCCCATACACCCCACGCACCCCATCCTCAGTCTCCTCATCACCCCATGCACTCCATCCTCAGTCTCCTCATCACCCCATACACCCCATGCACTCCATCCTCAGTCTCCTCATCACCCCATGCACTCCATCCTCAGTCTCCTCATCACCCCATGCACTCCATCCTCAGTCTCCTCATCATCCCATATACCTTAAGCACCTCATCAGTATTACACAGCTGACACCCCCCACCCCAGTCCTTCTCATCAACATTAAACCCCCTAATCATTACCCCCCTGACCCCCCCTCTGGTCCTCCTTATCAACACTACGCTCTCCCAGACCCCCAATCTTTCTTATCATTACACCACCAACCTCTTCAACACCCCTCCTGTCCTCTTCATCATCATTACAATCCCCTCCCCCCACCGCCCTGCACCCGACCGTCACTCTCCTCACCTTATCTGCTCAGCGATGCGGCCGTGTGAGGCGGGAGGGTTTGCTGCTCCTGTCGCTTCTGCCGGGATCAGAGGCCATGACACGTGACGTCAGGGGCTTGGAACAGACGTGCGTGCCTGCGCGGGGCACGTCTGTTCCCATCAGCCCCTGGCCTGTCCTCTCGCCAGGCCGAGGTAAAATACTGCTGTCAGCGGCAGGTCCGGGACCTGTTGCTGCAGCATTTAGTATGAAGTACTGGCAGGGGGCCCTGCAGGGCCCAGACTGTGAGGCCCAGGCTGTGACCTGGGCTACTAGGGGGCCCCCTAACACGCTGGGCCCCTGTGCAGCCGAACCGGCTGAACAAGTGATATGTCCGCCCCTGTATATATATATATATATATATATATGTATATATATATATACAGACCGCCAGTTTGCATGCTCCCTGATCTTGAGAAGCAGCAAATCCTGTTGGGAGTTGTAGTTTTGTAACAGCTAGAGGCACACTGGTTGGGAAACAGTGCAGTAACTTGTAGTATGTTCAGAAATTAATGTGACTTTTTCTTTTGGATGTTCATTAATTTAGTTAGTGAATATTTTTGGTGGTAAATATTGGGGTTAAAATAATACAAATAAAAACTATTTTCACAAATATCAACATCACCTTAAAGAGAAAAAGAAAGGTGCGGAGTCTACCTGCCGCTCTCCAGCATAGACCAAAGCGGTCGTCACGTCGCCTAGATTCCATACAGACCGAAACGGTCCTGGATCTACCTAACCGTGTCTGTCTACAACTGGAATGGTGAGTGCTCCGCACCTTTCTTTTTCTCTTTGAGGTGATGTTGATATTGTACACTGCTGTTCCTTGTGCGTGTAGCGCTCCCGGTGGTTTCCTATTTTTGCAGTTTCTGCAACACCTGTAGCTCTTACCTGCTTAACCGTGGTAGGACATGGATGTACAGACATAACGGCCGACTACTTGTGTCTCTTTGAGTTATATATTTTCAAAAATACTTTTCAATATTGTGTTTTTTTTGTAAACCATAGTTTTAACCATCAGTGGAGCCTGTTAATATACCCTAACAATGTAACAGTATATTAAAAGTGTAAAATCTTCTTAATCCACACCAGACGCAATCACGGGATCTTTAAAGGAACTGTCAAGGATTTCTTGTTTTAGTAAAAAAAAATACCTACAGCCTATGCATTAAGATCAATCAGTCAGCAATATATCATGCTCAGAGCTGCAGAAATGGGCAGATAGCTGTCAGACAGATAAAACAAATGATACCTTTCTCTCAGCTGATGACTTTTTGCAAAGTTATAAAATTATGTTTTCCTTCCAACAGCATCTCTCTGACACTTGAGCTAAGAAGTAAAACATAATTTTATAACTTTGCAAATCAGCCATCAGCTATTGGACAGGTATAAGTTTTTTTTTTATCTCACTATCATCTATCAGTCCCTGAAAGCAGCTCTGAGCATGATATAGAGCTGACAGATTCCCTTTAACCCCTTAAGGACTCAGCCCATTTTGGCCTTAAGGACTCAGACAATTTAATTTTTACGTTTTCATTTTTTCCTCCTCGCCTTCTAAAAATCATAACTCTTTTATATTTTCATCCACAGACTAGTATGAGGGCTTGTTTTTTGCGTGACCAGTTGTCCTTTGTAATGACATCACTCATTATACCATAAAATGTATGGCGCAACCAAAAAACACTATTTTTGTGGGGAAATTAAAACGAAAAACGCAATTTTGCTAATTTTGTAAGGTTTTGTTTTCACGCCGTACAATTTATGGAAAAAATTACATGTGTTCTTTATTCTTAGGGTCAATACGATTAAAATGATACCCATTATTATATACTTTTATATTATTGTTGCGCTTAAAAAAAATCACAAACTTTTTAACCAAATTAGTACGTTTATAATCCCTTTATTTTGATGACCTCTAACTTTTTTATTTTTCCGTATAAGCGGCGGTATGGGGGCTCATTTTTTGCGCCATGATCTTTACTTTTTTTTGATACCACATTTGCATATAAAAAACTTTTAATACACTTTTTATAATTTTTTTTTTAATAAAATGTATAAAAAAAGTAGGAATTTTGGACTTTTTTAATTTTTTTCGTTCACGCCGTTCACCGTACGGGATCATTAACATTTTATTTTAATAGTTTGGACATTTACGCACGCGGAGATACCAAATATGTCTATAAAAAATGTTTTTTACGCTTTTTGGGGGTAAAATAGGAAAAAACGGACGTTTTACTTTTTTATTGGGGGAGGGGATTTTTCACTTTTTTTTTACTTTTACTTTTACATTTTTTTTAATTTTTTTTTACACTTGAATAGTCCCCATAGGGGACTATTCATAGCAATACCATGATTGCTAATACTGATCTGTTCTATGTATAGGACATAGAACAGATCAGTATTATCGGTCATCTCCTGCTCTGGTCTGCTCGATCACAGACCAGAGCAGGAGACGCCGGGAGCCGCACGGAGGAAGGAGAGGGGACCTCCGTGCGGCGTTATGAATGATCGGATCCCCGCAGCAGCGCTGCGGGCGATCCGATCGTTCATTTAAATCGCGAACTCCCGCAGATGCCGGGATCTGTATTGATCCCGGCACCTGAGGGGTTAATGGCGGACGCCCGCGAGATCGCGGGCGTCGGCCATTGCCGGCGGGTCCCTGGCTGCGATCAGCAGCCGGGATCAGCCGCGCATGACACGGGCATCGCTCCGTTGCCCGCGGTTATGCTTAGGACGTAAATGTGCGTCCTGGTGCGTTAAGTACCACCTCACCAGGACGTACATTTACGTCCTGCGTCCTTAAGGGGTTAACCCCTTAAGGACTCAGGGTTTTTCCGTTTTTGCACTTTCGTTTTTCCTCCTTACCTTTTAAAAATCATAACCCTTTCAATTTTCCACCTAAAAATCCATATTATGGCTTATTTTTTGCGTCGCCAATTCTACTTTGCAGTGACATTAGCCATTTTACCCAAAAATGCACGGCAAAACGGAAAAAAAAATAATTGTGCAACAAAATCGAAAAAAAAACGCCATTTTGTAACTTTTGGGGGCTTCCGTTTCTACGCAGTGCATATTTCGGTAAAAATTACACCTTATCATTATTCTGTAGGTCCATACGGTTAAAATGATACCCTACTTATATAGGTTTGATTTTGTCGCACTTCTGGAAAAAATCATAACTACATGCAGGAAAATTTTTACGTTTAAAAATGTCATCTTCTGACCCCTATAACTTTTTTATTTTTCCACGTACGGGGCGGTATTAGGACTCATTTTTTGCGCCGTGATCTGAAGTTTTTATTGGTATGATTTTTGTTTTGATATGACTTTTTGATCACTTTTTATTCATTTTTTAATGTTATAAAAAGTTACCAAAATACGCTTTTTTGGACTTTGGAATTTTTTTGCGCGTATGCCATTGACCGTACGGCTAAATTAATGATATATTTTTATAGTTCGGACATTTACGCACGCGGTGATACCACATATGTTTATTTTTTTTTATTTTTTACACTGTTTTATTTTTTTTATGGGAAAAGGGGGGTGATTCAAACTTTTATTAGGGAAGGGGTTAAATGACCTTTATTAACACTTTTTTTTTACTTTTTTTTTGCAGTGTTATAGGTCCCATAGGGACCTATAACACTGCACACACTGATCTCTCATCCTGATCACAGGCGTGTATTAACACGCCTGTGATCAGCATTATCGGCGCTTGACTGCTCCTGCCTGGATCTCAGGCACGGAGCAGTCATTCGTCGATCGGACACCGAGGAGGCAGGTAAGAGCCCTCCCGGTGTCCGATCAGCTGTTCGGGACGCCGCGATTTCACCGCGGCGGTCCCGAACAGCCCGACTGAGCAGCCGGGATACTTTCAGTTTCACTTTAGAAGCGGCGGTCAGCTTTGACCGCCGCTTCTAAAGGGTTAATACCGCACATCGCCGCGATCGGCGATGTGTGGTATTAGCCACGGGTCCCGGCCGTTGATTAGCGCTGGGACCCACGCGATATGATGCGGGATCGCGGCACGATCCCGCTTCATATCGCGGGAGCCGGCGCAGGACGTAAATATACGTCCTGCGTCGTTAAGGGGTTAAATTACAGGTCAGAGACATTTTCCAACACCAAACATTAAAAAAGGCAATAATAAACCATATTTTTATGGGCAAAAGTTAAGAAGTTAACAAGTCTGTAAAAATTGATGGCCTATCCTCTGGATTGGCCATCAAGATTAGATTGTGGGGGTCCAACTCCTGACACTCCAGCTGCTAGAAGAGGCCTCGGGGCTCTCACCAGTGATGCAGGATCTTTAGTCTTTACCTGCATTCTTTGTAATTTGGATACCATTAGTAGTGCTAGTGCAAGGAACTTGCCTCTTTTACTTGTATGTGACAACACTGCAGTACCTTACACTGCTGCAGATTACAAGGACAAGCATAAGAAAACACTGTAGGGCCTGTGGTGCTTGCCCTGTGCACGGTTATTGGAAGGGGTGCAGAGAATCGGACCCCCACCAGTCTAATACTGATGGCCTTTCCAGAGGATAGGCCATAATTTTTTACAGGCTGTATAATCCCTTTAAATTATATTTTACTTGCAAAGCATAAAGTTCTCAGAAGATGTCTTTTCCCTTTACCATTATTCTCTTCTTTATTCATTTTTCTTCAATTCTTTGTGTTCTTACATTTTACGGGTTTCCCCTTTGCTCTTGAAACATTATAAAGAACTCGGTATAGGCCGTATTTTAAAGCCGGCACAATATATGCAGAATTTGTTTTCCAATGAAATTCTAATAGGGCTTCCTCTTAAGTTTCGATATGTAAAAAAAAAATTGCCCTTTTCACAGCTGATAAAATATTACTACAAATTAATCCTGGGAGAATATAATATGTCCCTATTTATTACTTTCAAGTGTGAAGCTAGTGCCGCAATTAATACATCCAGCCCTGCAACGCCGTCGATGAGCTCCTGCATTACTGTCCTTGAACAAGAAATATATTCAAGTTTATAATTTCAAGGCAAATTTTATTTTTATTTATTAATATATTCGCCAATGAAAGTGATGCAATGCGTGGAGAAGGTCAAAATTCCCAGAGCCTCTCTTTGGTAATCTCATTACTAATAGAAGGTATTTGAGTTTTAAAAAGCTATACATTAAAGTGCCTGGAGAGGCTGAGATAATGCTATTTGTAAGGAATTGGAAGGTACATTTATTGTGAGACTTACATGCTCTTATGAGATTTGAGAAGTCTATTCCTTTTTATTACTTTTAATTTGTTTATTGAGATTGTTTCAATTTTATTTGCAAATAGCACTTTTAATCTGATTAAGTATTATACTGAGCGGCCTAGGAAAATAATAAAAAGTTGATTGTCGTTTACTATTCAAAAAATAATTTAGCTTTTTTGTTTTATGAAACATAAACCATGGATAAAATTGATGCTGGGAGCTAGTGGTTACATTAAAGGAGAACTCTAGCAAAATTAACATCCCCTGCTCACAGGATAGGAGGTAAGTAGCTGATCCGACCACTGGAACCCCCCGTGATCTCCTGAATGGGTACTCAGTGAGTAACAAGTGCTGCAGGCAGCATGTGCTCCTTTAATTTCTGTGGGAGTACCGGAAAGACCTGAGTACAGCACGCGGGCATCATCGGCAATCCCATAAAAATTATTGGAGTGTGTGCCATCTACCGGTAGATGACACACACTCCTTATTGAGAGAGCCGGGGTCCGGTCCTGGAGAGTCTCAGCAGTCGGACCCCTGGCGATCAGCTACCTATCCCCTATTCTGTGGAAAGGGAAAAAGTTAATTTTCGCTGGAGTTCTCCTTAAGGGGATCATTTCCAATAGGCGTATACGCAGCGTAATTCACGCTGCGCAAAATCTGCAGAAGCAGTGGGAATTACGCTGCGTATCCCTCTCTCACCATTCACACAGGGCACTCCGGTGGCAGCCCTATGTGGGTAGTGAGTTTCGGAGGCAGAGCCGCACGTCACAGTCAAGCCGTCATACAGCCCGCCTCCAAAACTCACTGCACACATAGGGCTGCTGCCGGAAAGCCCTGTGTGAATGGTGAGCGAGGGATACACAGCGTATTTCCCACTGCATCTGCAGATTTTGCGTAGCGTATACGCCAAGTGGGAACATGCCCTTAATGTGAAGGGCAGTCAATGCCAGTTACACATAAGATGACTGCAAGGGGTCCAAAACATGGAGCAATTGAAATAAGGTATAGGATACCAGTTTCCAAAGTAAGGTGTCTAGAGATAAGCATAATGGTTCAGGCACATATTGATTTCCCTTTGAATTTCCCCCCAAAAATTCTTTTTTTAACTGAATTTTTCCTGGATTTATTTCAGACAAGTTGCATACAGGGGAAGGAGGAACTACTGTTAGAGACAGGAGTCCCTGTTCCTGTGACAGCAATCACGCCCCCTCCCATAGGCTTGCATTGAGGGGCGGAGCGTGACGTCACACGTGGGGCGGAGGCGTGACGTCACACGCGAATACGCTCCGGGGACTGATTACAAACGGGGTGCCGCGTGCATGATCCCGGGGGTCCCCAGCGGCGGGACTCCCGCGATCAGGCGTCTTATTCCCTATCCTTTGGATAGGGGATAAGATGTGTAAGCACCGGAGAACCCCTTTAAACAGTGCTGACATCTCAGCCTGCACACATAGCAATCTCTCAGTTATAAACAAAGGTCTCTCAGTTTAAAGGGGTATTTGGGGGTTAAAACTGTGGTCATGACAGAAGAAAAATTAAAAAAGAAAAGCATTTCCTCTGTAGTATACAGTTGCTACTAAGTACTGGAAGTATTGAGATTTTTTAATAGAAGTAACTTACAAATCTTTTTAACTTTCTGGCACCAGTTGATTTAAAATAAAAAAAGTTTTCCACCGGAGTACCCCATAAGGATTCTGTCATGAGGGTGTTTGGCATATGCCGGTGTGTGGCTTGCCATAGCATTTATCACCACCAGGATACAATCACTGCTCCACCTCCACTCCAGCTGGGCTGGGTTTCCTCCTCTGGCCTCTCGTTTTCGAGCATACAAAATGACTGTTGTCTCGGATTTTTCCCAGCTTGCAATGCGGCCGAGACCTGACTCACTAGTCAGCTGATGACAGGGAGCCTGTCTGCTTCAATGGGTGGAGGGATCGCTTGGTGGGAGAGAGATCAATCTGCAACTAATGCAACAGCTGTAGGCACCCTGATTGAAAAACACAGGTATTTTGTTTCAATGGGTGGGGTGGCTGATGTGTGGGAGGGAGGAAAATGGAATTGTGGGATTTGAAGTCAAAAAAAGAAAAGTCAAACAGGAAATTTCAAGTTCACAAAAAGCTATCCACAGTGTTATGGTAATCTCATGACATAGCCATTTAGCCCCAAGACAAGTGCAGAGCCTTTCTAAGCATGTCCATTACTGTCTGCCAGGTACATATGAAAATCACCTTATGGTGGATAACCCCTTTAATAATATTATATGTTAAAGGGGTACTCTGGTGGAAAACATTTTTTTTTTTTTTTTTAAATCAACTGGTGCCAGAAAGTTAAACAGATTTGTAAATTACTTCTTTAAAAAAATCTTTATCCTTCCAGTACTTTTAAGCAGCTATATGCTACAGAGGAAATTATTATTTATTTATTTTTATTTATCTTTTTTGTCTTGTCCACAGTGCTCTCTGCTGACACCTGATGCCCATATCAGGAACTGTCCAGAGCAGCATAGGTTTGCTATGGGAATTTTCTCCTGCTCTGGACAGTTCCTGATTGGGGCATCAGGTGTCAGCAGAGAGCACTGTGGACAAGGCAAAAAATGTATTCAAAAAGAAACGAATTTCCTCTGTAGCATACAGCTGCTAAAAAGTACAGGAAGGATAAAGATTCTTTAATAGAAGCAATTTACAAATCTGTTTAACTTTCTGCCACCAGTTGATTTTAAAAAAAAATCTGTGTACCCCTTTAATGTTTTAAATAGGAACAATATCTGTTATAAGTAATAAATAACATGAATACACTATAACTAAATAATAGCAATATTGCATATTACATTTAATATTAACATAGTAAACCGCAACCCTACTTTCCCTCATTTCCCTTGCGTCCCTTATTCAACCAATAAAAATCCAGCTCTTCAGTTTCTGGAACCCGTCGGAATGAAGCCATTTTTTTCATTAAGTTTATGGAAATGGCTGTAAATGTATTCATGTTTTTCTAAGGCTAAGATTTCTGTTTGATATTCAATCTTTATTTATTCATCAGCGTAAGTCTATATAATTTCCTGCGATGTCCAAGGTTTATTTGCAATCTCCGCAGTAGTATTTATTTAGGCTAAAAGATGGATCTCAGCGGGAGTTGAGGCATAGCAGCACTTCTGTACTTCTGGTTTCGTACCCCAATCTACAAGTCCCGTTCCGGAGCGTGAAGCTCTTTTGACAGACAGCACGAGAAGAGGAAGAGGAAAAAAAAATTTACATGAAAGAGTAAGTGACAGCTGGGGTCAGACTCTCTCTGTTTAATGACACTGCCAGTTACACATTCTGAATTGTTTAAATATGAGTCTACAGCTTCAACAATCATCATCGCACCAGTTCTACTTTTCATACCCAACAGCCAGGAAAGTGACACGTAATTACACACTTACTGATGGTATCGCCGGTGCCGATAATTAAAACTGCCACCGGAGGATTGCGATTGCTGGTCTACAGCTGGGATGTTGTCAAGAGGTAAAAACTCCAGCAGTTCTTAAAAGCTATCTACTTAAAGGTGGACCACAGGAACCTGTGTTTTAGCATAAGAAAAGGGCTCAACACATCATTCACAATGTCTCACGCAAATGGATAAAATCTATTAACAACGCAAAAGTGAAATAAAACACGTTGGCCTAAGGGTTAAATTGGCTGAGAAGACTCACAATTCAGATGGATGATGTTAGGCCACTATTACCCAGGATATTAAAAAAAAAGCATTGGATTAATGGGACGACTGTCTCTTTTTAGTTACTTATTTATTTATTTTGAGGATTAAAATTTTACTCTAGGTGTCTGTCTCATGGCCTGTTATACCTTTTATAGAATGAGTGGGACAGCCTTGATTGCATACTACAACGTATGAGAATTTACTTTACTCTCTGTAAGGGTCTGACAACTATACAGATAGAGTATCAATGATCTTGTAAGATGTAGCAGAGCTGAGTGATTCTATGTGAAGCATTGCCTGTGGTTCCTCACACTGTTATACAGTGATTCCCAACCACGGTACCTCCAGCTGTTGCAAAACTCTTAGGTAGGTAGGTAGCTAAACCATTAAGTAGCTAGCTAGGTAGACAGCCAGGTAGCTAGGTAGGTACAGTGGAAAAAAAAGTATTTAGTCAGCCATCAATTGTGCAAGTTCTCCCACTTAAAAAGATGAGAGAGGCCTGTAATTTTTAGCATATACCTCAACTATGAGAGACAGAACGAGAAAAAAAATCCAAAAAATCCCGTTGCCTGATTTTTAAAGAATGTATTTGCGATGATGGTGGAAAAAAGTATTCGGTCAATAACAAAAGTTCATCTCAATACTTATATACCCTTTGTTGGCAATGACAGAGGACAAACATTTTCTGTAAGTCTTCACAAGGTTTTCACACACTGTTGCTGGTATTTTGTCCCATTCCTCCATGCAGATCTCCTCTAGAGCAGTGATGTTTTGGGGCTGTCGCTGGGCAACACAGACTTTCAACTCCCTCCAAAGGTTTTCTATGGGGTTGAGATCTGGAGACTGGCTAGGCCACTCCAGGACATTGAAATGCTTCTTACGAAGCCACTCCTTCGTTTCCCAGGCAGTGTGTTTGGGATCATTGTCATGCTGAGAGACCCAGCCACATTTTATCTTTAATGCCCTTGCTGATAGAAGGAGGTTTTCACTCAAAATCTCACAATATATATGGCCTTATTCATTCTTTCCTTTACACAGATCAGTCATCCTGGTCCCTTAGCAGAAAAACAGCCCCAAAGTATGATGTTTCAATCCCCATGCTTCACAGTAGGTATGGTGTTCTTTGGATGCAACTCAGAATTCTTTCTCCTCCAAACATAACAAGTCGAGTTTTTACCAAAAACTTTGTTTTCATCTGACCACATGACATTCTCCCAATACTCTCCTGGATCATCCAAACGCTTTCTAGCAAACTTCAGATGGGCCCGGATATGTACTGGCTGAAGCAGGGGGACATGTCTGGCACTGCATGATTTGAGTCCTTGGGCGCATAGTGTGTTACTGATGGTAGCCATTGTTACTTTGGTCAGAGCTCTCTGCAGGTAATTCACTAGGTCCCCTCATGTGGTTCTGGGATTTTTGCTCACCGCTTTTGGGATCATTTTGACACCACGGGGTGAGATCTTGCGTGGAGCCCCAGATCAAGGGAGATTATCAGTGGTCTTGTATATCTTCCATTTTCTAATAATTGCTCCCACAGTTGATTTCTTCGCACCAAGCTGCTTGCCTATTGCAGATTCAGTCTCCCCAGCTTGGTGCAGGTCTACAGTTTTGTTTCTGGTGTCCTTCGACAGCTCTTTGGTCTTGGCCATAGTGAAGTTTGGAGTGTGACTGTTTGAGGTTGTGGACAAGTGTCTTTTATACTGATAACAAGTTCAAATAGATGCCATTAATACAGGTGGAGGACAGAGGAGACTCTTAAAGAAGAAGTTACAGATCTGCTAGAGTAAAAAATCTTGCTTGTTTGTAGCTGACCAAATACTTATTTTCCAACATAATTTGAAAAAAAAATTCTTTAAAAATCAGACAATGTGATTTTACGGATTTTTTTTTCCCCATTATGTCTCTCGTAGTTGAGGTATACCTATGATGAAAATTACAGGCCTCTCTCATCTTTTTAGTGGGAGAACTTGCACAATTGGTGGCTGACTAAATACTTTTTTGCCCCACTGTAGCTAGCTAGGTAGAAGGCCAAGTAGCTAAGTATGTAAGTAGGTAGGTATGTAAGTAGGTAGCTAGGTAGGTAGGTGACTAGGTAGGTATGTAGGTAGATAGGTAGCAAGATAGGTAGGCATACAGGTAAGTAGGTAGCCAAGAATCTAGGTAGGTAAGTAGGTAGCCAAGTAGATATCTAGGTAAAGAAGTAGGTCACTAGTTAGGTAGCCAGGTAGGTATCTACATAGGTAAGTAGGTATTTCTTTATTTATCCAGGAAGGTAGGTAAATAGATAGATAGGTAGGTAGATAGCTAAGAAAGTAAGTAGCCAGGTAGGTAAGTAGGTAGCCAAATAGCTTGGTAAGTAGGCAGGTAGCTTGGTAGGAAATCAAGTAGTTGAGTAGCTAGCTAGGTAGATAGGTTAATAGTTAGGTAGCCAAATAACTAGATATGTAAGTATGTAGGTGGGTGTGAAAATAGGTAAAAATGGAGTCAGACAGATAGCCAAGTAGATAGGTAGGTAGTCAGCTGCCTCCCCCCCCCCCCCCTATGCCAGGATGAATAAAAAAAATCATACTTAGGCCGGGTCTGCACTGAGTAATTTTTCGCAAAAACGCTGTTAAAAATGCCCATTTTGCCGCATGGCATTTTTTTTTTTGCGAAAAAACGTTGTGGCCAGATGTTAGCTGTAAGTCTATAGGAAACTGCAGAAACCTTGGCGTTTTTTAGTTTGGCGTTTTTTTTATCCTTTTGGCGTTTTTTAGTGATTTTGGTCAAAAACGCTGGATTTCAAAAACGTCTGCTTGCTGAGGGTCTGGCGTTTTTTTCGCAAAAACGTTGCGTTTTTTCCCCCATAGAAGTCTATGGGAGTGAAAAAACACAAAGAAAAACGCAATGTGGGTTTTAACTTTGGCGTTTTTGCAGGCGGTTTTTAATCTTTTTTGGACTTTAGCGATCCAAAAAAGTCAGGGAGATACCTTTTTTATTTAAATTTGATAGGGTAACATAAATAAAATTATTAAAAATATACATTAGTGTTAGAAAAAATTGTATCTAACGCAATGTATATTTTTTTTAATAAAGACATTTTATTTATTTTTGAAACAGTAATTTATGTGGGCGGGCAGAGCACTAAAATGTATCCGACAATTATAAAAATATAGTGTATGTGAGTGTCTTTAACTTTTTTATAAATTTTTAGGTAGTACTACTACTCCCAGCATGGACCACACTGTTCCATGAAAGGAGTAGTAGTACTTTGACTCACTGTCAGATTGCCCCGGCTGTCACATTTGTCAGCCGCGGCGATCCTCCAGTATACTGTATAGGCTGGCCACTCTCCTCTGGTCCCCTGTACTGCCGTATATTTACAAATATTCATATTTCCCGCTGAGATGTGATTGGCGAGAGGGTTCTAGCCAATCACAAATGTCTGGGAAATATGACTATTAGGACATATACGGCAGGGACCTTAGAAGAGCGGCCGACCGGATCTATACTTTAAACAGGATGATCGCAGCTGATGTCTAGAGTGACATCAGCTGTGATCATTTCTACTACTACCCCCAACATGGAGCACACACTGCTCCATGATGGGAGCTGTAGTACCTGCATTAATAGATCACAACAAGCGTCACCTCTGACACCTGTTGCGATCTGTAAAAGTACTACAGCTCCCATCATGGAGCACAGTGTGCTCCATGTTGGGAGTAGTAGTAGAAATGATCACAGCTGATGTCACTCTAGACATCAGCTGCGATCATCCTGTATAAAGTATAGATGCAGCCAGCCGGCCGCTCTTCTAAGGTCCCTGCCGTATATGTCCTAATATTCATATTTCCCAGACATTTGTGATTGGCTAGAACCCTCTGGCCAATCACATATCAGCGGGAAATATGAATATTAGTAAATATACGGCAGTACAGGGGACCAGAGGAGAGCGCCCAGCCTATACAGTATACAGGAGGATCACCGTGGCTGACAAATGTGACAGCCGGGCGATCTGACAGTGAGTCAAAGTACTACTACTCCTATCATGGAACAGTGTGTTCCATGATGGGAGTAGTAGTACTACCTAAAAAATTTAAAAAAAAGTAAAGGTTAAGAAGTAAAAAAAAACACAAATACACTTTATTAAACACATTATTAAAAACATACTTTTTTTTTTACATCCCTACAGCATCCTTTTTTTTTTTGTACCCAACAAAGGGTACCAAAAAAATGCCAAAGTGCAAAAAAAAGCTAAATCCACATAAAGCCTCAAACGCAAGAAAAAACGCTAGAAAAAAAGCCAAGAACGCAGGGCAGTTTTTCTGGAGATTTTTCTGGCGTTTTGTTGGACAAAAAAAAAAACCCTGCAAAAAACTCAGTGGAGACCCAGCCGTACATTTGGCCATCACATTAATCTCCAGAACAGCCTGATTGCACCCTTCTTCCTCCACAGTGAAGGTGCCAATGAGTGATGTCATCACTGTGTTGGTGCGGAGGTCACAGTCGTCTGCCAATGTATAGTCGTCTGTATAGTATAGCTGACATACATCTGTCTGCTGATCTATAATTTACGAGTATGTTGGAGACATTTTATAATACTAAAAATGAATAATGATTTTATTTATTGAGAATTTGCCGGTGATCTCCTTAAATTACATAGACTAATACCAGAAATCTAAAAGATGCAACGGAATCCACTGATCGCTATCCCCTCTCTCCAATGATCAGAAGAGTGTAAAAATGGATATAAATGCAAAACACAGGGCCAGATATTAGTTGAAAGTCAATAGGAAGTTGGGAAATGCAAACCATACTTGGCCCTTTTTCCTTTGACATTTTTTTATCACTCTTCTCCCATATGGAAGACTAAAAACACCATGTGGATTTAGCATTGGCATTTTTTCTGGCAATTTTTTCCCCCCAATTCTTCAATAGAGATCCTTGAGTCACGTAATGAAAGAATCACGTCATGAGTAAATTTTTTGTGGTCAAAAAAACCTAGCTAAACTCAGCTGAGCATACATATTTACTTCAATGAGAAGAGTGAAAAAAGCTAGTGCCCTAGTACTGTGACTTTGTGATGCCATTTGCAAAACCCCAGCCTTTTCTGGACCTCTTTGTAGAATTGTCCCACCAAAACAAGGACTGTTGGGAAGAATGTAGAACAAAGTTCAGCTCACCTCTCCTGTTCAGGTTACCACTGACCACCGAGGAAGAGGGCATTTTGCGTTTTGCGTCTGACTACTGCTTTTACTGTGTGTTATTTCTTCAATAAAGCTGCCATTGATCGAAACGCTGGACCTTCTGCCTTTTCTTCATACTGTTTGGAAGAATGTATTAAAGGGGTAGTCTAGTGGAAAACTTATTTTTTTAAATCAACTTGTTAAACAGATTTCTAAATTACTTCTATTAAAAAATCTTAATCCTTCCAGTACTTATCAGCTGCTGAATACTACAGAGGAAATTATTTTCTTTTTGGAACACAGTGCTCTCTGCTGATATCTATGTCCATTTTAGGAACTGTCCAGAGCAGCATATGTTTGCTATGGGGATTTTCTCCTACTCTGGACAGTTCTTAAAATGGACAGATATGTCAGCAGAGAGCACTGTGCTCGTGATTCAGCAGAGAGCTCTGTGTTCCAAAAAGAACATTTCCTCTGTAGTATCCAGCAGTTAATAAGTACTGGAAGGATTTAGACTTTTTAATGGAAGTAATTTACACATATGTTTAACTTTCTAACACCAGTTGATTTAGAAAATAAAAAGTTTTCCACCGGAGTACACCTTTAAATAGTAGTGCAGTTACCGGGATATTGTTGCCAGGCAATTAAATACAATACAACACATAATACAGACTTGTATGCTATAAACCTGCCTATATAGGTATATATACTCTATCATATACTGTAATTACCACAATTACACCTCTGTGCTGCACTAAGCCATGCTAATTTCTCTGTAAAGGTCTTATGGTTCTGCCGGGAGCTAAGAGGACAGAATTTTCTCAAACTTCTGGGCACTGAATTTTTTTCCACTGGGAACTGTATAAGGAGTCACCTTATATGATCATCTGGTCGAACACATGGTTTCTTCATATAAAACATACATATTAATACATCATTATGTTTATACTTTTCAAGGAATTAAATATTGAGGATATAGAAATAAAGGAACATAGCAGAGTACTTGAGGAGGTTGGAATGTTTTTAGAAACATAAAAAAATGGGCAGCTGGAGCAATCCTTGGGGAGCAATAGAGGACTTCATTTCCTTGTGATGTAAGTAACTGGTTAGGGCTTTGGCAACCTTTTATTTTTAGCATAAGAGGTGTAACTTGAAGCTTTTTTGGCACCAGTGTACCAGAGCCCCTGAACTACAATGGATCATGTGGCATCTTCTTATGTGGCAGAGAAGCCTACTGTTTGTCAAGCAGTCTCTACACTTATGACCATCTTCAACACTAGGCTGAGTTTCCATTTGTTTTTTTTTTTGTTTGTTTTTTTATGCAAGAATGGGAGTATATATATTTTTTTCCGGTAGTAAATAGGGAAATAAGAAATGCCAAACTCAAAGACAGCTATGAAGCGGCCAAGTGGTAGTCACAACTTTCCTCTACTCAGGGCAAGGTTTTACCATTTGCCGCCCTTCCCTTGTGTCCACATAGCTTGTTGGTACCCATCGTGTCCCTCATGACCGATGCTCCAACCTCTATCGATGCCATTTTTTAAAATCTTAGCCCACATTATGAATCACATTTTCTAAAAGTAAGTTTGGATGGACAACCCCTTTGAGGATTAAGTCATTTAGGATTGAGAGTTTGTAGATAACATCTTGTAATAAGCCAAAACAGCACTTCTCCCCGTATCGGTTCCTTTGCATTTGTTTCTGAATATTTTTGCATTGTCTCCTTCTTTCCTGGAGAAGTGATCTCCTATTACGTAAAAAAAAAAAAAAAAAAAAAACTCTGTTTATTTACTTAGAAGTCCATCTTTTTGAACTTCTCAGAAGTCACCGTCTCATATATGGGAAAACATGCTCTTCTCGGACGTTACAAGGCTGAAGCTTTGATGTGTTTCCTGTGGGACTTTTTTTTTTAAAGAAATCCCTCACAGTTGGGACTAGAAACAATGGCACTGCTCCAGCTATCTGTATAAACTATGGGAATGCTAAGTTAAAGTCATCTACATCTTAAGCAGTCCCTTGTTTTCCGCTCTGCACCTTGCAGGACCGTACAAAGCCAAATTATGTTTTGTGAGGCGCGATGGCTTGCAAATACCATGTGCCTCGTGTGACTACTGACTAGATCAGCCTTGGCATATTTGACTGCTAAGTACATATTCCCCCCAGGCCAAAACCGTAATTTACACCAAAAATATGTCATCCACTTTTGCCGCTACCCAGGAATAACAGGCAAGCCGTTCATTGAGATCTTGTCATAAATGTGACAACCGCATACAATCACTAAATGACAATTATCTAAGAGCAAGGTAAATGCCGGTCACAAGTGCAGTCTTCATCCTGTGCATCTGCATATTTCCCGGATCACAACCGCATAGTGACAAGTTCCCTGCATTAACTTCATATATTTCCTGCCAAAAACTGCATGTTCACAATGCCTGCCCTATTCAATGAATAATTTTCTGACTTTTTCATTTATTTAGAATTTTTTTAAATGTTTACTGATATGAAATATTTATATTATACAAAATAAATACATAATATAATATAATAAATATAATAAAGAATATATTTACTTTATTTTACTGCCATTGATAAGTATGGGAGTAAATGTCTCCAACTCTCAATCCTTCTTTGAAGCAAAGAGGATCATGCAGATTATAGTACATAGACAAAATCTATAACCAATCAGAGCACTGGAAATGGAAAAAGCTGAGCAGAGTGTTTTAGCCCAGAGAGTAATAAATAGGCATTTCTAGGGGTAAATTTTATGGTGATCTATTCTTAGGGTACTGAAGATCCTCAATGTCAGATGGGTGAAAGGTCAATACCCCGCTGTAGAGCTGATTGCCAGAGTTCACACATACAGAGAACAGAGCCAGGAGCGGACAGCTCCATACTACATGTAGTGGTTGTGATGGGTCAGTGCAGCTCAGATCCTATTCACTTCAGTGGGTGTCAGCATCCTAACCAATCTGATATTAATTACCTATTTTGAGAATATATCATAAATACATTTAGCCCAGAAAAACCTTTTAGGAAGTTTGAGAAGGTATATTAGAAAGACATGGGTTAGGTCTGAAGCATAAAGACCCAGATAACTTAGGGAATCATTGAATAGTAGAAGTAATTGAATTTGGAAAAAAAATTGTCTGAAAGGCAATGTGATCTTAATGTGCAACTATTCTAGTAATCATTTAGCACCTATCATAGGCTTGTAACCATGCCAAGGGGTATCCTCCACATTTAGTGGAAAGAAGGTTTCACAATCTTAACAGATAGGGGTTCTCTACTGTAAGAGCAGTGAGACTATGGAACTCATGGCCACATGATATTGTTACAGGTAAATCATTAAACATGTTCAAGAGGGGAAAGTTATGGGTACTAGATTTAGGGTTGGGAAGATGGGAAGGAATTTTTCTCCTAGTACAGGGAAGTTGGCTTCTTCTTTCCTCTAGATCAACACTGTAGGGTTATAGATTGGACTTGATGGACTTTTTTTTTTCAACCTTATTAACTATGTGAATATGTGATGTTGATGGTATATTTCTAAATTGAATAGTTAATTGTTTGTGTTCTCTTGGGCCATTAAGTGGGTCTCCACCCTGTAACACTATTTTGTACTTAAATTAAACATTGCCATGCTTATTGATGTCTTAATATATGGGCAGTGAGGGTCTAAGAATATGCAGTTCTTAAAAATGCCTGTTCGTATGGCTGCCTCCACTTTGGTTGTATACTATATCTGTCCTCCCGGCAGGTTATAAGCAGGGAATAACTGGTTCCTATATGACCAGAATTTGTAGGCTTATATGCTAGCCCAAGAGAGGTATATAGTAGAGAAAAAAATTATATATGTATATGTGTGTATATATATATATATATATATATATATATATATATATATATATGTTGTGTACTTGTAGTATAATATTTGAATCTGATGATTCCAGTAGATAGATAAGACAGGATCTTTACAATAGCTAAATTTCAGAGCTCAGCCTCCCCCTCCCCATGCATCTTTTCAATAGTCACAGAACATGTAAGGATTCCAATTCATGTGAATGGGGCAGCTCTTGTCTTATGTTGCCTATGTCCATGGGGCTTGCTACAAACCATATCTCTAAATGCTATTAAAAATTGTTTAAGCAAAATAAAAAACCATAATAGAAAGCAGAAATAGAAAAGAGCATGTTTTAAGTGTACCTCTCATGAGATAAAATAATAATAATAATAATAATAATGTTCCAGGCTTACTCTTTGAGGTGCTGATCCTGGTTTTTATCCTTTTATGGCTCCTAATTCCCTTGTTGCCTACACTGCATGCAGTTCACTGAGGAGTAGGGGGGCATTCTCTCACATCTCATGTGGGAACTTCCTCCTTTACTCCTCAGTGCTGACAACTGGCTGCTCTGTGCACCCAGGCTCTGTGACATGGCCCCTGGCAGATTGACAAGACATGCATCGACATACACAGAGCTCTGCTGGTCCTGACCACACTTCCTGTATTTTGTCAAAGCCGAGACACACAAACAATAGCTGCAGGGACAAGACAGCATTCTGGAAAGCGGAGGGACCCCTAGTGGTATCTAGCTCTAATTAGTAAGAAAAATCTATCCCAGAGATATAATGTCATCAGTCCTGCCCCTGTGTGTCCATCACATGGCAGATTTTAACCCACTGGAAGTAAACAGCAACTAAACATTAATGGTTTCTACTGACTGATTGCAAGCAGAGATATTGATGACCATGGCAAATTAATACAGAAAGTGTATTAGAAAATTGTATAACTTTTCATGACGCAAATAAACTTTATTTGCTAAAACAGTATTATCCCTTTAAAGCCATAAGAGTCAATGTTACATTTTCTAATTATATGTATTCCTCTACCCATTAATAATTATACAAAAATGTCATTGTACCCGAAATGAGTCTACACTCAAGGATATACATACATTGAATGTCACCTGATTTGTGTTTGATTTCGATACGGACTTGTTAAATTGTAATTTATCTCGCTTATGAGTCCATGTGGAACAATGGCAAATAGTCTACTGGAATAGACAGCGCTGAGAACATATGTTCTGGAGACAATGAATAGCCTGAGGAGGAAGCTGACTTGGATTCAATGAATTAATGAAGGAGAAGGTCACCAGATTATTACAGTGGAACTTTTTTAGTTTTCTTATAGTGATTTTTTTTTCACTACTTTGGGTTTGACACATTTTACTGCCTCTCTGTTACAAAGTGTGCCTTCTAATAGGAATAAACATAAAATAGAATATATATTATAAATTATAAAAGGCAGGGCAGGTCCAGATTATCTAAATGTATTGGTTTGTAATTGATCATAAAGCTCTAGTACTAGGATCGCAAACTACTTATTGTTGCCCATAGCAATGGATTTAATTCTATCTTTAATATATTTCCAAAGCCGTTTGTATAGTTCAGTATTTTAAATGCCTGTTATGGGTAACTGCTTTCTTTCTATATGAGATTGTTTTTTTTTTTTAAAGCAAAGTACAGTGAAAAGAAAAAAATACAGGTGGTATGTTTCAGAATATGTCATATAACTCATATTTTTATTTAGAAAAGATCATGTACCTTACTTGAGTTTATGTGCTTTTGTGTGTGGCCGACTTCAACAATATACTGTGGAAAAAAGGACACAACTTAAATATTATTATTATAATTATTATTATTATTGTTGTTATTATTGCTATTGTTATTATTAATATTATTATATATTTTTATTATTATTATTGTTGTTATTATTGCTATTGTTATTATTAATATTATTATTATATTTGTTATTATTATTATTGTTGTTATTATTGCTATTGTTATTATTAATATTATTATTGCATTATTATTATTAATAAAAAAATATTTTAACATATGCTTTTTGGAGAATATGACTTCACATACTTACAACTGATTTGAGCTTTCTCTCCATGTCTTTACTGGGACTTATACAATTTCGCCATATCTCTCCAAGGGCCTCTTACTGTAAGGCAATGTTTCTCAATTCCAGTCCTCAGGACCCCCTAACAGGTCGTGTTTTCAGGATTTCCTAAGTCTTTCACAGGTGACATAATTATGGTCAGTGAATCAGACATCACCACAATTATATCACCTGTGAAAGACTATGGAAATCCTGAAAACATGACCTGTTAGGGGGCCCTGAGGACTGGAATTGAGAAACACTGCTGTAAGGGTACAGTCACAAGAAGCAGATTCACTGCAGATCAGTTGCATAAAATCTGCAGCAGCAATGTAAACAACTAGTAATTTAAAATGTCTTGCATATAATCCACAGCAGATCTGAGTTGTGTGAACATACCCTATCTATGCTAATTTGCTAATTTATAACAGCTAAAATATATTTTTGGACCTTAATATATATTTACATTTATTAATATACATATATATATATATATTTATTTTAATATTTTGTCAATTAAAGAAGACACTCCCCATGAGGAGTATATCCAAAATAGAGAGAAAGTTAAGGACACTCACCAGGCTTCATATGCTTCACTTCATCATTCTTCATTCATAGAAGCTGTTTCCTAAGGAATTATCCCCACAATGTCCGTTTGTCTGTCCAGTACAAGTCTTTGCACTTTGCACTAATATTGCTGCCTATTTTTCTATGAATAAAGAATGATGAAGTGAAGCATATGAAGCCTGGCGAGTGCCCTTAACTTTCTATCTCTTTTGGAAATTTACTGGACTTTTACCTTTATTTAAGTGAGCACCACGAGTGGAGATCAGGCTTCTAATTAAGGGAAGCATGTGTGTTGAACCGTGGGACTGATATCATGTACCTACAGCAGTCCCGAGGTATTTTCTCTGTGAAATACTGTATACTCCCATGAGGAGTTCTTCCGATGAGCAGATTGTGATGTTGGCACCTACTAGTCTGTGCTGATTCTCTCTGGTCTGGAGAGGGTTACAGATCACAGCCAGTGAGCCCAGTGGCAGGTGATTTAATGATTTGGTCTGAGTTTTGCTCTCACCTTCTCGTTCGCTGAGTTCACATGTACTTTCTGTTTGCAATGGCATTCTGTCCTGCCATTCTTTTAGCCTTGTTAAATATTGTGATATTCTGTTACTATGTGTACCTGGTCTGGTTTAGTCTGTCCTGTTAGTGTTTTGTTTTGTATTCTCTGTTGGTGTTTTCACACCTGCTTTTATGTATCTGTTTAGTATATGTACCCGTGTTTGGTATGTTTTGTAATTTGAGTTTCCTCCAAAGCTTGTTCCTGTTTACACATAGCTTGGAGCCTATTTTGATTTGGTATTTATATCCCTTCATGTTTGGAGTTTGGGTATCTAGTGTGTATCTTGTTTTCGGTCCGTGTTCAGACCAGTGGATATTTTAGTGTTTTTGTCTGTTCCTGTTATTGTAGTATTTGCATATGCTTGCACATACTTGTTATATAGTGTCTGTCTTCAGTCTAACCTGGTTCATCTCCTGCATCCCTGGAAATCTCGCTGTTTATATCTAGTTTACCATTCGAGTTCATTTTTTCATATCTGTTGCCATTTATCTAATTTTGGTTCTTAGGCTGTTGGCTGTACCTATATTACTGATTTTATGTTTCCCTAATTTTTGGTTTTCTGATTGTGTGTCCCCGATTTGTACAGTATCCGTGTATTATTAGAGATGAGCGAACGAAAATTCGATACGCTGAATTTTTCGAAAAAACTTGGTTCGATCCGAATTTATTTGAGGCGAATCTATATTAAAAATGGCTATTTCTGGACTACACAGAGCCTCAATAGGGGTGTGGAACACTTTACTTTGTTCTAACACGCATACGTAGTGTGCTGTGGTAGTGAAATAATACTATTATTCAGAATGACATGCAAATTACAGGCATCGCTTTTAGAATCACTGCCGCAGAGTGGCACAATGACAGAGCCTAGAGGTGGCATCAGTATGAGGAGACCATATTGTGGCTGAATGACAAAAGTGGAGGTGTTGGCAGCATGAGGAGACCATACAGTGGCTAAATGACACAGCGTGGAGGTGTTTGCAGCAGGAGGAGACCATATAGTGGCTGAATGACACAGCTTTGATGTGGCTGAAGCATGAGGAGACTATTTAGTGGCTGAATGACACACCGTGGAGGTGTTGGATGAAGCATGAGGAGACCATATAGTGGCTGAATGACACAGTGTGGAGATGTTGGCAGCATGAGGAGACCATATAGTGGCTTAATGACACAGCTTGGATGTGGCTGAAGCATGAGTAGACACTAGGGCTTCACAATCCCTAAGATTAAAAGACAAATTTTTAAATTTAAATTGAAGATTTAGGGTAGCTAGTGCTACCATAAAACATTTTTAGGCCCAGACCTAGGCCCAGCAGAATCAGTAAACCATATATTGGCTGAATGACATAGCCTGGAGTTGGCTGAAGCATTAGGAGACCATATAGTGTCTGAAGGGCACAGCTTGGAGTTGGCAGTAGCATGAGTAGACAATAGGGCTTCACAATCCCTAAGATTAAAAAACACATTTTGAAATTGAAATTGAAGATTTAGGGTAGCTAGTGTTACCATAAAAAAAATTTTGGCCCAGGATCATCAGCATCAGTAAACCATATATTTTCTGAATGACACAGCCTGGAGTTCGCTGAAGCATGAGGAGACCATATAATGTCTGAACGGCACAGCCTGGAGTTAGCAGCAGCAAGAGGAGACACTAGGACTTCACAATCCCTAAGATTAAAAGACAAATTTTGAAATTTAAATTGAAGATTTAGGGTAGCTGTAACGCCGAGTGCTCCGGGTCCCGCGGCTTCCCCGGAGCGCTCGCGGCGTTGTAGTAACAGCAGCGCTCCGGTCTCTGTCTCTGACCGCGAGCGCTGCTGTGTTCGTGCTGGCGGGGATGTGATCCGCGTTCCACTCACCCTCCTCCTCCGGTGTCAGTCTCGTCCCGCCCCGATCCCTAGGGCGTGCGCGCGCCGGCTTTCTAAGATTTAAAGGGCCAGTGCACCGCTAATTGGTGCCTGGTCCAATCAGTCCAATCACCTCCCTACACATAAATACTCACTTCCCCTTCCCGTCCTTGCCGGATCTTGTTGCCTTGTGCCCAGAGAAAGCATTTGTGTATTTGCCTAAGCCTGTGTATCTGACCTTCTGCCGTTGCCCCTGACTACGAACCATTGCCGCCTGCCCTGACCTTCTTCTACGTCTGACCTTGCCTTTGCCTTGTCCTTTTGTGCCACGCCTGTCTCAGCGGCTAGAGGGGTCGAGTCGCTACTGGGGGACACGACCTCATAGTTACCGCCGCAGCAAGTCCATCCCGCTTTGCGGCGGGCTCTGGTGAAGACCAGTAACTACTTAGAACCGGTCGGTCTCCCGGTACGACCCGCGCCATCGCCTCTCTGGCACAGAGGATCCACCTCCAGTGTCATTGCCAGCAGCAAGTCCGGACCCTGACAGTAGCTAGTGTTACCATGAAAAATGTTTAGGCCCAGGACCAGCAGCATCAGTAAACCATATATTTTCTGAATGACACAGCCTGGAGTTGGCTGAAGCATGAGGAGACCATATAGTGGCAGAATGGCTTCACTATCCATAAGATTAAAAGACAAATTTTGAAATTTTAACTGAAGATTTAGGGTAGCTAGTGCTATCATAAAGAATTTTTAGGCTCAGACCCAGGCCCAGCATCATCAGTAAACCATATATTGGCTGAATGACACAGCCTGGAGTTGGTGAAGCATCAGGAGACCATTGAAATTTAAGATTTTTAAATTGAAATTAAGGATTTTGAAATTAAAATTTCACTACACTGCCTGAAATACTTATTGCGTATATGAGGGGAGTACAGTATGCTTCATTACGCTTAACACCTTGGGGACGGAGGGTTTTTCCATTTTTGCACTTTCGTTTTTTCCACCTTACCTTTTAAAAATCATAACCCTGACAATTTTGCACCTAAAAATCCATATGATGGCTTATGTTTTGGGCCACCAATTCTACTGTGTAATGACATCAGTAATTTTACCCAAAAATGTACGGCGAAATTGAAAAAAAATCATTGTGCGACAAAATTGACGAAAAAATGCTATTTTGTAACTTTTGGGGGGCTTCAATTTCTACACAGTACATTTTTATGTAGAAAATTACACTTTCTCTTTATTCTGTAGGTTTGAGTTTGTTGTACTTCTGAAAAAATCATAACTACATGCAGGAAAATTTATACATTTAAAATTGTCATTTTCTGTCCACTATAACTTTTAAATTTTTCCGCGTACAGAGTGGTATGAGGGCTAATTTTTTGCGCCGTGATCTGAAGTTTTTAGCGGCACCATTTGTATTGATCGGACTTTTTGATCGCTTTTTATTCATTTTTTCATGAGATATAAAGTGACCAAAAATATGCTATTTTGGACTTTGGAATTGTTTTCGCGTACGCCATTGAACGTGCGGTTTAATTAACGATATATTTTTATAATTCGGACATTTCCGCACGCGGCGATACCACATATGTTTATTTTTATTTACACAGTTTTTGGGTTTTTTTAATGGGAAAAGAGGGGTGATTCAAATGTTTATTAGGGAAGGGGTTAAATTATGTTTATTCACTTTTTTTTAAACTTTTTTTTGCAATGTTATAGCTCCCATAGGGGGCTATAACACTGCACACACTGATCTTTTACATTGATCAATGGTTTCTCATAGGAAACCATTGATCAATGATTCTGCCTCTTGACTGCTCATGCCTGGATCTCAGGCACTGAGCAGTCAATCGGCGATCGGACAGGGAGGAGGAAGGTAGGGACCCTCCTGTTGTCCTACAGCTGTTCGGGATGCCGTGATTTCACCGCGGCGATGCCGAACAGCCCACTGAGCTAACCAGCATTAATTTACTTTCACTTTAGACACGGGTCCCGGCCGTTGTTAAAAGCCGGGCCCGACCTGCTATGACGCGGAGGCACGCTGTGGCCCCGCCTTATAGAATGGAAGTGGGCGAAGGGCGTACAGGTACACCCTCTGTCCCCAAAAGATTAAAACAGTATTTGTCTATAACAGCAGCAGGTGTGTACTATTAGCTGTCCTTTCAGAGTATATAGACCCTTGACAGATTAACAGGTACAAAATAGTACACTATTTAGATGTCGATATGTGGTATGCACTTATGAGGGCAGAAAAATGTTCTACAGTACGCTTAATAAACGTATTGGAGTAAAACACCAGCCGGTGATTACTTTTGGCTGTCCTTTAACAGTATGTAGGCCCCTGACAGATTATCAGGTACAAAATAGTACACTAGTTAGATGTACGTATGTTGTATGCACTTATGAGGGCAGAAAAATGCGGTACAGTGCACTTAAAAAGCATCTGAGTAAAAACACAAGCGGGTGAGTAGTTTTGCCTGGACTTTCACAGTATCTAGACCCTTGACAGATTAACAAGTTTAAAATAGTGCACCAGTTACATGTAGATATGTGGTATGGACTTATGAGGGCAGAAAAATGTGGTACAGTACGCTTAAAAAAACTTATTTTAGTAAAACACCAGCTGGTGATTACTTTGGCCTGGACTTTCACAGTATGTAGGCCCTTGACAGATTAACAGGTACAAAATAGTACACTATTTAGATGTAGGTATGTGGTATGCACTTATGAGGGCAGAAAAATGCGGTATAGTACGCTTAAAAAAACATATTTTAGTAAAACACCAGCCGGTGAGTACTTTTGCTTGGCTTTTTACAGTATGTAAGCCCTTGACCGATTAACAGGTACAAAATAGTACAATACTTAGATGTAGGTATGTGGTATGCACTTATGAGGGCAGAATAATGTGGTACAGTACGTTTAAAAAAACATATTTTTGTAAAACACCAGCCAGTGATTGCTTTTGTCTGTCCTTTCACAGTATGTAGGCCCTTGACAGATTAACAGGTGCAAAATAGTACACTGTCACGATTCGGCTTGGCTGGAGGTGGATCCTCTGTGTCAGAGAGGGATAGGCGTGGACCGTGTCGGTGGACCGGTTCTAAGTTGCTACTGGTATTCACCAGAGCCCGCTGCAAAGCGGGATGGTCTTGCAGCGGCGGTAGCAACCAGGTCGTATCCACCGGCAACGGCTCAACCTCTCTGACTGCTGAGATAAGCGCGGTACAAGGGAGTAGACAAGAGCAAGGTCGGACGTAGCAGAAGGTCAGGGCAGGCAGCAAGGATCGTAGTCAGGGGCAACAGCAGGAGGTCTGGAACACAGGCTAGGAACACACAAGGAAACGCTTTCACTGGCACAATGGCAACAAGATCCGGCGAGGGAGTGCAGGGGAAGTGAGGTATAAGTAGGGAAGTGCACAGGTGAAGGTACTGATGAAAACCTTATGCGCCAATCAGTGGCGCACCGGCCCTTTAAATCGCAAAGACCCGGCGCGCGCGCGCCCTAGGGAGCGGGGCCGCGCGCGCCGGGACAGCACAGACGGGGAACGGGTCTGGTAAGGGAATCGAGATGCGCATCCCAACTGGGAACATTATCGCAGCGCACCCGGTCGGCAGGTCTGACCGGGGCGCTGTGAATAAGAGAACCCTGTGAGCGCTCCGGGGAGGAGCGGGGACCCGGAGCGCTCGGCGTAACAGTACCCTCCCCCCCCTCTTCTTGGAACCTGAGAACCTGAGGATAAGACTCTTGTCCAGGATGTTGTCCTCAGGTTCCCATGATCTCTCCTCTGGGCCGCAATTCTCCCAATCAACCAAAAATAATTTTTTACCTCTGACCGTCTTGGATGCCAGAATTTCCTTCACCGAAAAAACGTCAGAGGACCCGGAAACTGGAGTGGGAGAAACAACTTTGGGAGAGAAGCGGTTAAGGATGAGTGGTTTAAGGAGAGAGACATGGAAAGCATTGGGAATACGGAGAGAAGGAGGAAGAAGGAGTTTGTAAGAGACAGGGTTGATCTGGCACTTGAGTTTGAAAGGACCAAGATAACGTGGTCCCAGTTTATAACTGGGGACACGAAAGCGGACATACTTGGCTGAGAGCCATACCTAGTCTCCGGGAGAAAAAATGGGGGGAATTCTTCTTTTCTTATCGGCATATTTTTTCATCCGGGATGAGGCCTGCAAAAGAGAATTTTGAGTCTCTTTCCATATGGTGGAGAGGTCCCGAGTCACTTCATCAACAGCGGGCAAACCAGAGGGGGTGACGGCCGTACACCATGAACAATGGGGATTTAGCAGAGGATTCGGAGACTCTGAAATTGTACGAAAATTCGGCCCATGGTAGAAGATCTGCCCAGTCATCCTGGCGGGAGGAAGCAAAATGTCGCAAACAGTCACCCAGAACCTGATTAATTCTTTCTACTTGTCCATTGGATTGGGGATGATAAGAAGATGGGAAGTTTAATTTGATTTTGAGCTGATTACAGAGGGCCCTCCAGAATTTAGACACAAATTGAACGCCTCTATCCGAGACGATATGCGTGGGCAGCCCGTAAAGGCGAAAAATGTGTATAAAAAATTGCTTTGCCAACTGAGGCGCCGAAGGAAGATCTGGAAGAGGGATAAAATGTGCCATATTGGAGAATCGATCAACGACCACCCAAACAACTGTGTTGCCATGAGATAACGGTAAGTCAGTAATAAAGTCCATACCAATCTGAGACCAAGGTCGTTCAGGAACAGGCAGAGGATGGAGGAGACCAGCAGGCTTCTGGCGAGGGGTCTTGTCCCGGGCACAGACTGTACAAGCCCACACGAAATCAACAACATCAGTCTCCAGGGTAGGCCACCAATAAAATCGAGAGATGAGTTGGATGGATTTTTTGATGCCAGCATGGCCTGCGAGGTGAGAGGAGTGTCCCCACTTGAGAATCCTGAGGCGCTGGCGTGGAGAGACGAAGGTCTTCCCTGGAGGAGTTTGTCTGATGGAAGCTGGAGAAGAGGAGATCAGACAATCCGGAGGAATAATGTGTTGCGGGGAAGCTTCCACTTCAGAGGCATCCGATGAACGAGAGAGGGCATCAGCCCTAATGTTCTTGTCAGCAGGGCGAAAATTAATTTCAAAGTTAAAACGGGCAAAGAACAACGACCACCTAGCCTGGCGAGGGTTCAGCCGTTGGGCAGATTGAAGATAAGAGAGATTCTTGTGGTCAGTGTATATAATAACTGGATATTTGGACCCCTCCAGCAGGTGCCTCCATTCCTCAAGCACCAATTTTATGGCCAGTAGTTTTCGATCACCAATGGAGTAGTTTTTCTCCGCCGGAGAGAAGGTCCAAGAAAAAAACCCACAAGTAACAGCATGCCCGGAAATTTTTTTTTGTAGGAGAACTGCTCCAGCTCCCACCGAGGAGGCGTCTACCTCCAATGAGAAGGGTTTAGATGGGTCAGGTCTGGAGAGTACGGGAGCAGAAGAAAAGGCAGTCTTGAGATGTTTGAATGCGTCTTCCGCTTGAGGAGGCCAGGACTTAGGGTTGGCGTTTTTCTTGGTTAGGGCCACGATAGGAGCCACAATAGTAGAGAAGTGTGGGATGAATTGTCTGTAATAATTGGCAAACCCCAAAAAAGTTTGGATCGCACGGAGTCCGGAGGGGCGTGGCCAATCCAATACGGCAGATAGTTTATCTGGGTCCATTTGTAGTCCCTGGCCAGAGACTAAATATCCTAGGAAGGGAAGAGACTGACATTCAAAGAGACATTTTTCCATTTTGGCATATAATTGATTGTCCCGAAGTCTCTGAAGAACCATGCGGACATGCTGGCGGTGTTCTTCTAGGTTAGCAGAAAAAATCAGAATATCGTCTAGGTAAACCACAACACAGGTATATAGAAGATCACGAAAAATGTCATTTACAAAGTCTTGGAAGACGGCAGGGGCGTTGCAAAGGCTAAAGGGCATAACCAGATATTCAAAGTGTCCATCTCTGGTGTTTAATGCGGTCTTCCACTCGTCCCCCTCCCTGATGCGGATGAGATTATAAGCACCTCTTAAGTCCAGCTTGGTAAAGATGTGGGCGCCACGTAGGCGGTCAAAGAGTTCCGAGATAAGAGGTAAGGGATAGCGTTTTTTTACAGTGATTTTATAAAGTCCGCGGTAATCAATGCAAGGGCGTAGGGAGCCGTCTTTTTTGGAAACGAAAAAAAATCCAGCTCCGGCAGGAGAGGAAGACTTGCGGATAAACCCCTTTTTTAAATTCTCTTGGATGTACTCCGACATGGCTTGAGTTTCCGGAGCAAACAGAGGATAGATTTTGCCCCGGGGTGGAGTAGTACCAGGGAGGAGGTCAATAGGACAGTCATAAGGCCTGTGAGGAGGTAAAGTCTCTGCTTGTTTTTTGCAAAAAACATCAGCATAATCCAGATAGGCCTTGGGGAGACCAGATAACGGGGGAACCACAGAGTCTTGACTGACAGTACAGGGAGCAGGCTTAAGACAGTCCTTGTGGCAAGAAGTACCCCAGTTCTTGATTTCCCCGATGGTCCAATCAAGGGTTGGGGAATAGCGTTGAAGCCACGGTAATCCAAGAAGAATTTCTGAAGTGCAGTTAGAGAGGACCAAAAATTCTATTTTTTCGTGATGGGGTCCGATGCACATTAAGAGGGGTTCCGTGCGGTAACGCACAGTACAGTCCAATCTTTCATTATTAACAGAGTTGATGTAGAGGGGTCTGGCGAGACTGGTCACCGGGATGTTAAACTTGTTGATGAAAGAGGCCAAAATAAAATTTCATGCAGATCCGGAATCCAAGAAGGCCATAGCTGAGAAGGAGAAGGTAGAAGAAGAAATCCGCACAGGCACAGTAAGACGTGGAGAAGCAGAGTTCACATCAAAAGCAGTCTCACCTTTATGCGGAGTCAGCGTGCGTCTTTCCTGGCGTGGAGGTCGGATAGGACAATCCTTCAAGAAATGTTCGGTACTGGCACAGTACAGGCAAAGGTTCTCCATGCGGCGTCGTGTCCTCTCTTGAGGTGTCAAGCGAGACCGGTCAACTTGCATAGCCTCCACGGCGGAAGGCACAGGAACGGATTGCAGTGGACCAGAGGAGAGAGGAGCCGGGGAGAGAAACCGCCTTGTGCGAACAAAGTCCATATCCTGGCGGAGCTCCTGACGCCTTTCGGAAAAACGCATGTCAATGCGAGTGGCTAGATGAATGAGTTCATGCAGGTTAGCAGGGGTTTCTCGTGCAGCCAGCACATCTTTAATGTTACTGGATAGGCCTTTTTTAAAGGTCGCGCAGAGGGCCTCGTTATTCCAGGACAATTCGGAGGCGAGAGTACGGAATTGGATGGCGTACTCGCCAACGGAAGAATTACCCTGGACCAGGTTCAGCAGGGCAGTCTCGGCAGAAGAGGCTCGGGCAGGTTCCTCAAAGACACTTCGAATCTCCGTGAAGAAAGAGTGTACAGAGGCAGTGACAGGATCATTGCGGTCCCAGAGCGGTGTGGCCCATGACAGGGCTTTCCCAGACAGAAGGCTGACTACGAAAGCCACCTTAGATCTTTCAGTTGGAAACTGGTCCGACATCATTTCCAAATGCAGGGAACATTGCGAGAGAAAACCACGGCAAAATTTAGAGTCCCCATCAAATTTATCCGGCAAAGATAATCGGAGGCTGGATGCGGCCACTCGCTTCGGAGGAGGTGCAGGAGCTGGCGGAGGAGAAGATTGTTGAAGCTGTGGTAGTAGCTGCTGTAGCATCACGGTCAGTTGAGACAGCTGGTGGCCTTGTTGCGCTATCTGTTGTGACTGCTGGGCGACCACCGTGGTGAGGTTGGCGACAACTGGCAGCGGGACCTCAGCGGGATCCATGGCCGGATCTTCTGTCACGATTCGGCTTGGCTGGAGGTGGATCCTCTGTGCCAGAGAGGGATAGGCGTGGACTGTGTCGGTGGACCGGTTCTAAGTTGCTACTGGTATTCACCAGAGCCCGCCGCAAAGCGGGATGGTCTTGCAGCGGCAGTAGCAACCAGGTCGTATCCACCGGCAACGGCTCAACCTCTCTGACTGCTGAGATAAGCGAGTAGACAAGAGCAAGGTCGGACGTAGCAGAAGGTCAGGGCAGGCAGCAAGGATCGTAGTCAGGGGCAACGGTAGGAGGTCTGGAACACAGGCTAGGAACACACAAGGAAACGCTTTCACTGGCACAATGGCAACAAGATCCGGCGAGGGAGTGCAGGGGAAGTGAGGTATAAGTAGGGAAGTGCACAGGTGAAGGTACTGATGAAAACCTGATGCGCCAATCAGTGGCGCACCAGCCCTTTAAATCGCAAAGACCCGACGCGCGCGCGCCCTGGGGAGCGGGGCCGCGCGTGCCGGGACAGCACAGACGGGGAACGGGTCTGGTAAGGGAATCGAGATGCGCATCGCGAGCGGGCGCGTCCCGCATCGCGAATCGCATCCCGACTGGGAACATTATCGCAGCGCACCCGGTCGGCAGGTCTGACCGGGGCGCTGTGAATAAGAGAACGCTGTGAGCGCTTCGGGGAGGAGCGGGGACCCGGAGCGCTCGGAGTAACATACACTACTTAGATGTAGGTATGTGGTATGCACTTATGAGGGCAGAAAAATTTGGTACTGTACGCTTAAAAAAAAAAAGGGTTTTTGCACAACACCAGCAGAACACAACAGTGATGCAGCACAAAAAAGCTGTGTACTAAACACAAAATTTCACTCTGTCAAATACTTTTAGGAATGGACTGCTGGGCATTATACCGTCTAAAGACTAGTATAACCAGCACATTATTTGTTGTGGAACAAAGACACAGAATTGCGTTGAAAAATTATTCCTGCCTCCTCTGCTAAGGTTTATGAAGTTGAGATAGCTTGTTGAAATGTATGAGGCAACACACAGCTCTCTGCCCCTCTCTGTAATACAATGCTGAAGAAAGTGACTTGGAGGTTTATGGCTGCAGTAAAAATTATTTTCAGTGAAGAAAAAACCCTGCTCTCTGTTCACCAGAACGCTGATGTGACTAGGATGGGAAATGCTGCTGGAATGAGCTTTTCTGTGTAACAAACACACACAGCGATGTCCGTCCTATCTCTATGCAGTGTAATGAATGACATGACGAGCCAAAAAATGGCTGCTGAATATATAGGGCTGTGACATCACAGGGATGACTGGCTGCTGATAGGCTGCATCCTGCCTACTTCCCTTCCCACCTTGCCTTCCCACCTTCCCAGCATTCCTTGCCCCATGTACTGACATGTGGATCCACCATTTTAGATGCCCTGGAGCCTGGACCGGAGTAAATGGAGTTTAATGAAGCGATTTGCATGATAGAATCACATCGATATTGGCATTCTTTGCAAATCGAATATTTCATGAAATTCGTAACGAATTCGGGTTCGTCAGCTTCGATTCGCTCATCTCTATTTATTATATTGACCATGATTCCCCTGCACTTTTGATAGGGAGGGACTGGTGACTATTAGAGCGGTTGAGCAAGTAGGCAGGGAAAGATGTTTAGGGTCAGCTTATAGGGCCCACTCTTCCCTGCCCTACGTGGCGTTATGTGATGCTAGGTCATGACACAGATCTTCCAAGCTACTCACAGTCCAGGCTGCAGGGGTGTGGTGCTAGCTAATATCTGTTGTATGTACCAAGTGTAATGTCAGATTATGTGTATTTTGCATTTTTCTGCTTTGGGTCCTGTTCAGACATTATGTTTATGTCTGAACAGTTTCTGTGTTTATTCTCCCTGGTTTGGGAAGAGTTAACCTTCCAGCCCTACAGCACGAGGGGGGGGGGGGGTATATAAGGCCTCTACAGGAAGCAACAGTGATCATCTTGCTTTGTCAAGATGATCCAATAATCCTGACCTAAAAGGTTATGATGCTAGAATCCTCTCTAGCATTCTTTACACCCTGTGTCATCCAAAACCTCCTCAAGCCCTGCAGTAGGTATAACACAGTGTGTAATCTTAACAATTGCTTTTTTTTACATTTATTTATTTTTAATAAAGCACCAACTTAGGCTGCATTCACATCTCGTTTTCACACTACGGGTGCCGGATCTGGCTGGGGGAAGGGCAAACCGGGCTCTCCCGTACCCCAGCTGGACCAGCGCTGAACTCCATTCACTTTAATAAGCCGACCGGAGTCAAACGGCGACTCCGGTCGGCTCACTTTTGACCCGTATCCAGTTTTGTGACCGGACCTAAAACCGTAGTACACTGTTTGACTCCGGTCGGCTCATTAAAGTGAATGGAGTTCAGTGCTGGTCCGGCTGGGGTACGGGAGAGCCCGGTTTGCCCCTCCCCGAGCCGGATCCGGCACCCGTAGTGTAAAAACGAGATGTGAATGCAGCATTATTCAAAAGCACATACTGTACAAAGCTTGTCCTCAACACTCACTAGCCCTGATTTACTAACATGATCCCGACTCTTTTTATCGGGTTATGCGACACAATTTGTGTCACACGTCCTCTGTGACACTTTGTGCGACACATTTTACTAGTAAAAACCCGACGGTTTTTCAATTACTCGGATAATTTTTTTTACCCGGCAGTGGTTTGCATAATTAGAGGCATGTTCCCGACATTTTCCTGAAAACCCAACAGTTGTATTTAAAAACCCACCAGAAAAATAGTGAAATATTGAATTAGAAAAAGTGTGTTTGTTTTATTTTTTGTTTTGTTTTTTAAATCTGTTACTTTGTCCCCTTAGAAGCTTTTTATATAGCATTTTTCATCTTTTTTATTAGTTTTTTTTGGAATTTCTCTCCTCTTTTATATTTTTTTAATCTTTCATTTCTTTTTTTTTTTCTTTTTGTTTGTTAACCCATTAATGACCATGAATGTAAAGTTACGTCCTGGTGCAGAGCTACTTTGCTTTATTTATTTGCTTTACGCTTTATTTTTCCTGTGCAACCTTTTTTTTTTCCCCTTGCGACAGAATTTAATATTGTGTGACAGAATTTTCCCGACATGTGCGAAACGTTGATAAATACGTGTGATAAAAAATAGTCTGGGGGAAAAAAATAACACTCAGAAAATAACCCGACACTCTTAGTAAATCAGGGCTACTGTCCTCAATGGCGATCAGAATCTAAATTCCACAATAACCAGGGTATATTAGAGGAAACAAACGCAAACACTGGGAGAACATATAAATGAGGCCCTTGGTTGGTTTTGAACCCTGGTCTCCAACACTGAAAGGCAGCAGTACTAACCACTGGGTTATTGAAGTGTTCCTTTGAGATTAACTCAGATTATTGTTTACAAAATGCAGTATATTTTAGTGACTATAATCACAATCAGTATCAGACTAAATAGTTAAAGGACAACTGCAGTGGTAAACATTTATATATGCCCGTGCCCGGGCCTCAAAAATAAACAAAATAAACGTATACATACCTTCCTACGAGCCCCCGTTGGTCCGGCACATACCTCACGGTCCGACAGTGCTGACGTCATTCCACTTCCTGGGGACGGGGACGCCGCAGAGCCCTCGGCGTATCACCGGCTGCAGCGATGTCCCGCCCCGGCCTGTGATAGGCTGAGCCCACTGTCATATAAGGAGCTCTGGTCATCTTCTTACATGACAGTGGGCTCAGCCTATCACCGACCGGGGCGGGACATCCCTACGGCCGGTGATACGCCGACGGCTCTGCGGCGTCCCCGTCCCCAGGAAGTGGAATGACGTCAGCACTGCTGGACCATGAGGCCTGTGCCTGACCAACGGGGGCTCGTAGGAAGGTATGTATAAGTTTATTTTGTTTATTTTTGAGGCCCGGGCACGGGCATATATAAATGTTTAATACTGCAGTTGTCCTTTCAGTATGCGGGTTAATCTGCAGCAGTATTTTCCAACCAGGGTGCCTCCAGCTGTTGCAGAACTACAACTCCCAGCATGCCTGGACAGCCTGTCCAGGCATGCTGGGAGTTGTAGTTTTGCAACAGCTGGAGAAACCCTGATTGGGAAACACTGGTCTACAGATACAGTACATGAGCTCATCCTACCGAAATGCAACAAAGCCAATTTTTGGATAAAAGGAAAGGATGCCATAAGGGACCATTGTGAATATTAGGGGGGGGCAATGATTATGGTTCGAAGCAGTTACATTTCCTTGTGTGTCATCCATACCTTGTTCTCACCATTCTATCAAGGGATACACCCTTTACTCTCAGTCTATAAATTATGTGGTAGTTAGACATCTTTCACGCCTTATGAACAGCTCGACGAGGTCTGGGGAGAATGTAAAATACTATGCAAATTAGCTGGAAATATGTAAAATGGTATCCAAGCCTATTCTCCCAGCACATGCACTTTATAAAACCTTTTGTATTCGCTATAGATTTTCATCTAAGTAGCGGTTGGAGGTTTCATAGACGCATCAATATATAAATAAATACTGTAAATAAATAAATAAACATAAAAGTAATACAATGAGAAATCCCTTCTATCTGGCCCTGTAAATCCCATCTTAATTGCCACGAGGATTTCTTTTAATATCTTTCACCATGTACTTGAGAAAGGCCTCCCGTATATCAAGGACAGTCTCAGGACAATAAGGTTTCTACATTATGGTGTTACATGTCTGACCCCTCCCAGTCCTGCCACGGCGCTGCCCTCGAATGAGTATATTACAGTCAGGTTGAAGGTACTTTAATAATACTGTATAAGTAATTTAGTTGATGTGTAGAAATATTGATCACGGGAGCTCCGGGGTCATGTGCCTGCGAAGAATTTTAATCAGAAATTTCTCAGTCTTTACATATTGATTTTGATGAGGTTTTCGTGGTTTTGTGTTTATTGTTTTAGTAATTCTTTGCAGAAGAGTGTGTATATATATACATACAGTCATGGCTGTAAATATTGGCACCCCTGAAATTTTTCAAGAAAATGAAGTATTCCTCACAGGATTGCAGTAGCACATGTTTTGCTATACAGATGTTTATTCCCTTTGTGTGTATTGGAACTAAACCAAATAAGGGAGGAAAAAAAGCTAATTGGACATAATGTCACACCAAACTCCAAAAATTGGCTGGACAAAATTATTGGCACCCTTTCAAAATTGTGGATAAATAAGATTGTTTCAAGCATTTTATGCTCCTTTAAACTAACCTGGGGCAAGTAACAGGTGTGGGCAATATAAAAATCACACCTGAAAGCAGATAAAAAGGAGAGAAGTTCACTTAGTCTTTTCATTGTGTGTCTGTGTGTGCCCCACTAAGCATGGACAACAGAAAGAGGAGAAGAGAACTGTCTGAGGACTTGAGAACCAAAATTGTGGAAAAATATCAACAATCTCAAGGTTACAAGTCCATCTCCAGAGATCTACATTTGCCTTTGTCCACAGTGCGCAACATTATCAAGAAGTTTGCAACCCAGCACACAAAAAAAGGTGTAAAAAAATGCTTCACTTACACTACAGTGATAAATGTGGGCCTGTATGTCGTTAGATAAGTCATCCAAAAATTAGGGGAAAATATGTCTGATCTCCGGGGTCCTACCACTGGGAACCCCCGCGATCTCCCTGCTGCACCTGGCGTTCGTTCAGAGCGTCGGGTGCAGCGCCGGAGGCTCGTGACGTCATGGCCGCTCCCCGCTCGAGATGTCATGGCCACCCCCCTCAATGCAAGTCTATGAAAGGGGGCATGACGGCCATCACGTCCCCTCCCATAGACTTGCATTGAGGGGGCATGGGAGTATTGAGTGACAGTGGGGTGGCAGACTGCAGTATTATGCAGCACCACCAGGCCCTGATGGAGTAGCAGAGAATCAAGGATAGTAGACCCATGAAGAACCTGACACTAACATAGGTGTAGGTATTGTGGTACTGAAATAACTATCTGAAGTGCCTGGAGGACCTGCTGTGGGTTGTGAGAGAGAGAAGGTCTTGCCTATCAACATGGAGTGATTGGTGCAACCTCCTGAGTAACAACCAGGTTGGATGGGCTGCGGTTAGGGGTTAGCATCCCCAAGGCTCAAAGTGGCACTGTAGGATGGAGGAAAGCCAAGAGCCAATCCAACCGCAACCTGATTTTTAGTGGAACACTGGAGTATTGCATTGTTCTAGTCCTTAACAAAAAGCAACATTCAGGTTCTATGTATTTTAGTTTATAGTACTTCATCAAAAAGAGAAAACACAGGCAACTTACCGGCTTCACGTGGCTTCTTATTTATTTCTTAGGTACAGCGGGTAAAGCGGCTACATGCCGCATCGGTAAGCTAGATGCTAGTGTGCTCAGTGATTCAGTAATTTAGTGTATACTGCCACCCAAAAATTTCCTGTGCCACAAATTGTATGCTTGCAACTGTCAAGCTTTCTGTGCCTTCGAGATTTTTCTGATACTGATCTGATTATGAAAAATGTATTATGTCTCTTTTTTTTTTTTTTTTATCTGCATCCATAAAAAATATGTAATGGGCAATAAGTTAAGTCAACTATCCGTTCTTTAATTCATTCTTTAAAGGGAACTCTGTAGCCTTAGGAATTGCCCCTTTTATCTTTAAGGTGGTCCAGATTGGGAGAACCCATTAAATAGATGGCAACATTACCCAATAGCTGAGAAGGCCCTTTCACATTATTATCTCACCAAAATGGGCACTATTGGTAAGTGTGCTACTATTATATATATGGGGAAATATACTATAGACAGTAGTTCCATTTGGAAATATCCACTAAAAAAAGGCATAAATATGGAGACTGTGGCAAACAGACCAGTAGCTTTGGGGAGTCCTTTTAAAGGGGTACTCAGGTAGAAAACTTTTTTTTTTTTTAAATCAACTGGTGCCAGAAAGTTAAACAGATGTGTAAATTACTTATATTAAAAAATCTTAATCCTTCCAGGACTTATTAGCTGCAGAATACTACAGAGGAAATTATTTTCTTTTTGGAACACAGAGCTCTCTGCTGACAAGCACAGTGCTCTCTGCTGACATCTCTGTCCATTTTAGGAACTGTCCAGAGCAGCATATGTTTACTATGGGGATTTTCTCCTACTCCGGACAGTTCTTAAAATGGACAGAGATGTCCGCAGAGAGCACTGTGCTTGTGATTCAGCAGAGAGCTCTCTGTGCCAAAAAGAATTTCTTCTGTAGTATTCAGTAGCTAATAAGTACTGGAAGGATTAAGATTTTTTAATAGAAGTAATTTACAAATCTATTTAACTTTCTGGCACCTGTTGATTTAAAAAATTAAAGTTTTCCACCGGACTACCCCTTTAATGGTGAGTCACCTGGGAAATGGATCTGTGATAGGCAGCATTAAATGGGTACTCCGGTGCTCCAGCGCTGATCATTTTGTTCAGAACGCTCAGAGCTCGAGGCCACGATTGTGATGTCATGGCCACACCCCTCGTGAGGTCACACCACACCCTCCTCCATTCATGTCTATGGTAGGGGGCATGTAAGCAGTGGAGTACCCCTTTAACCCCTTAAGGACCAATCCCATTTTAACCTTAAGGACCAGGCCAATTTTATTTTGTGTTTTCGTTTTTTCCTCCTCACCTTCTAAAATCCATAACTCCTTTATATTTCCATCTACAGACCCATATAAGAGCTTGTTTTTTGCGTGATCAATTGTACTTGTAATGAAACCTCTCATTTTACACTTTTTATGTCTCCATAGGGGACTAGCTATAGCAATCCTTTGATTGCTAATACTGTTTAGTGCCATGCATAGGACACAGCACTGCTCTGTATTATCGTTGATGTTCTGCTCTGGTCTGCTCGATCGCAGACCATAGCAGAAGACCCCGGGAGACGGCTGGAGCAAGGTGAGGGGACCTCCGGCCGCCATACTGGATGATTGGATCGCCGCGGCAGCGCTGCGGGCGATCCGATCATCCATTCAAAGTGCCGCACTGCCACAGATGCCGTGATCTGTATTGATCACGGCATCTGAGGGATTAATGGCGGACATCCGTGCGATCGCGGATGTTGGCCATTACCGGCGGGTCCCTGGCTGCTACTAGCAGCCGGAACCTACCGTGTATGACGTGAGCACCGTTCCAATGCTTGCGGTCATACACAGGAAGTCCCGCCAAACCAGGACATACATTTACGTCCGTGGTCGTTAGGGGTTAAGGTTTGATGGGAAAAAAAATTATATTATTTTTGTAATTTTAACAAAAATATTTCTTCTTCAAAACTGAGAAAATAAATCAAAATTTGGATAATGAATAAATGCCATATTTAAACTTTTCTAACGGTAACACATTGGTTTCATTTTGTTATTTTGTTAAAAGTGTCAACAGGCTCGACTATGTTTATTCAGGAGAATGATGTCTAATATATTTAAGGCCATACGGAGTTTATGCTCTAATGGTATAAATATGTGTTTATCAAATTCATGATTTCCCCGCAGGTTAACACTCAAGAGTCAATTAAAACTATGTCATAACACAGACTTTTGACAAAGGAAGCCATTGTTGTTTATTGAACTGGGATAAACAACATATTTTCATTTAAAATTTGCTCTCGGTGTATGTGCTGGGAATGAAAAGGAACACAAAACTGTCTTCAATCGGAGGAGACTTCAGACTGCACAAACAGGAGGAACATGGTGCCCAGATGCAACCAACAAAGATTTTACTTATTAAAAAAGTTATGGAATGTAGATAGCAGCCAACTATGGAAGTCAAACTTTATTATTCTTAGGGTCTCAAATTGGACCATTGATCTGAGGACTAGTGATGAGCGGCATAGGCCATATTCGAATTTGAGATATTTCGCGATTTATATGGATGAATATTCATCCTATGTTCACGAATTTCGCATATTCGTTTACTTTTTTTTCCATGTAAAATTCGTAATGAAATTCGCAAATTGCGCATATGCGATTGCATCTTTCAACTAACTACTTTCCTATTGGTTACTTGGGATGTTGTTAACCTCTGACAACTGTATTTGCATCCTTCTCATTGGCCCACAAGCTAAAAGAAGGAGGGATCAGTGTCCTCTGGAAGTGCAGATATTCGCAAATTTTCCCATGTTCGGGCCCCACACCGACTCACACAGTAAATAATATTGGAGCCTTCTTTTGGACCACACGTTGGAAGCAGGGAGGGATGATTACTTTCAATTATACAGAACACATCATTGTGATGTGTACTGTGAAAAAAAAACGAATATTCATCATAACGAATATATATCGCTATATTCTAAATATTCACTAAATCGCAAAGTGCCGATATTCCCGGTAAAAAAATCACAATTTGAAGATTTTCACTCAACACTATTGGGGACCCAACTCGGCCAAGTGTCAGGATAATCAAGTGTCTGCACTAAGCAGGGGAGGGACATGAACTATATTATAGTAGTAGCTGTGAACAAAATATGCAAAGTAATCCCCTTCAATTATTAGAAAGGTTCTACCATTAGCTAGATGGTCCCAATAGCCAAGCTTCTCTCCATTAGGTAAGTGACCCCAACAACTACATACCCCCTATGATGTGGATGGCCCCAATAGCCAAGTTTTTCCCTTACATTAGGTAAGTGGCCCATTAGCCAAGTCCCCACCTCTTACCAACATAAAAATTACCTTCTCCATACTCTATTGTCTTGTTCCTGTAACTACATTCCAAAGCAAAAATTCTAAATGGAAAATTGGCATGGTTGTGTTAGGTGTTTTCCCATGTACAAAAAACTCGACTTCGTCGCCCCTCTGGCCTGTTTCGGAAAAGAACTGGAAGCAGAGAACAGCCAAACCTGCTGTCTAATTTTACCTGCTTACTTCCAATTGGAATTAATGGGAGCTGCTAATATGATTACACACCAGGAAGCCATGTTTTTACGTAGATGAGGCAATCCTTTTTAGGAATTTCTTGAAGCAACCTGATCCTTGTCTGCTGATCGGCTATGAGAACATAGAACTACTTGCAGGATCAATTTTAGAATGTGAATTCGGGTAGAAAACAGACATGGTGCACATCTACAATCTTGTATAATGATCTGATTGTTTCTCAGCATAATATCAAAAACTAACAGGTTGTTAGTATACATTTTTGATCAAAAAGTACAAGCCCACTCTCCACCTATTTAGAGTGGGTCCCTAACGTCCCTAGCACATTGGTGTGGTACTGTGCGGCGTCCGTTGCTGCCGTGGTGCCATGTCTGCGGGGAGGTGCGACCCATAGACTGGTTTGAGTGGCATTGGGGCCGCTCTGCCAGTGGGTCGTATCCCCCCCCGTGGGCACTGGTGTCGCGGCGGTGGTGGTCGCCGCTCAGTGCTACGCCATTTTATGCTAGGGACGTTAGGGACCCACTCTAAATAGGTGGCCTTGACGTGGCGAGTGGGCTTGTACTTTTTGATCAAAAATGTATACTAACAACCTGTTAGTTTTTGATATTATGCTGAGAAGCAATCAGATCATTATACAAGATTGTAGATGTGCACCATGTCTGTTTTCTACCCGAATTCACACTGTGTTTTCTATCCCCTCCTTTTTTTTTGTTTGAACATGTGCTGCACTCTACCCCACCCCCTCAACCCAACCCAATATAAGTAGTAGTTAGCTACACAAGGGCCATTTCTTTCCTAGTAGCCTCCCAGTCTGACTGGGAGAGCATGGTAAGTGAGCTATTACACCTTGTTCACACTGGTGTGGTGCTGTGCGGCGTCCGTTGCTGCCGCGGCGCCGTGTCTGCGGGGAGGTGCGACCCATAGACTGGTTTGAGTGGCATTGGGGCCGCTCTGCCAGTGGGTCGTTCCGCCCCCCCCCCCTCCCCGTGGGCACTGGTGTCGCGGCGGTGGTGGTCGCCGCTCAGTGCTACGCCATTTTACACTAGAGACGTTAGGGACCCACTCTAAATAGGTGGCCTTGACGTAGCGAGTGGGCTTGTACTTTTTGATCAAAAATGTATACTAACAACCTGTTAGTTTTTGATATTATGCTGAGAAGCAATCAGATCATTATACAAGATTGTAGATGTGCACCATGTCTGTTTTCTATCCAAATTCAATTTTAGAATGCTCTCAGATACATCCCAATAATGACTTTCTGTAATGGGATGGTTTCTTAAAGGGGTACTCCACTGCCCTAGCGTTTGGAATATTTAGTTCCGAACACTGGGTGCAGGCTGTGGGGGTCGGGATGTCATGGCCACGCCCCTCGAGATGTCACACCACGTCCCCCTCAATGCAAGTCTATGGGAAGGGGTGTGGAAAACATAACACAAATCTATTACCACAAGAAGATTTTATCTATACACTACAAATGTTCAAAATGATTTCCATTGGTGATGCAGCAGATGTCTAGGCGGTAGTCCAGTTCAGTCCAGATGCAGCCAGCATTTCCTGGGATGTGGACTCCACTGTTTCTGTGGTGGGTTGTCTCTGGTTGATCAGATCTGGTGGCTGGAAGGGGGGGGGGAGGCAGATACACTGTGGGGGGAATTTATCAAAACCCACAGAGGAAAAGCTGACCAGATGCCTATGGCGACCAATCAGATTGCTTCTTTCACTTTTAAAAAGGCCTCTGAAAAATAAAAGAAGCAATCTGGTTGTTATGGGCAACTGGTCAACTTTTCTTCTGCATAGGTTTTGATAAATCTTCCCTGTGTCCTTGATGTAGCCCCATAGAATGTAGTCTCAGGGTGTTAGAACTGGCAATTGTGGAGGCCAGTGCAACATTCGTAATTTGTTGTTTCTATTTGCATCTTTGCCGATACCTGAATGATATGGAACAACAGCCATGCCGGAACCACAACAATTCTCCAACGTTGTGCTGGCCTACTTGATCTAAAGATCTAACACCCTGCTATTTCTTTCTGTGGGGCTACATAATTGTTTGTGTAAGTGAAGCATTTTTTTTTTTTATGTTTGAAAATGTTTATTCATTTCCAAAATAAGACAAACATACAATAAGGTAAGCATATGAACAATCTGAGGCAATCACAAGAGCAACTGAGCGTGCTCAATCACAGACAGGAGAGCATGCAAAGCATTGTGAGCCAATAACCAGTCACGGTGAAGCATTTTTACACCTTTTTTGTGTGCTGGTAATGTGTAGGAGCACCAAATTTATGAAATGGTCATTTGAAAAATTTTGTGCAGGTACAAATTTTCAGAAATTTTACTCTTCACATATGCCAAAAAGCTAAGTTAAAGTGGTACTCCACCCCTAGACATCTTATTCCCCTATCCAAAGGATAGGGGATAAAATATCAGATCACCAGGCTCCCGCTGCTGGGGACCCCTGGGATCGCCGCTGCGGCACAGCGCTATAACTACTGCACAGAGCGAGTTCGCTCTGCGCGTAATGACGGCAATATAGGGGCCAGAGCATCGTTATGTCACGGCTCCGCCCCTTGTGATGTCACGGCCCGCCCCCCTCAATACAAGTCTATGGGAGGGGGCATGGCGGTCGTCACGCCCCCTGCCATAGATTTGCATTAAGGGGGCGGGCCGTGATGTCATGAGGGGCGGAGCCATGACTTCACGCTGCTCCATCCCCTGTATCGCCCGTCATTTCGCACATAGCAAACTCGCTCTGTGCAGTAATGATAGCGCGGTCCCGCAGCGGCGATCCCGAGGGTCCCCAGCAGCGGGACCCCGGCGATCTGACATCTTATCCCCTATCTTTGGATAGGGGATAAGATGTCTAGGGGTGGGGTACCGCTTTAAGTCTAGGCTGGTTTAGCTTATAGACTTTTTGGTGGTTTCTCAGACTTTTTTTTGCACCTTTTTACAAAAAGTCTCAGTTGATAAATTAATTACCACTGCATTAGACTAACCTGGCGCTTGTCTGAACACGCTTAAAAAAAAAAAAAAAAAAAGAGTAAACCAAAAAGGCCCAAAAAATAGCCTTAGGTGCAGTACTGAATCAAATGTGAGACAAATCTACACACAAAAACAGCTCTCAACACAATGATAAATGCCCCCCTTTGTGTATTTTCCGCGGGATCTGATCAGCCTGAGACAACGCATCCCTGAGTGAAAAAAAATCCATGTCTGGAGATATACTGGAGTCTGGATAGAACTGGACTAAAGCCTAGACCAGGCATAGGCTGCAATCAAACCTGGTTTTTACGTTACGGATGCCGGATCCGGCTGGGGGAGGGGAAAATCGGGCTCTCCCATACCCCAGCCAGACCAGCACTGAAATCCATTACTTTATTGAGCCAACCAGAGTCAAACGTTGACTCCGGTCAGCTCATTTTTGACCCATAGGCGGTTTCCTGACCGGACCTAAAACCGTAGTATACTACGGTTTTAGGTCCGGTGACAAAACCGGATTCGGGTCAAAAATGACAGTTATGACAGTTACGCTATTACATTTGAGTTATGTTCACTCGAAAAATGTTGCATCGTCCTTAATCACCCTGTATATTATAGCATGGACATGAAAGTAATATCCCAAAAAAAAATCTATGTCACCTTATTTAACATTTCCTTAAAAGGGTACTCCAGTGGAAAACGTTTTTTTTTTTTTTCATATCAACAGGCTCCAGAAAGTTAAACCGATTTGAACTTTACTTCTATAAAAAAATCTTAATCCTTCCAGTACTTATTAGCTGCTGGCATTAAGGCCATGTTCACACTACGGAATTCTCACGAAATTCCACGAGCGGAACTCCACGGTGTGAACACTAGTGTGAATGGGTCTCCGCAAGACCCGTTTACACTGCAGAATTTCCACGGCAGACAATTCCGCCGCTGAAATTGTTCCACGCAAAGAAAGAACATGTTCATTCTTTGCGCGGATTCCGCGAGCACTGCATAACCGTCAATGGTGACAGCTCAGTGCCCCGCGGCCCTAGCGCCGAAGTACTTTCATCTGTGGCCGCCAGGCGGAATCTCCGCTCGCAGAATTCAGCCGCGAGAATTCCGTAGTGTGAACGGGGCCTAAAGAGGAAGTTGGGCAGTTCTTTTCAGTCTGACCACAGTGCTCTCTGCTGACACCTCTGTCCATGTCGGGAACTGTCCAGAGCAGGAGAGGTTTGCTATGGGGATTTGCTCCTACACTGGACAGTTCCCAACATGGACAGAGGTGTCAGCAGAGAGCACTGTGGTCAGAATGAGAAGAACTATACAACTTCCACTGTAGTATACAGCAGCTGATAAGTACTGGAAGGATCAAGATTTTAATAGAAGTAATTTACAAATCTGTTTAACTTTCTGGAGCCATTTGATATGAAAAATAAAAATGTTTCCACCGGAGTACCCCTTTAAGCCTCTTTTCTGTGCAGATGGAGTTCTGCCTCCTCATCGGATGTTTAGCTTTAGTATGAATGAGTTTTACATTGTATTATTTGATGGTGAGATAACACGCGAGGCTCCGGATTACATATCTGTGTCGGAAAAGACAGGTCTCATTTTTAGATTTGTTATTATTTTACAGGAGATTATAGAAGCGCAGTATTTATGTAGGATCGAGACTCCGGATAAGAGGGTCACATTTACAGGAACCTGCCAAAAGCTGCCGTTCACACTGAAAGTATACCTTATTGTTCTCAGCCACGACTTGAATGGTGACCTGGAAGGAAGACGTTTGCTTAGAGAAGGCTGATTTCTTCACAGGGCAGCCCCTGTTGTCCGCCTGAAGTAACAATGTATGTAAAATGACAAAGGAACATCCCTGTGATCAGATCTCCCAGACCTCGGCAGAGGAAGAGACCCGGCAGAAAACATATGTAAGGTTAATGATTCAGCAGCACCTCCGACTCACGCCGGAGCTCTCTGTAGTTTTATGAGGGACGCAAGGTCCTTTTATAAAACCAGGAAAAAAAAAACTTTAAAGGGGTACTCCGGTGGAATATTTTTATTTTTTTTATTTTTATGAACTGGTACCAGAAAGTTAAACAGATTTGTAAGTTACTTCTATTACAAAATCTTTACCCTTCCTGTACTTTTTAGCAGCTGCATGCTACAGAGGAAATTCTCTTCATTTTTTATTTCTTTTTTGTCTTGACCACAGTGCTCTCTGCTGTCCAGAGCAGGAGAAAATCCCCATTGCAAACCTATGCTGCTCTGGACAGTTTCTGACACGGACAGAGGTGTCATCAGAGAGCAGTTTGGACAAGACAAAAAATAAATTCAAAAATAACTGAATTTTCTCTGTAGACAACAGCTGCTAAAAAGTACTGGAAGGGTAAAGATATTTTAATGGAATTTGCAAATCTGTTTAACTTTCTGGCATCAGTTGACTTATAAAGACCTAAAAAAAAAATGCTTTCCAACGGAGTACCCCTTTAACTTGTCCTCCATTAACCTTATTGTTTACACTGTGAGGATTCTCTACTTAAAGGGGTACTCCGCCCCTAGACATCTTATCCCCTATCCAAAGGATAGGGGATAAGCTGTCAGATCGCCGCAGTCCCGCTGCTGGGGATCCCCAGGTTCCCCACTGCGGCACTGCGCTATCATTACAGCACAGAGCGAGTTCACTCTGCACGTAATGATGGGCAATATAGGGGCCGGAGCATCGTTACGTCATGGCTCCGCCCCTCGTGATGTCATGGCCCGCCCCTTTCAATATCGCCCGTTATTACGCACAGAGCGAACTCGCTCTGTGCTGTAATGATAGCGCGGTGCTGCAGCGGGGATCCCGGGGATCCCCAGCAGCGTGACCGCGGCGATCTGACATCTTATCCCCTATCCTTTGGATAGGGGATAAGATGTCTAGGGGCGGAGTACCCCTTTAAGGCTGTAATACTACTATAACTAGATCTTCTCAAAAGTGTAAGTCCTCAACTTGTTGGTTTCTGTAAAATTGTTTAGTATTTAAAAAATAGATTTGCTTTTGATTCCCTAAGAGGAAAAGGGGTACTCCGGCTCTTAGACATCTTATCCTTATACAAAGGATAGGGAGTAAGATGCCTGATCGTGATCTTGCACGCTGCACCCCTTTAGAATCAGTCCTCGGAGCATGTTCACTCCGGGTCTGATTACTGTCGATCACGGGGACGGAGCATTGTGAAGTCACGGTTTCGCCCCCGTGTAACGTCACGCTCTGCCCCCTCAATGCAAGCCTATGGGAGGGGGCGTGACAGCTGTCCAGATTCATGAAGTAATACCAAATACACAGTACGGTACCAAGATAAAGGACAAGAAGTTATTACCTATCCACTGCAATGAGTGGGGGGGCTTTGTCCAAATTGCCCGCACAAGACAAAAGGAAAGAAAGATGGGGTTTGGCGGCAGCATACAGATTACAAGTAGTTCCTTTTGCAGGCTGTTTTAATCTAGGGTGCCACCTTTCTGCTGCACACAGCACAATGCTTGATAAAGGCTACAACCAAAAGGTTGCATCCTGGAATAATGTTGTATTGTTTTCTAATCATGTTTGTAGCGGGTATGTTCAGGTTCTTCCTCTGCTGGTACTTGAGCATGCACATTCTCTGGACTTGATGTAGGATGCCTCTGCATCCTATACTTATCCTTATCTGCCTGATGCCCCCTGGATCTTCAGCTATTTATCTGTTACTTCAATTCAGTGTACTTTTCTGCCTGTGTTGGTTTGTCGATTGTGGAATTTTTTATTAAAAAACAAACAACAACACAACAGCTTGTAAAGAGATTTGGCTCTGGAACTAAAATATTTGCTATAATGGATAATGGAGGACCCATGTCCCCCACTTGAAAGGAGTGACTGTAGGGCACGGACATTGCCACTATATTCATAGTCACAGCCAAAGTCAAAAATATTAAAGATTTTATTGGCACTTCCATTGAACACCACAAATCACACATGATAAACTTAGTTGAATCAAATGAGCCAAATTACCCCCCAAACTCAAATTCAATCCAAACATTGGGGAGTTAATGGCTTGAGGGTTGTCGTGGCTGAGCTGTGCTCTCAGCTGACAGCCGCGAGAACAGCTCAGCCTAGCAAGGAATGAGTTAAATATAGGTGCTGATCAGCGCTTATTAACTCCTTGTATAAGGTATACAGTGAAAAGAGTGATACTTACCATCTCATTGCTGGTTCAGGCCACTTCTTCTGCAGCTCTACCCCCTGTTGACGTCATCGGTAGATACAAGGCTACACAAGAAGAGGCCCAGACCAGTGACGAGGTGGTGTCACTCTCTTCACTGTATACGCTATACAGCTAAATAGATGCTATATAATGTATACACCCCCCTCCCTCCCCACAACCCCCCAACCCAAGGATTTAACTAGCACTGCTCCATAGTGCTAATTTACTCCTTCCTTGCTGTGCCAGCATTTAGCACTCAACCCTGAAAGATGTTGCAGAAAATCAGCACTTTCATTGGTTTACTGTGACAAAAGAGTTAAGTTCCACTGTACACTTCTGCTGCAAACCGAACAGTTTCTGAATGTTTGGTGAGCCCAACATTCCAAAAGCTCACTCAACTCTAGATAAGATTATGATCAATTATGTCTCAATTAACAAACTGATCTCTATTATACAGACAAAATGAGCTCTGCTACATCCATAAGTAAAGTAGATATCATGCAAATACCCCCCAACAGCTCCAGTGACAGCTTTATGGACCATCATTCAAAAGTGTTGTTTCATGCCTTAAATTGTGAATATCCCATGTGATTGGAGCATGGCTTAATAAATCCCTTTCACTGTTCGTAGATGCCGGTTCACATAACTACATAAACCCCTGATGTTTTATCCAGTATCATATAAAGAAAATTCTGTTCATTTCCATTTATTTATTTTACTCCCTCAATAAAAATATTATTAAAAAATAATCTCTATAACTAAACAATATCTAATAACAATTCTTAGTCAGCTCGGCTTACACTGTTCTGTTTATAGCCTTCAATATAGTTTCAAACCTCCACCCAACCAAAAAAAAAAAAAAAAAAAACATTAAAAAGTATAAAGTTGACATTTTCTGGCACATTTCTCCATAGCACATAAGTAAATCTCTCTCGAAACGTCTGGGGATTTCAATGAAATGTTGCAAACGCCAAAGCAGAAATCTACCAACACTTTCTGGCTCTGGCCGATTCCAAAAAGGAGGACAATGTGCATCCAAAAGCTGACACAAAGGCATTATTTCTATATTAAAATGTAAGAGGCTGGGAGTCTTAAAGACAAGAATGTGTCGGCTGAGATACCAAATGGGGCAGAACATTGTAACCACTTCTCACAGAAACGGGGGGGAAAAAGAAAATAGTAATAATCAGACGAAGATATATGTCTCCGGGTAGGCTCAGCCTAATCTGTTGCACATGTGTAAAACCCCTGAAGAGTTTTTCTGAGTGTACGTTGAGTCCTACTTATATTGGTGAACAAACCACACACAAAAGTCATCGACTGATATGAAACATGTTGAACTTGAAGTGCGTTGAACATGAAAGTTGTGTAAAAAAAAAAAGGAAAACAATCAAATGTTTCAATCAATTTTAAGAGATATGAGTGAAATAAAATGTATTTGTATTTTGACAGCAGAGTTGTTTAAAGAGTTGCTATCATTCTGGCTGGCGGCAGGATACGGTGAAACTAAAAGTGCAATCCCATTGCCCGAAACTAGTCTCGGGCAATGGGATTGCACTTTTAATTTTACCGTGTCCTGCCGCTGGCCAGAATGCTAGTGACCCTTTAAACAACTCATGGGATCAGACAAACTGCCTGATATCCCATGTTAAAAGTCCCATTTAAGTCAATAGGATGTCAGGCAGTCCGTCTGATCACGTGAGTTTCGGCACTAGTGTTGGGCAACGGGATTGCAATTTTAGTTTGACAATGTTCTTCTGCCAGCCAGAATGATAATAACCTTTTAAAGTATCCAAAGTGTGGACAAGTCCTTCTCTTTTGCCCCAGTGACTTGTTAAGTGAATACAGAAGGTCTTGTTGTTATGAGTTAGAGGCACAGCTAGCATAGGGGTACTTGATGCAGATGGCATTGTAACGTCAGCGCTTCGGCTAGACACACTGGCCATGAGCAGTCTCCTCTCATGTCCCTGCTGCCGGCGGGACTGGGATTTACCCGTCACTCACCTCCCTGGTCTTCTGTGTTCTCAGTCCTGGCGCATACCGACACCTCCTAGGGCACGCACGAGCCAGAGCTCTGTGATTTAAAGGGCCAGTATGCCCTAATTAGTGTCTTCACCTGTTCCTTCCCTATAAGTGTGTGCACCTCCCGATGCTCTGTGTCAGATCTTTATTGCCCTAGTGCCTGAGAGAAATCTTCTGTGTTCCTGTATATCCGTGTACCTGGTCCTTGTTCCGTGACCTGACCCTGCTACTGTGCCGCCTGCCCTGACCTACAGCTATCCTGTCAATGACTTGTCTTATCTTTCTGTACCACGCTTCATCCCAGCTACCTGTGTTTACGAGTCGTGCCAGGGGTAGCAACCTGGGTGCCACCTGCCGCAGCAAGACCATCCCGCTTTGCGGCAGGCTCTGGTGAAAACCAGCGGCACCTTAGACTCCACTCCCTGGCAAGGCCCACACAGGCTCATAGGATCCACCACCTGCCGTGACCCTTAAAGGCATTGATGCAAGCAGTATCAGATTTATCTGTAGATTGGTATCACAGAGAAGTATTACATGGACAGACCCCTGCCCAAGGAGTGTGCTGATTTAGTAGATAAGTGCTTGGTTAAAGGGGTACTTTGGGGAAGGGGGGATTTTATTTAATCAACTGGTGCCAAAAAGATATACAGATTTATAAATTACTTGTATTAAAAAATCTAAATCCTTCCAGTACTTATCAGCTGCTGTATGCTCCACAGGAAGTTGAGTTTTTCTTTTCTGTCTGACCACAGTGCTCTCTGTTGACACCTCTGTCCATGTCAGGAACTGTTTGGAGCAGGAGAGGTTTTCTATGGGGAATTGCTGCTACTCTGGACAGTTCCTGAGACAAACAGAGGTGTCAGCAGAGAGCACTGGGGTCAGACACCTCCTCTATAACATACAGCAGCTGATAAGTACTTGCAGGATTAAGATTTTTTAATAGAAGTCATTTACAAATCTGTTTAACTTTCTGGAACCAGTTGATTTGAAAAAAAAAAAGTTTTCCACTGGAGTACCCCTTTTAAAAGTACCAAACTGTTCTAAACTAACTCAGGCTATGTTTGCGAACTACTCCTAACACCCCTCCCACCCTTAAAAAAATGTCATAGCTTTAACCCCTTAAAAGGGTACTCCCATTTTTTTTTTTAAATCAACTGGTGCAAGAAAGTTATACAAATTTGTAAATTACTTCTATTTAAAAATGTTAACCCTTCCAGTACTTCTCAGCTGTTGTACATTCCAGAGGAAGTTCTTTTTTTTTTTTTTTTTTCCCTTTCTGTCTGCTGTCTGCTCTCTGCTGACACCTCTGTCCATTTTAGGAACTGCCCGGAGCAGGATAGGTTTGCTTTGGGGATTTACTCCTACTCTGGACCGTTCCTAAAATGGAAAGAGGTGTCAGCAGAGAGCACTGTGGTCAGACAGAAAGGGGGAAAAAAACTTTCTCTGGAACGTACAGCAGCTGATAAGTACTGGAAGGGTAAAGATGTTTAAATAGAAGTAATTTACAAATCTGTTTAACTTTCTTTCACCAGTTGATTTTAAAAAAAAAATCCAGTGGAGTACCCCTTTAAGGACGCAGGATTTTTCTGTTTTTCGCACTTTCATTTTTTCCTCATCACCTTCTAAAAATCATAACGCTATCAATTTTGCACCTAAAGACCCATATGTGGGCTTATTTTCTGCCTCACCAATTGTACTTTGTAATGACATCAATCATTTCTCCACAAAATTTACGGTAAAAATAGAAAAATATATATGTGGGGCGAAATTGGAAAAAAATATCCAATTTTGTAAATTTTGGGGGCTTCCAATTCTATGTAGTGCACTTTTTGGTAAAAATGACACCATATATTTATTCTGTAGGTCCATACGGTTACAAGGATAACTAATTTATGTACTTTTTATTACTTTAAAAAAATTGTAACTACATGCACCAAAATTAGTATGTGTAAAATTGTCATCTTCTGCCCCTATAACAAAATAACATTAATGCTTATGAAGAAATATAAAATCCCATCCCTTCCCCAATATCGCACCACACCCCTACCCTTCAATTCCCTGGTTGACCTTGATGGAGGTATGTCTTTTTTCAACCGTACTAACTATGTAACTATGTAACTATAACTTTTTTATTTTTCCATATTTAGGCATTTATGAGGGCTTATTTTTTGTGCCGTGATCTGAAGTTTTTATTGGTACCATTTTTGTTTTGATTGGACTTTTTGAACGCATTTTATACATTTTTTTAGGGTATACATAGTGACCAAAAATACACAATTTTTGAATTTGGGTGTATTGGGTGAATTTAGGTGTACGCCATTGACTGTGCAGTTTAATTAACATTATATTTTTATAGTTCAGACATTTACGCACGTGGCTATGCCACATATGTTTACTTTTTTATCAAATTTTTTTTTATGGGAAAAGGGGCGTGATTCAGACATGTATTACTGTAGGGGTTAAACCACATTTATAAAAAAAAAAATGTTAACACTTCTTTTTAGTCCCCATAGGGGACTATTCCATGCAACCCTTGGATTGCATACACTGTGCAATGCTATGCAATAGCATAGCATTGATCAGTGTTATCGGTGCTCTGCTGCTCCAGCCTGGATCTCAGGCATGGAGCCGCAGAGTGATGATCAGACAACGGGAATCAAGGTAAGAAGCCTCCCGCTGTCCTCTCAGCTGTTCGGGATGCCGCGATTTCACTCCCGCGGTCCCTAACAGCCCACTGAGTTAACCAGCAACAGTTTTCTCCCATTTTAGATGCCACAATCAACCTTGATTGCGGCATCTACAGGGTTAATACGGGACATCAGGCCGATCAGCGATGTTCGGTATGAGCTGCGGGTCCTGGTTGCTGATAGTAACCGGGACCCACTGGGTATGAAGTGTTCTCAGTTGTTAAGGGGTTAAGAAGCTGTGTATCTTACTTTTCTTCTTGCTCACATAGTGCAATTTCCTAGCAGGATAAAGTGGGCGTTTCCCAGCAGGCATGACATCACTGAAGCCTGCTGGGGGACCTCTTCTGCCCTCACATCATTGCAGCACTGTGATGAATAGAAGATCTCGGGCTCTGTGCATGTTTCAGCCTGTGTTGCTAACAGTGAGGCTCTCCTGCAGCTTTCAGTCTGTGCAGCTGTGAAAATCTGTGGAGCTTTTACTTTCTGTGCAACTGTCAATCAAGCTCAGTGCAGAGAAACACTTCCTGAGTTTTGTCTCTTGCCAGACCAGGGGGAGACCAAACTCACTGTATTAATTGTGGCAAGGAACAGAACAGAGCCATCTAATGGCCATTTTTTCTATTACATTTTAAACATATTTATGGTCACAATTTTAAAAGCAAGTGAATGGGAAAGTGTCTGCTAATTACATAAGGAACATTATATTAAAAGTTTTATTTGGTGACAGGTACTCTTTAACGGGACTATTACATGGCTCAATGATCACTACTCCTTCCGTCATGAAGCAGACTTGTTTCCATGATGTGAGCAGGGCCGCCATCAGGGGGGTACAAACAGTACACCAGTAAGGGGCCCTGGCTCCCAGGAGGCCCGGGCCCTGATGCACTTATTGGTGCAATCCTATGGAATTACAGAAGAAAGATAATATAATTTTTTATGAAAAGTGCACTGGGTAGAAATGGAATTAAGTGGCACGGAGGTGGATCAGAGGGGGGACATAAAGTGGCACAGGGGGGATCAGAAGGGGGGGCAAATGATATAGCACAGGGGAGTTGATCAAGGGGGGAGGAGATAAAAGTGCATGGGGTAGCAGCCCAATTTGTAATGCTGATACTGGTATAATGTACGTCGTAGGATGCGCAACGTGATATGTGCAATTGGTAGTACTGTGAGGGGTGTCCAGGGGGCCCGGCAGCCCTGAATGTGAGTAGTAGTTCCCTCGCTGCGGGAGTCTGCCGGTGGCTGGGGAGGCTACATTAGTGTTTGTACTAAATATGTACCACCCATCTTTGATCACATGATCTTAATTACCTGTTTTTACCACACCTGCAAATTGTATAACAAGCGTGGGTCTATATATAGAGATCTGTATCAGTCGATACGTTAGCTGTGACAAAGGACGGTAATCCGTCCGAAGCGCGTCCAGTACTTTGCCACTGCCGTGGATGTATTGCTTTTATCTGCAATAAATCGATAAACTCAGACTCTGCTGGATTATCTTCTTCTTTATCACGTTGTGCACCTGGTCCAGGCGGATCTGTGCAGAGTCGCTGCGGGAGGTGAGCTGACAGATTTGTGCTATTTGCACTACTACCCCCATCATGGAACAGACTCTGTTTCATGATGGGGGTTGTAGTACAGGAGCTGAGGGAATGATCGCATCGGGTCTCACTTCTGAGACCCGATGCAATTTAAAGTTAATAAACAGATGAGGGGGCGGTATGCTCCACTCCCCTACGATGTTCGATGTATTTTACTTTCATTTTTAAATTCCCTGCCAAGAGCCCTGAATGGGCTCCCGGCGAGGTTTTCATTCATTAATGGCTCCCGGCGAGGTTTTGACATAGAAGTGCTGCAGTGGGAAAAAATATATAGAATCGCTGGGGCGCTGGCCCCCTCAGCACTACTATATATCTTGCCCCCCACCACGAATTTATATATTTTACCCCCGCAGCGCAATCATATGCCCTCCAGCAGCGCTATGAATGAAAAGTATTTGCAGCGCATTTGGCCGGGAAGCCGGTGGCCCCTTACACTGCTGAAAGAATACTTGTCATTCATAGCACTGCGGCGGTGTACATGGAAGCACTGTGGGGGCAAGGTAATGCTATATGTCTGGCCCCCACAGCCCTTCTATAATCATATGCCTTTGTAGCGCTATGAATGAAAAGTATTCTCTCAGCAGCGTATCGGGCCGGCCAGATGTGCTGCTGTTAGAAGACTTGTCATTCATAGCGCTGCAAAGGCATATGATTATAGAAGCGCTGCGCATCTATATACAGAGGCCGCCGCAGCGCTATGAATGACAAGTATTCTTTCAGCAGCTTCCCGGCCAGATGCGCTGCTGAGAGAATACTTTTCATTCATAGTGCTGCCAGGGGTTTATGATAGCGCTGTGGGAGGAACATATATATATATGCGCTGTGGGGGGAACATATATATATATATATATATATATATATATATATATATTGTGAAAAGGTGAAAGGCATCATGGTGGATGGGCGTTAGGTGTCACCAAGACTCTTGGCTTTAGGGAAGTAAGAGCCGGTATTTATTCAGTGTCTGTGCTGCGATACAGTCCGCTTGATACTACATGGCTGGAAGGTCAATCCGGGACGGCTCTTACTGGGAATGACCAAGTGCAGGGTGGGGGTCATTCCCCACAATCCAGGCCGCCTTTTGTTGGCCTTAAAGGCAACCTGTTTCACCAACTGAAGGGGATTTGCTAGTTGCAGCTCACACTGCCAGAGAGAGCTGCATGTGGAGTTCGTCCCTGTGTTTGCTCTACGGTTGGAAGCTGGTGAACAGCCTGCCTGGAGGCCTGGAAAAGACTTGCTTGATGCCGCATGGCATGGACTCAGGTGTGAACAAACACCTAAGGATTACAGGTGGACTTTTGTTAAGTTTTCTTTGGTTCTGCATTTAAAGACTATTTGCTGTGTGCCAAATGTGAATAAAACACTTAACTATGATTTGAAAAGTACTGTTTCCTTGCCTCTATACTGCACTGCAACCCCACCTATTTGCAAGAGCGAGTCATCACAATATATATATATATATATATATATATATATATATGCGCTGCGGGGGCAACATATAAGTATGCGCTGCGGGGGCAACACATATATATATATATATATATATATGTATATATATATGCACTGCAGGGGGAAAATATATATATACTAGCTGAGTACCCAGCGTTGCCCAGTTTTTCCTTCCTAATCCTTGTTGGGGAGGAAAATAAACAAAGGAGGAAGCTTTTGACTTCATATCCCGTCCTCATATATTGTTGTCCTATCCCGACCTCCTCTCCCGTCATCGTATCCCGACCTCCTATCCCGACCTCCTATCCCGACCTCCTATCCCGACCTCCTATCCCGTCCTCCTATCCCGTCCTCCTATCTCATCCTCCTATCCCGTCCTCCTATCTTGTCCTCCTATGCCGTCCTCCTTTCCCATCCTCATATCTCGACCTCCTTTCCCGTCCTCCTTTCCCGTCCTCCTATCTTGTCCTCCTATGCCGTCCTCCTTTCCCGTCCTCATATCTCAACCTCCTTTCCTGTCCTCCTATCTCGACCTCCTTTCCCGTCCTCCTTTCCCGTCCTCCTTTCCCGTCCTCCTATCCCGTCCTCCTATCCTGTCCTCCTATCCCGTCCTCCAATCCAGTCCATCTATCCTGTCTTCCTATCCCATCCTCCTATCCCGTCCTCCTATCCCGTCCTCCTATCCCGACCTCCTATCCCATCCTCCTATCTCAACCTCATATCCCGTCCCCCTATCCCGTCCTCCTATCCCGTCCTCATATCTCAACCTCCTATCCCGTCCTCCTATCTCGACCTCCTATCCCATCCTCCTATCTCGACCTCCTATCTCGACCTCCTCTCCCAACCTCCTATCCCGACCTCCTATCCCGACCTCCTATCCCGACCTCCTATCCAGTCCTCCTATCCCGTCCTCCTATCCCATCCTCCTATCTCGACCTCCTATCTTGACCTCCTATCTCAACCTCCTATTTCGACCTCCTATCTCGACCTCCTATACCGGTCCTCCTATCCCGGTCCTACTATCCCGGTCCTCCTATCCTCGTCCTCCTATCCCATCCTCCTATCCCGTCCTCCTATGTCGACCTCCTATCCAAACCCGTAATATGTGTACCAGTTATGGAAATATCTCCATCCGTACAGAAGTTATGTGGGAACATACATTTCCCATTGATTTGCATGGGACTTTAAACAAAAACTCCAACCCTCACAAATGGGGGTAGTTAAGGGTTAAATTAACTATCCTATATTTTAAGTGGATATATAAGTAACATGTGACCAAGTATTATCGAAATATCTCAAGCCGTTTGGAAGTTATGCAGTAACATATATTTCCCATTGACTTGTATGGGACTTTAAACATAAACCCCGCCCCTGGCAAATGGAGGTGAGTAAGGGTTAAATCAACTATCCTATGTTTGTTGTTGACATATAAGTAACGTGCCAAGTTTCATGTTAATATCTTTAGCCGTTTGGACCTGATGCTGGAACATACACACATACATACATACACACACACGTTGAGTTTTATATATATAGATATGCGCTGCAGGGGGCAAATATATAAATGCGCTGTGGGGGGCAAGATATATAGAAGCGCTGCGGGGCCAGACAGATAAGGCCCCCCCCCCCAGTGATTTTATATATCTTTCCCCGCCACAACTCTTCTATTTGAAAACCCCACCAGGATCCCTGAATGGCTCCTCCGTACTGGCCATTCAGGGCTCCTGGTGGGGAATTGAAAAATGAAGGCAAAATACAACGTACATCGCAGGGGAGTGCAGCATGCTGCCAGCTCCCCCGGTCAATAACTTCTAATCCCATCGGGTCTCAGAAGTGAGACCCGGAGCAATCCCTCAACCCCTATAATACAACCCCCATAATGGAGCAGAGTCTGTTCCATGATGGTGGTTGTAGTACAAACACTAATGTAGCCTCCCCAGACACCAGCAGACTGCCACAGCCGGGGAACTACTACTCCCATCATGGAAACAAGTATGTTCCATGATGGGAGTAGTAGTAGTCCCCTTAGCACTGCAGGAGTCTGCTGATCTCACCTCTTCTGAGCATGCTCAGAAGTAATAACGGATATTATAAACGAATAATGTTTCAAGTCCGTGCTGGGGAGGAAAATAAACAAAGGAGGAAGCTTTTGACTTCATATCCCGTCCTCATATATTGTTGTCCTATCCCGACCTCCTCTCCCGTCATCGTATCCCGACCTCCTATCCCGACCTCCTATCCCGTCCTCCTATCCCGTCCTCCTATCTCGTCCTCCTATCCCGTCCTCCTATCTTGTCCTCCTATGCCGTCCTCCTTTCCCGTCCTCATATCTCGACCTCCTTTCCTGTCCTCCTATCTCGACCTCCTTTCCTGTCCTCCTTTCCCGTCCTCCTTTCTCGTCCTCCTATCCCGTCCTCCTATCCTGTCCTCCTCTCCCGTCCTCCAATCCAGTCCATCTATCCTGTCTTCCTATCCCATCCTCCTATCCCGTCCTCCTATCCTGTCCTCCTATCCTGACCTCCTATCCCATCCTCCTATCTCGACCTCATATTCCATCCTCCTATCCTGTCCTCATATCTCAACCTCCTATCCCGTCCTCCTATCTCGACCTCCTATCCCATCCTCCTATCTCGACCTCCTATCTCGACCTTCTATCCCGACCTCCTATCCCGACCTCCTATCCCGACCTCCTATCCAGTCCTCCTATCCCGTCCTCCTATCCCATCCTCCTATCTCGACCTCCTATCTTGACCTCCTATCTCAACCTCCTATTTCGATCTCCTATCTCGACCTCCTATACCGGTCCTCCTATCCCGGTCCTACTATCCCGGTCCTCCTATCCTCATCCTCCTATCCCCTCCTCCTATCCCGTCCTCCTATGTCGACCTCCTATCCTAACCCGTAATATGTGTACCAGTTATGGAAATATCTCCATCCGTACAGAAGTTATGTGGGAACATACATTTCCCATTGATTTGCATGGGACTTTAAAAAAAAACTCCAACCCTCACAAATGGGGGTAGTTAAGGGTTAAATTAACTATCCTATATTTTAAGTGGATATATAAGTAACATGTGACCAAGTATTATCAAAATATCTCAAGCCGTTTGGAAGTTTTGCAGTAACATATATTTCCCATTGACTTGTATGGGACTTTAAACATAAACCCTGTCCCTGGCAAATGGGGGTGAGTAAGGGTTAAATCAACTATCCTATGTTTGTTGTTGACATATAAGTAACGTGCCAAGTTTCATGTTAATATCTTTAGCCGTTTGGACCTGATGCTGGAACATACACACATACATACATACACACACACGTTGAGTTTTATATATACAGATATGCGCTGCAGGGGGCAAATATATAAATGCGCTGTGGGGGGCAAGATATATAGAAGCGCTGCGGGGCCAGACAGATAAGCCCCCCCCCCCATTGATTTTATATATCTTTCCCCGCAACAACTCTTCTATTTGAAAACCCCACCAGGATCCCTGAATGGCTCCTCCGTACTGGCCATTCAGGGCTCCTGGTGGGGAATTTAAAAATGAAGACAAAATACAATACACAATACATCGCAGGGGAGTGCAGCATGCTGCCAGATCCCCCGGTCAATAACTTCTAATCCCATCGGGTCTCAGAAGTGAGACCCGGAGCAATCCCTCAACCCCTATAATACAACCCCCATCATGGAGCAGAGTCTGTTCCATGATGGTGGTTGTAGTACAAACACTAATGTAGCCTCCCCAGACACCAGCAGACTGCCACAGCCGGGGAACTACTACTCCCATCATGGAAACAAGTATGTTCCATGATGGGAGTAGTAGTAGTCCCCTTAGTACTGCAGGAGTCTGCTGATGTCACCTTTTCTGAGCATGCTCAGAAGTAATAACGGATATTATAAACGAATAATGTTTCAAGTCTGTGCTGGACTCTTCATCAGGCATAGTAATAGTACTATAGCACAGACTCGAAACATTATTTGTTGCATAAATAAATTACAGTCTTGGATTTTATGATTGAAGTGCCGCTTATGCATCATTTCAAGAGGGGAAATGCCATATAGCGAAGACCTGTTTTTTTATGTGAAATCCTTCACCTGCTCATCTGCTATTATTTTTTGGCTGAGAGTCAAGAGGTCACCATACTCTTTAGACAGCAAGCCAACTAAAGCCACTGAAGTTGACTGGTTCAGACAATGTTTGTTTAAAGTGTATGGGCACCAAGGATAGGTGATAAGTGTGCTATCTGGTAGGACTCAGTCCACTCTTTACTTATCACCAAGCCACTGGATAGGTAATGTGAGATCAAGTTAGGAAGACCCCAGTAAGTTATATATGACTCCAAAATGTTTGTGTGCTTTTACAAAATATGGCCTTGTTTTTATAGATCTTTGGGTAAGCTACCCTCCCTCTCTCAGCACTGAGATCACACAAAAAACATAATAATACGCATGATTGATTTACATAGGAATACACACAGTGCAGTATATATCAGAAAAATGGAGCGCCAACTGATGTAAAGATTTATGGAGAGTTAATTTATTTCTCCATTTTTAACTTTAGATTAAAATAACAATTGCATTAAAGAGTGGACACTTAGTTGAAAGGGGTTAAAAAATTATGGATTGGATAACAAATTGATGGCCAGACCTATTCAGCCTCATAAAACAATGAAATATGTAACAATTTCCAGTAATATTGTTTTCCTAAATAAAATAAAAAAGGGCTCCTGAACCTTAAGTAGAGCTCAAACCGGCAAGCAAACTAAGATTGTGCCCATAGATTTTTTGCTCTTCCTTGATATATAAAATATAAAATAACTATGTAACTTTGTTACCAATTCCAAAGAGACTCGTCCTCCTGGTTTGATAGTCATTGAAACCGAGGGAGATGAAAGATACAATGTATTAGTCCTATTGAATGGACGCAAGGTCCTGAAACCATTCAATTTGAAAGTCTCACTTCCTCCACAAAAGAGGAGAGTCACTGATGTGCTGCGTGGACCGGCAGCCGAAAATAATGGGATGGATTGCACAATAACAGCTTTTTATTTTCTTTACTAAAGTCTATACAATCTTCTCAGGCCAGAAAACAAATCTTGCCAGAAATGTATCACAATGTTCACACAATCTCAACATAGCAGAAAATGAAAGTCCTTAAAAAAATAAATAAATAACTCTGATGGTCAATATCTAAAGCTGTGATCTGGATGATATGTAGTAGAAACAAACTTTACACGTGAGCCAAAAAGTATGTGGTCACTTTTGAATATACTTTTATATCTTATCTATATTTTTGAATATAATCTATGTAACTATAATATTGGGTATACTGTTTACAAACTGTTGGGTATATCTATGTAAAACGCAGATGCAGATTAAGAGCAATCTGGGCCCTAAACTACAAGGGGTACTTAGATGAGTGTCTGACTTCTGGGACCTCCACATTTCACTAGCAGATGTCTCACCTTGGGACTTTTGCCAATCCTGAAAATAAAGGGCCAGAGTGCTGATTTTGTACTGCATCCCCTTCTAGGTTGTCCCCACATGTTGGGGCTTCAGGACTATTCATATGCAGTTCCCCAGTTCAGAAAGTGGCTGGGGTGCCAGTGAGCAAGGAAAAGTGTGAAGGCGATGCAGTTATACTTATCTTCCTTGCTCCCCCATGGTTAGTGTCATTCCTGAGAGCCGCTGTGATTGCTAGTTACAGTAAAACCCGGGAGGCCTGTGGCAGCCCCTTGACTCCTTGGCTGGCCGGCAGATGCAAGCTTTATTCTGTACAAGTTGAATGGTGAAGACTTCTATGCAGTTTGCAGCAAGATTCAGGTGGCGCTGACGGACCCTTAGTATTCCAAAGCATTGCAGATATATGCTGCCTGCTGGCACGTCCTGACAAGCAATAACCGGGGCAGACCTGGGGGTCCTTGTAAAGACCCCTGGCTGCCTAGGTAACCAGCAGCACCCCGCGATCGTTGCGGGGTGCTACAGGAGAGAGACAGAGGGAGCCCCCTCGCTCTGCCAAAACTCCTTACAGCTAGTGGTCGCTTCCAACCGCAGCTGTAAGGGTTAAACTGCCGGGACCAAAGTTTTCTTCGGTCCCGGCAGTGCAGCAGGCCCCGCCCGCCGGGGTTCACACACAGCACCCCACGATCGCGCTGCGGGGTGCTGCAGGGGTGACAGAGGGAGCTCCCTCCGTCATAACGCTTACAGCCAGCGGTCACTTCCGACCGTGGCTGTAAGGGTTAAACTGTAAGGGACCACTCTGATTGGTCCTCGCCCCGCTATCAGTGACCCTCAGCTGTCTGTGACAGTGAGCATCACCCGATTGTCACCGCTGTTTAGGAGTGGTGACAGTTAGAAGCATGGACAAGTATAGATGTCTATACTCGTCCATGGTCGTTATCGGGTTAAAGAACATTTTGGGGTTAGTTTTACTCTCCTTGGTAATGAGTCTTTCTTTCTCTATTTTTGTGGCTTTTATCAATTTTTTTACATTTTTCTCTATAGCTTTTTAATGCTTCTTCACTGCCGTCCTGTTTTAGTAGTTTAAATGCTTTATTTTTGTCATTTATTGCCCCCTTAACATTTTTATTCATCCATATTGGTTTTCTTTTATTTCTTGTTTACCACTTGTTTATCTCCCTAATCTCCCGCTGCCTCTCTAGTGTGGCTCATGGTACAGGTAATATTTCAGAAAATATTACCCTGGAGGTCCTTGCATTAAGCTTGCGGCCTAAGTCCCTGAAATAATTTTTAAGGACACTCCACCTACCTCTTACTTTGTCTTTGGTGCCAATATGTACTATGACTGCTGGGTCCTTTCCAGCTCTACCGAGCAACCTGTCAACCCGATCCTGGATGTGCCGAACTCAAACGCCAGGAAGACAACACACTGTTTGAGTCCCCCACTACCAGTACCTGTCTGGCCTGCCTTGCACTCCTGTCTCCCTCCTTACTGGAGCAGACACCCCCTTGGCAGTCAGAGGCAGAGTCCTGCTACAGTACTGCTTACTGCTAGCTCTGAAATGGCATCCCCCTCATCTGCCAACAGGTTAAACTTGTTGGGGTGTGCCAGTTCAGGACTAGCCTCCCTGACACTTTTCCCTCTACCCCATTTTCTAACTGTAACCCAGCTAGCTGCCTGACTGTCCTGCACCTCCGTCCCACTATCCTCCCCCACCTCTACCCCAGAGAGTACTTGCTCAGTGACCAAGTTGTCAATAAGTCTCAGTGTTGCCAGTTGCTCCTCTAGATCCAGGATCTGGGCTTCCCAAAAAAAAACTTGCACACATCTTACACAACAATATGTACCCTCAAACTGCTGTTGAAGGATTGCATACATTGTGCAAGATGCACACTGGACTGCCTTTTCATACATGGAGGCCATACTAGATTTGGGGATTGCAAAAATTAACAGTAAAAAAAAAAAAATCTAATATTTCAATTAAACTCCCTGAATTTTAAGTCCCTCTCACTTTTATACTTACATTCACTTGTAAACTTCACACTCTTGTATACAGACACACAATCACTAGCTCAAGCAATCGCTTAGTGTTCTTGCTTTTATAGTTACCAGATACCACCTCTCTTCCACTGCCTGGAAGTGAATGCAAATGTGTTGCCGGCCTAACAGGTGAACCTTAATGCTGCCTAGAAAGTGATCAAGGCGCATTAAATGTGGAGTTTACATACCTCCAAATATAAGATTTAAACAACAAGAAGAAAAAACATGCTCTTAAAAAGCAGGAGGTTCTCAACCCCAAATGCAGTTGTGCATGTATGCTGGGGGAGCAGATCCTGCGCTTGTGGTCTATTGCTAAGGACAATCCCCAGCATAAAATGCATACAATGGAGGATGCCTGCAGCAGTCCACAAGTGCCACAATGGCATCCTACACCAGATGAAAGGTGTGGATGTGTAACATATGGAGTAATACATACATTTAGGTGCACTACTGTGGTAGATAGTGCACCTAAATTTATGTATCACTCTATATGTTACTCATCCACACCTTTCATCGGGTGTCTGATACCATTGTGGCACTTGTAGTCTGTTGCAGGCATCCTCCATTCTATGCATTTTATGCTGGGGATCGCCCTTAGCAATAGACCACAAGGGCAGGATCTGCTCCCCCAGTATATATGCACAACTGCATTTTGGGTTGAGCACCTCCTGCTTTTTGTGACCACGTTTTTTCTTCTTGTTGTTTAAATCCTACACAAGTGAAGCTACATTTTGGCGCCCACCTCTGTGCGCTTATATAGTAGTTATGCCTATTTCTGTGCCCCCCTTAACAGTTAGGCCCAGCTAAGTGCCATTATATAGCAAACAGGTCTCCTCTGTGCCCCCATAATTTAGACAGACCACCACTATACCCCCATCCAGTTGCCCCATATAATGATCAGGATTTAGTAAATAATTTTGCCCCCATTCTGTAGTGCTGAAATAATCCTTCCTTTGTTTTACTCAGTATCCCCCCCCCCCCACACACACACACACATACACATATGCACATAAATAATTCACCCCCCCCCCCCCCTTCCCTTATTAAAGAGGTACTCCACTGGAAATTTTTATTTTTTTATCAACTGGTGACAGAAAGTCAAACAGATTTGTAAATTACTTCTATTTAAAAAGCTTAATCCTTCCAGTACTTATCAGCTGCTGTGTGATTCACAGGAAGTTCTTTTCTTTTTCAATTTCCTTTCTGTTTCACCCCAGTGCTCTCTGTTGACACCCCTGTCCATTTTTGGAACTGTCCAGAGTAGGAGCAAATCCCCATAGAAAACCTCTCCTGCTCTGGACAGTTCCTGACTTGGACAGAGGTGTCAGCAGAGAGCACTGTGGTCAGACAGAAAGGAAATTCAAAATGAAAAGAACTTCCTGTGGATCACACAGCATCTGATAAGCACTGGAAGGATTATTTGAAAAAATGTTTAAATCAACTGGTGCCAGAAAGTTATACAGATTTGTAAATTACTTATGTTTAAAGATTTTAATCTTTCCAGTACTTATCAGATGCTGTATACTGCAGAGGAAGTTCTTTTCTTTTTATAATTTCCTTTCTGCCTGACCACACTCTGAGTGCTCTCTGCTGACACCTCTGTCCAGGTCAGGAGAGGTTTGCTATGGTGATTTTCTCCTACTCCAGACAGTTCCTAAAATGGACAGAGGTGTCAGCAGAGAGCACTGTGGTCAGACAGAAAGGAAATTCAAAATGAAAAGAACTTCCTGTGGATCACACAGCATCTGATAAGCACTGGAAGGATTAAGATTTTTTAATAGAAGTAATTTACAAATCTGTTTAACTTTCTAGCACCAGTTGATTTAAAAAAAAAATGTTTTCGAGTGGAGTTCCCCTTTAATTAAATCTACCCCACACACTATGACATATGCTTCTCTGTGTTCTAAATAAAAAACAACAAAAAAACCTTATACTCACCTAACACCGTTTCCAAGATGCATACCTCCAATGTCCTCTTCTTTCTTCTCTGCTGTCTTCACACAGACCTCACAGGCTGAATTTCAGCAACATACAGTGGGAGCATGCACTGATAACGTCTGAGGTGAGAACAATTGATGACATCATGCTGCCTGTGTCGGACAACTGAAGTCATCAGCCCGCGTTTCCACTGTCTCGTAGGCTGCAGGTGTAAAGCCAGCCTGGGGTCTCATGATAAGTGTGCACGCCCTTATGCCACGGGCATTGGAGAAGCAGCATTGCGGGGGAAAAAAGCTAAATCAGGCCCTGGGCCCTGAATGACGTGACAGTCAGCACCTTTGCCTGGCAGGCGGAGCGAAGGCTGGGCGCATGCGCTGCACATTCTGCCCACAGTCTGTAGGCACAGAAAAAAAGTGCCTACTGATTTTTCGTTGTTTACGTAAGAGCCAGGCCTGGGCGTGCGCTGACAGCGCTCCATGCGCGGGAGGATATGGGGCGAGCGCTCACTCACCTGGCCGGCTCTGACAGTTTGACAGCAGGAACACTTTTGCTGTTTTGCGCGTGGGGAGTGCACCCCCACTGAAAATGCGCTATAGGTGGCCACCTCTTTAGCCTATAGGGAAAACTGGCCCTTGTTCTATAGGAGAGCCAAAGATTGCTGAACAGCTCTCCCCTAGAGCTATATGGATGGGGCGTGTTGTGGAGGGGGCACTGTCAAGAGATATCATTGACTAGTGGTCTCCAAACTGTGGTCTTCCATATGTTGCAAAACTACAACTCCCGGCAGGCCCGGGAACATGAATGCGTAAGGGGTGGGAAATAGTCCAATTTTTGCCCCTTCCCCTTTGTATTAGTCTGTACACCTCAATCAGTCCATGATCCCTAAGCAGATCCATAGACCTTGCATCCTGCTTTATCGTCTATGCATAATGTTCAGCTTCTCCACAGTTTTTTTACTTAAAAGTACAAAATAAGTGCCCTAAGAGCAAAAGAAAAAAAAGAAAAGAAAAAGTAAATGTTTAGTTTATTTTCGCATGCCGGCGCACTCCTCTAACATTGTCTTTTTGTAAATAAATGGTGCAAGTTTTCATGCTAGCACAGCAAAGGCAAATCACATCATCGCCTGAAAGAGACATACCTATTATTTTTCAGTGATATATTGCTTTGCAGCTGTAGCCAAAACAATCTAATAAGCACTATTAGATAAAGAATTCTGAATATGAATGTATTGAATTTGTAGTGGGAGAAAATGAACATATTGCAGCATTTGTGTCAGATTGGGTTAAGCCTGTGCATCTCTTTCTTTGTAATAAATGCAGATCAAAAGACTTCTCATGTACAAAATAATAATACACATTTGGACTGCATGAAATAACACAACCACTTTGTAACGTTAGGAGAGAATCAGTCAGGTATGTGACTTTTGGAATATAAATTATTTTAGGAGGGCGAAGCGATCTTGCGTACGGCTTTTCCAATGTATATTTATATTCATAAAAGGTTTAAACTGCCTGTAACAAAACCAGCCGTATATTTGCCGCAAAGAATTCGGGCATTTGCAATGTCACTTTTGACAACTTATGAAAGACATGTAGTGTACTGTAAAACTGGTCATGATCCACATAAATAAAATAGCTTTCGCAGAGAGGCAGGAATAGTTGAAGGGGGAAAAAAGAATAGCGCAAATTTGGCAATTTTGGTAAAACTGTACATTTTACATTTGTATATATATATATATATATATTTTTTTTTTTATAAATAAATAAATACATTTATTAAAATGCCACTGTCAGAATCAAAACTTTTCATATGTTTTACATCTTGGCAAAACATTAACCTTTTTCAATATTCAAACGTTTTTATTAAATAAACATTAGAAATCGGTACAAAGAGCATTCCAAATGAAGAGAATGGCGAGAACAAAGCGACCAGACAGGTCTCAATAACCAATACAATGCTCAAACAAAAATTGCACACCAGTCATCAAATTGAAGAACAAGGGGAAAGAGCCAGGGGAGGCACAAGGAGAAGGCTTAGGGACTGGAGGGTAAAGAGAAGTGCCACAGAGGGAGGCAGTGGCAGGAGAAGGGGGAGGCCCAGTCGAGCCAGTGGGAAAGCAATACAAAAAGAATAAAATACACAGGCGGAAGAACTATTCACGGCGGACCGACACGGGCAGGTAATAGACAAGGCAAACCACGAGGGGAGGGGGGGCCAGAGGGGGGACACAGAAAGGTGAAGGGTAGAGAAAGAAGGGGGAGGGAGTAGGGGACTAGCAAGGAGAACAGACAAGAGGATAAGGTAGAGAAAGGCGGAAATATCACAGAGGTCAGCAAGGGAAAGTTAGGAAAGTGAGTGGTATGCATCTGAGGAGCAGAAACTAGTCCAGGTTAACCAGGTGGAGGTATAATGGGTTAGGTGGGAAAAACATTAACCTTTTTAATGTACTTTGCAAAAAAACTTTTTTTTTAAATAGAAATCATGGTTAATAGAAAAGACCACTAGGGGTCCCCATACAATTCAGAACATAATCCTGTCCGCCTGCAGGACAGAACTCCTCTGTGCTCACTTTTGTCCTCTCTATCAGACTGCAGCATGAAAACAGAGAGGAGGGGGTTACAGAACAGTCTGTAGTGATTGGATAAAGAGACCCAGCGCAGCACAGCAGACTCAGGGAGGAGGTGAATGCATGGTGAGTGAGGGCAGGCTCAGTGATTGCCTCGAACACACCCCTTCCTGCGCATTGGACTTCAGAAGGAGTGAGCAGCAAAATGGAGGGATTTGTGAACCAAATACAGAAGCTAGACACATAAAAAAAATATGTGAAGCATCTACATGACCTAGTAAGTAAGATATAAAGGCATTATTTATTTATTTATTTATTTATTTGTGATATGACAGGCTTAGAATCTAATTAAGATGGCGGTAACGATGTTGGCAAACAAATAGAGCCCTATGGTAAAGCTCATGATGATCCCTATCCAAGTCCTTTAAAGAGCTCTTCGACCTCCCCAGAAACAAGGAGCCACATGGTTAGTTATTTTAATATTGTGTTGATCAGCCACATCTCATGCTTATGAGGGAGCAGTATACTAACTGTACCGTCTGCATTATCACTAAATTCAAAGTCATCTTGGACTTTGGAACTAAGTTTTCACATCATTGCTAACTGTAACATTGGAGCTCTAGACGGCAACTAGTGGGTAACAGATAGGTGATTATAACTGCATTAAGGCCCACTATTTGCCTTTGCTCCTGAAAGTAGGACCACCAGTATGGTGGCTCAGAAAAGAGGGCAAAGAATTTGTCCAGAGTTCGTGGCTTGGAGGAAAAGGGCATATTTTGATCAAAGTGCATGGCTTAAAATGCACCACATTTAAACAAATTTATGGAGCAAAAAATGATCTACAATAAATCAACCAAGAGATGACATAAATTTTGAAAAAGTGTCGAAAGCTGAGCCATTGTTCCTGTACCTAAGTGAGCTTCTTCAACCTCAAAGCACCTATGCAATAGTTATGCCCTTTTTCTTAAGTTTATCTTGTACCTGGATGGCTCTGTACACTCTTTCTCCCACCACAATCGTTTCTCTCTTTATTTGTAACTTTTACTATTTCACACCAAATTTAAAGGGAATCTGTCTATTCTATTTGATGCTAAAACGTGCAGACACTGTGGAATACCTCTAAGGGTATAAAAGTTTACACGGCCAGTTTACACATATCCTGCCGCCAGATTGTCATGACAGGTACCTTTTTAAGATTGTTTTCTTAGTGACACCAACTGCTGTTAGGACAAATCTGAAGGCCTCCATACACATCAGATAAAAGTGAGCCAAAGTTGCCAACTGCGGTAGAACTGGCAAACTTTTCTATACAACTTTTCCTAACTAGTGTTCCTCTGGCTCTCCGGGCATGCTAGAAGTTGTAGTTTTTTACAATTTGTCGGCACATTGGTTGGGAAACAGAGGTCTAATAGGTAATGTTGCCCCTTGTCTACGCACTCCATCTTCTCTCCTGTAGCCTGTAGATGAGATTGGGAAGGAGTAGGATTGATTATGTGGAAACTTGGTAACTCAGTCAAAGAGATAAGTCTACTTTGATCGCTATGACCCTCGAAGGGTTAAACGGGCGGGAATGGAGATTTCACTAATTCCTGCCATAGTTGAGAGGATACTAAGAACAGCAGAATACCTCTTCTACTGCCGCAACACCAAAAGATGTAGCTGTAAACTGACAATCCGCACCACTCTCATCAGGGAACAGTGGCCAGTTGTTAAGGGGTTAAATGAGTAGTCTACTGACAAGAAACTTGAGTCAATTGTGCCTGGGCTGCAAAAAGAAGCAAAACAAACTTCAACTCAGCGCCGCTACAGATCTTTGGTCCTCCGGTCCAGTCTTCCTTCTTCTGTGTGTACTGATCGTCACACTGCACCCAGCCTATCGGAGCCAAGGCGGGACATCGCTGCGGCCCGTGATAGGCTGAGCACAGTGCGACGAAAGAAGAAAAAGCACGACACACGGAATCCAGGTTTGCCAACATCAATTACTCTTTTATTGCTCCATAGCGGGACACAAGTCGGGAGGATTTATAACTCGTTGGTGTGTTGATTGATCCTCCCGACTTGTGCCCCACTATGGAGCAATAAGAGTTATTTATATTGGCAAACTTGGATCCCGTGTGCCGTGCTTTTTCTTCTTTTGGTGGTGAACCAAAATTGCAGACTGTCTGCTTCACGAACACCGTGGATAGCCTGGCTAAATTTGTCCATTTCCCTGCAGAAGTGTCCCATATTATAACAAGTGGAGTGGTGCCGACTGCAGTGGCTTCTACACACGTATCATCCCTATAAGCAGTTTAAACAAATAAGCAAATAATATAGAAGTATTTAAAATGTATTTTATCTGGCTCCGTCTCCACTGAAGCAACCATAGAGTGAACAATAAGACAATATAACGGAGGACTCAGCGTTTGATTCCTGTCAGAATATTCGCCTGAAATGATAAATGATTGTATAATACAGAATGTACGGCTAGCTCCGAATTATATTAGCCATCAGTGCTCAAAACTCATTTGAAACTTAATTGGGCTGCTAAGGCAGTATCCCCCTGTTAGCAGAACAGCAGGTTTATAAAAATCATCTCCTATGATTGTTAAATGCTTTCCTAATGAAGCTGATGATCACAACGTTTTTTTGCAATAAAAGCTTTTGTCAAGATGTCACGGCAAAAAAAAAAAATTCTGATAATGTCGTCCGCAGCCGGCACGTACTCCTGTGATTTGAGTTTATCTTTGTGGCACGCAATTCAACAGATCAGTCTGCATAGGGGAGATAATCTCCATAAAAAAGAGGGAGAGAGCAAACGCTATATACAGTATTAAGCGGGATTATCAACTAGAACATAATCATGTCGCTGTGTAATTATACGGGGCGCCATACGTGGATCTGAACAATCATACAAGGAAATAATTGAGGGCCATAAAACTTAATTCCGAAAAAATCAATAAAATATAAAAGCAATCAGATAAGGCCTCTTAAGAAATCGATCAAGGCTTGTACGGAGTCATAATGTGTTTTCCTAAGAGAAAATAGGCTAAATGAGGCAGACAAAAGTTACATAATATGCTACAAGTAGGCTTCTAGAGGTGCTTGTACGTTGAAGAGGGAAGAACGCAGGACCGCGCAATTACTTCTTCAAAGATTTTTTTTTTTCAAATCACACGGGTGGTGAGTAGATAGGAACGTGTGTGTTTAACCGAGGCGTAGCTGAGAACGCAGACCAATTAGTTTTTTTTGATCATTTATCTATATTTGTGTCTCTCCAGACCTCTCTTGGGTGTAAGACAAAAGGAGCTATCACACTGGGTTCACGGCAACTCTATAGACTGAACGCGTTGACTGAAGGAAACGAGAGCAAGAATTCTAAAGCGTGTAGGACACCATAGAAGGCAGGCACCCAGCACCCTTTTTAGCATAACACGCTCAATATTGTTTATAATATAATGTGATATTTATTTATGTACTTACTTGTTTATTTTTTTGCTTATATACAGTAACACCACCATTTTGCATATCACTGTACATATCAATCCCATTGGTGCCCCATTGGGGATAAACTTCTAATTTCTCTATCCTGGACACACACTAAGGTTAATTTTATATGAAAGTGTTATTGCAGAGCTGGTCGATATGGAGAGATGCCACTTACGCTGAGCAGTAAAGTAACCAAGGCAATCAGTCCACACCAAGCAAGTTCTGTGCAGAAGACATTTTCTGTGGAACGGGACGCATGCACAAAACTTGCTGGGCATTGACCAGTTGCTACAGCAACTGTACCTTTCTGTGTGATTTGTGTGGAAATGGACGGGATACCAGCTCTTGGCTTAAGTCAATCCATTTTCATCCTAATTTCCCCCTTTATTTAAATTCATAGGAATCCATTTTTTTTGGGGGGAGGGGGGATCAGTTTGGGACAAATTCAGTAGAGGAGCAGGGACTTCTGCCATACAGGTGTCCCTGCTCCTGTACACTTAATGTGAAGGCATAAGCTGTACATACGCGGCCCAGTAATTTTGTCTGGCTGCCTAGCGGAAAGTGGCAATGCTGTATGCATCGCTACTTACTTACATTCACCAGGCGCTCTGCACCCAGCCTAGTAAACATTAGCATCACCCCTCAGTCTACAGGAACATTCTCTGTTCCTATAAAAATCACATCCAACAGATGATTCAAGTAAAGTAGATTTTAGGTGATTTGCTCATCTCTAAAGAAAAGCTATCCATAGTTTTAGCACTCCATTATGATGTTGTCTTCGGCTGAATAGAATAGGTGTTTTGGCACCCCCATTCCTGTGTTTGATCGGTTGGTTCCTATTTCTGGGACCCCAACCTGGAACTTATCTCCTATCCTGGATATTTGATAAGCTGTCATTATAAAAAAAATAATGGACATAAAGACTATTATACCTGAAACATATGTGAGTTGGATCTTCATTGTAATGGGAGCAAAGAAGTGTAGACCTGCGTAATGGTGAGTAATGGTGAAATTGAACATTTATTTACAGAAAGAATATGGCAGGCATCATCTGCAGAACTTTCTTCTCAGGAAAGGAAGGATTCCTATCATCCATGGTGGACTTTAGGTTTTATTTTAATTCCTAGTAACATGCAATATTTATAAAATCTGGGATTTCTGCTATTTTCCTCCATGTGGTCTCAAATTTAGCTTTTAATATCATAAAAAATGGTCTCAGTAAAGGGGTACTTCGCTGCTCAGCGTTTGGAACACACTGTTCCGAATGCTGGAGCCGACGCCGGGAGCTTTTGACATTATAGCCCCGCGGGACATCATAAGGGGGCGGGGCTATGACATCACAAGCTCCCATGGCCAGCTCCAGCATTTGTTCCAAACGCTGAGCAGCCCCTTTAAGGCCAAGTCCTTTATTAGGCAGCTATTTATCTGAGTGGCTGCTGGGTAATACTGCATTATACTGGTAATAATGCTGCAAGGACTGGGATCTGGGTTGATCAGCTGATCACCCAAGCAGTCATACTTTGCAAGGGTTATTTCTCATGATACATCTATTTTATTTAGGTTTATTAATGTTATGGAGAATGGCCATATAGGGAATAAAGTATATATAAAACAATAAACTTTTTAATTCTCAAACTTTTTTTCATATCGACAGAAGTAAACAACGAGACTTGAATGCATATAACATCAGGGAGCTGAATTCTTAGGAGAGGTAATGTAATGATTCATATATATATATATGTCGCACCTTTACTCGAGGTTCTCCCAGAAGAGGCACTAATGCTCATCTCTTTATGGGATCCTGTGGTGTTTGCATTATAGAAAAGGAAGGTGAAAACCACAGCGGGATCTACACAACTTGGTCCGTCCCTGGATGAAAATCCCAAGACTATAGTGAATTAAATAAACTCTCCCTTCCCGATAAACAGTTGTATTGACATTGTGGCATTTTCTGAAATAGCTTTGAAGTAATTTAAAGACGAAAAAAGGATAAAATGTATTTATTAAAATATTTGAAATTTTAAACTTTATTTGGAGGAAATTTTTTACTTTCTGCAGATGGGCCAAATGTTTTATGGCTACTTTGCTTTTTAAGTGCAGAATACTGATCATAATTAAGTATTACAACATTATAAATGACCCAAGGGGCTCATACACACAGTTTCTGTGTTTATTCTGCCTGGTTTGGGAAGAGTTAACCCTTCAAAACTGGAAGTGTATATTAGGCGTTTTCAGGTGCTGCTCTGGGCTGGTAATTACACCTGTTTCTCTGACCATGTTTGCATTATGTTCACTATGTCTGTCTGAGCACACGTCCTGAGTTTTAACCATGGTATCGGTCCTGTTTGATATCTAGATTTTAGTCTGAGCCTTGTGCTATCCGTCTATCTAGGAGTATGTTAGTTTTGTGTCTGTACCCGTGTTTGCTTGTATTTAGGCTTTTTGTTTTTTCCTAGGCTAGTATCCTGATCACACGGTGGAGTGTGCCCGCTAGCAAGAGCCTGTTTGGCTTTAGTATTGTTGTCCCTCCATGATTGGAGTGGGGTTTCCAGTGTGTTCCTTGTTCTGAGTCCATTGTAAACAGTGCTCATGATTTCCTGACATTCAGTTAACCTGTTCATCCCCTGCATCTCCTGGTTTTGTCTGCTGTATACTTATCCTTATTTCTAGTCTTGTTCATATCATCATATCTGCCGTTAATCTTGATCCTGGTTTTTGAGCTGTTTGTTAGTATGATATGTCCTGCCTGGTATATCTGTTTGTAGCTTAGTATTCCCGTTTTGTTCCTGACTTGTTTCCAGACATGTACAGTTTATTTTGTTTGTATTTATGCCCATGCACTTTAGCGTAGGAAGGGAACGGCGCCCAGTTGTCATTCACTGCTAGGGTGTCTAGGCAAGTAGGCAGGGAAAGTGTTCTTAGGGACAGCTTTAGGGCTCACTACTCCCTGTTCCCAGCCCCCTGTTCATAACACATTGATGATTTTGGCAATATTTATCATCTGTGGTGTTTTGTTGTTTTACACATTGCTAAATCTTTATCTTTATTCAGCACGCAGTGAGCTGACTTGCGACTTCTATCCATTTTCCACCCATTTTTGGTCTGCTGAACTTAGTATGAGACATGCACCTCTTAGTAAATCCAGCAGCTCCATGGCTACCACAAGTTGCTCAGTTAAACACCACCTATTGAGATAAGGTATGTTTATTAAACTTTAGGTGTTGCAAGTCGGCCTTGAAGTTGTGTCTTCCCGCCCACCCCCCATTTATGCCCACTTGGTGCAAGCAGTATAAATCCTCCGAAGTTGCACAATTTAGCGTGGCAACGTTTTAAACAAACCACTATTTCTGAGCAGAAATTTGCAACTTTTGAGGGTTTTTGTGGCTTGAAAAGTACAGTGGTCCCTCAACATACGATGGTAATTTCTTCCGAACGACCCATCATTTGTCGATTCCATCGTATGTTGAGGGATTCGTGCAATGTATAAAGTGCATTTAATACTCACCTGTCTCCGCCGCTCCGGACCACGTCCTCACCGCTCCCGATGCTGTCCCAGGGGCTCCCGATGCTGTCCCGCTGCTCCGGCATCTTCTTCGGGATCCTCCGGCTTCTTCCGCATCTTCTCCAGTGTCCGGGCCTTGCTTTCTGGTGATGTTATTACGTTGCTGCGCCGGCACGGCGTGCGTAGCGACGTAATAACGATGCCGGAAAGCGAGGCCCGGACCCTAGAGAAGATGCAGAAGACGCCAGAGGATTGCGAAGTGGACCCGGAGTAGCGGGGATTGGTAAGTGAACCTGTCCGGGATGCTTAAACTGCTATTCGACAGCAGCTTAAGCATTTTGCGCTGTCGGATAGCAGTTAATGCGATGGCCCCGACATATAAAAGCATCGTATGTCGATTTGATCATATGTCGGGGCCATCACATGTCGGGGGTTACTGTAACTGTACAGAAAATCCAATAAATTGAAAGTAGTAACAAAGTAGAATTCTAAGAATTTTAGGAGAGATTCATCAAAACCTGTGCTGAGAAAAAGTACACTAGTTGCCAATAACAACTAATCAGATCACTTCTTTAATTTTTCAGAGGCCTTTCGAAAAATGATAGAAGAAATCTGATTGGTTGATAAGGGTAACTGAGCAACTTTTCCTCTGCACTGGTTTTGATGAATCTGTGGTGTTCCGGTACCGTATGGTATACCGTACCTTGTATGGTGGTCCCCAAAGTCAGAGTTACTTTGTTCCAGTAGCATCCTCCTGGTGGGATAGCCCCTAGTCACCTCTTCCTTCTTTAATTTTATGATGTTTACATGTATGAGTAATTATATATTTAATTGTCTATATAGTGTCGTAGGACCTTAGGTCACATGACTGATGTTACTTCTTTAGGTTATGCTTAACCCCTTAACGACGCAGGACGTATATTTACGTCCTGCACCGGCTCCCGCGATATGAAGCGGGATCGCGCCGCGATCCTGCATCATATCGCTTCGGTCCCGGCGCTCATCAACGGCTGGGAAAAAATGAATAAAAAGTGATCAAAAAGTCCGATCAAAACAAAAATCATACCGATAAAAACTTCAGATCATGGCGCAAAAAATGAGTCCTCATACCGCCCTGTACGTGGAAAAATAAAAAGTTATAGGGGTCAGAAGACGACATTTTTAAACGTATAAATTTTCCTGCATGTAGTTATGATTTTTTACAGAAGTGCGACAAAATCAAACCTATATAAGTAGGGTATCATTTTAACCGTATGGACCTACAGAATAATGATAAGGTGTAATTTTTACTGAAATATGCACTGCGTAGAAACGAAGCCCCCAAAAGTTGCAAAATGGCGTTTTGTTTTCGATTTTGTCGCTCAATGATTTTTTTTTCTGTTTCACCGTACATTTTTGGGTAAAATGACTAATGTCACTGCAAAGTAGAATTGGTGACGCAAAAAATAAGCCATAATATGGATTTTTAGGTGGAAAATTGAAAGGGTTATGATTTTTAAAAGGTAAGGAGGAAAAAACGAAAGTGCAAAAACGGAAAAACCCTGAGTCCTTAAGGGGTTAAGGACCTTCCAAGGTGTCACATGTCAGACCATAATCCTTTGTAAGGAGAATTGACATATGGTATGGACCAATGAGCTTAAGGCCAGCCCCTGCCCATATAAGGGAGCTGCCAGCCAATCCTCTCTCTCTTGCTCCTGAGCTGCAAAGCAAGCAGCATCTCTTGGGTTCCGTACTAGCAGAGAGAGAGTGGATCCGTGCAACTTACAAAGACAAGACCAGGCCAAGCCTGATAATACTAAACCGTGAGTTATAATACAACTCCCCGCTATAGCTAGCGTGACTGCTGGCCCTAAACTCAATCCCCTATATCCAGCGGAATAGCGCATACCAATCTCCTGAGCTTAAAACTCACAAGGTCCCAATCAACTGTCAGGATCCAAATAGACTCTTGTACAAAGATTGCTCCTGTTTAATGTTGCATAAAACCTGCAGTAAAAGTTCCGACAGTTTTCTGAAAACCTCCGGTTGTGGACCATCATTTATTATACCTCCAAATCGTTCTTGTGACGGGTGGCGATAGGACAAGCATATACAGAGGAGCCCGCACCCTGGCCTCACGAGTGATAAGGGTTAATCAAGCACCCTTTAGTTACAGCACAGCTACACCCCATATACCCTACACCCCCAGGCTACCACAAATCTCCCCCTTGATCCCCATGCTGCAGAAAATACGGTACAGTATCTGTTTAAAAGCAAAATGTTTAAAAAATAAAATATTTAAATTGTAGACTTTCTCATGGAAATGTTGCAAATCTACAACTGCACTAACCTTATCATTTTCCTTACTAAAATATGCAACGGCAAAATGGTAACAAAAATCTGCACAATATAGAATAGATTGCTGATGTAGATAACCTGCAAAAAAGAGGTAGATTTTCTACCACCTGTGGCCATACCTTCATATGGATGTATTGTAAAGTATTGTATTGTGCCATCTGTTATTTCCGACATGGCACGAGTCTAATAAGGAATTTGTTTTGGGTATTAAACTCACTTATACTGTAATGTGTAATATAGAACTTTGCAAAATACAGAACAGAAACTGATTTGGAAGCCAGGTCATGTTTTTTTTTTTCAAAACCTACAACAATATCCTAGCTATGGGAATAAGGTGTGGTGGTAAATCCTTACAAATCCCTACAACAACCCCCAAAAAACCCACTTTTTGGTCGTGTTTACATAGTACCACCCCCCTTTTTTGAACCGGTTGCCAGGATTATACCAGTAAATTGGAAGACTAAACAGATATCTGACGGATGATGTGTACTTGCATATTTTTGTAATTCCCATAGACTTTAATAAAAAGAGATACACACACAAGCCCACCTGTCTTCTTATATGCTAACCCCCAGCTTGCAGAACGAGGGGTCCTCTGAATGGAAGGTGGGAGTCATGGCTGATATTGAAGAATACTTATGCAGCAATTTTAGGATTTATGATTAAAGGGGTACTCCGCCCCTATCTTATCCCCTATCCTTTGGTTAGGTGATAAGATGTCTTATCACGGGGGTCCAGCCACTGGATCTCCTTGCTGCATCCGGCGTCCATTTGGAGTGTGACATCACGCCACCCCCCATAGACTTGCATTGAGGGTGTGTGACCGTAACATCACGAGCCTCCGTGCTTCCATCGCCAGTCATCCGGCACCAAGGGAAGTTCACTCCGAGCCAACTTTGCGGGGTTCCCCAGCGGCAGGACCCCACAATTCGACATCTTATCCCCTATTCTTTGGATAGGGGATGAGATGTCTAGGGGCGGAGAACTCCTTTAAGACTATACTACATTTCCCTTTTGCTCTCATCTGCATCTTACTTTGAATCTACATTGGTCAGGTTGATAAGAACTTTAGTCAAATTTTTCTTAAGGTTTGATTTGCAAAATTATAATGGTAAATGAGGAATATTACTTGCCTGAGGTTTCCCTATATGCCTGATCAGACAGGTCCCCTGATGCATATTGTCATCGGTAGAAAATCTCTTGCCTGAATAATAGATATGCCATATCCATTTTTTTTTTTTATGTATATAAAAAGTTAGAGAATATGAAGTTTACCAGGTCTTAAAGTGAACTTCCGCCCTGATCTCAACATTCTTAATGTACACTTAATAAATCTTTGTAAAAGTTGGAGCAGTTTTTGAATTTTATTTTTATTTTTCCCTAAGGCAGGGTTCATACAATTAAAAATACGCAGATGTATTTAATTTACAAACACAATTTTAGTCATAGTTTCTTACATAATTTGTTTGCCCGAGCAAATAAGACTAAGCAGCCCCCCCCCCTTTTTTTTTGGTAAGGATCCAACTGCTGGTTCAAGTGGCTCTCCAGCTATTGCAAAACTCCCATCGTGCCTAGAGGGCTTCAAAATGGAGTATTGTTTTACATATACCGTATTTTTCTTCCTATAGGACGCACCAGCGTATAAGACGCACCCTATTTTTAGGGGCAAAATCTAAAAAAATAAAGATTTTGAACCCAATAGTGGTCTTCAACCTGCGGACCTCCAGATGTTGCAAAACTACAACTCCCAGCATGCCCGGACAGCCGTTGGCTGTCCGGGCATGCTGGGAGTTGTAGTTTTGCAACATCTGGAGGTCTGCAGATTGAAAACCACTGCAGGAGGAGGTAATACTCACGTGTCCCCGCCACTCCGGACCCATCACCGCTGCCCTGGATGTCGCTCCATCGCTGTCGCCGTGTCCCCGTCGCTCTGGAACATCTCTGCTGCCGGCCGGGTATCCTCGCTCTCCGTCGCCGCCATCACGTTGTTACACAGGAAGGAGAGCGCCGGCCATACAGGGGATCCCTGAACAGAGAAGACACTGAGGAGGCAGGTAAGGTCCCTCCCGGTGTCCTGTAAGCACTAACCCGGCTATTCAATCGGGCTGTTCGGGACCGCCGCGGTGAAATCGCGGCGGTCCCGAACAGCCCGACTGAACAGCCGGGTTAGTGTTACTTTCCCCTCAGACACGGCGGTCAGCTTTGATCGCCGCGTCTGAAGGGTTAATACAGGGCATCACCGCGATCGGTGATGTTCTGTATTAGCCGCGGGTCCCGGCCGTTGATGGCCGCAGGGACCGCCGCGATAGGGGTGTATTCGCCGTATAAGACGCACCGACTTTTTCCCCCCAGTTTTGGGGAAGAAAAAGTGCGTCTTGTATGGCGAAAAATACGTTAACCACTGCAGAGTTAACAAATGACTGCAGCAGTGATGAGACACAATCAGGCAGAATATAGAATTATATAAGGACTCACAGATTATCATATTTATCGGGGTATACCATGCACCGGCCTATAACACGCACCCTCATTTTACCAAGGATATTTGGGTAAAAAAAGTTTTTTACCCAAATATCCATGGTAAAATGAGGGTGCGTGTGTGCGCGTGTATACCCCGATATACCCCCAGGAAAGGCAGGGGGAGAGAGGCCGTCGCTGCCCGCTTCTCTCCCCCAGCCTTTCCTGGGGTCTAGAACCCTGCTGCCGGCCCTTCTCTCCCCCTGGCTATCGGCGCCGCTGCCCGTTCTGTCCCCCTGACTATCGGTGCCGGCGCCGATAGCCAGGGGGAGAGAAGGGGCAGCGGCACCCATTACCGGCGCCGCTGCCCCGTTGCCTCCCCCCATCCCCGGTGGCATAATTACCTGGGTTGGGTCCGCGCTGCTGCAGGCCTCCGGCGTGCGTCCCCGGCATTGTTGCTATGCACGGCGCAGCGCACTGACGTCATGCGCCGCGCCGTGCAGCGCAAATCAACGACGCCGGGGACGCTCACCGGAGGCCTGCAGCAGCGCGGACCCGACCCAGGTAATTATGCCACCCTGGCTGTCGGTGCCGCTTCTCTCCCCCTGGCTATAGGCGCCGGCAATGGGGCGCCGGCACCGATAGTCAGGGGGACAGAACGGGCAGCGGCGCCGATAGCCAGGGGGAGAGAAGGGCCGGCAGCAAGGCTCTAGACCCCAGGAAAGGCAGGGGGAGAGAAGCGGGCAGCGACGGCCTCTCTCCCCCTGCCTTTCCTGGGGTGTATAGGCGTATAACACGCACATAGGGGGAGATTTATCAAAACCTGCGCAAAGGAAAAGTTGCCCAGTTGCCCATAGCAACCAATCAGATTGCTTCTTTCATTTTGCACAGGCCTTGTTAAAAATGAAAGAAGCGAGCTGATTGGTTGCTATGGGCAACTGGGCAACTTTTCCTCTGGACAGGTTTTGATAAATATCCCCCATAGACTTTAGGCTAAAAATTTTAGCCTAAAAAGTGCGTGTTATACGCCGATAAATACGGTACTTTTTTCTGTTGTCTTTCTTTTTCTTTTCTTCTATATCCGGCCCAGATCTCCGGGACTTCTTCCAGCACCATATTCCCCCTGCAGAGCTTAACCCCTTGGGGATGGAGCTTATTATAACCCTAAGGACGGGAGCATTTTTTTGCAAATCTGACCACTGTCACTTTAAGCATTAATAATGGGATGCTTTTACTTATCAATTTGATATCGAGATTGTTTTTTTGTGACCTATTCTACTTTATGTTAGTGGTAAATTTACGACTATACTTGCATAATTTCTTGGTGAATAACTCCAAAATTTCAGGAAAAATTTGAAAATTTTGCATTTTTCTAACTTTGAAGATCTCTGCTTGGAAGGAAAAGGGACATGTCAAATAAATTACACATTGATTCACCTATACAATATGTCTAACATGCTTTAACATTTTGAAGACATTAGAGGGCTTCAAAATATAGCAACAATTTTCCAATTTTTCCCGAGAATTTCAAAATGTAAGTTTAGAAGTGAATTTGAGGGTCTTTATGTTGGAAATCCCCTATAATGGACCCCATTATGAAAACTGCACCCCTCATAGTATTCAAAATGACATTCAAAAAGTTTGTTAACCCTTTAGGTGTTTCACATGAATAAGAGCAAAATGGAGGAGAAAAATAGAAATCTCCATTTTTTTTAACTAAAATGTTATTGTAGCCCCACTTTTTTCCGATTTTTACAAGGGGTAAAAGGTAAAAAGGCCCCCCAAAACTTGTAATTCATTTGCTCTCAAGTAAGGAAATACCTCATATGTGGATGTAAAGTGCTCTGTGGGTGAACTAGAGGGCTCAGAAGGGAAGGAGCGACAATGGCATTTTGGAGAGCGAATTTTGCTGAAATGGTTTTCCCATTTAGGAAGCCCCCATGATGCCAGAACAGTAAAAAAAATAAAAAAAACACATGGCATGCAATTTTGGAAACTACACCCCTCAAGGAATGTAACAAGGGGTACAGTGAGCATTAACACCCCATAGGTGATTGGCGAACTTTCGTTAAAGTGGGATGTAAAAATGAAAAATTCGATTTTTAACACTAGAATGCTGGTGTCACCCCAAACTTTTCATTTTCACAAGGAGTAATAGGAGAAAATGCCCCACAAAATTTGTAACCCCATTTCTCCCGAGTAAGGAAATACCTCATATGTGGATGTTAAAAGCTCTGTGGGTTCATTAGAGGGCTCAGAAGTGAAGGAGCGACAAAGGGCTTTTGGAGAGCAAATTTTGCTGAAATGGTTTTTGGGGGGCATGTCGCATTTAGGAAGCCCCCATGATGCCAGAACAGCATAAAAAATCTCACATGGCATACTATTTTGGAAACTACACCCCTTAAGGAATATAACAAGGGGTACAGTGAGCCTTAACACCCCACAGGTGATTGACGAACTTTCGTAAAATTGTGACGTAAAAATAAAACAAATAATTTTTTTCAATAAAATGCGGGTGTTACCCAAAATTTTTCATTTTCACAAGGGGTAATAGAAGAAAAAGCCCCCAAACATTTTTAACCTCATTTCTTTTGAGTATGGAAATACCCCATATGTGGATGTAAAGTGCTCTGCGGACAAACTACAATGCTATTGGGCTTTTGGAGAGAAAATTTGGTTGGAATGGAAGTTGGGGGCCATGTGCGTTTAAAAAGCCCCCATGGTGCCAGAACAGTGACGCCCCCCCCCCCCACATGTGACCCCATTTTGGAAACTACACCCCTCACAGAATTTAATAAGGGGTGCAGTGAGCATTTGCGCCCCACTGGCATTTGACAGATCTTTGGAACAGTGGACTGTGCAAATGAAAAATTACATTTTTCATTTTTATCGACGACTGTTCAAAAAATATGTCAGACATCTGTGGGCGTAAATGCTCACTGTACCCCTTATTACATTCCTTGAGGGGTGTAGTTTCCAAAATGGGGTCACATGTGGAGGGGGGTCCACTGTTCTGGCACCATGGGGGCTTTGTAAACACACGTGACCTTCAATTCCAGCCTAATTCTCTCTCAAAAAGCCCAATAGTGCTCCTTCTCTTCTGAGCATTGTGGTTCGTCCGCAGAGCACTTTACATCCACATATGGGGTATTTCCATACTCAGAAGAAATGATGTTACAAATTGTGAAAATGAAAAAATTGGGGCAACACCAGCATTTCAGGGGGAAGAAAACCACATTTTTTATTTTTATGTCCAACTTTAATGAACATTTGTCAAAGACCTGTGGGGGGGGTAAGGCTCACTATACCCCTAGTTACGTTCCGTGAGGGGTGTAGTTTCCAAAATGGGGTCACATGTGGGTATTTTTTTTTTGTGTTCATGTCAGAATCGCTGTAACGATCAGCCACCCCTGTGCAAATCACCAATTTAGGCCTCAAATGTACATGACGCTTTCTCACTTCTGAGCCATGTAGTTCGTCCGCAGAGCATTTTACGTCCACATATGGGGTATTTCCGTACTCGGAAGAAATTGCGTTTTTTGGGGGTCTTTTTCCCCTTTTATCTTTTGTGAAAATGAAAAGTATGGGGGCAACACTAGCATGTTAGTGTAAAAATGTAAATTTTTTTACATTAACATGCTGGTGTAGCCGCCAACTTTACCTTTTTATAAAGGGTAATAGGCAATAGGAAAAAAAAACACTAGGACCATAATTTATGATCCTAGTGTTTTTTTTTTTTTTCCTATTGCCAATTAAATATTACACATAGGTCTACACGCATCATATGCTCCCTCCTATATTTTTTTTATGAAGGGTAATAGGAGAAAAATCCCCCCAAAATTTGTAGGAAATACTCCATATGTGGCCCTAAACTGTTGCCTTGAAATACAACAGGGCTCTGAAGTAAGAGAGCTCCATGCGCATTTGAGGCCTAAATGAGGAATTTGCAATAGGGGCGGACCCGCGATCGTATCGCAGCGCCACCATTGGTGAACAGGGGTAGCACACTCCACCTGAAAACACCATAGATGCCGTGATCAGGATTGATTACAGCATCTATGGGGCTAATGCTGCCGGGATCAGCTTAGGCGGGAACACTGGCGACCTCCTGCAGTGCATCGCGTAACAAGCTAGCAACTTGGACGAATGCATACGTCCTGGGGCAGGAAGGGGTTAACATCCGGACATCCTTACTTTGCCAGCACATCCTCATTCTCTATATGAAATCAACAGTCATTATAACCATGCCAGACACTGTGCCCCTGAATACAAGCCTGCCTCATACCATGCCCCCTTAATATAATACTGTAACACACTGTGCCCTCTTGGTATAACACTGCCACTCACTGTACCCCTTAAATATAACCCTGCCACAAACTGTGCTCGTAATAATAATGCTCCCACACACACTGTTTCTTCTTAGTTTGGCTACATTCCACCCTTTTACTGCTCTACTTTATACCCCTCTGTCTTCCTACTCCTCTGTCCCCTCTTCTGGAACCTCTGTCCTCCTTCTCCAGACCCCTCTGTCCCTCCTTTTATACAGGTAACAAGCAAAGATTAGGAGAAGTATTAAAAGAGGGTGTTCCTAATCAATAAACCGGTATGCAGAAAGCTCAGAAGCTCCACCTAGAGACAGCCACAGATCGCCAGTTCTTTATCTTTTAAAGGGTAGCTCCCACCATCCTATTTTTTTTTTGCTAGCCCATTCCCCCCCACCCACTACGGCACTAGCCTGTTCACTCCTCCCCACCCAACCCCCCCCCCCTGCCCTGCATACCCAGTTCCCTCATTACACTTGCAGTTACTGCAGAGTCCGGCAGCGGGCGTGCAGGGACAGCGGCGGCAACGAGGCGGCGGCGGCGATGTGCGGGAGGAGTGGCCCCCCAGCCAGTGGCCGGGGAGCCAATGCGCTCGCTCCTGCCTGTCTGATTGACAGGCAGGGAGCGAGTGCAGCCTAACTGAAAAAGGACTGATTGCAACTCCAAAATCAGTCCTTTTTCAGTGGCCGGTTTTTAAATGTAAATTAAACCTTTTTAATGAAAAAAAAATGATAAAAGTATATTAGAGATATGTTGTAGTACATAAGTACTACAACATATCAAAAAATAAAGTTGGTGACAGTGCCCATTTAAAGAATACCTGCCACCAAACTAAACTTTTAATATACTGTTTCATATGTAATTATAAGACACTTTGCTATTTACTTGCTATTAAAATTTTCAACCCTTCTATGTTTTTAATGTGATTGAAAAATGGCCACTAGGTGGCTCTGTTCTGTTCCCTGCCGCAAGTCAAACAGTTAGTTTGGTCTCCTCCTGGCCTGGCAGAAGACCAAACTCATGAAGTGCATGCAGGACATGGGGAGGCAGAGCTCTCACCGCCTTCTGGGAAACGCCCACTTTCTCCTGTGAGCAAGGGGAAAGGTATGATACAGAGCATTTTAAAGGGCAGAAGGGGTGTTAGGAGCATACCTCTCAACTTTTTGCTGAGAGAAAAGAGGGACAAGCCATGCCCCTAACTGCACCCCCAGCCACACCCATGACCACTCTCTCAGCCACACCCCTAACAACTCCCTCAGCCATGCCCCTAACCACGCCTGTACATGCGGAATAGAAATACCTATTTAAAGGTGCATTTACACCATGTTTTCTTTAAACAGTTACTGGATCCGGATAGGAAATGTCAAAACTGGGTGATCTCATATCCCAGCTGGACCCGGCCCCCAATCTAAATTATTTGAATGAGCCGACTGGAGTTAGATAGTGGCTGGACTGAAATCCGGGGTATGGGATACCAGAAACAGGGCAAAAATGAACCGACCAGAACTGACTTCAGGAAGTTCATTCAAATGAATCAGATTGGGTCCGGGTCCAGCTGGGATATGAGAGTGCCCAGATTTGACATTTCCCAGCCAGATCCGGTGACTGTTTGAACAAAGATTATTGTCCCTGCAATTTTTCTGCCCCCTTAACTCCACTTGTTGGTCCCACCCTTTGACACGTGCCCCCTTACTACTGGGGTGACACACTGTAACAAATGCCCTCTTCATGTAATCTCCTTACTACTGGGGTGACACACTGTAACAAACCTCCTCCTCATGTAATCTCATTACTACTGGGGTGACACACTGTAACAAACCTCATCCCCATGAAATCTCCTTACTACTGGGGTGACACACTGTAACAAACCTCCTCCTCATGTAATCTCCTTACTACTGGGGTGACACACTGTAAAAAAAAAAAACTTCTTCATGTAATCTCCTTACTACTGGGGTGACACACTGTAACAAACCTCCTCCTCGTGTAATCACCTTACTACTGGGGTGACACACTGTAACAAATGCCCTCTTCATGTAATCTCCTTACTACTGAGGTGACACACTGTAACAAACCTCCTCCTCATGTAATCTCATTACTACTGGGGTGACACACTGTAGCAAACCTCATCCCCATGAAATCTCCTTACTACTGGGGTGACACACTGTAACAAACCTCCTCCTCATGTAATCTCCTTACTACTGGGGTGACACACTGTAAAAAAAAAAAAAAAAAACCTCTTCATGTAATCTCCTTACTACTGGGGTGACAGACTGTACAAACCTCCTCCTCATGTAATCTACTTTCTACTAGGGTGCCACACTGTAACAAACCTCCTCCTCATGTAATCTACTTTCTACTAGGGTGACACACTGTAACAAACCTCTTCATCGTGTAATCTACTCTCCACTAGGGTGACAGACTGTAACAAACCTCTTCATCATGTAATCTACTTTCTACTAGGGTGACACACTGTAACAAACCTCCTACTCATGTTATTAACTTACTACTGGGGTGACACACTGTAACAAACCCATCGTAATGTTATTAACTTACTACTGGGGTGACATGTTACCTCCACTCCAGCTCAGCACAGCCCCGCCTCCTCCACAGCATCACACAGGTCCTTCAATCACTATAACATCTATCCTGCACAGTCACATGATGGTCACATGATAGTGACATCATCACAGGTCCTAAACCATCAGCATCTAGAGGCCACGGAGGTAGGGGTTAATGTGACAGCGCTGTGCTCCTGAAGCCAGGTAGCTAGATAGAGGAGCGCAGCCCCACCAGTATTGTCTTAGGCTTTCCACAAAAAACAAAACTGTGGCTGCGGAAGGGTGCGCTGTAGGCAGCTGCCTTATATGTCTATGTGGTGCACTGCGCCTGCTTACAAGCGGGACAGAAGGGGGCCATTCTGGGACGGCGGGACGTGACCCCGAAAACAGGACTGTCCTGCTCAATCCGGGACAGTTGGGAGGTATATTAGGAGTAGTTAGGGAATATAATCTGAGTTAGTTTAGAAAATGTGGTCTGATGAAAGGTACTCTTTAAAGGGGTACTACCGTGGAAAACTTTTTTTTTAAAATCAACTGGTGCCAGAAAGTTAAACAGATTTGTAAATCACTTCTATTAAAAAATCTTAATCCTTCCAGTACTTTTTAGGGGCTGTATACTAAAGAGAAATCAAAAAAAGAAATGCATTTTCTCTGATGTCATGATCACAGTGCTCTCTGCTGACCTCTGCTTTCCATTTTAGGAACTGTCTAGAGCGGCATATGTTTGCTATGGGGATTTTCTCCTGCTCTGGACAGTTCCTGAAATGGACAGCAGAGGTCAGCAGAGAGCACTGTGGACATGACATCAGAGGAAATGAATTTCTTTGTTGGATTTCTCTTTAGTATACAGCCCCTAGAAAGTACTGGAAGGATTAAGATTTTTTAATAGAAGTGATTTACAAATCTGCTTAACTTTCTGGCACCAGTTGATTTAAAAAAAAAAGTTTTCCAAGTTTTATCTACACACGGTATTCAGTGTTGTGTATCGGCCTAAACAGCGCGCATTTTCCAACCTAAAATGACGCAGTGTTAGAAGGTGGACATTCACTTTAAAATCTGCAGTTTTAGTATTGAGAGATAGGGATGATAAAAGAGGCTAAAGAAGAAAGATTGGGGGGCATGGTATAAACTGGGAAACGCGTATACAGGAAAAGAGACTCCTTATTATTATTTGGTAATATATTAATTTGGGTAAGGTCAGTTTAGTTATGGAGTATAGTGTTGCTCGCAAATATTTGCGAATATAGCACTATATATTCGCAATTACGAATATATATATTTTTTTTTCCCAGTACACATCACAGTGATCACCCCTCTCTGCTTCCAGCTTGTGTGGTGTACAGAAGGCTCTAATACTACTGTGTGAGACTGGCGTACGAATTTTCGCATATGCAAATTTTCGCTTATACTAATTTCGCATATGCTAATTTTCGCATATGCGAAAATAAAACGCGAATATTAGGAATATGCTAATTTAGCGAATATATGACGAATATTTGTCCATATATTCGCTAAATATCGCGAATTCGAATATTGCCTATGCCGCTCAACACTAATGAAGTAACCTTCAGATCGGGATTTTCAATTTGGGGGCACCTAGTAAGAGGGGAAGAAGGAGGGAGAGAGAGTGGGAGAGAAGGAGCTAATATTTTTTTTATTTTATTAACATTTTTTTGATCTGTCTAATTCTGTTTTTTATTATTTTTTTTATAGATTTTTTACTGGTATGTGAACATAAGTTATATCTGTTTGGAGCTATTTAAATTCTATTAATAAAGAGTTGAATTGAAAAAAAAATAAAAATAAATAAAATCTGCAGTTTTCACACCATGGCAAAAAGCCAAAAGCCGAATTTGCAAAACAAACTCCAGATCCAGCTTTTGTGTCCATTTTTCGAGATAAGAGGTTTCCAATGGAAGGAAATGACTACTTAGAAGGGGGGTAGTGATATCAGCAGATGTCATGGTACATGTCAGTAGGAATGATTCCTAAATCTCCGAGGAAAAACATACTTAAGATACCCCTATAGTTATATCTGTAAACGTTACCTCATATGGAACTTATTTCTAAGGAGCGAGAAGTTTTATTACGAGCTGCGGTCTTTGCTATCTCGGTAGATTGCATCATTTCTCTGACCCATCTCAAGAATTCCTTATTTCACCCAGAAGGATTTAGTTAAACTCCAAGCCTTACAACGTGTAACAAATGGAAAGATAACTTGTCTATGTCATCGCCGCAGTTTGGAGACGTATACATATATACGGTGATACATCAGTGTATTGTTTGGCAGCATGAAATATTCCAATAAAGCGCACGCTTGCAGATGTGCGATTGACGTTGGTGTTTACAGAAACGACAATACGACCTATGATTTAAGCCCGGATTCACACCGCTCAGATGAAATAATGCTGAATATTGAGGAGGATGTGTTAGACGTCGCATAGTTCTATGACAGATGTATCGTCAACAAATAGGAGAAGTGGCTCAAGTTATCTGGAAGTAATAAAGCAAATGAGCCCTAAGAAGATTTGCACCTTATGTCTAAATGGACGTATTGGATTGTTTAGCTTGCAACAATACTGGATTTACTATGTGAAGTCCACAGACGATAACTGTCTAAGTCAGTCTTTCCCAACCGGTGTGCCTCCAGCTGTTGCAAAACTACAACTCCCAGCATGCTGGAAGTTGTAGTTTTGTAACAGCTGGAGGCGCACTGGTTGGGAAACACTGGTGTAAGGTATTGCTACAAGATGTCAGATTTGCTATGAAAGGTCTTACAGAACTATAAGGACTTCGGTGAAAAACTTTTTAAATCCACTGGTGCCAGAAAGTTAAACAGATTTGTAAATTACTTCTATTAAAAAAATCTTAATCCTTCCTGTACTTATTAGCTGCGGAATACTACAGCGGAAATTATTTTCTTTTTGAAACGCAGAGCTGTCTGCTGACATCATGACCACAGTGCTCTCTGCTGACATCTCTGTCCATTGAGCCGGGTCACTTTCACTTTCACTTTAGAAGCGGCGGTCAGCTTTGACCGCCGCTTCTAAAGGGTTAATACCGCACATCGCCGCGATCGGCGATGTGTGGTATTAGCCGCGGGTCCCGGCCGTTGATTAGCGCCGGGACCGACGCGATATGATGCGGGATCGCGGCGCGATCCCGCTTCATATCGCGGGAGCCGGCGCAGGACGTAAATATACGTCCTGCGTCGTTAAGGGGTTAAAAAAAATCTTAATCCTCCCCGTACTTATCAGCTGCTGTATGCTCCAGATCAAGTTGAATTATTTGTTGTTCTTTTCAGTCTGACCCCAGTGCTCTCTGCTGACACCTCTGTCCATGTCAGGAACTGTCCAGAGCAGGATAGGTTTGCTATGGGGCTTTGTTCCTACTCTGGACAGTTCCTGACATGGACAGAGGTGTCAGCAGAGAGCACTGTGGTCAGACTGGAAATAACTATACAACTTCCTCTGTAGTATACAGCAGCTGATAAGTACTGGAAGGATTAATATTTTTTTAATAGAAGTCATTTACAAATCTTTTTTACTTTCTGGCACCAGTTGATCTGAAGAAATTTTTTTTCCACCAGAGTACCCCTTTAAAGCATTACTGTAATTTATAACAACTTTTGACATGTTGCTCAGACATAATAACCTACAAAAAATACCACATCATAGGACAACTATAACTATAACTCTGCCTCTAGGAGTTTGGCTAGTTACTAATCCCGACAGCTCACCTGCCAGGTGGTGCTCACTGCTAGGAGAAAGGCTCAATCCAAAACTACAACACATAGAAAAGAATGCAGGGCACTCACCATAGGCGTTAAAAACGTTCTTCTTTATTCCATAAGAAGGTGCGGTGCATACAGACAGGAACGGACAGACAGGGTACGGGGAAGTCTTGCAGGCACCGGTGCTGTTTCGTACAGTATGCGCTTCTGCTGGTCCACAACGTACTGACATCAGAAGACGTCTAAATAGCTATGCTCATGGAAACGGAGGGCATGGCTATTTAGGCGTCTTCTGATGTTGTAGTTTTGAATGTACAAAAACGCCAGCATGTAAAAACCATGCTATGGTCAATTTAATCCATGTTAATGCATCTGTTCAGGTAAAATGACATGTGCAATATAAATACAAATACAAAGTGTAAAGTACAAAGTGCATATCAAAGACCAAAAAAGTGCTTACAACAGGTATATATAGCATGAGCCAAACCGGACTCAGGATTTCAGTGCCCCACCCCACCTGATGTGTTTCGTAAATTTATTTTTCGAAGGCTCATGACGGATTTATTATTAAACTTGTCTGTCAGACTTGTTTGTCTATATTAACAAAACTTATATCATTTTATAGTTGTCCTATCGTGTGATATTTTTTGTAGGGAGATGGCTTTATATTTGCTCCATTTTTTATAGGTTATATTATGTTGCTCAGACATGCAAGAAGTTTAAATCGTACCAGGTCTCACTCCTGAGACCAGCTGCAATCATGGGTGAAATGACGGCAGCATTGGCTGTCAATCACATCCAACCTTTTTTCTACATAAGTCTATGGAGCAAAAAAGTTGGATTGGCCGGTCACTTGGGGGGGGGGGGGGGGGTGGAGCACACTTCACCAGCTTATAACTCACAACTGGAGTGTTTAAACTTTTGACGTTTCTGGGCAACATGTCAAAAGTTGCTTTAAATTAAAGTGAGCACATGTTAATACATTTGGTGCATTTTACTTTGATGTTTTTCAGTGTAAGAGTGGAGTAATAAATTTGCCCCAATGTCCTTTGATGCTCTTTAAATATCGTGAGTTGGGTCTGGAGCTATGAACCTTTTGGTGAGCATCTAAGTTTTTTTCTATAGTCCCCAGTAGCAGGAAAAGAATGTTGGTGGGCTCCATTCCCCAGCTGACCGCCCAATCCAAACTTTTTCACTCCATAGACTTATGTAGAAAAAAGGTCGGATTTGATTGACAGCCGTGGAATGAGGAACACTGCCGCCACTTCCCCCGTGATTGCTTTATCACAAATCCATCCGGTTTGCATTGCTTATTGATGGCCTGTTCTATCGGGTAGAAAAAAAAAAGCCTGAGCCGTGACCCATTAGTAAGTCATTGGGATTCAGTAGGATTAGCATACAATAAATCATAACAGATTCGTCACATGAATCATGGTTCTTGTAAAAATGAAAGTCGTGGTGCCAATGTGAACCCATACAACATAATTGTTTATTTAGTTTCATAAAAATACTACAAGAACAAAACTACACGAGTATCTTAAATTTAAGGCAAAACAAGTAGGGCACCTAGCATATTACTTGTACGGTAGCACACATAGCATTGTAAAGCAATTAGCCTCCTACTACTACAAAACCAAGCTATTTTTACTGTAAGCCCATTATAAAGCATTGTGCAAACATAAGGCACCATGGCCTTAAAGGTCTTACAATATAATCTTGGAATATGGAGATAAAGTGACCTGCTTAAGACCATAAAGAGTGTCAGCAGAAGGACTTGAACTCATGACCTTGTGATTTGTGATGTGAATTGCTGGGCTCCGACTGCCTTCGTATAATCAATACATAATAACTCAATATCATACCGTCAGGAACCTTCGCTTTTTTGTTCCAATTAAAAATACTCTGACGGAAGTCAAAGTAGCAGGTTGATAGTAATGCGTCTATGAAATGTAATAACCGTTATTACAAAATGAGAAAGCAGAGGAGGAAATGAGATGCCTCGCGATGAACGCTGCACATTTCGATACATACAATTACTTAACAAGAGCCAAAGCAGAGCGCTGGAAAATAATTGTCATTTCTAAAGCATGTTTTATGGCGCTTACCAGTTTTTTAATTTCTTTTCCAATCAATAGTTGTATTGCACATAGAACAATAATGTAAGCCTCACAAATCTCCTCTACAAAAAAAAAGTCTCTTCGTAAGTATATACAAGACACAAATAGAACTCGCGAGGAGAGCGCCTTCAATTGATTTTACTCTTTTGGCTATATATAGTCTTTCAAAAGGAAAATATGACCATCCATCTTCCCGGCCACTAATTTTATCGAGTCCTTTAAGAAGAGTAAGAGATGGAAAGTTGGTTCTTCTATCCAAACCAAGTGTCAGGTTTATAGAGGAGAGGTTGGGGCAAATATATTGGAAGTACAAATAAAGAGTTCAAGGTGTCAGGTAGGGCAATGGCTGAATCCAAGAACTTGACTTTTGACCAATATGTCAATTTTGGTAAAGTACAGTAAGTATGTATTGTCAAAGCTGAGGTCACGTGACCAGATTATATCTCGTAACCAAACAATGTATCCCTAGAGGATCCCAGGGTTATTGTTCACCAATCACAAAGCCCTCATGGTCTCATGTGACCACAGTATAGACTGCCAGTAAGTGAGGTCAAAAGAGGACCCATCATGTTGATTGATCAATAATGTTATAAGAACAAAAGCCAAAAATATTTCAAATCATCTGTTCAATGAGGAAAATTCAAACTGATGTCAAAAGAACAGAAATGTTTGCACAATTTAGGTCATTGGTCAACAAGATTTAAGGAAGCACTCCAGGTTTTTTTTCTGCTCAAATTATGCACACTCACTATTACTAGTCATACTGTGCTTTTTGGATTATTCCAGTACAGTGGCATCTATGCATTTCAGTACTCCAGCTTGGTCATGTGATCACCAGTCTGACAAAAAAAATAAAAAAGAATAAAGCTTTTGTGCTCAATGTAAGTCACAGGATGTCAGTCTTGGGTTATGACTTCCTTTGGACTACAGGATGACATCATGACCTTCCCGATCAGCTTCTGCTAGATCCCAGATTCCTCCCTACCCCTCCCATTCCAGCTCCATCTGCTATCTCTATGGGATCAGGATCTACACTAGCTATACATTGCTCTGAGTGTATAACTTTGAATAAGAAACTGCATCTAAACTGCACCTAATGTCAATTGACCCTAATCTGCTTGAGTTTAATGGGTTAACCTGGGTAAAAGCCAGTCCTAGCAGCTTATTTGGATGACCAACTGTAGTGATCAAACACCTGATGGTCAGCCAGTGGATTCATGGGAAATGGAGACTGCATTACAGGATGGGTCCTATCCCATGCCATTAATAAAAAAAAATTTAAAAAAAGTAAGCACAAGACATACACAAGAACCTCTACAATATTCTTTAATAATAGCCTATGTTACACTATATCAGAAAAAGAAAAAAATCTGTAATATAAAGGGGGGCTGATATCTTACTCTAAAACCAGTATGTCACTGATCACTTTATCTGAAACGTTGGCAGTACACATTAGGTAGATGACTTGACAAGACAGCAACTATTCCTTTGAACCACATGCACACTTAACTCATTTGAGAGTGCATGTGTTCTCAAATGGGAGAGGACAATGTGCTGCTGCAAGGATTGGACTTGAAATCCATCCTCCTACATCCATTCCACATTTTTCTCTAAACCTGTATTTTTAGCAATTCCATATATTTATAATTACTTATGAAGGTGTTACCACCACATTGCTGTTTGGTTCAAAAATTCACATTAACTTTACTCAAAGTCTTCATACAAAGTTTAGAAAATGTGAACTTCTTTAGAACCTGCAGATTATTTTGTATGTCTAGCTTCTGAATTTGGTTCACAAATCCCTCTGTTCTGCAGCTCACTAATACTGGCTGTTACGCCGAGCGCTCCGGGTCCCCGCTCCTCCCCGGAGCGCTCGCTTCTCTCTCTCTGCTGCAGCGCTCCGGTCACGTCCTCTGACCCGGGGCGCTGCGATCCCGCTGCCAGCCGGGATGCGATTCGCGATGCGGGTAGCGCCCGCTCGCGATGCGCACCCCGGCTCCCCTACCTGACTCGCTCCCCGTCTGTTCTGTCCCGGCGCGCGCGGCCCCGCTCCCTAGGGCGCGCGCGCGCCGGGTCTCTGCGATTTAAAGGGCCACTGCGCCGCTGATTGGCGCAGTGGTTCCAATTAGGGTAATCACCTGTGCACTTCCCTATATTACCTCACTTCCCTTGCACTCCCTTGCCGGATCTTGTTGCCCTTGTGCCTAGTGAAAGCGTTCCCTTGTCTGTTCCTAGTCCGTGTTCCTGACCTCCTGCCGTTGCCCCTGACTACGATCCTTGCCGCCTGCCCCCGACCTTCTGCTACGTCCGACCTTGCTTCTGCCTACTCCCTTGTACCACGCCTATCTTCAGCATCTTCAGCAGCCAGAGAGGTGAGCCGTTGCTAGTGGATACGACCTGGTCACTACCGCCGCAGCAAGACCATCCCGCTTTGCGGCGGGCTCTGGTGAAAACCAGTAGTGGCTTAGAACCGGTCCACTAGCACGGTCCACGCCAATCCCTCTCTGGCACAGAGGATCCACTACCTGCCAGCCGGCATCGTGACAGTAGATCCGGCCATGGATCCCGCTGAAGTTCCTCTGCCAGTTCTCGCTGACCTCACCACGGTGGCCGCCCAGCAAGCCCGACAGATCGCCCTTCTAACCCGTCAGCTGTCGGAAATGTCCACCATTTCGCACCAACTTCAGTCGCAACTTCTCCAGCAATCTTCTCCTCCGCCAGCTCCTGCACCTCCTCCGCAGCGAGTGGCCACTCCTAGCCTCCGCCTGTCCTTGCCGGACAAATTTAATGGGGACTCTAAGTATTGCCGTGGCTTTCTTTCGCAATGTTCCCAGCACTTGGAGATGATGTCGGACCAGTTTCCTACTGAAAGGTCTAAGGTGGCTTTCGTGTTCTGCCTTCTGTCTGGAAAAGCCCTGTCATGGGCCGCACCGCTCTGGGACCGCAATGACCCCGTCACTGCCTCTGTACACTCCTTCTTCTCGGAAATTCGAAGTGTCTTTGAGGAACCTGCCCGAGCTTCTTCAGCCGAGATTGCCCTGCTGAACCTGGCCCAGGGTGTTTCTTCCGTTGGCGAGTACGCCATTCAGTTCCGTGCTCTTGCTTACGAGTTGTCCTGGAATAGTGAGATTCTCTGCGCGACCTTTAAAAAAGGCCTATCCAGCAACATTAAAGATGTTCTGGCCGCACGAGAGACTCCTGCTGACCTACATGAACTCATTCATCTAGCCACTCGCATTGACATGCGTTCTTCCGGATGGCGTCTGGAGCTCCGCCTGGATATGGACTTTGTTCGCACGAAGCGTTTTTTCTCTCCGGCTCCTCTCTCCTCTGGTCCTCTGCAATCTGTTCCTGTGCTTCCCGCCGCGGAGGCTATGCAAGTTGACCGGTCTTGCTTGACACCTCAAGAGAGGACACGACGCCGCATGGAGAATCTTTGCCTGTACTATGCCGGTACCGAACACTTCCTGAAGGATTGTCCTATCCGTCCTCCCCGCCTGGGAAGACGTACACTGACTCCGCACAAAGGTGACACAGTTCTTGATGTCAACTCTGCTTCTCCACGCCTTACTGTGCCTGTGCGGATATCTGCCTCTACCTTCTCCTTCTCTACTATGCTCTTCTTGGATTCCGGATCTGCAGGAAAATTTTTTTTGGCCTCTCTCATCAACAGGTTCTACGTTCCTGTGACCAGTCTCGCCAGACCCCTCTACATCTATTGTTTTTACAATAAAAGATTGGACTGTCTCGTACGTTTCCACACAGAACCCCTCCTAATTTGCATCGGACCTCATCACAGAAAAATTGAGTTTTTTTTCCTCAGGTTCTTTGGCCCCAAGAAGAGGGGGAGACCCAAGGGGGGGGGTACTGTTACGCCGAGCGCTCCGGGTCCCCGCTCCTCCCCGGAGCGCTCGCTTCTCTCTCTCTGCTGCAGCGCTCCGGTCACGTCCTCTGACCCGGGGCGCTGCGATCCCGCTGCCAGCCGGGATGCGATTCGCGATGCGGGTAGCGCCCGCTCGCGATGCGCACCCCGGCTCCCCTACCTGACTCGCTCCCCGTCTGTTCTGTCCCGGCGCGCGCGGCCCCGCTCCCTAGGGCGCGCGCGCGCCGGGTCTCTGCGATTTAAAGGGCCACTGCGCCGCTGATTGGCGCAGTGGTTCCAATTAGGGTAATCACCTGTGCACTTCCCTATATTACCTCACTTCCCTTGCACTCCCTTGCCGGATCTTGTTGCCCTTGTGCCTAGTGAAAGCGTTCCCTTGTCTGTTCCTAGTCCGTGTTCCTGACCTCCTGCCGTTGCCCCTGACTACGATCCTTGCCGCCTGCCCCCGACCTTCTGCTACGTCCGACCTTGCTTCTGCCTACTCCCTTGTACCACGCCTATCTTCAGCATCTTCAGCAGCCAGAGAGGTGAGCCGTTGCTAGTGGATACGACCTGGTCACTACCGCCGCAGCAAGACCATCCCGCTTTGCGGCGGGCTCTGGTGAAAACCAGTAGTGGCTTAGAACCGGTCCACTAGCACGGTCCACGCCAATCCCTCTCTGGCACAGAGGATCCACTACCTGCCAGCCGGCATCGTGACACTGGCATCCACTGCTATGGAAGGGGTGTGTCCAAGGCAAGCATTAAAGGGGTACTCCTGTGGAAAACTTTTTTTTTTAAATCATCTGGTGCCAGAAAATTAAACAGATTTGTAAATCACTTCTATTAAAAAATCGTAATCCTTCCAGTACTTTTTAGGGGCTGTATACTAAAGAGAAATAAAAAAAATGCATTTCCTCTGATGTAATGGACACAGTGCTTTCTGCTGACCTCTGCTGTCCATTTTAGGAACTGTCCAGAGCAGCATATGTTTGCTAGGGGGATTTTCTCCTGCTCTGAACAGCAGAGGTCAGCAGAGAGCACTGTGGTCATGATATCACAGGAAATGTATTTCTTTTTTGGATTTCTCTTTAGTATACAGCCCCTAAAAAGTACTGGAAGGATTAAGATTTGTTTTAATAGAAGTAATTTACAAATCTGTTTAACTTTCTGGCACCAGTTGATTTAACAAAAAAAGTTTTCCACTGGAGTACCCCTTTAAGCCCGCCCTCACTCAGCATGCATTTACTTCCTCCCTGAGTCAGCTGTGCTGTGTTGGGTATATACATCCAATCTCTGTAAACCCTTCTCTCTGTTTTCATACTGATAGACAGGACAGGAGTGAGTACAGAGGAGTGATAGTCCCGCCCTCACTTCCTGGACTTTGTCCCTGCCTGCGCTTCAGCTGGAACTAAGATGATGCTGCAGCTGGACAGGATTATGTTCTGGATGGTATGGGGACCCCTAGTGGACTTTTTTATAAGCCATTTAAAAAAAAAGTATATTTGAAAGGTTAATGTTTTGCCAACATATAAAAAGTTTTTGATTCTGGAAGTGCCCATTCAGTTTTTTTACCCTTTTTCCTTCTTCTCCAAATCAACCTATTTATTAAAACTTTAGGAGTCCTGAAACAATAATCCAGAATCCATATTGGAGTCACATATAAGTAAAAAAAAGAACCTGAGGGAGAGCAACTATCTCAATAATGGTAATTCTGGCAACTTTTCTTTAGAGAGTAGCACTGTATACTGTATATACAGCACCTGGCGAGTTTTAGCACAGAGCACAGGGGTATATGGTTCCTTAGTACAGAGTCGTTCAGTGTCCATCATCTCTAAGGTTTAACCTCTATCGTTATTAAACCTAAATACCTTTGAATGGAACTATAACCATGCAGAATGACTATTCTATTTTCAATAATCATGCATATCTCAATTGTGAAGTATTTGGGGAATAAAGGTAAATCCCCAGAGACAGGGGGGGTAGAACTGCTGCTATGCTCTGGGGGCTGTCATGGCCCTCATAATGTAAAACAAGCTGGAAAAAAGCAGATGAGCAACAGGGAATATGGAGCTTCAGTCACCTGCAACACAAATTACTGTCACTATGTGGCCTTGTTGGCATCGAGGAGCCTTGTGCTTCACTATTTATTCAATATGGCAGTACAGATTTAATAGGCCACATCACCTCCTCTCTGATGGCGTATCAACATGTATCCTCCACTTATGGATTCAGTTATAAAAAAATAAACAATAGGAACTGAAAATAACAACAGAAATGTTGTATTTGATATATTATGCACTTGCTCCTTTAATATACAATTGTTGATTTAGATGCTTCTTGTATCTTGGTTTGTAGTGATCATTTATTTTTAAGCTGGGATGTAAAGTAGAACCGATTTTTATGAAGAGGTGTAGCATACTTACTACGAGGTGCTGGAAATATTCCTCAGAGGTTTTGCCCAATATGGACATGATGACATCACACAGTTCCTCCATATAGACATGATGACATCACACAGTTCCTCCATATGGACCTGATGACATCACACAGATCCTCCATATGGACATGATGACATCACACAGTTCCTCCATATGGACATGATGACATCACACAGTTCCTCCATATGGACATGATGACATCACACAGTTCTCCATATGGACATGATGACATCACACAGTTCCTCCATATGGACATGATGACATCACACAGTTCCTCCATATGGACATGATGACATCACACAGTTCCTCCATATGGACATGATGACATCACACAGTTCCTCCATATAGACATGATGACATCACACAGTTCCTCCATATGGACATGATGACATCACACAGTTCCTCCATATGGACCTGATGACATCACACAGTTCCTCTATATGGACATGATGACATCACACAGTTCCTCCATATGGACATGATGACATCACACAGTTCCTCCATATAGACATGATGACATCACACAGTTCCTCCATATAGACATGATGACATCACACAGTTCCTCCATATGGACATGATGACATCACACAGTTCCTCCATATAGACATGATGACATCACACAGTTCCTCCATATGGACATGATGATATCACACAGTTCCTCCATATAGACATGATGACATCACACAGTTCCTCCATATAGACATGATGATATCACACAGTTCCTCCATATGGACATGATGACATCACACAGTTCCTCCATATGGACATGATGACATCCCACAGTTCCTCCACATAGACATGATGACATCACACAGTTCCTCTATATGGACATGATGACATCACACAGTTCCTCCATATGGACATGATGACATCACACAGTTCCTCTATATGGACATGATGACATCACACAGTTCCTCCATATAGACATGATGACATCACACAGTTCCTTCATATAGACATGATGACATCACACAGTTCCTCCATATGGACATGACTTCACACAGTCCCTCCATATAGACACGATGACATCACACAGTTCCTCCATATGGACATGATGACATCACACAGTTCCTCCATATAGACATGATGACATCACACAGTTCCTCCATATAGACATGATGACATCACACAGTTCCTCCATATGAACATGATGACATCACACAGTTCCTCCATATAGACATGATGACATCACACAGTTCCTCCATATAGACATGATGACATCACACAGTTCCTCCATATAGACATGATGACATCACACTGTTCCTCCATATGGACATGATGACATCACACAGTTCCTCCATATGGACATGATGATATCACACAGTTCCTCCATATGGACATGATGACATCACACAGTTCCTCCATATAGACATGATGACATCACACAGTTCCTCCATATAGACATGATGACATCACACAGTTCCTCCATATAGACATGATGATATCACACAGTTCCTCCATATAGACAGGATGACATCACACAGTTCCTCCATATAGACATGATGACATCACACAGTTCCTCCATATAGACATGACATCACACAGTTCCTCTATATGGACATGATGACATCACACAGTTCCTCTATATGGACATTATGACATCACACAGTTCCTCCATATAGACATGATGACATCACACAGTTCCTCCATATGGACATGACGACATCACACAGTTCCTCCATATAGACATGATGACATCACACAGTTCCTCCATATAGACATGATGACATCACGCAGTTCCTGGATATGGACATGATGACATCACACAGTTCCTCCCTTTGAACATGATGACATTACACAGTTCCTCCATATAGACATGATGACATCACACAGTTCCTCCATATAAACATGATGACATCACACAGTTCCTCCATATAGACATGATGACATCACACAGTTCCTCCATATAGACATGATGACATCACACAGTTCCTCCATATAGACATGATGACATCACACAGTTCCTCCATATGGACATGATGACATCACACAATTCCTCCATATAGACATGATGACATCACACAGTTCCTCCATATGGACATGATGACATCACACAGTTCCTCCATATAGACATGATGACATCACACAGTTCCCCCATATAGACATGATGACATCACACAGTTTCTGCATAAGGACATGATGACATCACACAGTTCCTCCATATGGACATGATGACATCACACAGTTCCTCCATATAGACATGATGACATCACACAGTTCCTCCATATAGACATGATGACATCACACAGTTCCTCCATATAGACATGATGACATCACGCAGTTCCTGGATATGGACATGATGACATCACACAGTTCCTCCATATAGACATGATGACATCACACAGTTCCTCCATATAGACATGATGACATCACATATTTCCTCCATATAGACATGATGACATCACGCAGTTCCTCCATATAGACATGATGACATCACACAGTTCCTCCATATAGACATGATGACATCACACAGTTCCTCCATATAGACATGATGACATCACACAGTTCTTCCATATGGACATGATGACATCACGTAGTTGCTGCAGATTTGTCGGCTGCACATCCATGATGAGAATCTCCGGTTCCACCACATCACCGCGGTGATCTATTGCGGTGGTCTTCAACCAGCGCATGCTGGGTGTTGTAGTTTTGCAACATCTGGAGGTCCACAGGTTGTAGACCACTGATCTATAGGATGAGATCTGGTGACTGTGGCGACATTGGAGTCCAGTGACCTCATTGTCCTGTATGAGATGATGTCAATTGTAGCCTCAGTTTCCTGTCAGGAGTGACAACTGGTGTGATCTTCTGCTGTTGAAGCCCATCTGCTTCAGGGTTTTATGTGCATTCAGAGACAGTATTTTGCATACCATGGTTATAAAAAGTGGTTAGTTTAGTTACTGTTGCCTTACTGTTATTTCAAACCAGTCTGCCCATTCTCCTTTAACATCTGACATCAAGAAGGCATTTTCATCCATACAACTGCTGCTCACTGGATATTTTTTGGACCATTCTCTTTAAACCTTCGCAATGGCTTTGTGTGAAAATCCCAGTAAGTCACCAATATGTGAAATGCTAAGACCAGCCCGTATGGCACCAACAAGATGCCATATTCAAAGCCACTTAAATCCCCTTTCTTCACCATTCCTAAGCTCAGTTTGAACTGCAGTGAGTTGTCTTGAGTTGAACATGCTGTCCGTACATGCTTGGAGTTGTAGTTTTGCAACAGCTGGAGGCACACTGGTTGAAAAACGCTGCCCTAGACCATCAGAGCTGGTGGCATGAAATCCCCTCCAATGACTTAGACACCTTCTACTTCCCTTGACAACCAAAGTAAGTACTAACCCCTGCACTACTGGAGACTAGTGTTGCTCGCGAATATTCGCAATTCGAATATTATTCGCGAATATCGCATATTCGCGAATTCGCGAATTTCGCGAATATAGCACTATATATTCGTAATTACGAATATTCGTTTTTTTTTTAAGTTTTTTTTCACAGTACACATCACAGTGATCATCCCTCTCTGCTTCCAGCTTGTGTGGTGTAAAGAAGGATCTAATGCTATTGTGTGAGATTGGCAAGCGAAAATTCGCATATGCGCATTTTCGCATATGCGAATTTTCACATATGCGAATTTTCACATATGTTAATTTTAGCATACGCGAATATTCGCAAGTGCGAAAATAAAACGGGAATATTACGAATATGCGAATATTCGCGAATATATGTCCATATATTCGCGAATATTCGCGAATTCGAATATGGCCTATGCCGCTCAACACTACTGGAGACCACCAGAGAAACAGGCATTAATCCTTTCACACCATTAGACCTCCATGGTGTGCGTCATTAACCCCTTTACTGCCCAATACCACAAAGGCTGGTAGTATTAACTGTTCACTCGCCTGAACCACTAAGGAAGCAAACAGTAATACCATCACTTCCCTAGACTACCGGAGACACAGCCATGAACCTCCTTACTCCCCTAGACCACCAGGGGCTGGTGGCATTAACCTTTTCACTGTTAAAGACGATCAGGTTTAGAGGTGATGTCTTACAGACCCTGAGAATAAAAGTGAGCTGAGAATTAAAGATCAGAAACGTCGTTCAGTTAATTCCATTATCACATCTATGATTAATTATTAAAGGAATTTTGATTGTGTAGTGATAGATAAATAGATAGATAGATAGATACAGTAGATAGATAGCAACAGGAGAATCCAGCAGCACACTGCTAGCACAAAGATATAGATAAAACATGAGTATATAGATACAACTTGAGAAGCTATTCAGCCATGGTGCAGTAATGAAATAGTGAGATACTTAGCTTGCAATTTGGCGGCCAAATAGCTTGGATATTTAGCCCAGCAGCCTGCACCTGTAAGCCAGGTCCGTATAATAGTTTGGAATCAATAGTGCTGGCCAACTTATTCTTTGTTTGTATTACAGTAGATAGATATGAGATAGATAGAGAGATATGAGATATGAGATAGATAGATATGAGATAGATAGATATGAGATAGATAGATAGATAATAGATAGATATGAGATAGATAGATAGACAGATAGATAGATAATAGATAGATATGAGATAGATAGATATGAGATAGATAGATAGATAGATAGATAATAGATAGATATAAGATAGATAGATATGAGATAGATAGATAGATAGATAATGGATAGATATGAGATAGATAGATAAATAGATAGATAGATATGAGATAGATATGAGATAGATAGATATGGGATAGATAGATAGATAGATAGATAGATAGATAGATAATAGATAGATATGAGATAGATAGATAGATAGATAGATAATAGATAGATATGAGATAGATAGATATGGGATAGATAGATAGATAGATAGATGTCACGATGCCGGCTGGCAGGTAGTGGATCCTCTGTGCCAGAGAGGGATTGGCGTGGACCGTGCTAGTGGACCGGTTCTAAGTCACTACTGGTTTTCACCAGAGCCCGCCGCAAAGCGGGATGGTCTTGCTGCGGCGGTAGTGACCAGGTCGTATCCACTAGCAACGGCTCACCTCTCAGGCTGCTGAAGACAGGCGCGGTACAAGGGAGTAGACAGAAGCAAGGTCGGACGTAGCAGAAGGTCGGGGCAGGCAGCAAGGATCGTAGTCAGGGGCAACGGCAGGAGGTCTGGAACACAGGCTAGGAACACACAAGGAAACGCTTTCACTGGCACAATGGCAACAAGATCCGGCAAGGAAGTGCAGGGGAAGTGAGGTGATATAGGGAAGTGCACAGGTGAAAACACTAATTGGAATCACTGCGCCAATCAGCGGCGCAGTGGCCCTTTAAATCGCAAAGACCCGGCGCGCGCGCGCCCTAGGGAGCGAGGCCGCGCGCGCCGGGACAGGACCGAGGGAGAGCGAGTCAGGTACGGGAGCCGGGGTGCGCATCGCGAGCGGGCGCTACCCGCATCGCGAATCGCATCCCGGCTGGAAGCGGAATCGCAGCGCCCCGGGTCAGTGGATCTGACCGGAGCGCTGCAGCGGGGAGAGTGTAGCGAGCGATCCGGGGAGGAGCGGGGACCCGGAGCGCTCGGCGTAACAGTACCCCCCCCCTTGGGTCTCCCCCTCTTCTTAGAGCCTGAGAACCTGAGGAGCAGACTTTTGTCTAGGATGTTGTCCTCAGGTTCCCAGGATCTCTCTTCAGGACCACAACCCTCCCAGTCCACTAAAAAAAAAGTTTTCCCTCTGACCTTTTTAGAGGCTAAGATCTCTTTGACAGAGAAGATGTCCGAGGAGCCGGAAACAGGAGTGGGAGGAACAGATTTGGGAGAAAAACGGTTGAGGATGAGTGGTTTAAGAAGAGAGACGTGAAAGGCATTAGGGATACGAAGAGAAGGAGGAAGAAGAAGTTTGTAAGAGACAGGATTAATTTGACACAAAACTTTGAAAGGACCAAGATAGCGTGGTCCCAACTTGTAGCTAGGGACACGGAAGCGGACATATTTAGCGGAGAGCCATACCTTGTCTCCAGGGGAAAAAACGGGAGGAGCTCTTCTTTTCTTATCTGCGAACTTCTTCATGCGTGATGAAGCCTGTAAGAGAGAATTTTGGGTCTCTCTCCATATGATGGAAAGGTCACGAGAAATTTCATCCACAGCGGGTAGACCAGAGGGCAAGGGGGTAGGGAGGGGGGGAAGAGGGTGACGGCCGTACACCACGAAAAATGGGGATTTGGAGGAAGATTCAGAGACTCTGAAGTTATACGAGAATTCGGCCCATGGAAGGAGATCTGCCCAGTCATCCTGGCGGGAGGAAACAAAATGTCGCAAATAATCACCCAAGACCTGGTTAATTCTTTCTACTTGTCCATTGGACTGGGGATGATATGCAGAAGAAAAATTTAATTTAATCTTGAGTTGTTTACAGAGAGCCCTCCAGAATTTAGACACGAATTGGACACCTCTATCCGAGACGATCTGCGTAGGCAACCCGTGAAGACGAAAAATGTGTACAAAAAATTGTTTAGCCAACTGAGGTGCTGAAGGAAGACCAGGAAGAGGGATGAAATGTGCCATTTTGGAGAATCGATCAACGACCACCCAAATAACAGTGTTGCCACGGGAAGGGGGTAAATCAGTAATAAAATCCATACCAATCAGAGACCAAGGCTGTTCGGGGACAGGCAGGGGATGAAGAAAACCAGCGGGCTTCTGGCGAGGAGTCTTATCCCGGGCACAGATAGTGCAGGCTCGCACAAAGTCCACAACATCCGTCTCCAGAGTCGGCCACCAATAGAAGCGGGAGATGAGTTGCAGAGATTTCTTGATGCCCACATGACCTGCGAGATGGGAGGAGTGACCCCATTTGAGGATTCCGAGGCGTTGGCGTGGAGAAACAAAGGTCTTTCCTGGAGGAGTTTGCCTGATGAAGGCAGGAGAAGTGGAGATCAGGCAGTCAGGTGGAATGATGTGTTGCGGAGAGAGTTCAACTTCTGAGGCATCCGAGGAACGAGAGAGAGCATCGGCCCTAATGTTCTTATCGGCAGGACGAAAGTGAATCTCAAAATTAAACCGGGCAAAGAACAGAGACCACCGGGCCTGGCGAGGATTCAGCCGTTGGGCAGACTGGAGGTAGGAGAGGTTCTTGTGGTCGGTGTAAATAATAACTGGAAATCTTGATCCCTCCAGCAGATGCCTCCATTCCTCAAGTGCTAATTTAATGGCTAGAAGCTCTCGATCCCCGATGGAGTAGTTCCTCTCCGCCGGAGAGAAGGTCCTAGAAAAAAAACCACAAGTGACGGCATGCCCGGAAGAATTTTTCTGTAGAAGAACAGCTCCAGCTCCCACTGAGGAGGCATCAACCTCCAGTAGGAAGGGTTTGGAAGGGTCAGGTCTGGAGAGCACGGGAGCCGAAGAAACGTTTAAAGGCGTCTTCCGCTTGAGGAGGCCAGGACTTGGGATCGGCATTTTTTTTGGTTAAAGCCACGATAGGAGCCACAAGGGTAGAAAAATGTGGAATAAATTGCCTGTAATAATTGGCGAACCCCAAAAAGCGTTGGATAGCACGGAGTCCGGAGGGGCGTGGCCAATCTAAGACGGCAGAGAGTTTGTCTGGATCCATTTGTAGTCCCTGGCCAGAGACCAAATATCCTAGAAAAGGAAGAGATTGGCATTCAAACAGACATTTCTCAATTTTAGCATAGAGTTGATTGTCACGAAGTCTCTGAAGAACCATACGGACATGCTGGCGGTGTTCTTCTAGATTGGCCGAAAAAATTAGGATATCATCCAGATATACAACAACACAGGAGTATAACAGATCACGAAAAATTTCATTAACAAAGTCTTGGAAGACAGCAGGGGCGTTGCACAGGCCAAAGGGCATGACCAGATACTCAAAGTGTCCATCTCTGGTGTTAAATGCTGTTTTCCACTCATCCCCCTCTCTGATGCGGATGAGGTTATAGGCGCCTCTTAAGTCCAATTTAGTAAAGATGTGGGCACCTTGGAGGCGATCAAAGAGTTCAGAGATGAGGGGTAGGGGGTAGCGGTTCTTAACCGTGATTTTATTAAGACCGCGGTAGTCAATGCAAGGACGTAGGGAGCCATCTTTTTTGGACACAAAGAAAAATCCGGCTCCGGCAGGAGAGGAGGATTTACGGATAAAGCCCTTTTTTAAATTTTCCTGGACGTATTCAGACATGGCAAGAGTCTCTGGGGCAGAGAGAGGATAAATTCTGCCCCGGGGTGGAGTAGTGCCCGGGAGGAGGTCGATAGGACAATCATAAGGCCTGTGAGGAGGTAGAGTCTCCGCTTGTTTTTTGCAGAAAACATCCGCGAAGTCCATATAGGCCTTAGGGAGACCGGTTACTGGAGGAACCACAGAGTCACGGCAAGGGTTACTGGGAACCGGTTTTAGACAGTCCTTGGAACAAGAGGGCCCCCAACTCTTGATCTCCCCAGTGGACCAATTCAGGGTTGGGGAATGAAGTTGAAGCCAGGGAAGTCCAAGGAGAATTTCCGAGGTGCAATTGGGGAGGACCAAAAGTTCAATCCTCTCGTGATGAGATCCGATGCTCATTAGAAGGGGCTCCGTGCGGAAACGTATGGTACAGTCCAATCTTTCATTGTTTACACAATTGATGTAAAGGGGTCTGGCGAGACTGGTCACTGGGATGTTGAACCTGTTGACGAGAGAGGCCAAAATAAAATTTCCTGCAGATCCAGAGTCCAAGAAGGCCACAGTAGAGAAGGAGAAGGCAGAGGCAGACATCCGCACAGGCACAGTAAGACGTGGAGAAGCAGAGTAGACATCAAGGATTGTCTCACCTTTGTGCGGAGTCAGCGTACGTCTTTCCAGGCGGGGAGGACGGATAGGACAATCCCTCAGGAAGTGTTCGGTACTAGCACAGTACAGGCAGAGGTTCTCCATGCGGCGTCGTGTCCTCTCTTGAGGTGTCAGGCGAGACCGGTCGACCTGCATAGCCTCCACGGCGGGAGGCACAGGAACAGATTGCAGGGGACCAGAGGAGAGAGGAGCCGAGGAGAAGAAACGCCTCGTGCGAACAGAGTCCATATCTTGGCGGAGCTCCTGACGCCTTTCGGAAAAACGCATGTCAATGCGAGTGGCTAGGTGAATAAGTTCATGAAGATTAGCAGGCATTTCTCGTGCGGCCAGAACATCTTTAATGTTGCTGGATAGGCCTTTTTTAAAGGTCGCGCAGAGGGCCTCATTGTTCCAGGATAATTCTGAAGCAAGAGTACGGAATTGTACGGCATACTCGCCAACGGAAGAATTACCCTGGACCAGGTTCAACAGGGCAGTCTCAGCAGAAGAGGCTCGGGCAGGTTCCTCAAAGACACTTCGGATTTCCGAGAAGAAGGAGTGTACGGAGGCAGTGACGGGGTCATTGCGGTCCCAGAGCGGTGTGGCCCAAGACAGGGCTTTTCCAGACAGAAGGCTGACTACGAAAGCCACCTTAGACCTTTCAGTGGGAAACAGGTCCGACATCATCTCCAGATGCAGGGAACATTGGGAAAGAAAGCCACGGCAAAACTTAGAGTCCCCATCAAATTTATCCGGCAAGGATAGGCGTAGACCAGGAGCGGCCACTCGCTGCGGAGGAGGTGCAGGAGCTGGCGGAGGAGATGACTGCTGAAGCTGTGGTAGTAACTGCTGTAGCATAACGGTCAGTTGAGACAGCTGTTGGCCTTGTTGCGCTATCTGTTGTGACTGCTGGGCGACCACCGTGGTGAGGTCAGCGACAACTGGCAGAGGAACTTCAGCGGGATCCATGGCCGGAACTACTGTCACGATGCCGGCTGGCAGGTAGTGGATCCTCTGTGCCAGAGAGGGATTGGCGTGGACCGTGCTAGTGGACCGGTTCTAAGTCACTACTGGTTTTCACCAGAGCCCGCCGCAAAGCGGGATGGTCTTGCTGCGGCGGTAGTGACCAGGTCGTATCCACTAGCAACGGCTCACCTCTCAGGCTGCTGAAGATAGGCGCGGTACAAGGGAGTAGACAGAAGCAAGGTCGGACGTAGCAGAAGGTCGGGGCAGGCAGCAAGGATCGTAGTCAGGGGCAACGGCAGGAGGTCTGGAACACAGGCTAGGAACACACAAGGAAACGCTTTCACTGGCACAATGGCAACAAGATCCGGCAAGGAAGTGCAGGGGAAGTGAGGTGATATAGGGAAGTGCACAGGTGAAAACACTAATTGGAATCACTGCGCCAATCAGCGGCGCAGTGGCCCTTTAAATCGCAAAGACCCGGCGCGCGCGCGCCCTAGGGAGCGAGGCCGCGCGCGCCGGGACAGGACCGAGGGAGAGCGAGTCAGGTACGGGAGCCGGGGTGCGCATCGCGAGCGGGCGCTACCCGCATCGCGAATCGCATCCCGGCTGGAAGCGGAATCGCAGCGCCCCGGGTCAGTGGATCTGACCGGAGCGCTGCAGCGGGGAGAGTGTAGCGAGCGCTCCGGGGAGGAGCGGGGACCCGGAGCGCTCGGCGTAACAATAGATAGATAGATATGAGATAGATAGATAGATAATAGATAGATATAAGATAGATAGATATGAGATAGATAGATAGATAATATATAGATATGAGATAGATAGATAGATAATAGATAAATAAATAGATAGATAGATATGAGATAGATAGATATGAGAGAGATTAGATAGATAGATAGATAGATAGATAGATAGATAGATAGATATGAGATAGATAGATATGAGATAGGTAGATAATAGATAGATATTAGATAGATAGATAGATGGATAGATAATACAGTAGATAGATAAATAAATAGAGATAGATAATAGATAGATAGATAAAAGATAGATATGAGATCGATAGATAATAGATAGATATAGATAGATAGATAATAGATAGATAGATAAATAAATAAATAGATAGATATATATGAGATAGATAGATAATGTATAGATAGATAGATAGATAGATAGATAGATAGATAGATAGATAAATAGATAGATAGATAGATAGATTAGAAAAAACAAAAATACAGTTCATATACAAAGAACTTTCACTTTAAGCAATATGTAGAGTATATATAGTACCAATGATTGTTGCAGAAGGTTGTTTCCATCCTATATACCCTCTCCTCGAGCAAATATTTGATGATATGAGTGAGCGTGTCTATGCATGTAAAGAAGGTGGAAATACATATGCATCTGGTGACACTTAGAAATCCTAAGTGTTCTTCTTTGGTATTTGAAATGTTGGGAAATATAATGATGACCCATCTATGTATATACAGTATGAACCTAGCACCTACGTGAAGATACCTATTATGTTTTCATTATAAAGGGGATGTGTTCTTAATGCATTCTTGTGTCTAGGCTGTATGTACACAGGTTTCCATTCTTTAACCCCTTGGTGCACACTGATATGCATGTATGTCATTAGCAGCCATAGGAAGGTTATGCTTTATCAAGGGCAATAGAAACACCCTGTATAGAAATACCCTAGCCAAGGCATAGAGATTTATTGGTGCCTTCCTTAGAAATTAGGACCTGGGCATATGCCCTACCAGCCCACTGCAGCATGGTTTGGATTCTACAGCACTAAAGGAAAAGTATCATGCACAAAAATGTATTTCTCATCCAAAGTATAGGGGATAAGTTTTAGATCACGGGGGTTTCGGCCGTTGCGATCCCCCTTGATCTCCTGTATGGGACACTGACGCTCTCCGGGAACGGAGCGTGTGAACCCCTGCATGAAGCGGCAGCCAACACGCGCCTTCCATGTATCTCTATGGGAGAGCTGTCCGGCTATCTCTGGCTCTCCCATAGAGATACTTTACATGGAGGGGGTGTATTGGCCTTACACGGGTCGACACACTCTGTTTCCGGAGAGAGATGGGGTCCCGTGCAGGAGATCAGACCCCGAGCGATCTAAAACTTTTTCCCTATTGGACCCCCAGCAATCTAAAACTTTTTATCCTATGGATAGGGAATACATTTTTCTCCATAACATTTCTACTTTAATGACTTGGGCAGAGCAGTTGTGCCGCACAATCACCCACAACAGCAACATTTCAAGTCTAAGGCTGGGACCGGTGTTAGTTTAGACCTTGAATGCCTAACCTAGGCTGTAAAACTACAACTCCCAGCGTTCCTGTTGGGGCATGCTGGGAATTGTAGTTTTACAACAGCTGGAGGCACCCTGGTTGGGAAACAGTAGTCTAATGTGTTGGTCAACTTATTAAGGCTAAAGGACACCTCTCTTTCCAATTTCAGACAACCCCCTTACGCCAAAAGTTATGGCTGCATTAGGGCATGATGTTATCAAACAAATTGGTTCCATTGTTCAGCCATCATAAGAGATACAATAATGCATCTACCGTATTTTTCGCCCTATAGGACGCACCGGTGTATAAGACGCACCCAATTTATAGGTGCAAAATCTAAAAAAAATAAAGATTTTGAACCCAATAGTGGTCTTCAACCTGCGGACCTCCAGATGTTGCAAAACTACAACTCCCAGCATGCCCGGACAGCCGTTGGCTGTCCGGGCATGCTGGGAGTTGTAGTTTTGCAACATCTGGAGGTCCGCAGATTGAAGACCACTGCAGGAGGAGGTAATACTCACGTGTCCCCGCCGCTCCGGACCGATCACCGCTGCCCTGGATGTCGCTCCATCGCTGTCGCCATGTCCCGGTCGCTCCGGAACGTCTCTGCTGCCGGCCGGGTATCCACGTACGCGACGACGTGATGACGAGGAAGGAGAGCGCCGGCCATACAGGGGATCCCTGAACAGAGAAGACACCGAGGAGGCAGGTAAGGTCCCTCCCGGTGTCCTGTAAGCACTAACCCGGCCATTCAGTCAGGCTGTTCGGGACCACCACGGTGAAATCGCGGCGGTCCCGAACAGCCCGACTGAACAGCCGGGTTAGTGTCATTTCCCCTTCAGACGCGGCGGTCAGCTTTGATCGCCGCGTCTGAAGGGTTAATACAGGGCATCACCGCGATCGGTGATGTCCTGTATTAGCCGCGGGTCCCGGCCATTGATGGCCGCAGGGACCGCCGCGATAGAGGTGTATTCGCCGTATTAGACGCACCAACTTTTTCCCTCCAGTTTTGGGGAAGAAAAAGTGCGTCTTATACGGCGAAAAATACGGTATATACCATCTCCAGGCTGCCTGTTACATTTCAATTAGGCAAATAGGGAAAGTTTGTGCCCCTGCATTTGATTTCTTGTTCATATAGAGCAGTGGTCTCCAACCTGCTGACCTCCAGATGTTGAAAAACTACAACTCCCAGCATGCCCGGACAGCCAACGGCTGTCCGGGCATGCTGGGAGTTGTAGTTTTGCAACATCTGGAGGTCCGCAGGTTGAAGACCACTGATATAGAGTATCAGTGTATTATAGTCTACTGGCCCAATCGCAGCAAGCATTACTAATTGTCACTGCATGTTGTCATATATATATCAGAATTCATTTAATATATAACTATTATGATAAATATTTGATGTAAAGAACTGGTTTTAAACTGAGTTGGTACAGAAGATTATAGGGGCTGTCTCGGCATGAAGTATTTATTTTTATTTTTTTATCTGGTCAGGGAGGGGGTAAGTAAAAACAAGAACACTCCCTTAGCTTCCTCACTACTGCACCTCTGCCGGTATTACAGAGTACCGGTCCATGCTGTCCTTGTATCTCCAGTTTCGGGGATGACATCACATGCCCTCTCCAATCAGAGGTGAGACATGTCCATGGCTGCTGATTGGATGACTGTAAAGTATGCTACATCTGTATATGGTGGGACTGGAAATCTGTTCTGGATAAGGGGGTGGTCTTCTCTGAGAGGTAGTGTTTTGGAGAGGAATTACTGTGTTTTCATGCTGAATGCATATGAAACTAATAGTACGATTGGATATTTAAAGAAGAACTCCAGCGAAAATTAACCCATCCGCTATCCACAGAAGAGGTGATAAGTAGCTAATCGTGGGGGTCCGACCGCTGGGACCCTCTGCGATCACTTGGACCTATAAGACTGAGCATAGATTAGAGTAGATTAAAATGGATAAGATTACCGGTAGTTTCACCTGACCATGCCAAATGGATTGGTTCTTGCATCAGAGTCAAAATGTTACATAGTTACATAGTTCATAAGGCTAACAAGTCTATGTGTGGTGTCCCGGTACCGGATTGTGTCCATTACCTTGTGGTGACGTCCCCAAAGTCAGAGTCCCTAGGTACCGGTGGGGTCCTCATCAATAGTTAGCCCCTTGTAACCCCTGTAATAGTTAAAATTATTCAAATTCAATGTGTAAATATTTGCCGTAAATAAAGTGTACTTACCTTGTTGTAGTGTCGCAGGACCTGCGGGTCACGTGATGCGTTCTAAAACTCTAGGTTTTATGGTTCAAGGACCTTTGGAGGAAGTCAGGTGATCGCCCACAATGCATTGTAACGGTGAGTGACAGCTGACTCGGACCAATCCAAAACGGCCCTGCCCATATAAGGGAGCGGCGGCCATTACTCTCTCTATTTCCTCGTGGGCTGCTGATAGAGGAGGATCTGCGCAGCTGTCATCAGCAGTGACTATGCCCAAGCCTTGCGGCAACAGCCATCTTACAAAACTGTGAGTTACCTCAATCCCTTTTAAGTCTGCAAGATCCCGGGACCTAAACAGACCCCTAACTCCGGACGGATCTCTGCAATAATCCTAATTCTATTAGTCCTTTGGATAAGCTAATGGTCCGCGGCATCTGTCAATCACTGCGGTACTACATAGAGACTGTATTGCTAAGACTGTTGCTGTTAATTGGATGTACCGCAAGTACCTCAGTAAAGTTTATACAAGTTCAAGTTCATCCCTATTGTGGACCGTCATTCATTTAAGCACGCACCTATCGTTTCTGGGAAGGGTGGCGATAGGCTGAAAATTCACCTCAGCGTATTAACCCTCACCCTGGCGTCACGAGTGACATGGGTTAAATTAACACCTCATATACCGAAGCAACACCCCAACTACACTACACCCCCAAGGCCCTACCACATATGGGAGGGGGCATGACAGCAGCCACGCCCCCTCCCATTGCCTTGCATTGAGGGGTGTGACGTCATGATGGGGCAAGGTTATGATGTCACGAGCTCCCAGCGCCGGCTCCAGCATTCGAAACAGTTTGTTCCAAACGCTGAGCAGCGGAGTACCCCTTTAAGCCCAATAGTTATTAGGTCACCCCTATGCTGTCTTTTTTTCTAAACTAAATAACCCCAAAACAAAGTAAGACCCCATGGTCCTATGGCGCTTATAGTAAGAAAAGTCAGCTCCATTTGAAATCCTCTTCAAGAAAAACCAAGTAGTGACACTGGGAGATTTATGAAAAACCTGTGTAGAGCAACCAATCGGATCGCTTCTATCATTTTGGACAGGACTCTTCAAAAATGAAACAAGCAATCTGATTGGTTGCTATGCGCAACTGCGCCCCTTTTCCTCTCCACAGGTTTTGATAAATCTCCCCCAATAAGTTCTAAAAAAAAATTCTAACAATTTCTCTATCAAAAATGCATCCACTGTCCATGGTACTGAACTATCAGGATGTTGGCTAGATCAGGATCCTTATGTGGACACCTTGGGGGAGATTTATCAAAACCTGTCCAGAGGAAAAGTTGCCCAGTTGCCCATAGCAACCAATCAGATCGCTTCTTTCATTTTTAACAAGGCCTCTGCAAAATGAAAGAAACAATCTGATTGGTTGCTATGGGCAACTGGGCAACTTCTCCTTTGCACAGGTTTTGATAAATTTCCCCCCTTGTGAGTGCAAACTTTACTATTCTTTTGACAAAAAAATAAACAAACAATGCGACAGTATAAATAGAATAGTACAGTGGTCCCTCAAGTTACAATATTAATTGGTTCCAGGACGACCATTGTATGTTGAAACCATTGTATGTTGAGACCAGAATCAGCCAAGAAGTTTCTATGGAAACTTGGTAATTGGTTCTAAAGCCCCAAAATGTCATCCAAAAATAGGAAAAAAGTGAGGATTAAAGAAAAATAAATAGATAACTAATATAGATAATGCAAGTCCTTACATATAAAAGTAAGAAAGATTTGCTGGGAGCTGTAAATCACTGTCTATTTCAGTGTTTTCCAAGCAGGGAGCCTCCAGCTGTTGCAAAACTACAGCTCCCAGCATGCCCGGACAGCCAAAGGCTGTCCGGGCATGCTGGGAGTTGTAGTTTTGCAACAGCTAGGGGCACCCTGCTTGGGAAACACTGGTCTATGTAGAGGACAGGAGCTTCTTCAGGGTCCTGTACAGTACATGCTATAGGGGAGATTTATCAAAACCTGTGGAAAGGAAAAGTTGCCCAGTTGTCCATAGCAACCAATCAGATCGCTCCTTTCATTTTTAACAAGGCCTCTGCAAAATGAAAGAAGCAATCTGATTGGTTGCTATGGGCAACTGGGCAACTTTTCCTTTGCACAGGTTTTGATAAATCTCCCCCAATGTCCTAAAAAAAGTAACATGGAGTTGCCCTCACCTGGTGTCCAAAGGAGCAGCTAACCCTGGCACCGGTAAAGAGGAGTACAGAATTTAATACCTTAATACCTTTAATACATTTAATACCTCCCTGTACTGTAGGTGGTGCTACCAGACATCAGTCAGTGCATACGCTTCAGTAATACAGGTGTTTTACCAGTAAATTGCCCATTCTGATTGGTCAGTTCTTCCAGCCATTGACACGTTTCACAGATCTGGACTGTCCGTACATTGTATGTTGAATCTGGTTTCAACTTACAATGGTCCAGAAAAGACCATTATATGTTGAAACTATTGTATGCCGAGGCCAACGTAAGTTGAGGGATCACTGTATATTCATCCGAGAGAAGAAAAAAAATAAAATCCTAGAGTTATATTCAGTTCAGCTTCTGACCTCGGTCTCTAGGATACAGCTAAAAATCCCCGATTTTTATCTACGGTGGCATTAGACACCTCATGACATAAAGGCCCATATATTTCTCATGGATACAAGTGCAATGCCTTTCCTGTCAACATGAATCCAAATGCAAACAACCCTGTGAATTACTGTAGGCAGCCCCGGTGAAAGATGGAGGAGTTAATCAAAGGAATACTAGCCATTAAATAAACCCAGACATGAAATAATACAGATGTTCCTCCGGTTCACACGGAGGTGCCCCATAGACATCTAGTTAAGGGCAATATACATATATGTATTAGGTCGCTGAGCCAAGATACCGGAATAGTCTAAGTCTGCTATTAGGAAGCCGTTCTTTCTGGCAGGAACCTATAATCTGACACAGACTGAGCATAGTACAGTAGTCAATTAATGGCTCAGTGCTCGTACAATAATGACCTACTAACCTGATAGTGTGTTTCTCTCACATTTTGGGATCCCAGGGGAAGCTACTGTCATTGTGTTATCTATTGCCTGCTTCCCTATCAAAGGAAATAAGCAGAGCCGAAATGTATGTACACATCAAGCTCTGTAGTTCATTGCACAAGGGCCGCAGCAAGTGGAGGAACAATAGATTTATAAGTTTATCCTGCATTAAACCAAACATGCCTGACTGCACTGTAAATTACTAAATAATAAGGCAGGAGGTGCGAGATCCCGACTTGGATGGAATATAAAAATCTATCAACCTGTAAAACACAATAACCATAAATGTATAGGGACGGTGCAGATAGGACAATACCAGGCCGCAGCGACATGATGGGATTATTTTCTGCGGTGCATTAAGGACATGTTATTACGTTATTATGGTATCTTTAGTATACATGTTCTAATGGAGTATGAGGGAGGAAAACAAACCGCTAATGGAATAGAATGGGACACAAATCTCACGGTAACATATGTAATAGGCTTCGCCTTGCCTAAAGCTACAGGCTTTTTTTTTTTTTTTGGTTTCATTTCAAATAATCCTTCCCTTTTCATCCCGCAGTCAAATTACACAAATGTTTATGTATTACAATAGTCCCGAGTCTTATTCCCTTCATGCTAAATTAAAGATGCGGAATGGAGGAAAAACTGCCTTTCCCTTGTTCTAACCGGTGGTCTATGGGATGTGTGATGTACATGCAAGTGCTTTATTAAATGTAGGGTGAGAAACACCCTCTAGGCTCATGTTTATGGGAGTTTTATATGGTAATTTGAAATGATCATTTACAGTATATTACTATATGGGAAAACTAGTGACTGTTTCTTGATATCTTATTCGGATTTTCTAGGAACTTGAAACTTGGGTGATAATTGTATATCGGTAATAATTGTATGTAGGTGATAATTGTATGTGGGTGATAGTCATATTTGGGTGATAATTTTATGGAGCAGAGCTTAGTACACTGCTCAAAAAAATAAATAAAGGGAACACGTAAACAACACAATGTAACTCCAAGTCAATGACACTTCTGTGAAATCCCACTGTCCACTCAGGAAGAACACTGATTGACAATCAATTTCACATGCTGTTGTGCAAATGGAACAGACAAAACAGGTGGAAATTATAGGCAATTAGAAAGACACCCCCCCCCACAATAAAGGAGTTGTTCTGCAGGTGGTGACCACAGACCACTTCTCAGTTCCTATGCTTCCTGGCCGATGTTTTGGTCACTTTTGAATGCTGGCGGTGCTTTCACTCTAGTGGTAGCATGAGACGGAGTCTACAACCCACACAAGTGGCTCAGGTAGTGCAGCTCATCCAGGATGGCACATCAATGCGAGCTGTGGCAAGAAGGTTTGCTGTGTCTGTCAGCATAGTTTCCAGAGCATGGAGGCGCTACCAGGAAACAGGCCAGTACATCAGGACACGTGGAGGAGGCCATAGGAGGGCAACAACCCAGCAGCAGGACCGCTACCTCTGCCTTTGTGCAAGGAGGAGCAGGAGGAGCACTGCCAGAGCCCTGAAAAATGACCTCCAGCAGGTCACAAATGTGCATGGGTACACTCAACCAGTCAGAAAAAAAAAACTCCATGAGGGTGGTATTAGGGCCCGACATCCATAGGTAGGGGTTGTGCTTACAGCCCAACACCATGCAGGACGTTTGGCATTTGCCAGAGAACACCAAGATTGGCAAATTCGCCACTGGCGCCCTGTGCTCTTCACAGATGAAAGCAGGTTCACACTGAGCACATGTGACAGATGTGACAGAGTCTGGAGATGCCGTGGAGAAGGTTCCGCTGCTTGCAACATCCTCCAGCATGCCCAGGTGTTGCAGGGAGGTCATACGGGCACGTGGAGGCCACACACACTACTAAGTCCCATTTTGACTTGTTTTAAGGACATTACATCAAAGTTGGATCAGCCTGTAGTGTGGTTTTCCACTTTGATTTTGAGTGTGACTCCATATCCAGACCACCATGGGTTGAGAAATTTGATTTCCATTGATAGTTTTTGTGTGATTTTGTTGTCAGCAGATTCAACTATGTAAAGACGAAAGTATTTCATATGATTAGTTCATTCATTCAGATCTAGGATGTGTTATCTTAGTGTTCTCTTTCTTTTTTTTGAGCAGTGTACAGTATGTTCCTGTTTACATGGCAGTCAACTAGATAAAAAAATAAATAAATACCACCTTAAAATGTTTGCCTGCACCCATGAAAGCCTTTTAGTGTGGCAGATAACCTGCTGCACCCAATCCAGTTGTGACATATCAAACCGCTGGGTCAAAAACCCAGAGGTATAAACCCCCTAAATTGTGATCCAGCCCTAACAGTTATATATTTTATTTGTTATAAGAAGAGTGAATATGCAAAAAATTTTTTTTCAAAGGAACCTTAAAATAATCAAATCTCCCAGTGTATATAGTAAATGAACATGGATAAGTTGATCACTCAAAGCCTCACTTTCCCTGATGATATAGTTGGCACTTTAAAACATGTTGGGGAGACTGTATCAGTTGTGTTTATCTGAAATGTTCATTTTGGGGAGATTTATCAAAGCCTGTGCAGAGAAAAAGTTGGCCAGTTGCCCATAGCAACCAATCAGATCGCTTCTTTCATTTTTCAGAGGCCTTTTCAAAAATGAAAGAAGCAATCTGATTCTATGGGCAACTCAGCAACTTTTCCTCTGCACAGGTTTTGATAAATCTCCTCCTTTGTCTCGGAAAATAAATTAATAAATTCCCCCCACTGTGATATCAAGGACAGTTGTTCGAAAGGACACACTCCGCTCTGCTACATGTGACATGCTCAGTTTGCAAACAGTACATACATATTAAGTACACAAAGAAGAGTACTACTTAAATACAATAGGGTTCGTTATACCTTTTTACTACATATCTGACAGTCACCATTGACTCCAATGTATTCTTTAACTTTTTTTTATAGCAATCAGCTCAACGTTGTAACATAACAGGAGCCTCCTCAATGTAAATACCTTTACAGTGCCACCGTAATACCAAGTTAATTCAATGGAGGTGAAGCGAACGCCGGCTGTGCTGATATAGAAGAAATAAATTAGGGAAATAATAAGCAATAAAACCTTCCTGAAATCTTACTGTAATTAATTATCTTTGGGAGATTCTCAATAAGTGACCAGAAGTAACATTATGTGATTCACAAACACGGCGCCTCCGAGCAGAGATGGGGAAATAATTGGGGCACATCTGACATAATTGCAGGAAAATGCTGGAGGAGGCAGACACTTTAATTAGAAGAGATTGGAGGTTCACAAGATGACTACAGTATCAGAGAGAGCCGCGCGTTACATTAAACAGCTGCACGCTCATTTCATTGTATCAAACTATGCGTCTTAGCCAATAATCCATCTAGTGAAGAGAAACCTACACAAGCTTCTATTATGATGTTTGTATTGTGAAAGCAAAGCTGTATTTAGTATATATATATATATATATATATATATATATGTGTGTGTTTGTGTTTAAGAAATAAAAAAAAAGCTGCCTGTAGCAACCAACCAGAATTCATCTTTTAAAGGACTAATCCCATTCAGAACTTTTTTCCCCATTATCCATGGGCTGCCGGCATAAAAAACGAAATACTGGACTCTCCCTCGTGCACTGGTATCACTGCTCCAGTCCTGTGGTGCCATCTTGGACCGAAGGACACCAGAGGACCCAAGCAGCAATACCAGTGCACCGAGGGAGTGGCGGCAGGTGAGTCCAGGTTTTTGCTTTACATGCCACCAGCCCATAGATAATGGGGAAAAAAGTTCTGAATTATATTACTTCTTTAAGCTTTTACTTCTTACACAACTTTGGAAAAACTGAAGCTACACCATAATTGGTTACTTTAGGCATCTTTTTCTAGAAACATTTAAAAACTGTTAATTAAGGTATAAAAATGGCACTAGAGCTCAAAATAAGTGTGGCACACACTCAGCGTGGACATACCTTCTGCTCATGCTATGCAGTTTCACGGTGATCTATTAGCAAAGAAGCCTACCGCCAAGATAAAACATTTCTTCTTTCTTTGGAAAGGATTATATGGACTGTTCTGCACCGAGGCCTACTTCTTCCTAGGCAGAATTTGCTTAACTATCTATTTATTTATATATTTATTTATTTATTTGTCTATCTATTTATCTAGCAATCTCATGTATATTTATATATTTATTGATCTAAAAGTATCTAAGTATCTGTTTAACATAGATATTTAAATATTTAAACCTATTCCCTATCTATTAATTTATCTTGTTTCTTTGAATAGTCAGACTTACTATTTATCCATATACAGTATATTGAAAACCTTTCTCAAGCATTAAGAAAGACTAGATGGAATAAACACATGCTACTTTAACTAGAGTTCTGCAGTGGATTTGTCTCTACAGTATATATCTATCAAATTTCTGTCTATCTAATTATCTAAAGCAAAATAAAAACGGCACAACCAAAGTCCAGAATGTAAATGAAATTCGGGGTGCCCGCATAACTGGAACCTGGGTCCGCCGGTTCCCCAATCCAGACAAAAGCAAAATATGATGCAGCACTCCACAAGTTGCAAACAAAGGGTGGTTTTATTCCATCATGTGCATAGACAATGTTTCACCAGTCTCACACTGGCTTTTTCTTGAAAAAGCCAGTGTGAGACTGGTGAAACGTTGTCTATGCACATGATGGAATAAAACCACCCTTTGTTTGCAACTTGTGGACTGCTGCATCATATTTTGCTTTTATCTGATTATCTATCTATCTATTTCATATTTATCATATATCTCCTATCTATTATCTATCTATCTATCTATCTCATATCTATCTATCTATCTCCTATCTATCTATCTATCTATCTCATATCTATCTATCCGAGCAATGTTGAGCAGCACTCCCAATAGAAAGGGGAGCGGGTGCAGGCAGTCCACGGCCAGGTCACAGGCACTAAGAATTATATAGAAGACAATACTGCAGCACTCCAAATGAAAGGTGAAAAATTGTGAAGTTTATTCCATCCAACAAGATGCAACGTTTCTGTAGCCCAGTGCAGCCATTTTCAAGCATACAAACATGTGCCACATTTTAATAGGGAAACATATCAATGGTGATTATACTGGTAACTGGCCCACGACGACCAATCCACTTTCCAGGAAACTGTTCATCTAGGAATGCTCAGACCTGACACCCATAATGTGGTGGCGCACCATCTTGCCGGAAAAACTAAGGGAACATGCCAGGTCCGAGCATTCCTAGATGAACAGTTTCCTGGAAAGTGGATTGGTCGTCATTGGCCAGTTGAGTGGCCCCCAAGGTCTCCTGATCTGACCCCCTTAGACTTTTATCTTTGGGGTAATCTGAAGGCAATTGTCTATGCTGTGAAGATACGAGATGTGCAGCACCTGAAACTACGGATACTGGAAGCCTGTGCTAGCATTTCTCCTGTGGTGTTGCTATCAGTGTGTGAAGAGTGGTAGAAGAGGGTTACATTGACAATCCAACACAATGGGCAGCACATTGAACACATTTTATAAGTGGTCAGAAACTTGTAAATAACTCATGAAATAATGAAGTTGTGTTAAAACCAAGCACATGATTGTTTTTCTTGTGAAATTCCCAATAAGTTTGATGTGTCACATGACCCCCTATTGAAAAAACAAAAGTAGGATTCAAAATGGCCGACTTCAAAATGGACCACCCATCTTGAAAAGTTTCCCCCCTCACATATACTAATGTGCCACAAACAGGAAGTTAATATCACCAAGCATTCCCATTTCATTAAGGTGTATCCATATAAATGGCCAACCCTGTAAAATGAATAAAAAACAATAATAAACACATCAGCGGAATAAGCGGGATCCGTCCCAATAGGCGTGTTAAATACCCTGTGATTTGCAATGATACCACTGTAGAATATTGCCGCTTAGTACCCTGGGGGATATGGGGGAACCCCACAGCTCACCCGGGACTTCTCTTCCATCACCAGATCCGGGTTGCGGTCAGCATCCTCACATCATGGATCAGGAGGGCGAAGTTCCACTGTCTTGCAGTATAGAGGCAGATGGTCAGACTTCGGGTAGAAACGCAAGGGAACCGCAAGAAAACCGCTGCTAGTGTGAATAGGGTTCATAAGACATTGGGCATATATTATGTAGTTGGTCCATCAATAAAAGTATTAGTCTTAAACATTTTTAAATTGTATCTTTCCCACAATTCAGAAATTTAGGCTACATAAATAGAATGTTGCAGTAATACCCCCATATATCATATTTAATGCAGAGAGATTAGAAATCTACAGCAGACTGCTCATAAAATTGTTTTTATTATTAGTTCTACTAATAACAAGAATAATTTATTGATTTTTTATTCCCATTTCTCATCTATATATTCCACATAGTTGACTATAACAAGGCTTCAAAACAGGTCATAACACGGTCAAAAGAAATCTTTAAGCAATCATGTCTGTATTTCCCAGCCCTTTCAGATAAAATCAAGACACTTTATTCTAGCGGCATCAATAAAACACCTCGAAGATGAATTACATAAATGAGCGCGGTAATTGTTTGATATATGTCGCTAATTGGTTTGCAACAGGACAGACCTGATAAAAAATGTAATAGGAATCTTCAGACATGAAATCTGCCAGGTTCATGATCTTCAAGATGGAGAGGCAGAACCTCTTCACGCCCTCCTTATCAGAGACTTTAAATAGCAGCCGTTACACGCTCAGGCTTCACTGCAATGCATTCTCCATCAGGGACAAAAAAAATTATCCGTATTCACAATTCATTCTTCAAATAATTAACCTAAATTCAGGAGCAAATGTTTTCATTCAGTGACAAATCAGTGTTCTAAACCGGAAACAAGTTGTGGGGCTAATTAAAACTGATAAAAAAAAAAAAATAAATAAATAAATAAATAAATAAATAAAAAAAAAAACAATGAAATCTCGTGTTTCATGATTTATTTCAGAGATAATTAAGTTAAAGCGCATAGCGTGAAATTATGCTTTCAGCAGTAAAAGTAACACAAAATCTCGACAAAAATCACGTGATCAAAGTAACTAGAACAATATTAACTTTAATATCTATTTAGAATTTCTCAGTTTATCTATCTATCTATCTATTTATTTATTTATAGACAGGAGAATACAGCAGCACACTGCTAGCACAAAGATACAGATAAAACATGAAATGCTATATTGCTACAATGCAAAAAATGGAGGTACTTTGCTCACCATTTGGCCAAATAGTTTGCCTAGCAGCGTGCACCTGTATGCCGGGTCCATGCAGTAGTTTGGTACCAGTGTGTGCTGGCCAACTTATCCTTGTTTTTATCTATTTATTTATCTATTATGTCTCTATCCATCTGTTAACTATCTATCTTTGTATCTATATATTATGTCTCTATCTATCCTCTATGTCTGTGTATCTATCTATGTACCTATCTCTCCATCGATCTATCATTTATCTCATATTTATGTATCTATTTCTGGATCAATCTATCTATCTCATATTTATTTATATATCTATGTCATATCTATCTCCTATCTGTCTATCTATCTCCTATCTATCTATCCATCATCAAAGGGCCATAACACACTTCTTCATAGTAAATTCAGCGAGGTGCATCATCATCATCAACCTTTATCTAGGTAGGTATAACTTGTATAACAAGTTTAAAGGGGTATTCTGCTCCTAGACATCTTATCCCCTATCCAAAGGATAGGGCATAAGATGTCTGATCACAGGGGTCCCGCAGCTGGGGGACCCCAATGATCTGGGCTGCGACACCCCAGACATCCAGTGCACAGAGCGAACTTCGACCCGTGCCGGATGACTGGTGATGCGGGGCGGAGGTTTGTGATGTCACGGTCATGCCCCGCTCGTGACGTCACGGCCATGCCCCCTCAATGCAAGTCTATGGGAGGGGGCGTGATGTCCGTCACGCCCCCTTCCCACAGACTTGCATTGAGGGTGCGTTGCCATGATGTCACGAGCCTCTGGCACTGCACCCGACGCTCTAAACGAATGCCAGCCACAGCAGGGAGATCACGGGGATCCCCAGCAGCGGGACCCCCGCGATCAGACATCTTATCCCCTATTCTCTTGGATTGGGGATAAGATGTCTAGGTACCCCTTTAAGGGTTTTGCCACCATGCAAACTTATCCCCTACACACAGAATAGGAAATAAGTGTCTGATCACAGAGGGATATATTGTGATCATGAAGATAGGGCTCCCTAAGCTCCCATTTAAATTGAGCGGCAGCTCCATTCATTGTGTCCATGGGAGTGCCACAATCTATGTGTGAACTCAGCCAGTACAGTGCAGCTGTAACACCCACTTCATGGACCCACTGTGCTACCCAATAAGTACCCTCAAAATTTTTGCCCTTTATCCAACTCAAGGATGCGGAAGCTGGACTTCTGCTGTAACCAGGTAATTTCTCAATACCAGTCCCAATATGGGTAGTGGCTGATCAGGCAGGCCAGATTGCCCCAGTGTAATGCACAGGTAAACAGGCAGAGGTGGAACATGGCTGGCAACCAGGCAGCAGAGTTAGGTGTCAGCTCATAGTAAGAGTCAGGTCCAGGCAGACACATTCTTAGAGTCTGCGCTCTGGATCAGGGACAGGAGGTTCAGCATACTACACAATAAGGTGACTTGTTTTTCCACTTGTTTCTCTAATCGAAGCCTAATACCGGGAAAAAGTTGCCCACCCATAAGGGAAACTCACGTGCAAAATTTGGTTCCGATCAGACAATATCTTCTGTCTCCACTATAAGCTTCATGTTTTACATGGGAAATGTGCCTTAAAGGAGAACTGTGATTAAACATTTTTCATTTCCCCTGTGCCCGGGCTTCAAAAATTAACAAAAAAACAAACTTTAACTCACTTTCCTAGGTTCCACTGTTGCGCCGATATTGGCGTCCCGGTCCTCTGGTGCTAGTCTTCTTCCTGATTCCTGTGCTCGGTGACTCATACTGCACTCAGCGTATAGCCAGCCGCAGCAATGTGCCCTCTCGGCCGGTGATAAGCTGAGCACACTGTCATGTAAGGAGCCTGGGCCTCACCTTCTCTCTGCTGGATGAGTCACTGTGCCCAGTTGTGTATAAATCAAATTTACCCATAAGGGTTTCCCCGGGATATGAACACATCTATCTCCAATTCCCACTCGGGCTTGCGCCTTCCTGGGACTAATTTGCCAAACTTGGGAACCCTAAGTTTAAAATTTAACTTTTATTATACCAAACTAAAATTTCAATTTGTGAGAAAAACTAAATAATGTGGGTCAAATTGGTTATATTCCCGTTTAATTCAGAAATGATCCCTCTATTTCTGTGGTATCTCTACTTTATAGTGTTATTCCCTTTTATTCAGCTCTCTTTATATTGTTTGGAATACACTGTCACCAATGCTGCTGTTAAAAACTGCACACTTACACCCCCCCCCCCGACGTTTCGCCTGCCGTAACTGGCTTTATCAAGGTCTCCATAGAAGTAGTAGGACCTTTCTCTTTTCAGCCATTCACTGGCCGAGGCGCTGTCTCATGTCAAGCCAGTGATTGGCTGAGGGGAAAGGTCTTTTTTCGGCAGCAAACACACTAGATTTCCCGGATCCGATGGGAGATTTGAAATCCACCCGGGAAACCCAATGTATTGCTGAAGTACAAAATGTGATAGGGGGGGGGGGGGAATGTGACAGGTGGGGGGGAGGGAATGTGACATGTGGGGGGGAGGGAATGTGACATGGGGGGAGAATGTGACAGGGGGGAATGGGACAAGGGGGGAATGTGACAAGGGGGAGGGGAATGTGACAGGGGGGAAAATGTGACAGGGGGGATAATGTGACAGGGGGGAACGTGACATGGGGGGAAATGTGATGGGGGTGAGAATGTGACTGGGGAGAATGTAACAGGGGGAGAATGTGACAGAGGGGGGAGAATGTGACGGAGGAGAATGTGACGGGGGAGAATGTAACGGGAGGAGAATATGATGGGGGAGGTGACAAGGGGGGAGAATGTAACAAGGGGGAGAATGTGACATGGGGGAGAATGTGACAGGGGGAGGGGGGAATGTGACATAGGGGGAAAATGTGATGGGAGAAGATGTGACCATGAAGGGAGAAGATGTGACCATGAGGAGAGAATGTGACAGGGGGTAGATAGAAATTAAATGGGGAGATGTGAAATGGGCGGTGGGCATAAAATGAGTGGATAGTTGTAAAATGGAGGAGATTGGACATGAAAGGGTGGGTTTTCCCAATTTATTTATTATATCACATCACATATTGAAATATTGCAATCGCACATTTTCCCCATACAGTGCAGCCCTAGTGCCCAGGAACCAGGAAGAAGACCAGCACCAGATGACCGGGAGGCCGATATCGGCGCAACAGAGGAACGTAAGAAGATGAGTTAAAGTTATTTTTTTTGCTTTTGCAGCCCAAGCACAGTGGAAATGAAATTTTTTTTGTCACAGTTCTCCTTAAAATTGTGCAGAAAATTGTTCTTAAGCAGCTCCAAGCTTACTTGATGTAGTGGTTGAAGTGGCCCAGACCCCACCATGTGGAGGTGGCTGGGTTTGGGCTCCTTCCAAGCCCTACCCAAACAAACAACCATATGTAGAGCTTGTGCAACCTAATCTGAGTCGTCTCCAGCAGGAAAGATGATAACAAATTGACCCTTATGGTTAAATTTGGGCAAGGCCTGTCTGGATAACGGAGTAGATAGAATTTAGTTATAATGTGCCTCTTGACCACATACTCTTGCGGACACCTCTGTCACCAGATTCAAAAACCTCTCCACTGTATGGCATAGAAATTTAGTAAAATACCACCCCAGCCCTGTTTTGTTACACAAAGAAAGCTTAACAATGAGTTGTTTGTTTGAAACACATCGCAACCCATGGGAGACTGTGAACATCTGGGTTATTCCAGGTAATCATTTCAGTATAATTCTTTTACCTTCAAGATTTAAAGTAGGTGCATATCAAGGCACATTTCCCATGTAAAACATGAAGCTCGTTGTGGGGACAAAAGATATTGTCCAACTGCAAGCAAATTTTGCACATAAGTTGCCTTTATGGGGGGGGGGGGCAACTTTTGCCAGGTATTAGGCTTTGATCAAAGCAAAAAGTGGAGAAATGAGCCACCCCAGTATGCAAGGGTCAGGCAGAGGCAACGGCAAAGGAGCAAGGGGCTTAGGTCAGGTATAGGATAATAGATCAGGAAGAACACATCTTCAACAACAAACCACAGTATTTCAAAGTTAAAATTAAGAGGGCAGAAAGGCTTTAAAGGGCTACTCCACTGAAAGACATCTTATCCCCTATCCAAAGCATAGGGGTAAGATTTCTGTTCGCGGGAATCTCTCCGCTGGGGGCCCCCCAATCTCTTGCAGCACCCAGCATTCTAAACAAACTCCAGGTTCCTGCTGCAGTGATCACGTCCCCTCATGATGTCACGCCACGCCGACTCCATTTATGTCTATGGGCGTAGGGAAAGCCGGCCGACACCCCCCCTCCCATAGACATGAATGGAGGGGGCGTGACATTATGAGGGGGCATGGCTGTGATGTCACAATCGCGGTCTCCAGCTCCGAGCGTTCTGAACAAAATGTTCAGAATGCTACAGCACTGGAATACCCCTTTAAGTAGGCAGTGCTAGGTACAGGTACAGATAGTGGTGTCAGGAGAACACATTAGGAGTGGCCCTTTAAACTGCAGTAGGCAGACCAGGAACTGTAGCCACAGGAAGAGAACAAGAAGAGGAAATCTGGGCCTGGAAGCAGGGAGCGGGAGGAACAGAACAGAGACTCGGTGGCTGTAAGCATTGGAGCAGACAGTACACTAGGCGGTGTACAGCAGTACTTTATAGGCAAAGATAGTAAAGGGTTAATGCAAGCTCCTAGAGCCCACACAATCCCTTAGACCACCTCATCCCATTCACAGCCACATAAAGGTAAGGTACATAGCTCTCTCCACTGAAGTCTATGGAAATAAGGAAAACCATATCATAGATTTAAAAAAAAGAGGGTCACATACATTTTGGTCTTCTCACCTGGATAGGAGCGTCAATGGAAGACCCCTAGGCATGCACCCAATATTACCTCTCTGCTAAGGGGCATGTCTAACAACATGGAGTCAAGAGCAGCCATCAGAATTGTGAATGTAGCTCTAGAGTATAATACAGACTGTAACTCAGGATCAATACCAGATAAGTAATGTAATGTAATGTACAAAGTTACTCATCTTTATATGTAGATTAATTCTGTACGAAAAAACTGTGAGATTATGTTCAAAAGGTGAACCTATCATAGTAACAAATGATTCGCCTTTCTACATTACCAGCCGGAATCTAAGCGGATACTGATAAAAGACGAGTAATGCTGTAACACTTCTTTTCCATAATCTGAACACATAAAACTTTTCTGTCAAGGACTCGCAACACAAAATTCAATCAGCAACCTTGAATCCTTAAATACTCAGAGCACCCACTTCGGGTGACTAATTGAGTTTGGCTATTCCAAAGAACATTTTTTTTCCCCCATCTCAATCGATATGTACAATATATCTCACTATCAAGGACATGCACTCTTTATTTACATAACACAGGCTACATAAGGGAATCGGCGCACAAATATTATTGAGTGGCACATTTTTCTTCTCTGCTAAAATGTGCAGAACTTGGCGAACCAATCATGATATTGATGTTGGCGTTTTATATTTTCCATGTTTATCACAAGGTGCACAGATGCATCACAGAGACAAAGTAGCGGAAAACTTTATGAAGTTGACATATCTGCCTCTATTTATTTATTTATTTATTTTTTGGCTTTTACGGGAAGTTGTGAGTTCAATGAATATTCTGTTATCTCCCTGAAAAATCTTAAAGGGGTAGTTTGGGGAACTGAACTTATCAGACATTTATCCCCTTTCCACAGGTCCACAAAAAAGGGACAAGTGTCTGATCGCAGGGGCCCACCGATCAGACCCCCACAATCTCCTGTACGCACCTTGTCTACTTACCTCGGTAAGCTCTGGTCCCCACCTTGATGTCCCACTTGGCCAATGACCAGACACAACAATGTCCCAGCGCAGCTGGTGATGGCTGAACAGGAAAGTAGATGGGGCCAGATTGGTCCGATCCCCCTGATAAGACACTTATTCCTTATCCTGTGGATAGGGGATAAGTGTCTTCAAACTTCAGTTCCCTGGACTACCTCTTTAAAGCAGTGGTCTCCAAACTGTGGACCTCTAGATGATACAAAACTAAGGCTGGCTGTCCAGACATGCTAGGAGTTGTATTTTTGCAACAAATAGAAACCACAGTCTTGAAGGGTTTGTCTGACTTATAAAAAAAAATGAACAGGTGCTCAGGATCCTTATAAAACAAAAAAGAAGCTATACTCACCTGCTTATTAATCCTTTCCTTGTCTGACACTGCTGCTATGGTCCTCCCCATTGGGTTTATTTACATGACAATCCTGTATCACTGCTACAGACCACAAGAAGACCACTAAGGCCAATGACAGCAGTGACGTCAGATGTACCTGGCTCAGAATCTTGATGTCACTGCAAGGAAGAGTCAGTGTAGCTACAGGTCACACTCCTTATTTGATCAGGATGGCAAGGGAGGAATCGTTTAAAAAAAAACAAAAAAAACTGGACAATCCCATTAGGACTATGACCAATTGTTTTTACTTCCACTTTCCAACGGCAATATTGTTTTATTTTTTTCCATTAATGTAGTCATATGAGTTCTATTTGTTATAAGAGTGCTTGTGTATCTAAAACTTATCCTCTGCAGGGGTCAAGTGTCTAGTCATGGTGGGTCCAACTGCTGAGACCCTCTCGCAATCTCCAGAATGAGGTCTTGGCTCTCCACTGCTTGAAGTGGTGGGGTCGGACTACAGCGCTCGTGTACATATCTCTATATCTCTGGCGCTCCCATAGAGAGTACATGGAGTATGTCTCTGCCTGACTCTACTGTACCATGTTGGCACTCCTGTGCTTTACCCAGAACATTAACCCTTAACCTATGCCGCCTGTCATCACCATTCTGCCTATTCCTAAATACACTGTCTTGCTAAATGCCCCCAATGTATGTGCAAGCCTTTAATTGACCCCTTGGAGTGGGACAATGGGTAAAAACCTAGAGGGAACATCTTCTGCTCTTAAACGGGTACTCCAGTGAAAAACATTTTTTTTTTCACATATACTTGCTCCAGAAAGTTAAACAGATTTGTAAATTACTTCTATTAAAAAAAGTTAATCCTATCAGTACTTATCCGCTGCTCAAATTGAGTTGTTATTTTCTGTATGACAACAGTGCTCTCTGCTGACACCTCTGTCTGTCTCAGGAACTGTCCAGAGTAGGAGAAAATCCCCAAAGCAAACCTCTCCTGCTCTGGACAGTTCCTGAGACAGACAGGTGTCAGCAGAGAGAACTGTGGTCAGACAGAAAATATTACAAATCTGTTTAACTTTCTAGAGTCAGTTGATATGAAAAAAAAAATAGTTTTTGGCTCATAGTTGTTACGCCGAGCGCTCCGGGTCCCCGCTCCTCCCCGGAGCGCTCGCTACACTCTCCTCACTGCAGCGCTCCGGTCAGATCCACTGACCCGGGGCGCTGCGATACCGCCTCCAGCCGGGATGCGATTCGCGATGCGGGTAGCGCCCGCTCGCGATGCGCACCCCGGCTCCCGTACCTGACCCGCTCTCCGTCGGTCCTGTCCCGGCGCGCGCGGCCCCGCTCCTTAGGGCGCGCGCGCGCCGGGTCTTTGCGATTTAAAGGGCCACTGCGCCGCTGATTGGCGCAGTGGTTCCAATTAGTCTGATCACCTGTGCACTTCCCTATATCACCTCACTTCCCCTGCACTTCCTTGCCGGATCTTGTTGCCATCGTGCCAGTGAAAGCGTTTCCTTGTGTGTTCCTAGCCTGTGTTCCAGACCTCCTGCCGTTGCCCCTGACTACGATCCTTGCTGCCTGCCCCGACCTTCTGCTACGTCCGACCTTGCTTCTGTCTACTCCCTTGTACCGCGCCTATCTTCAGCAGCCAGAGAGGTGAGCCGTTGCTAGTGGATACGACCTGGTCACTACCGCCGCAGCAAGACCATCCCGCTTTGCGGCGGGCTCTGGTGAAAACCAGTAGTGACTTAGAACCGATCCACTAGCACGGTCCACGCCAATCCCTCTCCGGCACAGAGGATCCACTACCTGCCAGCCGGCATCGTGACAATAGTCAAACCAGTTGAGTAGCACAGTAGGTCCATTCTTATTGCTGTTGCATGCACTAATATAGTGGTGCCAAATGTATTATTTTCCTATCTTTTACCAGTCTTGCACAAGAAAGACTGTTTTCTGTTTTCATCTATGGATTTGTGTGAGTACTTATTTTTCTGTGGGATGAGTTGGAACCATCTTAGAGTACATTTGACTATGTGATCACTTTTTGTAATTTTTTTTGGCAAAGTTAAAGTGTACTTGTCCGATCCCACAAAAAAGAAAAATGAATATGTTACTGAGTGACTATTGACCATGTGCATCTAATTTAATGCCTCACCTATATTTAATATAAAAGTCCCTCTTTTCATTAGTTCACAGTGTTAGAAATCCTCTCAGGGGAAGGGGGCGTGTCCCTCCCTTGTGGTGGTGGAAGGTGATTGGTCTGTCTGCTCATGCAGCCTTGTCCTTGAATCATCTCTTGTCCATGACTCATGGACACACCTGATGCTGCTGCAGGACTGGTTAGTGTCCCAATAGGTATGGGGACCCCTAGTGGTGGGATTTTCATGAGCTGGGGATTTGAGCTTTATATGAACAAAATGGAGACCCGACCCATATAAATATAGATTAAGAAATTAATAGGCACCAAAAAAAAAGAGTGTTCAATGGCGGACATTCACTTCAAACCCATCTTAACATTATCCATTGTGACTCTATGGCTTGATTTCCTACATTCACTAGATTTTGGATCCAATATGCTATGGTACTACTGGGAGCCAAAAAAAAAATCAATTTAATTCAGCATACTAATTAAAAATACTGTTTTAGCTGTTTTAATACAGAGAATACCCAGGCATAAGGTCTGATATTAGACGGTGTCGAATTTGAAATAACCACAAAAAGCTCCGATAAATGCATTCATTTTCTTGTTAACTTATGCAATGGGGTCACCATAGAATTGCACTGAAATTGCTCTGATTTTGTAATCTCTGCTCATAATGACATTGTAATGGGCCCTGCATACACTTGTATTAAAACCCTTTTCCCACCATAATCTCACATTGTAATTGGAAGATCACAGGACCCCCAGAGACCGCTGAATAAATCATCAGAAGTTAACGTTATACAGTATTTACTTTTCAGCGCATTTTAAGTATGACTAGAAGCAACGGGTAAAGAAAGGCGACTTTAAATATTGTGTATTTTTAAGATGCCATATATATTATGTTGCTAGGTTTCCATTCACAGTTTAAAAAAAGCCCTTGACCCCTGGCCAGATTTCCACATAGGATGCTATTCACATTTCTTTATTTTTTTTGCCTTCATCAGGGTAAATGTTCCCTAAAGCATCCATGCCATGGAAGCATCTAATTCAGTGTTTCCTAACCAGTGTGTCTCCAGCTGTTGCAAAACTACAACTTCCAGCATGCCCGGACAGCATTTGCTGTCCGGGCATGCTGGGAGTTGTAGTTTTGCAACAGCTGGAGGCATGCTGGTTGCAAAAGACTGGTCTAATGTACAGGATCCCACTTTATTGATTCCTAGTGTAAATAAATGATACCACTAATTATAAGTCGTCTGTCTGTATTTATCTCTATAGGAACGTGCAGCTGACAATGCTTTCCTACACATAACAAAAGATATTGCGACAAATAATGGTTTGGTATATGGCAAAAGCGCGCACTTGTGTTATACTTGGTGTATGCAGATCTTGTGTTTACAAAACAAACTTATTCACAAAAGGAAGTATATACAGAGGCTAGTATAGCAAAATCTATGGATAAAATGAGACAGATACATTTGTACCCAGTCCGACCAATGTACAGTGCGGTATCTACGGTACAGTATAAATGGAATTCAAGACAGTATGGAATACCGTATCAACAATAGCAGTGGGTCCGGCCATAGTCAGGCATCTCTGTTGCCATAGCCAGGCATCTCTATGGTGCTATAGGCCAGTGTTCTCCAAACTGCAGTCCTCCAGCTATTGCAAAACTACAACTCTCAGCATGCTGGGAGTTGTAGTTTTGCAATAGCTGGAGGGCCACAGTTTGAAGACCATCGCTCTAGGCCAATAATGTGGCACTTCACCGTAAGGGTGCATTCACACCACGTTTTTGCAATACAGTTCCCGTATCAGGTTTTTGATGGGAAACGGATTCCTCAAAACCTGACTAAACTGTATCAAAAAGTGTGTAAAACTTTCAACCCATATACAGTTAAAAACCGTATATGGTTTGAAAAATGATGTCCAGATGCATCCGTTTTTTAAGAAAAAACTTATACGTTTTTAACTTTTCACTCCATTTTGAATAAAGTTTCACTTGTTTGATTGAAATTCCAAGAAAAAAACTGTGCAAAGTCAAAAACCATATGGTGAAAAACTGATGGAACCACATGCACATACAATTCTTTACGGTTCCCATTGACTCCCATGTTAAAAAAAAAAGAAACAATTTGTCACCCATACCAAAAACCGTGGTAGACTACGGTTTTGGGTACGGGAGAAAAACTGACAAAACCGTACAGGATGCAAAACAGACACAACCTGATGCATCTTTTGGCATACGGTTTTCAATGGAGACTCAATGCATATGGTTTTCAATATGGTTCCATACGGTTTTCACATAGAAAACGAATACGGGAACTGTATTGCAAAAATGTGGTGTGAATGCAGCCTAACAGAGTAGTTTGCTACCTATCAAGTTGGAGACCTCTACATTTGCAAAATTTATAAAATGTAGTGAGCAGCGATGCATACAGTATTGCATGCATCACTGCTCACCTGAGAGCTGCCGGAGCATTGCAGCATGCCAGCATGCTGTTTTAACAATGTGTCACACTGCTACTGCACCGATGGCATGCACTACATCTGTAAGCATGTGACCAAAAGGCTGCAAGTCATCATAGCCTACTGCCTCTAAGGGCCCGTTAACACTACATATTTTGAGAGCGGAACTCCGTCCTGAGCTCCGCTGCGGAAAATATGATCCAGAAGTCTCTCATTGCTTTCAATGGGATTCTGCTGCACCATTCACACTATGGAATTTCTGCAGCGGACGTTCAATGTTCATTATTTCAACGAAATGTGCTCAGAAATGCATTGCAGTCTATGGAGATGGCACATTTTTGAGAGGTCCTAGCGCTGGCTTGTTCAGCCGGCATCCACGGCAGGTGGATTACATAGTATGAATGAGCCCTAAGGGTATGTCCCGACAAAAGAATTTCTGAGCAGTAGATTTCCGCTTTGAAATTCCGGTGTAGCAGTCTCCTATTGTCTTCAACGGGATTCTGTTGCAAAGTGCAAATTTTCGATTTTAAAGGAGAACTCTGGAATATGAAAATTATCGTCCATGCTGCCGTGAGTAAAAAAATAAACAGGTACATACCTTCCTTCGCTCCCCCGGTGCCTCCGGTAACTGCCTCCGGCCTCCGCCGCAATCTTTTTCCTAGTTGCCGGTGGTCGACAAGTCATACTGCACTCAGCCAATCACCGGCTGCAGCGAAGTCCCGACTCGGCCTGCAATAGGCTGAGAGGCAGTGTGAAGTTTTCGGCCCCGGCAGCAGGTGCCGGTGTAGTGAAGAATTGTGTGTCTTGAAGCGTTCTCACACTGCCGCCCAGCCTATCACTGGCCGAGTCGGTACTTCGCTGCGGCCAGTGATTGGCTGAGTGCAGTATGACTCGCCGACCACCGGCAACGAGGAAGAGGATCGCGGCGGAGGCTGGAGCTGGTTACCGGAGGCACCGGGGGGGCGAATGAATGTATGTACCTGTTTATTTTTTTACTCACGGCAGTATGGACGATAATTTTCCTATTCCGGAGGTCTCCTTTAAGATTCAACTTCTAGACTCCAAAGGAATAGACATGCTCAGTCTTTTGGTGGAAATTCGTAGGGACTGCATTCCCATCAATGGTGATGGCACACATCCAAGGAAGGGTTTTGGAGACGTCTGCTGCAGAGAGATCCCGTAGTGTAAACATGGTCGTAACTGTGTAACTGGCCCCTTATAGAAGCCTTATCCAGTTGCATTTATCAAACTGAGCATCATCCTACTCATGAATGAGCGGCATGTGAGGGACGTTCATCAGTCTTTTCCACCTGTCCGACCTCCCTCATGTAACCTTGTGATTGGGCCGTATCCTGCTGGGAGCTGCTGTTTTAACCTGCCCTTGTATCAATAGCTTTGGCCTTTTAGGTGATTTTATGTCCTAATTGTTCTCACTCTCTATAAAACACAGTACCATAAATAATGGTATAGTTCACCTTGCTATGTAAAAAGTAAAGGATAACGTATCACCTGGAGATTTTTTTTTATCACTGGTATTTATGTGTTGGAGATATAGGAGGGAATTTGAAGGCAACATTTGCAGTGACAACTACTATTACATTAGCTGTTCACAGAAAAACCCAAGCACGATGTCCTCTCATAGCAAGCCATTGTATAAAATGGGCATTACAGGATTTTTGGTTCTTTAAATGCGAGACAGGGGCAGCAAAGTTAGTCAAGTTAGTAAGATACTTCATTTACCTGTGATTGGTGGCTGGTATTGATTTTCTTTGCCTTTATTTTCCTCTGAAGTAAATTTTTTGCGTCCCTACAAAATGAGTGTTGTCTCGGACCTTTCCCAGCTTGCTGTGGAGCCGAGACAATACATCACAAGTCAGGTGCTGAAAGGGGGCTTGGCTGCTTTGTCTGTTGTGTGTAAAGCCAGCGCCCTGATGACACTACCAGTGCACATGTGCGTGCATTCATCATCACACAGATCCACAGATTGGTGATGTTGGGCAAGCATGTGCTCAAAGGGAGCGTGGCTGTGCCATACTGGGTAGGGCCACCGATGTGTGGGAGGGAAATAAGTCACCTCCCTCCTTGAAACAAAGGATCCTGGGGAATGTGGTCTGAGGGAGGCCACAAAAATAGGAAGTAGCAAGTTCCCAAAAACAAGCCTGCAGTGTAATGGAGGACACAGGACATGGCCTTTAACCACCAACACAAGCACAGATCCTTGGTAAGCATGTCCATTACTGTATGACACTTAATTACTAAGTCAGCTTTTGTTGGATAACCCCTTTAAAGGGGTACTCCACTGCAAAACATTTTCTTTTAAATCAACTGGTGTAAGAAAGTTAAACAGATTTGTAAATTACTTCTATTAAAAAATCTTAATCCTTCCAGTACTTATCAGCTGCTGAATGCTCCAGAGGAATTTCTTTTCTTTTTGAATTTCCTTTCTGCCTGACCACAGTGCTCTCTGCTGACACCTCTATCCATCTCAGGAACTGTCCAGAGCAGGAGAGGTTTGCTATGGGGATTTTCTCCTACTCTGGACAGTTCCTAAAATAGACAGAGGTGTCAGCAGAGATCACTGTGGTCAGACAGAAAGGAAATTCAAAAAGAAAAGAACTTCCTGTGGAACATACAGCAGCTGATAAGTGCTGGAAGGATTAAGATTTTTTATTAGAAGTAATTTACAAATCTGATATCAGTTGATTTAAAAGAACATGTTTCCCAGTGGAGTACCCCTTTAAGGCAAACATCAGCCTACCATGTAGGATACCAATTACAAAATATGGAACATTTAGTGGCAGACACTTACATTAACTGGGCTGGAGGAAATACTATACATACCTATCATGTTACAGATGATTTTTTAATAACACCGTGCCTTTGACAGTAGAAGGATGCTCTCCGGCGTAGCATCTTATTATCAGATTTTTCAGGCCCGAAATAAAATAACAAGTTCGTTCCATGAAACAAGTGTGTATTTTATAGGGTTTTATATCACTGTCGTCCTAATTATGACTTCCTCATCATAGAAATGAAAATATGTCTGCATAGAGCTCCTAAAAGAAGTTATAATGGAAGAAATTGCAGGAATAATAAGAGATGGGATGGCACAAAGCCCAGTATGTCATAGTTGCCGTGCCAAAATTTGCTAATTTATGCCGAAAGACTAATGTTGGTCAAGGAGTGACTCACATTTCATAGTTTTATACACTGCCTATCAGGACTTTTACATTTATGATGAAACACAAGCCATTTAAGTAAAATGTTCTCGAATGGTTAGTACAATTTCGCTTTACGAGCTTGATTATTGGAGTTCACAATGTGAAACGTTTGGTCGAGAACTACACGCATACGACAAAGAAGAGGCGCGGAGCGGCCAAAATGATGGTTTTTAGTATGATTTTATTTCTCGTATAATTTGAACTTGGGATAAATGAGGAATTTATAAGAGCGCTATTAGCAGAACAAATATTTAATGATATATTGCTGTGGTTTTTATCTTTTTTTTTTCTTCATATTAAAATTTAAAGGGTATTCTGTATGAACTGAAAATTTTGTGAATTGAATTTAACACTTTCTGATGCAGAAGTTTCTTGCAATAGCGTTTTCCCTTTACCTTTCAAGGGCTTTTTATAGGACTAATTGTATATTATATACCTTATTGTAATTGGCACCATCTAATGCATAGGAAATCTTTAAACATTTTGAGTGGGGTGGAATGGGAAAAAAACGCAATTGCGCCATTGTTTCTTGGGCTTTGTTTTACAGGAGTACTCCTGGATAGAAAAATGTATCCCCTACCTTAATGTGTGGCCAACACACACCCTCAGACTCCGGCTCTCCCATAGAGATACATGGAGGGGGCATGTTGGCCGTTTGGGAGATCGCGAGGGGTCCCAGCAGTTGGACCCCTGCAATCTGACCCTTATCCCCTATCCTCAGCATAGGGGATACATTTTTCTATCCTGGAGTACTCCTTTAACAGAATTCAACATGTGATAGAAATTACATGTTAAAGGGGTATTCCCTCTTGAAACATTTATTCCCTATCTAAAGTTTAGGGGATAAGTACCAGATCATGGGGGCATTCAGACCCCTGCGATCATAAGAATAGGCACCTGAGCTCTTTCTTCCAATGCTGCTCAATTTTATGGCACATATGTGATCTTTCCGAGCCCAAACCTGAGTGCCTGTTCTCAAGATCACAACAGGTCCCTGCGGTCTGACGCTCTTTCCACCTTACAATTTGGCACTCATCTCCTATCCTACTGTTTTAAGTTGTAATACCACTTTGACTTTATTCTGCTGGTCAGTACAACTATAGCTATATCAGATTTGTATAGTTATTATTCTGTGTTTTCTAAAGTTTTGGTCATGTGGCCCATCAAGCCTGCATATAATTGTGCAGTCTTATTGATCAACTCATGAAACTAGTGGTCTAATTTTTTTTTCTTAAAGGGTACCTTTCATCAAAAAAAACTTGTCATATATAATAGATTAATGTATACAGAATAACTTTCCAATAGCATGTTATTAAAAAATATGCTTCTTTCTATTTAATTTTCCACTTTGAAAAAATGACCACTAGGGGTCTCCCTACCAGTGCTTTTTTATAGATTTCAGACTCATGCTGGAGTCCTAAATCTCAGACTGCAGCCGGGACACAGACAAACTCAGCACTGCTCCCTGCCAGGGAGTTTGTCTATGTCCCGGCTGCAGTCTGAGTTTTAGGACTCCAGCATGAGTCTGAAATCTATTTAAAAAAAAAAAGGACTGGTAGGGAAAGTGGAAAATTGAATAGAATCAAGCATATTTTTTAATAGCATGCAATTGGAAAGTTATTCTGCATACATTAATCTATAATATATCAAAAGTTTTTTTGATGAAAGGTACCCTTTAATGCATGAGGCCACAAAATGTCCAGAGAGGTGTTCTTGGCAAATAAAGCAAATAAAGAGGTAACGGTCATATTATTGTTTCAATATAGGGATATGTCTGCACCTCTGTGGAATCTGTGGTGCACGAGATAGGGTAAAGCCACAGGTAGAAGAAAGATGATACCCAGCACTCACCAGTAATGCCCAGTGAAGATTTATTATGCCATAGTGCAGTACAAAGGACATGTTTCGGCATGGGAGCCTTCCTCAGCTACTCTGCCGATAGGCAGACAGCTGAGGAAGGCTCCCACGCCGAAACGCATCCTTGTACTACACTATGGCATGATAAATCTTCCCTGTGCATCACTGATGAGTGCTGGGTATCATCTTTCTTCTACCACATGAGAAGACACACAAAGACACATAGCAGATATAAGCAATCACACTTAAATGGGTACTCCGGTGTAAAACTTTTTTTTTTTTTTTATGAACTGGTGCCAGAAAGTTAAACAGATTTGTAAATTACTTCTATTAAAAAAATCTTAATCCTTTTTGTACTTTTTAGCAGCTGTATGCTACAGAGGAAATTCTTTTCTTTTTGAATTTCTTTTTTGTGTTGTCCACAGTGCTCTCTGCTGACACCTCTGTCCGTGTCAGGAACTGTCCAGAGCAGCATAGGTTTGCTATGGGGATTTTCTCCTGCTGTGGACAGTTCCTGATACGGGCATCAGGTGTCAGCAGAGAGCACTGTGGACAACACAAAAAAAGAAATTCAAAAAATAAAGATTTCCTCTGTAGCAAACAGCTGCTAAAAAGTACTGAAAGGATTAAGATTTTTTAATAGAAGTAACTTACAAATCTATTTAACTTTCTGGTACCAGTTCATTTAAAAAATAAAGTTTTCCACCGGTGTACCCCTTTAAGCCCAGGTTCCTGAGGAGGTTAAGATGTCCCTCTTCCACTTAAGAAGATACCAGTATTATAAATTGCATTAGGCATCTGATGAGAACCAACTTTGGGGCCCAGGAGTTTCAGGTACTCTTGATGGCAAGATTACCAGCATTAGCTATAGTCTTCCCGCTGTAATGGAGGTCAAATGTATATTTCAGAATATGCTTGCCAAAATGGTCACTCACTAACTCATTCCCCCTCTTATCGTGTTTGAAACAATGTGTATAAGATGGCACCTCCAAAAAGAGCTACACCCAAGATGGTAAGACCCACATGCTGGATGAGGAACACCTGCAGATGGAAGAAACCAATCACAAGGACAGTTATTCATGATGATTAGCTTTGCACACAGCACATTGGGGGGTATTTATCAAAGGATTTATGTGTCTTTTTAACGTAACTTTGGCGCAATACTTTGGTGCAGTGTCTTTTTGCTCCAAAGTTTGGAGCATCTTCTCCACTGTCATTTTTAGAACTTTCTCGAAATCACACGGTCCTGTGTGTGATTTTAACTTTAGTCAATAATTCATCATTTGCGGCAATCGATCTTTGGCACAATTTTGGCGCAAATCCCGTTTTTTTGGCGCAAATCCCCGCCAAGAAATTTTGCACATGGAAAACACACTTAGCAATGTCAGAAAATGTAAAGGCATCAAAATACATTAAAAAAATGTTGTTTGTGAAAGCAGCGACATCTCCGGGGCTGCGCAATACTATCCTGCGACATAGTTGTCTCTGAGGGACCTTCACCCTCCGTTAAGCCAGCATTGGACATGGCCACACAAGTTCAGGAAAGGTAAGCACTAAAGCAGTGGTCTCCAACCTGCGGACCTCCAGATGTTGCAAAACTACAACTCCCAGCATGCCCGGACAGCCAACGGCTGTCCGGGCATGCTGGGAATTGTAGCTTTGCAACATCTGGAGGTCCGCAGGTTGAAGACCACTGCACTAAAGTAACAAAAAAATAAATAAATACCCAAGTTGAAAATAAAATCCATTTCACATGGTGGCTATAAACCCCACAAAAGAAAATAACTCCTGTCGCTTGCTGATATACTGCAGGAGGGACTCCGAAATGGGGTAAAATACGCGTCCTCTGTGGTGGTAAGTTCTGTGTAAAAGGCGCTGTGAACAGCTGATTTCAACATTTGAGCCAAAATTACTAACAACTTGCACCAAATGATAAATTTGGCGCACGTCCACGAAAACCAAAGTGAAAAAAAAAGGGTAAAAAGAAACTGTCACCAGGCAAAATTGATAAATACCCCCCATTGTTACAGACTATAAAAACCCATGTAACTATTATAGATACAGGAAGTATAATTTGCTGAACTTTGTGTCAGAGTGATTTTCTTCTCTCGTGCATGCACTGATCCTGATACCTAATTTGGAAGGGGGGGGGGGGGGGGAGATACTCAACTGATACCAGTTCCGGTTCCGATCCCTTTTACCACCACATAGCAGAGCCAATTTCCACATAAAGAGAAGTTATTCTCCAATGACCGGTTTTCTTTGTGCCTCCAAGATCACGTGAATTCTGAACAACATGGCCAGCTTTGACATTTCGCTGTCGAGTCCGTTACCCAACAAAAAGCTTTTTTGCAGGACTGAAAAAGGATTCATGTTTAACTAGAAAAGCAAGTAGGTCTTCAAAAGAGGTTCATATATTTTGCAGGAACACTTGCAAAAGATTAATCAACTTCAAAAGCATTATGTGTTTTCAAATAGAGAAGGACAAGGACCCTTATTAATTCTCTGATATGGCTTTAACATGTACATGATACAAGTATCTGCTCCAGAACCCGTGGAGATAGCGGTAACATCTGCTGCAGAGACTGAGCCATGATCTGTGCAACTTTGATATCAATAAAATATGGAAACTGATTAATATCACGGCACATAATTGTAAAATAAACAGGTTTCAATAAGATTATATGTTTTCTGGTAGATTTTATATTTATTTTTACATTAAGCTTATTTTTTTAATGTTTATTTATTTATTTTTTTTTCTTTCTTACCTGAGCATGTTTTAGGTTGCATTTTGCAAAATTCCTTTTATTAAAAAAAAATATTTCTCCAGATTCCTCTTTAATTTTATGGTATAAGTCGGTCGTCTCCAAACTGTGGACCTCCAGATGTTGCAAAACTGTAACTGTAGTTCTGCAACATCTGTGTTTGAAGAAGCACATATCTCCTCCAGGGAAAGCTGGGTGATTAATGGGGAATATAGGATAGTCTAAAATCCCTAGCAGACCAAAGCTACTGAGGAACTTTTGGTAACGACCATTTTTAGGTTTGTATTTTTATGAAATGGAAGACAGATTGGCAGTGGGACCTTTCATTCCCTTTCTTCTCTGTGTCAGAATCAAAGCCCACTGAAGGATTTAAAGGTACAATGGTGTATTCAGTCCAACTATGATTTCAAAACAAAGTTCTTCATCTATGTCCCTCATACATCTGCAGTGATCGTCTACAGATTATACAAAGCCATAATAATGGACCCATATGAGGATATAGGGCTAGACTACATGTCCATTGTTTCTTATTTCATACATAGTCATACCTCTTCTATCAGAATCATTTGGAATCCAACAGAAAATAAATTGTGGGATGTTCCATCAAATCATATACTAGAAAGTTATTCTTTACATTGTTTCAAGGGGGAATATGTTTGTAATATGGGGTTGTACATAGATACCATACAGCAACACAAAGAGAGCCGACTGCTTCATGGTGCAGCGCTGCAGAGACTACATGTACCATCATACAGGCACTCTACACATTGGCACTGCCAGGTTATGAGTCCTTACTTACAGATGCCAAAGTCCCACAAATATAGATAGATGTAGATAGACTTAAAGGGGTACTCCGGTGGAAAACATTTATTTTTTTTAAATCAACTGGTGCCAGAAAGTTAAACAGATTTGTAAATTACTTATATTAAAAATTCTTAATCCTTCCAGTACTTATTAGCTGCTGAATACTATAGAGGAAATTATTTTGTTTTTTGGAACACAGATCTCTCTGCTGACATCATGACCACAGTGCTCTCTGCTGACATCTCTGTCCATTTTAGGGACTGTCCAGAGCAGTATATGTTTTCTATGGGAATTTTCTTCGACTCTGGACAGTTCTTAAAATGGACAGAGGTGTCAGCAGAGAGCACTGTGGTCAGGATGTCAGCGGAGAGCTCTGTGTTCTAAAAAGAAAATAATTTCCTCTGTAGTATTCAGCAGCTAATGAGTACTGGAAGGATTGAGAATTTTTAATAGAAGTAATTTACAAATCTGTTTAACTTTCTGGCATGAGTTGATTTAAAAAAAAAAAAAAAAAGGTTTTCCACCGGAGTACCCCTTTAACGATGATAAAAAGACTGAAAGAAAGAAAGGTAGATAGATAGATGATATAAACAAGGAGGCGACTCCAGCACATCGGCATATTCAGAGCAGTGAGGTAGCTTTATTCCAATAAAACAGGTAGAACAACGTTTCTGTGGTCTCACACCACCATTTTCAAGTGTTGTTGTACCTGTATTCCTGGAATAAAGCTACCTCACTGCTCTGAATATGCCGATGTGCTGCAGTCGCCTCCTTTGGACCCAGGAGCGGGGTCCCTGAGACCGCTTGCACCCACAGCATTTGTTTTCCTATCTATGTGCTGCTCTTTCAATTTTTTCTGAGATGATAGACAGATAGATATGAGATAGATAGATAGATAGATAGATATGAGATAGATAGATAGATAGATATGAGATAGATAAATAGATAGATAGATAGGAGATAGATAGATAGATAGATATGAGATAGATAGATATGAGATAGATAGATATGAGATAGATAGATAGATATGAGATAGATAGATAGATAGATATGAGATAGATAGATAGATATGAGATAGATAGATATGAGATAGATAGATAGATAGATAGATATGAGATAGATAGATATGAGATAGATAGATAGATAGATATGAGATAGATATGAGATAGATATGAGATAGATAGATATGAGATAGATAGATAGATAGATAGATAGATAGATATGAGATAGATAGATAGATAGATAGATATGAGATAGATAGATAGATATGAGATAGATAGATAGATATGAGATAGATAGATAGATATGAGATAGATAGATAGATATGAGATAGATAGATAGATAGATAGATATGAGATAGATAGATAGATAATTTGTAACAGGAAGTGTGATAAAAAAAAATTGCTATATTTCCCCAAGAAACCTGTATACATATCTGCATTTGAGGAAGCACACATAATACAGGGAAAGCTGGGTGTTATTTGGGAATTCTATGATAGTCTGAAATCCCTACAATAGCTGCTAAATAACCCCTGGTAAATACCTTTTTTAGGCTTGTTTTTTTCTGGAATAGAAGACAGATTGGCAGTGGGACCTTTCATTCCCTTCCTGGCCAGTCCAGGTTTTCAGCGTGGCCCAAAAGCAGCTGGTTGTTGGCTTTAAAACAAAGTGCAACTCGGTCAGCCTGCTGAGACTAGAAGGAATTTGAACCTCTGATGGGAGTTGGAGTCCTGAAGTTTGCAGCTTCACAGGAGACATTTGGCTTGTGCGCGTAGCTCATTTTGATGACGGTTTTGTTGGGTGGCTTGTTGTAAGCCACATGTATAGATAGAGTTAGAGGTTTGACAAGCAGGATTTACTTTATATTTTGTATTTGAATGTAAAAGGTTGTATTTTTGTTTTATTGAGAAAGAAACAGAACAGAAGGACTGCTTAACCCCTTAAGGACCAAGCCCATTTTAACCTTAAAGGGGTACTCTGTTACCTTGCTGTCGGAGCTCCGCTTCCCAGCGTCCAGAAGTTATTGTTCCGAACGATGTGTGTGCGGGCTTCCATGTTCTGGGCCGCCCCACGTGACGTCACACCCGCCCCCTCGCGACATCACGCCCGCCCCCTCAACGAAAGTCTATGGGAAGGGGGCAAGACGGCCGTAGGTAACAGAGTACCCCTTTAAGGACTAGGCCAATTTTATTTTTGCTTTTTCGTTTTTTCCGCCTTCTTAAATCCATAACTCTTTTATATTTTTATCTACAGACCTATATAAGGGCTTGTTCTTTGCATGACCAATTGTATTTTGTAATGAAACCTCTCATTTTACCATAAAATGTACGGTGAACCCAAAAGATTATTTTTTTAGGGAGGAAATTTTTATGAAAACCACAATTTTGCACATTTTGGAGGGTTTCGTTTTCACACTATACACTTTACGGTAAAAATGACATGTGTTCTTTATTCTGTGGGTCAATACGATTAAAATGATACCCATGGCTAGATACTTTTATATTTTTGTTCCGCTTAAAAAAAATCTTAAACTTTTTGTACAAAATCAGTAATCTAAAATTGCCCTATTTTGACCACCTATAACTTTTTCATTTTTCCATATATAGGGCGGTATGAGGGCTATTTTTTTTGCGCTGTCATCTGTACTTTTTATCAATACCACATTTGCATATATAAAACTTTTAGATAATTTTTTATACATTTTTTGAGAATAAAATGGGACAAAAAAAGCAGCATCTTTTGGACTTTTATTTTTTTTTATGTTTACGCCGTTCACCGTACGGGATCATTAACAGTATATTTTGATAGTTCTGACATTTACACATGCAGCGATACCAAACATGTTGCTAAAAAAAAATTACACTTTTTGGGGGTAAAATGGGAAAAACTGACAATTTTCATTTTTATTGGGGAGGGGATTTTTCACTTTTTATGCTTTTTATTTTTACATTTTTTAGCATAAGGGACTATCTATAGCAATCATTTGATTGCTAATACTGTTCAGTGCTATGCATAGGACATAGCACTGATCATTATTATCGGTGATCTTCTTCTCTGGTCTGCTCCATCTCAGACCAGAGTAGGAGACGCCGGGAGACGGATGGAGACAGGTGAGGGGACCTCCGTCCGCCATTACAGATGATCGTATCCCCGCAGCAGCGATGCGGGCGATCCGATCATGTATTTTAACATGCGCATTGCCGCAGATGCCGTGATCTGTACTGATCACGGCATCTGAGGGGTTAATGGCTGACATCCGCGCGATCGCAGATGTCGGCCATTACTGGCGGGTACCCGGCTGCTGCTAGCAGCCAGAACCTGCCATGTATGACGCGAGCACCGCTCCGATGCTCGCAGACATACACAGGACGTAAATGTACGTCCTGGTGCGCTAAGTACTGCCACACCAGGACGTACATTTATGTCCGTGGTCATTAAGGGGTTAACATTTACTTATGTGTCACTGTCTCTGGCTCCTGTTTTGTTGTTATTTGCCCGGTAGAACTAATATCCCACAATAGATAGATAGAAGCATGTACAAGAGAAAAATTATGCTAACGTTCATAAACCTTGGGCACCCATGACTATGTTTCCAGATGACAAGTTTTTAGTAGGTAACAACCTTTCATTGTACTATCATATCACGAGACCTGCTGTTTCCGAGATTCCCCGATCCAGTTGTCTAGTGATTACAGATCAACCCTCGTCAGTCGATTATTTCCTTATGCTTGTCCAGTTTTCCTACTTTAAAGGGGTTATTTGGGAACACATACCCTTTATCTCATATGTAGCGTGTCCAATCCAGTGGAGTGCTAGGGACCAAGGATAGATAGATAGATAGATATTTTAAGCAAAGACAATAGGGAGATTATTCAGAATTATGCAGATGATCAAAGAAAAAAAAACAGGTTACATATACCGTATTTTTCGCCCTATAGGACGCACCGGCATATAAGACGCACCCAATTTTAAAGGTGCAAAATCTAGAAAAAGAAACATTCTGAACCCAACAGTGATCTTCAACCTGCGGACCTCCAAATGTTGCAAAACTACAACTCCCAGCATGCCCGGACAGCCGTTGGCTGTCCGGGCATGCTGGGAGTTGTAGTTTTGAAACATCTGGAGGTCCGCAGGTTGAAGACCACTGGTAAAGTAGGTAATACTCACGTGTCCCCGCCGCTCCAGACCCGTCACCGCTGCCCTGGATGTCGCTCCATCGCTGTCGCCGCGTCCCTGTGGTGTCCCCGACGTCTTCTTCCCCGGGATCCACGCTCTCCGTCGCCGTCATCCCGTTGCCGTCATCATGTCGCTACGTACGCCGCTCCTATTGGATGACGGTACGGCGTGTGCGATGACGTGATAACGTCAAAGGTGAGCGCCGGCCATGCAGGGGATCCCGGCACGGGGCAGGCAACGAGGAGGCAGGTAAGGTCCCTCCCGGTGTCCTGTAAGCTGTTCGGGACGCCGCGATTTCACCGCAGCAGTCCCGATTAGCCCAACTGAGCAGCCGGGTTAGTGTCACTTTCCCTTCAGACGCGGCGGTCATCTTTGATCGCCGCGTCTGAAGGATTAATACAGGGCATCACCGCGATCGGTGATGTCCTGTATTAGCCGCGGGTCCCGGCCGTTGATGGCCACAGGGACCGACCCAATAGGTGAATAGGTGTGTGTATTCGCCGTATAAGACGCACCAACTTTCCTCCCCCCCCCCCCCCCCCCCCCAGTTTTGGGGAAGAAAAAGTGCATCTTATACGGCGAAAAATACGGTAAGAAATGAAATGTAATGTAACCTGCACCCTTTGATGCTACTCGTAGTTATTAGTTGCACTATATATAGTCAGGTAGAAGCAAACAGCAAAATCCATTGTATACAGAGAGGTAAAATAGAATGTTCCACACCCCGTTCCTTCTAGCTGATCTCCTTCTTATTAGTCGAATTCATATAAACTGTTTATGTCACTTAGATGGAACGAGAGGGAAACCAATGTACGCAGCATTTATTGAGATATGTATTACCCTGGAAATATATAGATAAGCAAACAGTCTAATATTTCAGCTAAGCTCACACATAGATAACTAAGATAGATATGATGGGGAATATTCATTACCACTTCCGACTACAAACTGTCTGCGGAATGCGCATTTCACTAACTCAATCAATGAACTTTGCAAAGATATATTTAAAAAAGGGTATTTAGGGATTAGGCACAGGTTTTAGAAATGAAATGGGAGCTATTCTGACAAATCTATCAGGAATAAGATCAACAACTTAAGTTTAAACCAATCATCCTGAGTATATATTTGAACTTGGATATGTAGATTTACATGCACAAGTCCCTACGGTTCAGCAATACACTCAAAGGATCAGCAGCCCTATAGACAGCTAAATTACTCAGAAAGCCGGGGAATTTATCAAACATGAATTTCAAAGTACATTCTAGCCTGCAGGAAAATGGAAGTGCCCATTAATGTACATACAAAATAAATGTTGTTTCCAAGATCTTTCCACTATTTATTTCTCAAGCAGCACCGGCAAAATGTTTTTATTTATTTATTTATTTATTTATTTTGGAGTTAATTTACATAAAATGGGACAAAATAGTTTTCGCAGCTTTGATGGCAATCATACAGATGCGCAAACTGCTTAAGATGTAAGAAAAGAAGATGATACCTGGACCCAGCGGGAGTTTTGTGCTCTCTTCTGCATCTTTTATAAAGGACTGTTTATTCTCATCAGTAATTTGGAAACGAGTGTCATTACATGTGGCAAACTGAGAATTCTAAAAAGAAAAACAAAGGAGGTAATCAGCATAATTAACAAACAGGCTGCTGCTATGTTTTTTTGCTTTTTTTTAAATTTTTTTAGAAATATTTGTGTTTGTGCTCATTTTGTTGGAGACGAGTATATATAAGAAGAAAAAAATATCTCAATTACTGGCAAAAAGTTACTCGATTAATCTTCAAAATGAGCCTTAAAGTGTACCTGTCATGTCACAGAAAACAATAATGCTTCTATATGTTACTCACTAGGTCATGCAGATGTTTTACATATGTGTTTTATTTTTCTAGCTTCTGTATTTGGCTCACAAATCCATCCATTCTGCTGCTCCCTTATTCTGGCATCCAATGCTCAGGAAGGGGCATGTCCTGAACCAGTTCTTACTCACCATGCATTCACTTCCTCCCTAAGTCTGCTGTGCTGTGCTGGGTCTCTTCATCCAATCACTGCAGTCTATTCTGTAACCCCCCTCCTCTCTGTTTTCATGCTATAGTCTGATAGATAGGACAGGAGTGAGCACAGAGGAGTGCTAGCCCCACTCTCACTTCCTGGACTTTGTCCAAGCTTGTCCCCTGAGTTGGGAGAAAGATGATGCTGCAGCCAGACAGGATTATGTTCTGAATGGTATGGGGACCCCTAGTGGTCTATTTTAGAAGCCATGATTTCTATAAAAAAAGAGAATACTTTTCTCTATTAAGTATATTAGACAGGTTAAAGGGTACCTCTCATCAAATAAACTTTTGATATATTTTAGATTAATGAATGTTGAATAACTTTCCAATAGCAGGTTAATGAAAAATATGCTTCTTTCTATTGTATTTTTCCCGATCAGTCCTGTCAGCAAGCATTTCTGACTCATGCTGGAGTCCTAAACACTCAGAGCTGCCAGCCTGCTTTGTTCACAGCCGAACAGGCTGTGAACAAAGCAGGCTGGCAGTTCTGAGTGTTCTCCTTTGTGAACAAAGCAGACTGGCAGCTCGTAGTGTTTAGGACTCCAGCATGAGTCTGAAATGCTTGCTGCCAGGACTGGTAGGGAGACCCCTAGTGGTCATTTCTTCAAAGTGGAAAATTAAATAGAAAGAAGAATATTTTTTAATAACATGCAATTGTAAAGTTATTCTGCATACATTAATCTATAATATATCAAAAGTGTTTTTGATGAGACGTACCCTTTAATATTTTGTCAACATGTATAACATATAAAAAGTTTTTTGACTCTGACAGTGCCAATTTAAAGGGGGACTTTTCTCTTGAAGCCTATGTATAAGATTGGTGGATGCCTGACTCCCAGCAACCCCAACATTTAGGATCTTCATCTCCTACCAATCATTGATCTGTACATATGATGAATAGGAGGATCTACAATACCAGACACAGCCGCAACTGAATTTATGGAGCTCAGTCTAGTAGGTAATTAAGTGTTGGTAGCGCTAGTATGAGTTCTCAAATGATCAACAGGTCAGACCCACACAAATCTGATATTAATGAAATATCCTAAGGATAAGTCATTCAAATAGAAGTCCTGGAAAACACTCTAAGGATGCAAGCTGAAAGGTTGGCTGCCAAGTTAAAACATAGCAATTGTAGAATGGGGTTGCCAGTACTATCCTGGCTTCTGAACCTTGGACTGCACCCTGACAACCTCTGTTTGCTGAGTCTGCTGAGAAGCATAACCTTCTGAATTTGGACCATTAGGCTGTACCCTGCCAACCATTGTCTGCAGATTCTGCCACTGCATGTCCTCCAGGTATAGAGCAGAAAGTTTGTATTGCCCAGCAACAGCCCCGAAGCCTGAAGGATCTGGAGAAGGTCTGTGTGGAGGAGTGGGCCGAAATCCCTGCTGCAGTGTGTGCAAACCTCGTCAAGAACTACAGGAAATGTTTGATCTCTGTAATTGAAAACAAATATTTATTTACCAAATATTAAGTTGTGTTGTATCAAATATGTATGTCATGCAATAAAATGAAACTTTTTTTTTTAAATCATACAATCTGATTTTCTGGATTTTTGTTTTAGATTCCGTCTCTCTCAGTTGAAGAATACCTATGATAAAAATTACAGACCTCTACATGATTTGTAAATAGGAAAACCAGCAAAATTGGCAGTGTACATCTCCCCACTGTATAAGTCTGATGTATACTTACATCAAATGCCACATAGGGGCAACCATCACCTATACACTCCCATTGTGGCTCTTCTGTCCCATTGCGCCCATTGCAACAGGTGTATGTGTGGTAACTGCCTTGGGGTGTAGTGCAGTTGGGGTGTTGCTTCGGTATATGAGGGGTTAATTTAACCCCTGTCACCCGTGACGCCAGGGTGGGGGTTAATACGCTGAGGTAAATCTTCGGCCTATCGCCACCCTTCCCAGAAACGATAGGTGTGTGCTTAAATGAATGAAGGTCCACAATAGGGATGAACTTGAACTTGTATAAACATTACTGAGGTAATGCATGGTGGGCGATCACCTGACTTCCTCCAAAGGTCCTTGAACCATAAAACATAGAGTTTTGGAAGGGGTGACAAGAGGCTAACTATTGATGAGGACCCCACCGGTAGCTAGGGACTCTGACTTTGGGGACCTCACCACAAGGTAACGGATGCAATCCAGTACCGGGACACCACATATGTACTATAGAGGAAGCCCTAATTGAATGGAAGTCAAGCCATGGTTGGTCCCATCCCCTTTGCTATTGGGCAGTAAGAACCTGAACAGGGCTCTGCCCAAGAGGAACAGCATTGATAGCAAACAAAATCTGGGAAATCATCCCAGGGGTCATTAAATGGAAGACAAAGAAGAAAATAAATACAGTACCTAGGTGGTAAAACCTGGAACCATAATGAGCTCAGTTTTATGTCTTCTATGTCCTTTTACCCATGGCAATTGAATATGTTCAATCTTATTTGAAAATGGCCCTATATCCTAACAATAATGAACCCATATTTTAAGTCAATATTTAATTAATATCAATATTTCCAGAAATTGGTGATCAGCGGGTAATTGTAGAGGATAAGTATGGGTTAAATAAACAAGCACTTAAATGTAAAGTTCCATCTTCCCTGTCACATCAGGCATTAACTATGACATTATTTTCCTATTTGTAAAATTATAGCATTAAGCATTCCTTAATAAGCTCATTAATATGATGAAGAGGAAATCTATTCATGAGCTCATTGCCATTTGCAGCAGAACAATTTATTTGCCTTAGAGTATAAGTAGTTACGTCTGTTGTCTGTCTTTACTACATAATGTAAATACGATACACCTTTCCTTCATAGTGAATCACCGTATTGTCAGCACTTCAGAGATAACTAGAACATTTATTGTGCTCTGTATCAGTTGTAGATGTTGTCTTGCCTGCCTGTTATTTATGGTGATATAGTTTGTGTTCCCCCATCTACTTCTCCATCTGTTGAGTGTATCTGTCCACTCTGTGTGTGTCCAGTCTGTATTTTTGATCTGCAGGGGCTGGCTAAAGGAGAGGAGTTAGAGAAAGGAACTCTGAGAAGCCAATGGCAATTGGCGAGGAGCCCCCTGGAGTGATAAGAAGCTCCTGGTGGCACAGTAAGGGGGGAATATGAGTAAAATTGTCTTATATCAGGCTACACTATGGATGTAGTATGTAGAAATATCTGAATCCCTGGCAATAAGGTAAATGGAGATCAAAAGTGAAGTATACACAGATCCAGCTGGGACCACTGGGAGGTTTAGTTTCTTGATCTTAGGGGTGTACTAGGAGTAATGCTTCTCGGCCTTTTGGCTAAGATCAAGGGTAGTATCCGTTATTATCAGAGAGTCCACTGGTAGGGAAGGATAGCTGCATGGAGGAGCAGGTGTTTGGGGGCTGGTGCCATGTAACCAGCTCAACGGCTGCCCTGATGTGACCTGTTTCCTCCGGGTCTGGTCATTGGGCCGGGGGGGTGTAAAGCCAAGGTTCCTTTATTTGTGCCTCATGGAGTGCTGACCCGGAGATGCCTAAACTCACTGGATAGACTCCCCACTGAGTTGAAGCACTGCAGCATTAACGCTTCACCTTTGGCACTCACCCTTGGTATCCCGGCCTTCTGGCTAGAATCATGAAAGTTTTTATAGATCTGACTGGATGACCGAGCAGTATATCTGCACTCATCCACTTATTTATTTTCTTTTTTGTCACTGTGCCACAATGCATGTTTCTACACAGGATTTGTCAGGGTGCGGCAGCCCTTCTGGGTGTTCCTACTGGCGGTCTAGGGGAGGTGTGTGTTGCCATCAGTTTCCTTACCTCCCTGTAAACACCCGGGCATCTTGGCTTTGGCCAAGATGCCATCAGTATACAGCTCCTTGGCTGATACGTTGGTTAACGCCTAGGTTGATGGCAGGCGCATTTGTGGCACCTTAGTAGCTTCAGCGAAAAGGGGAATCGAACCTGGACCCTTGACGGTGCCTCTGGCCTGGAGATGAAGGGTAGGTTTGTTGGGGGGCCTCTCTCCTGTTGGAGAAGGGCTTTGTGATAGACTGCATCCTTTGTGCAAGTTTTCTTTAGTGTGACACGTTTCCACTTTTTTTTTTGCACTTTGGGTGATAGAGAGCATGTGCCTTGGAAAAATATACTAGGAGTAACGCTATATTGTATTCACAGAAGGCCTGGATAGGCAATAATGTCCAAATATCTACTTATAATTGTTTTGTCACATGGCCCAATCGTAAGTTACCTTTTTCCTTGATCTTGTAACGATGCAAAAACAGGACTATAGTATACAAATATCATATGCTATTTACAATAGTGGTGTCTTTTTAAATAAGTGAGGAATATCTAAACCCTCCTAGCTACCTGGCTCTGGGCACACCTGCTACCTCTGCTATGCTCCTGCTTGTGATTTTCTTTTGTCCCAGCAACTTTCCTCCAAAGTCTTCAAAGAGGTGTTGCAACACTTTCCCATCTGAGCTTGGAACAGATAAGAACAGAACATTGGGGGAGATTTATCAAAGGATTTAGACTGTTTTTTCCTGTCTAAATTTGTCGCACAGAAAGTCGCAGTCTAAATATGTGCGACTTTCTGCGACTTTTGCTGTAGAGGATTTTTAGAACATGATGCATGCAAGTCTATTTTAGAGGGAAATGCATTGGAAAATGCATTGGTGCTGAATTTATCAAGTGAGACTTTTGTGCGACAAGTTGCATCTGCCCAAAATACGCTGAAATGTCAGACCATGTTGGAGCAGGTCTAAATGCAGTTTAAGCTGTAGACCCTGAAGTCTGAGCACAGAATTTATCAAGCGCTGTGAGACCTTTGATAAATTAGGAGCACAATAGACAGGAGACTACCACATACGCTGGTCTATAAGCATACCCAGAATAGACTAAATTAGGAAATGTCCCCCAATGTCTCCAGACCACACATGTTCAATAGAAAAAAGAAAGATCTGGCTTCAGGCATAGTAACGTGTTCCAGGTTTACAGGGCCCTTAAAGGGGTACTCCAGTGGAAAACTTTTTTTTTTTTATCAACTGGTGCCAGAAAGTTAAATAGATTTATAAATTACTTCTATTAAAAATTCTTAATCCTTCCAGAACTTATTAGCGGCTATATACAACAGAGGAAATTATTTTTATTTGGGATTTCTTTTCTGTCACAACCACAGTGCTCTCTGCTGAGGCCTCTGTCCATGTCAGGAACTGTCCAGAGAAGGAGAAAATCCCCATAGGAAACCTATGCTGCTCTGGACAGTTGCTAAAATGGACAGAGGTGTCAGCAGAGAGCACTGTGGTCATGACAGAAAAGAAATCCCAAATAAAAAGAATTTCCTCTATAGTATACAGCCACTAATAAGTACTGGAAGGATTAAGAATTTTTAATAGAAGTAATTTATAAATCTGTTTAACTTTCTGGCACCAGTTGATTTAAAAAAAAAAAAAGTTTTTCACTGGAGTACCCCTTTAATGGTTGGCATGATTAACCCTTTAACGACGCAGGACGTATATTTACGTCCTGCGCCGGCTCCCGTGCGTCGGTCCCGGCGCTCATCAACGGCAGGGACCTGCGGCTAATACCACACATCGTCGATCGCCAAAGCTGACCGCCGCTTCTAAAGCGAAAGTGAAAGTATCCCGGCTAGTTAGTCAGGCTGTTTGGGACCGCCGCGGTGAAATTGCGGCATCCCGAACAGCTTGCAGGACACCGGGAGGGCCCTTACCTGCCTCCTCGGTGTCCAATCGACGAATGACTGCTCCGTGCCTGAGATCCAGGCAGGAGCAGTCAAGCGCCGATAACAATGATCACAGGCGTATTAATACACGCCTGTAATCAGGATGAGAGATCAGTGTGTGCAGTGTTATAGGTCCCTATGAGACCTATAACACTGTAAAAAAAAAAGTAAAAAAAAGTGTTAAAAAAGGTTATTTAACCCCTTCCCTAATAAAAGTTTGAATCACCCCCCTTTTCCCATAAAAAAAATAAAACAGTGTAAAAAACAAAAAAAATAAACGTATGTGGTATCGCCGCGTGTGTAAATGTCAGAACTATAAAAATATATAATTAATTAAACCGCACGGTCAATGGCGTACGCGCAAAAAAATTCCAAAGTCCAAAAAAGCGTATTTTGGTCACTTTTTATACCATTAAAAAATGAATAAAAAGTGATCAAAAACTCCTATCAAAACAAAAATCATACCGATAAAAACTTCAGATCACGGCGCTAAACATTAGCCCTCATACCGCCCTGTAAGTGCAAAAATAAAAAAGTTATAGGGGTCAGAAGATGACATTTTTAAACGTATACATTTTCATGCATGTAGTTATGATTTTTTCCAGAAGTACGACAAAATCAAACCTATATAAGTACGGTATCATTTTAACCGTATGGACCTACAGAATAATGATAAGATGTCATTTTTACCGAAATATGCACTGTGTAGAAACGGAAGCCCCCAAAATTTACAAAATGGCGTTTTTTCTTCGATTTTGTTGCACAATGTTTTTTTTTTCCGTTTCGTCGTAAATTTTTGGGTAAAATGACTGATGTCAGTGCAAAGTAGAATTGGTGACGCAAAAAATAAGCCATAATATGGATTTTTAGGTGGAAAATTGAAAGGGTTATGATTTTTAAAAGGTAAGGAGGAAAAAACGAAAGTGCAAAAACGGAAAAATCCTGAGTCGTTAAGGGGTTAAAGGGCTACTCCGCTACCGAGCAACTGGAACATTGAGTTCCGAACGCTGTGTGCGGGCTTCCGTGTTCATGCCCGCCCCCTTGTGATTTCACGCCCTGTCATGTGACGTCATGTCCCGCCCCCTCAATGCAAGTCTATTATAAGTCCCATAGACTTTCATTGAGTGGGCAGGTCGTGACGAGGGGGCAGCCTTGAACACTGAAACCTGCACACAGCGTTCGGAACTCAATGTTCCGGGAGCTGGGGAGCGGAGTAACCCTTTAAGGGTCCTGTAGTCACATAACACTTTTTTTGTTCCACTGTATATGCTATTTGTTGGATGATAAAATGTGCACTTACTATGCCTGGAGCCATATCTTCATTTTTCTCCTTGGGTTTTCAGGTGTTGGGGCATGATAGGAGTTGTAGTCTTACAACAAATGGTAAACACCATCTGTAGTTTGGTTCCCACTGAATAACAGTAGTAAGGAGGAATTTCCAAATTTGTAAATTGTTTTGAGCACTGCTTTATGTAATGGAGAACAAGTGTCCCCTCCTTTCAAACAAAGTTAACAGGCAGAAGACTTGCAGGGTTTCATTTTCACACTGTACACTTTACGCTAAAAATGACATGATTTCTTTATTCTGTGGGTCAATATGATTAAAATGATACACATGGCTAGATACTTTTGTATTTTTGTGCCGCTTAACCCCTTAAGGACCGGGGGTTTTTCCGTTTTTGCATTTTCGTTTTTTGCTCCTTGCCTTTAAAAAATCATAACTCTTTCAAATTTGCACCTAAAAATCCATATGATGGCTTATATTTTGCGCCACCAATTCTACTTTGTAATGACATCAGTCATTTTGCCCAAAAATCTACGGTGAAGCGGGAAAAAAAATCATTGTGCGACAAAATTGAAAAAAAAACGCTGTTTTGTAACTTTTGGGGGCTTCCGTTTCTACGTAGTACATTTTTCGGTAAAAATGACACCTGATATTTATTCTGTAGGTCCATATGATTAAAATGATACCCTACTTATATAGGTTTGATTTTGTCGGACTTCTGGAAAAAATCATAACTACATGCAGGAAAATTAATACGTTTAAAATTGTCATCTTCTGACCCCTATAACTTTTTTATTTTTCCGTGTATGGGGCGGTATGAGGGCAAATTTTTTGCGCCGTGATCTGAAGTTTTTAACGGTACCATTTTTGCATTGATATAACTTATTGATCGCTTTTTATTCATTTTTAAATGATATAAAAAGTGACCAAAATGCACTATTTTGGACTTTGGAATTTTTTTGCGCGCACGCCATTGACCGAGCGGTTTAATTAATGATATATTTTTATAATTCGGACATTTCCGCACGCGGTGATACCATATATGTTTATTTTTATTTACACTGTGTTTTTTTTATTATTGGAAAAGGGGGGTGATTCAAACTTTTAATAGGGGAGGAGTTAAATGATCTTTATTCACTTTTTTTTTCACTTTTTTTTTGCAGTGTTATAGGTCCCATAGGGACCTATAACACTGCACACACTGATCTTCTATGTTGATCACTGGTTTCTCATAAGAAACCAGTGATCAACGATTCTGCCACATGACTGCTCATGCCTGGATCTCAGGCACTGAGCAGTCATTCGGCGATCGGACAGCGAGGAGGCAGGTAGGGGCCCTCCCGCTGTCCAGTCAGCTGTTCGGGATGCCGCGATTAGCCGCGGCTATCCCGAACAGCCCGACTGAGCTAGCCGGGAACTTTCACTTTCACTTTTAGCCGCGCGGCTCAGCTCTGAGCGCGCGGCTAAAGGGTTAATAGCGCGCGGCGCCGCGATCGGCGCTGCGCGCTATTAGAGGCGGGTCCCGGCTTCACTATGACGCCGGGCTCGCCGAGATATGACGCGGGGTTACTGTGTAACCCCGCGTTATATCAGAAGAGCAGGACCAAGGACGTACCGGTACGTCCTTGGTCCTTAAGGGGTTAAAAAAAAAACTAAAACTTTTTGTACAAAATCAGTAATCTAAAATCACCCTATTTTGACCACCTATAACTTTTTCATTTTTCCATATATAGGGCGGTATGGGGCAAATTTTTTGCGCCGTCATCTGTACTTTTTAATCGATATTTGCATATATAAAACTTTTAGATCATTTTTTACATAATTTTTTGGGAATAAAATGGGACAAAAAAGCTGCATTTTTGGATTTTTTTTTTACGTTTACGCCGTTCACCGTATGGGATCATTAACATTATATTTTGATAGTTTGGACATTTACACAAGCGGCAATACCAAATATGTTTATAAAAAACATTTATTTACTCTTTTTGGGGGTAAAATGGGAAAAACTGACAATTTTCATTTTTATTGGGGGAGGGGATTTTTCAACTTTTTATTTTTACATTTGATTGCTAATACTGTTCAGTGCTATGCATAGGGCATAGAACTGATCAGTATTATTGGTAATCTTCTGCTCTGGTCTGCTCGATCTCAGACCAGAGCAGGAGACGCCGGAAGATGGACGGAGGCAGGAAGGGGACATCCGTCCTCCATTACAGATGATCGGATTGCTGCGGCAGCACTGCGGGCGATCCAATCATCTATTTTAACATGTGCACTGTCGCAGATGCCGTGATCTGTACTAATCGTGGCATCTGAGGGGTTAATGGCGGACATCAGCGCGATCGCGGATGTCTGCCATTACCGGCGGGTGCCTGGCTGCTGATAGCCGCCAGAACCTGCCGTGTATGACGCGAGCACCGCTCGGTCATACACAGGATGTAAATGTACGTCCTGGTGCGCGAAGTAGCGCCAAACCTGGACATGCATTTACGTCCGTGGTCGTTAAGGGGTAAATTATAAATTAATTATCCCTAAATCTAAAATATTTTGTGGCTCTTCTCTCCTATAGGGCTCATTGTCACTGGTGTATGCTATAGCGGAAGTCCTTTTAGAGTGGAGATCCAGCCATGGTTCCAGAAGAAATGTAAGTTCAGCATCAGAGGTGTGATAAAACCAGGAATAACTTTACAGGAATGCAACCATCATAGGAGTAAACTCTGATGTGTTTCCAATTAGGTACGATCCTTAATCATGACAAACCATCGTTGGTCCCAATCCCTTTGCTATTGGATGTCAGGAACCTGAGCAGAGGTCCCCTTCAGTGGAACAGCATTGATATCAAACAAGAAGTTGGTAAATTGTCCTAGGGGTCTTCAGACAGGCATGAGAGAAGAAAAAGAATACAGTACCTAGGTGGTAAAACCTGGAACCATTATGAGAGGCTCAGTTATATCTTTGTTTTCCTCTATTCAAGGTTCAGTGAACGAAGCGGCACATGTGGTGATCACCCAGAAAAAATGGATACTTGTCTGCTCCAAACAGCAGATGAAGAGAACATCCAGAGTTTAGATCAGAAGAAAGTTTTTTTTCTGTATAGACGATGCGTTTCGAGTTGTGAAAACCCACTCTTCGTCATGCTTTCTACTCAAGGCAATTGATCATTTTCATTGTTTATCGAAATGGTCCAATATCTTAACAATACCCATAATGACCCCATATTTCCATAGTCATTAATATCAATAAATATTCTTGTCTTCTTTGATCCTAAAGAAACTCAAATACGTTAAACGATCCAATAAAGATTTCTGTCCAAATACATGTATTATCCACCACCATATTAGAATATTCTCCTTCCAAAGCCTTAAATAAAAGTCTCACAGGCTAAGGTTAAACCATTAGTTAGACTTCAATGTTCAAACATTGTAAAGCTATTTTATAATTGGAACAATTTCAGCTCTCGGTTATTTCCTAATTAAATATTTGTCACCGGGATTGTTATTGGTTCAGCAGAAATGAGGGTTGTAAAATAAATAAGGTGGTGTTTCCTCTCAGCCCCGGCTGGTAAAGAGCTCGCGGCTGGGAATAATGAACTCGGCGACTCCCGGAGTCAGGATGTCCATCTACAAGTGCTAATTCAGACTGCCAATACATTCTCACCATTGCTTAGTGTCAAGAAATGCCTAACTCCAAATGCCAAAGGGTTAATAAAGCAACATATTGCCAGGATTTCGTGTGAAATATTCAATTTTCTAATACAATTCTTTGCAAATGGAAAGGTTCACAGCTCGCTGGCGGGCAGCGGAAGTTCAAGCCCGTTACGAGGCGGCTGTTGGGCCTCAAAAGTGTAAAACGTGACACAAGAAAAAAATAAAAGAAAGAAGGAAAATCAAGATAAAAATACATTTTCTGTTATTTTACACTGCAAACTAAATCTATTATTAACAGATTATCGGTATTATATGAGTTTTATAATTTAGCTATCATGTTGTCAGAATACAACTTGTTTTCTCCCTCTATCACAGTGTTTCCCAAACAGTGTGCCTCCAGTTGCTGCAATACTACAACTCCCAGCATGCTTGGACAGCCTATGACTGTCCGGGCATGCTGGGAGTTGTAGTTTGGCAACAGTCGGAGGTGCACTGGTTGGGAAGCACTGTCCTATCATGTAACATTACCCCCTTCATGGTTCAGCAAATTTTTTTTTTCTTGAGTTTGGGATTTAGTTTTTTGCGTTTATGCCGTTCACTGTGCAGGATCAGGAATGTGATAATTTAATAGCTCAATTATGCACGTGGCAATACCAAATATGTTTATATATATTTTTCAACAGTGTCTTATTTGATAACATTGCAAAAGGGGAAGATTTGAATTTTTTAAAGGGGGTTTACGTTTTTAAAAATATTTTTTATCATATTTTTGTCCCCCCCCCCCCCAGGAGCCTATCATAAGCCATCAGCCTTAAAAGGGTATTCCATGATTATTTTTAATTTGACTATGCTACAGGGGCTGTAAAGTTAGTGTAGATCATAATATAGTGTCTGTACTGTGTCTTCCAATTTTTATGTGATCTTTGCCACAATATTTATTTTTAACAACAAACAAAATCAGTGTCGTCACAGGTTTTCCCAGGTTACGGTGCATCTCGAGGCATTACATCACTAAATGGGTGATAACAAGGAGCCTGTATGCTTCAATGGGTGGAGCGTATGCTGGGAGAGAGATCATTCAATAGTAAAACTGCAGTTTTGCAACAGCTGCAGGCACCCTGGTTAGAAAACACAGGTCTATTGTTCACAGCAAAGCATAGAAGGCAGCTCCCCTGTGCTTCAATGGGTGGGGTGGCTGATGTGTAAGAGGGAGAAAAGAGACCTTGCATTTACAAACATGGTATTATAGGATTTGTAGTTTGACAGAGGAATTTCCAACAGGAAATAGCCATTTCACAATAAGATAGACACAGCATTTTGTTAAAGGACATCTGCAGCAAAAGACAACTTATCCCCTATTCACAGGATAAGGGATAAGTGTCTGATCGCGCAGGGTCAGACTGCTGGAACCCCCCGCGAACCCCCAAACTGGGCCCCCCACATTGCCGCTCTATGTGAGCTGCTAATGCGCTTAGCGTCGACCTCTATGAGGTTGACGGAACGCCCCCTCCACACCCCTCCCCATACAGTTCTATGGGAGAGGCGGGGAGGCACAAACGCTACCTCCCCGCCTATCCCATAGAGATACATGGCGGAGGCATGCCGGCAGCTTTATCACGCAGCAGCCGGCACGCCTCCTGCACGGAAGAGCCGTGGCAGAGCTGTGGCCCCATGCAGGAAATCGCGCGCGGTCCCAGCATTTGGACCCCAGCGATCAAACACTTATCCCCTATTATGTTGATAGGGGATAAGTTGTGTTTTGCTGCAGATGTCCTTTAATCTCACAACATCCATATAGCCACTTAGCTGCAAGACCAATACCGATCCTTCCTAAGCATGTCCATTACTGTCTGGCAGGTGGATAACCCCTTTAAGCAATCGCCGATCCACGGTGTACCAGTAAGCCCCCGTTCTTCTACTTCTTCTACAGCAACCCATTGGCAGTCTGCAATTACATTGCTGAGCTGCCGATTTGTCCCCTAGACACCAGGGATTACCAGCATTTAATGTTTAAATGATGTCATCGCTATTGATCAAGGTATTTAGCCATTCAAGTGACACTGGAGCCAACTCTGATGTTCGTCATTACCTGAAGATATCAGCTGCTGATAGCAGTGTGCATCAGTGGGTTTTGACGCGGACCAGATTTGCAGGCCTGTGCCATAATCCCCTCATCTGACCCATGACCCAGGGGTTAAAGGGTCTTGTCATAAGTATGTATTTAAAAAAACTAAAATACAAAAAATACGTAATCTGACGTATGAATGTTTAACAGAAGTGTATGGGGTGATTGGGAGAGACCACTGTTGGCCATATAATGTTTTTGCTCATTAGGGGGTTGAGGTGCTGAGATCCCCACCAATCACTAAAATAAAGAGGACATTAGCACTGAAGTGTTGTGCCCAGTCATTTCAGCTCAGCATGCCACATACCGGTCTATATAAAGTCCATGGGGGAGATTTATCGAAACAACTGTAGAGGAAAAGTGGTGTAGTTGCCAATAGTAACCAATCAGATTGCTTCCTTCATTATTGAAAAAGGCCTGTGAAAAATGAAATCAAGTGATCTGATTGGTTGCTATGGGCCACTGCCCTTCTCTTCCTATAACCAGGTTTTTATAAATCTCCCCTATGAATCCTTCTATAAATGCCAATAAGTGTGTTAGGATTCGGCAGGCTGGATGTGGATCCTCTGTGTCAGCGAGGGATTGGCGTGGACCGTGTCGGTGGACCGGTTCTAGGATGCTACTGGTATCCACCAGAGCCCGCCGCAAAGCGGGATGGTCTTGCTGCGGCGGTAGCAACCAGGTCGTATCCACCGGCAACAGCTCAACCTCGCTGACTGCTGAGAAGGCGTGGGACAGAAGGACTAGACAGAGGCGAGGTCAGACGTAGCAGAAGGTCAGGGCAGGCGGCAAGGTTCGTAGTCAATGGTGATAGCAGAAGGTCTGGAAATACTGTTATGGCAAACACAGGAAACGCTTTCTCAAGGCACAAGGGCAACAAGATCCGGCAATGCTGGGAAGGGGAAGTGAGGTTATATGGACGTGGAGCAGGTGGAAGCTAATTAGACTGATTTGGGCCAGGCACCAATCATTGGTGCACTGGCCCTTTAAATCTTAGAGAGCTGGCGCGCGTGCCCTAAGGAGCGGAGCCGCGCGCGCCAGGACGTGACAGCTGGGGACCGGGACAGGTGAGTAGCTTGGGATGCGATTCGCGAGCGCTATGCGTATCGCATTCCCGCCGGCAGTGTCAGTGCAGCGCTCCCGGTCAGCGGGTCTGACCGGGGCGCTACAGAGAGGGGAATGCCGCGAGCGCTCCGGGGAGGAGCAGGGACCCGGAGCGCTCGGCGTAACAACGTGCATCCTCTGAAGAGAGTTGAGCATTGCCAAGTGGAAACAAATGGGCACAGCAAAGCTGAGCCATATCCCCTATTCGTTTTAACCAAATACAAGAAAATTGAAGTCACTAATTTTAGTGAATTAGTAAAAATACATATTTAATTTATTGCAGAAATGTTTTATAAAAATTACATATAATGGGATGTAACCCCCTCAGAGGAGAAAGAGGACACACATCATACTTACACAATGACACCCATGATGCAAAGTTGTAATACTTTCTAATCTGCATCTATTGTCTATAGTCTCTGACATTTCCCAGCATTCCATGCGGCCAGAGACAATATATCATAAGTCATGAGGTCTCCAGGGGGTGTGGCTATGCTGCAGTGGGTGGACAGCATTACTTCAGTAAACCCCTTCCACCCTGATTTCGAACCCACCCTCTGCAACATAGCCACACCCCCTGCATACAATGTGATTTATAACATATTGTCTCAGGCCACATAAAATGCTGGGAAAGGTCAGAGACAACAGTAACATAAAGTGTCACACAGAGGTAGTAGAAGTATATTACACAGTATTACTGTATAACTCAGCATCATCGGCTCAAAGGCTGAAGAAACAAAAACCCTGGACTATCCCTTTAATTATCTTTAATATATTTTGATCAAATCTGTTTGCATGTAATTTTTACAAGACCCTTTAGATTCCATGGGGAATTTAGACATAGATTTTCTTGCCAAAAACCTTTTAAATTCAACAAATTAGAAAACTGTGTGAACTTTGTGCCCCCTTCTCTGGTCTGAGCACAGATAGCATCCATATTTACCAGTCTATTTCACATAAATACTTTTTTTGCCCGGCAGAACACGTGACAGCACTGTTGGTGGTCTACTTGGACCACCATTAAAAGATCCCTTCTCAGAGGGTTATCGAGATTTTATAAGCTATAATTTTGGAAGATGGAATTTGTGTGAACTGAAGTGAAATTGTTTACAAAGGCAAAAAAAAAAATGGATTTTATGCAAAACCATCCCGCCGCTCATTAAGTTTCCGTCATTAACAGTGTAACTATTTAGGGCCCGTTTTACTTTTTCCCCCACACAGATGATTTACAACCACAACGCTTTCTAAGAATCGTTTCACACATCCAAAAAAAAAAAAAGAGTCAAAGTGTTAAATAAACATGAAGCAAAAACCTTGTTTTCTTTCCAAAAGTGCAGGCGCTGTGTTAGTTTAATGATTAAATATTGTTCAAACACACAAGCAAGTGAGTCATTCGGCAGCTATTCCTGGGCTTGCAGTTTTATTTATTAGACACTTTGTTTTCATACAAAGGCTTTAATTAGAGCCCATAAAGAGGGTTTCGGCAATGAAGGGAGCGGGCTTTCATTTGCATCAAACTGATAATATACAGACTAATTTCAAGAAAGGGCACGGGGAAAAAAATAACAATAAGGACATCATAACTATGTTTATCAAGTCTCCATTATTGATGACGTTCTAGAGCCGGAGTGTGGAATATCCTGATGGATTCATTATAGGTTGAGTAATTGCTCGTATGCGGCAATTTATTCATTATTACAAATTTTATATTAGTTTTTGGCCATTTTTGAATAACGTTGGTCGCCTCCACAAGTCACAGATGCTCAACCATCAACTTCAATCTTAGAGGAAATAATAAAAATTGTTTTGTTCTTCTTATGTCCAAAGTAACAGTAGGGGAATATACTTTAACCCTTTCCCGCCCAATGACATACGATAATTTCATGGGTGGGAAGACATTAACGTCAAATGACCTATATTCATGTCATTTCACGTTAAATAACATTGAATCAAGCTCAAGAGCTGAGTTCACTTCAGAAACTGTGAGAAATGGCTATAAGCAGTGCTCGTGTCAATGCCCGGCAGTAACCCTTTATATTCGGTGATCAAAATTGATTCTGGGAACTAAAGGGTAAAAATTTTGGTGACAAATGATTTAGAGGTCCCCACCTGCCTCTGTTTCGTCAGATTGGCACTCCAGAAATACAGGCAGCTTGTACAGGTGGAGTGCCGATAACACTGATGAGTGGTATGCCTATGGCATAGATCAGTGTATGCAGTGTATGCAAGCATACCATTGCTGCAGCAATCCACTATGTCTATGGAGAGGTATGGCCCAGGGTCTGGTTGGGTGGCACTGGGGCTGCTCTGCCAGTGGGTCATTCCTCCTGTTGGCACTGGTATTGGGGTGGTGGTGGTCGCCACTCAATGCAGCACCTATGCTAAAGATGTTAGGGACCCACTACTTACAGGTGGCCATGACGTGGCTAGCGGGCTGCACTTCATGATCATTAAGTAAACTAACTACTTGTTAGATTAATAAATGTTGCTGAGAAGTCTCAGATCACTATGCATGTTGTAGATGTGCAATCATGTCTGTTTTTTTTCTATTTGAATTCATGTAATATTGCATGTAATAGCTGAAAAAAGTTTTAAAATATTAATAATCTAAATGAAATTACCCTCCTTTTCCCTGTTTTTCAAATAAAATAATGTAAATAAAAATAAAAAAAACTATGAAAAAGTCTCCCTGCATATGGGGGATAAAAAGAGTTACAGGGGTCAGGACATTTTTAAGCATTCTTATTTTCTAACAAAACATTCGAATTTTTGAAAGTAGTAAAATAAAATAAAAACTACATAAGTTGTGTTACGCCGAGCGCTCCGGGTCCCTGCTCCTCCCCGAAGCGTTCTCCTCTCTGCAGTGCCCCGGTCAGACCCGCTGACCTGGAGCGCTGCACTGTCACTGCCGGCGGGGATGCGATCCGCGTAGCTGGACGTGCCCGCCCGCGGGTCATATCCCAATCTACTCACCTGTCCCGTTCCCCGGCTGTCACGTCCCGGCACGCGCGGCCCCGCTCTCTAGGGCGCGCGCGCCGGCTCTCTAAGATTTAAAGGGCCAGTGCACCACTAATTGGTGCCTGGCCCAATCAGTGTCTACTAGCTTCCCTGCTCCTTGTGTATAAAAACCCACTTCCCCTTCCTGTCCTTGCCAGATCTTGTTGCCTTGTGTCTAGTGAAAGCGTTTTTGTGTGTGTCCATTACCAGTGTTTCCAGACCTTCTGCCGTTGCCTTGACTACGAACCTTTGCCGCCTGCCCTGACCTTCTGCTACATCTGACCTCGCCTCTGTCTAGTCCTCCTGTACCACGCCAGTCTCAGCAGTCAGTGAGGTTGAGCCGCTACCGGTGGACACGACCTTGTTGCAACCGCCGCAGCAAGACCATCTCGCTTTGCGGCGGGCTCTGGTGAAAACCAGTAGCAACTTAGAACCGGTCCTTCGGTACGGTCCACACCAATCCCTCGGTGACACAGAGGATCCACCCCCAGTGTCCTCGCTGCATACCAGTCGGGATCCTGACAAGTTGGATATTGTTGTAATTGTATTGACCTAAAGCATAAATATTATTTGTTAATTTAACCGTAAAGTGCATAGCGTAGAGACAACAAACCCCAAATGTTGCTAAATTGTAATTTTTTTATTTAAAAGTTTTACATTTCACAAAAAATGTTTTGGGACTCCTGTAGATTTTGTAGTAAAATGACCAATGTCACTAGACAGTACATGTAACACTCACGTTTCAGAAGACAGGAACCCCGGTGGATGTGGATCCACTGGACCTGTGTGGCAGATGACTCGGACCGTACCATTGAGCCGCTAAGGTGCCGCTGGTTTTTGCCAGAGCCCGCCGCAAAGCGGGATAGACTTGCTGTGGCAGGTGATACCCAGGTCGCTACCCCTGGCAGGGCTTGACCACACAGGCGGCTGAGGAGATGCAAGACATAGGAGGGATAAGGCAGCTCGTAGTCAGCATAGCAGAAGGTCAGGGCAGCCGGCACATTAGCACAGTCAGGATGTAGCAGGAGGTCAATAGGCAGGCAGCAGAGAAGCAACGTCAGTCACAGAGCAAAGGATCAGATACACGGTAAGGCAACTCTCAGATATGCCTTCTCTCAGGCACAAGGCAGCAAAGATCCAACAGGGAAGTGTGGGACGAGGAGGAATTTATCAATGAGCCACAGGTGTACTACACTAATGGGCACACTGGCCCTTTAAATCTTAAAAATCTGGCGTGCGCGCGCTCTAGGGGGAATGGGGACATGCGTGCCGGAGCAGAGAGGCAGGGGCGGGGGCTGGAGAAGCACCTGGTGAGTGATAGACTGGGATTCGCATGCAGGCGTAAACAGTTGTCACACCTCCTCCCATAGACATGAATGGAGGGAGCATGGTATGATGCCCCAGGCTTCCATGACCGTAACGTTACAGCGCCGGCCCGGCCAGCGCTGGCCCTGCGGCCGGACCCCCCATGATCAGACATATTACCCCTTATCCTTATCCCTGGCGAAATAGCTTTTTATATCTTTGACAGAAACAAGGAATTTTGCTAAATACAGCCAAAAACACAGTAGACAAAAATGCTGCATTTTTGCAGGAATTTAGGATATAACCTTTAAAAAAAAAAAAAAACACACGTCCCTTTATTGAAGTAAAACCATATTACAAGGAAAGCCAATGTGAAGGCCTCTGAAACTTACCGGATCTCTGCTGAAACCCCATGCCATCAATTGTCTCTCCTGCATTTGTATAGGGTGCATATTTAATGTGGACAAAAAATTGCACTATTTCCCAAGGAGAGTCAAGGGACCAATGATTTAACAACATGATTTCATCTTCCCCAACCATGCCTGATATATAATTTATTTGCCTTTGAATATAATTAATTTCTTTCCCTTTGCCTTCATTACATGTCTTTGCGCCGAATTCTGACTGAATAGCAATCATGTTTATGAGCCAGGGCTGGCATAGGTTAATGCTTAAGTTGACTTGTATATTTAGATTTATTCAGATGAATTAATAATTTACCTATAGCGCACATACATGCATTTCCAAATTGTATAATAGATAAAGCAAAATGAATAAGGAATGAATTCAATAAATCTTTCTAATGCATATGTAGCTTATTGTCCGCCCATAGCCCTTAGGTTTCCACCCATGATGCCATTCCTATCAGTATAGCAGTGTTTACCAAGCCAGAGTGCCTCCAGCTGTTGCAATACTACAACTTCCAGCATGCCTGGACAGCCAAAGGCTGTCCAGGCATGCTGGAAGTTGTAGTATTGCAACAGCTGGAGGCACCCTGGCTTGGAAACACTGAAGTATGGTATCACATATCTGCTTTTCTTATCAATCATCTGTATTTATATTAACTTGTTACAACACTCTATATCAGTATTTAGGCCTCAGATAAAGGGGAACTCTAAAGACATTTTTTTTTTTTCAAATCAACCAGTGCCAGAAAGTTATACAGATATTTAAATTACTTCTGTTTAACAGTCTTAATCCTTCCAGTACTTATCAGCTGGTGTAGGCTCCAGAAGAAGTTGTGTAGTTCTTTCCAGTCTGATCACAGTGCTCTCTGCTGACACCTCTGTCCATGTCAGGAACTGTCCAGATTAGAAGCATAGCTCCATAGAAAACCTCTTCTGCTCTGGACAGTTCCTGACACTGACAGAGGTGGCAGCAAAGAGCACTGTGGTCAGACTGGAAAGAACTGTACAATTTACTGCTGATTCAGCGTTCTTAAATGTGTGCTTAAAGGGGTAATCTGGGGGGGGAATTTTTTAATCAACCAGTGAAAGAAAGTTATACAAATTTATACAGATTATTTCTATTTAAAAATATGGATCTATCCAGTACTTATCAGCTGCTGTATGCTCCACAGGAAGTTGTGTAGTTCTTTTCAGTCTAATTACAGTGCTCTTTGTCCATGTCAGGAACTGTCTAGAGCAGGAGAGGTTTTCTGTGGTGATCTGCACAAGGTCTTGACAGTTCCTGACACAGACAGAGGTGGCAACGGCACTGTGGTCAGACTGGAAAGAACTACACAACTTCCTCGGAAGCATACAGAGGGTGATGACTACTGGAAGGATTAAAATGTAATAGTTTAATACACGTAATTTAAAAGTAATTTACAAATCTGTATCTTTTCTGTCACTGGTTGATTACAAAAAAAAAATTCCTCTGGAGTACCCCTTTAAGTATACATTCAAAATTGGGACCTACTCTTTCAAAACCCTTATCTCTTATGCTCTGCGCAGCAGGTTTGCTGAATCAGCCGTACATCATGAGTTGTATAGTGAATTTATGAAGGGTTGTAGGTGAATGATTTTTGTACACCTTTAATCTGTGCGAGGGCAATGTGTGCGTGCGCCAAATTTATTAAAAGGTCGCACAGTATGTGATAAATATGGCGTTAGTTCACTTTTTATTTTAAATGACACTTTAGTACACCAATTTGTATGCTTCTTTCTTAGCAACTTTTATAACCAGTTGTGACAATTTGTGGGGCTTTTCAGTAAGGAAGGTCAGGGCTGGTGCAGATTCGATACAAATTGAGGGCTTTGTGACTTTTTTTTTTTTTTTTTGCGACTTTCCATCAAAAGTTACACATGATAAATTTACGACCACTGCAGAAAAACAACTTGATGTTGACACACCTACACAATCATAAGAAAATCGTCTGCTTGAAAAGTTGCAAAAAAGAAACAGCAACAAATTTAGAGACAAATTTAGAGCAAAAAAATATAGTCTACATACAACGATTAATCCCTCCATTTCCATCATCATAAGTCTTTGCCTGGATATAGGTGATCTCTAAGTGCTACTTTGTCTTGAGTAGGGTCCCTGTTGGTTATTGCTGCTGACCTTTGAACTTTTTGACTATTCTTCTGCTTGATGAGACTTCTGCTTCTACAAATTTGGATACTGGACATTACTTAACCTTAACCCCCTTCAAGTTTTACAAATTTGACCCCAGGCTTGTTGCTGGATTATGCTGGTGCCTCTGCTGTCTTCATGTTGCTTGTTGACTATGCTTTGTCTTTGCTTTCAAGCCTGATGATCCAGGCTATTCTGGATACCACTTGCTTGGGGATTCCCTGCAGTTAAAGGGGTTATCCGGGAATCAAAAAACAGTCCTAAATTCTTTCAAAAACGACTTCCTGTCCGTCTCCACTTTGGGTGTAGTATTGAGAACTGAGCTGCAAAACCACACCCAACCTGGAGACAGACAGGTAGCGAACTTTGAATGAAATTATCTCTGTATTTCGATTCCTGGATAACCCCTTTATGTCCACAACTTTGTGAGGGGCTTTAAGGGTGTATTCACAGGTACTGTATCATGCAGTATCATGCACATATTTGATGCCCAGGATTTGAAGGTGCAGATTTTATATAAACTTAATGACTAAACTCAGCTTTAAATATTCAGCTTCAAATTCTGCACATCAAATATGCACAGGATACTGCACGTGTGAATACACTAAAGGGGTACTCCAGCTCTAAGACATGTTATCCCCTATCCAAAGGATAGGGGATAAGTTGTCTGACCGCTTGGGTCCCACGGCTGGGGACCCCAGCAATCTTACATTCGGCACCCACCTCTTTGAGCTCCACGCCGCGCTGCCAGCTCACAAACTGCCAGGTGCCGACCACGTGGGCCAGAGTATCGTGACGTCATGACTCCGCCCCTGAGTAATGTAATGCCCCAACCCCCCCCCCCCCCCCCATTATGCAAATCTATAGGAGGGGGCCTCATGCGGTGTACAGCTCAAAGAGGTGGGTGCTGAATGCAAGATTGCGGGGGTCCCCAGCGGTGGGATCCCTGCGGTCAGACATCTTATCCCCTATCCATTGGATAGGGGATAAGGTGTCTTAGGGCTGGAGTACCCCTTTAAGGTGATGTCTGCATAATCCGAAAGACCTGAATCTGGTATTGTCAGTGCTATTGGATTACAGGAACTAATAGATACACCATTATTACAGGTGGACATCACTGGTGAGGTGGGGCATCAAGGATTAAGCTGGACAGTCTCACAATCCTGGGACCAAGCTTCTTTTTCAGCAAAGATGATGTATCCCTCCATCCAGGAATGCATGGGGCAGGAGCAGAAAGTTAGCCTCCTTGTTACTGCAGAACAGATGGGACCATGGAGAAGCGTTGCACTGATTTGGGTACGGCTGTCACGCCCCCTCACATAGACTTGCATTGAGGGGGTGGGACGTGATGTCACACAGGGGCGGAGTCGTGACGTCACAATCTTCCATTCCCGTGGTCGGGAGCCAGACCCTCTAGCGCTTCCGGAGCAGTAACAGGTGGGTGCCGCATGCTATATTGCGGGGGTCACCAGCGGCAGGACCCCCGCGATCAGACATCTTATGCCCTATCCTTTGGATAGGGGATAAGATGCCTAGGGGTGGAGTACCCCTTTAAGATATAAGGGCTGAGCTGTCATTGGTTGTTATGGGCAAAACCAGAGAGTTTTGGATTTTAGACAGATTAATAAATCTGGACCAATGTATCTATATATTCAGATTTTAACAGCTCCTAGTTTTATGTGTTTCTTATTTGGCAGCTGTTGTACAACTTTATTATATACATTTGTATTTCAAAATTATCAGCAAGATTCATCTCACTTTCTTCAGATGCTGAAAACTTAACCTGACCCAGTCTCCTTTTCACACAGCTATAGTTAGTTATATTGGGGCAGATTTATTAATGCTGTCTTAAATCTGTACAGCCTAAAACTAGACCAGAAGGCAGAAGACGCATCAGATTTATCACAATGGTCCTTGCTGTATGATAAATTTGCAATCTTGCTAGACATTCTAGACCCTTTTTTCTTCGAATGCCACCTCTTACTTGCCTTAATGTTTGGACCTTTTTTTTAGTTTTATTTTATGAAGCATAAAAAATCCACTAGGGCAGTGTATTTTGAAACAAGCTTTAAGGTTACTACCGGGTATTATCGGTTTATCCATAGCCATACATTGTTAGAACTTTCACATTAACTTAAAAAGTACTAAGATACATCTCTATGTGACGTGACAGTGTTATACATGAGATTTAGTTCACTTCAAAACAATCTTTTTTACCGAAGTTTGCCAAACCTGCTTAAAGGGGTAATCCGAATTAGTTCAGAATTGCAGGAAAAATTTGCTCCATTTAGTGTGGTCCAGGCTCCAGGGCATCTAAAATGGCAGATCCACATGTGAGGGCATGGGGCAAGGAATCCTGGGAAGGTGGGAACAAGGGTAGGTGGCCTGGACCCTGAATCACTTGCAGGGTGCAGCCTATCAGCAGCCAGGCACCCCTGTGATGTCACAGCCCTATATAATCGGCATCTATATTGCGGCCAGTCACTTCAGCCTTTCACTGCAGAGAGATGGATAGGGATAGACAGTGCTATGTGTTCCACAGAAAAGCTTTTTCCAGCAGCGATTCACCTCCTAGTTAAAGGGGTACTCCAGTGGTCAACGTGTTTTTCCGTTTTTGACTTACCCTATCTGTTTTGTTTCATTTCTATTCTTGTTGTTTAGCCTACTCTATTTCCGTTCTTTGTTATCTTTTTATCCCCCACCTTGTTTTCCTATCTGTGCTTTTATTTCCTGTTTCTTGCTGTGCTGAAAACTACAAATCCCAGCATACCACATGCCTTACTGGTTTGGGGCGGCTCCTTTTTTTGTTTGTTTGTTTGTTTGCTCGGCCCCCTTATACACAGCACACTAATATAATCAGCACTGGTTGGGATACACTGTCATACACACACAAAAAGGACTATAACTCCCAGCATGTGCCATTCAGGAGTCTTCAGTCTGTGGTATAACACCAGCATGCTGCCTCTGTAGTCTCCTGGGGGTTGTAGTTCACCACACCTCTATAGGGCATACACCAGTGTTTCCCAACCAGGGTGCCTTCAGGTGTTGCAAAACTACAACTCCCAGCATGTCCTGACAGCCTTTGGGCATGCTAGGAGTTGTAGTTTTGCAACAGCTGGAGGCACACTGGTTGGGAAACACTGGTGTAACATGATGTGTATGCTGAATAGGCTAGAACATCATTCCCAACAAGTGTGCCTCCAGCTGTTGCAAATGTACAACTACCAGCATGCCCAAAGTCTGTCAGGGCATGCTGGGAGTTGCAGTTTTGCAACAGCTGGAGGCACACTGGTTTGGAAACACTAGCATACACACATAACAGGGACTACAACCTACAACTCCCAGCATGTGTCATTCAGGAGGGGGAGGGGAGATAAGGAGCTGTGTACTATGGCTTCTCATTCAGAACTCCGGGAGGGGGGAGATGAGGGGGCATGGCTTATTCCTGTCATGCAGACAGAGAGAAAAAAAAAGCTCTGACGTCTTGTCCACAAGAGATTCAGAAGATTCAGAACATGGTGGACGACAGTAAAATAAAATCCTCTGAACTACAGAACTTCCTGCCCAACAAACAGGTAAGCAAACACACACATGCTGCCAAAACATATAACACATGTATATTGCAAAAAAACTAAACTTACAAAGAAGATGCCATATAGTCAAAAAATTTACCACCGGAGTACCCCTTTAAGTCAGCGTTCTGTTGCAGGGACGGAGAGCAGTGTGTGTTTCACAGAAAAGCATTCTTACTGCAGCGATTTACCTCCCAGTAACTGTCTACAGAGTTCTATTACAGAGAGCAGCGTGTTGCACAATAAAACAGCAGAGTTTCAGCTCAAGCACAACTACTGCCTTGAAGCACTGATAGGGAAGGAAGCGAGATTGAGAGAAAAAGTGCAATTTTGGGTGTAGTACACAGCACTGTGTGCTGCAGCACTGGTGTGTACTGCTGGTGTTATGCACAAATACTTTTTAAGCGTACTGTAGTGCATTTTTCTGCCCTCATAAGTGCATACCACACACATACATCTAAGAGGTGTACTATTTTGTTCCTGTTAAAGTCTCAAGGGCCTAGATACTATGAAAGGCCAGGTAAAAGTACTCACCGGTTAGTGTGTACACAATTACTTTTTAAGCGAATTGGAGCGTATTGTACTCCCCTCATATACAGACTAAGTATGTCAGACAGAGAAGTACCAGGATATGCACAGAGGAGTGGCAGAGGCCTAAATTCATCAGGCAGAGGTTGCAGCAGACTAGGGCAAGTGGCAGCAGGAGTCGCAGCGAGAGGCTTGAGCTCCCGTTATCAGCCAGCTAGCATGTCTCGACCAGCAACCCATCTGCGTCATCAATTGGTTAACACAGTCATCCATTTCATCACAAGTGACATCTGACACCTCCAGTCAACAGTCGGTGGGTTCCTCAGACACAACCCTCAGTTGGCATTGCCCGCGAGCAGTCCCTGTCCTCCCATTGCCTCTGTCCTATGCTGTTCCCTCCCCCACAGAAGTATCTTATGCTGTGGGTTCAGCTCCACTATTTAGTGAGAACGATCTAGAGGACAGTCAGCAGCTACTGTCCAAGAATTGGCGGAGATATCCGCCGCTTCCTATGCTAGGTGGGAAAGTAGTGAGGAGGAGAGTGGCGTAGGAGGTGGTGTTGCGAGCATTCAGGTTCCTGAAGCAGACACTGTTGAGGAACCTGAGGAGAACATCAGTGAAGTGCAGACACAGCTCAATGATGATGATGAAGCCGATCGCACTTGGGAGCCAGGTGCGGAAGGGGCTTCATCATCATCAGGAGAAGAGGGTTGCAGGTTGCCCATGAGGCAGCAGCTGAGCCAGCAAGGTGGTAGCATGGTTGGCAGTCAGCATGGTGGCAGAAGTGGAAAGTCTGGAGCCAAACTTGCCCGGGGGAGACCACCTGCTTCGCGGCAGCCTACCTTCTCGCGAGGTAGTTTTACAGGGGTTCCTGGAGTCAACGGCAGTAGCAGTCAATCAATGTGGACTGTTGGTGGGAAAATCAGCTACTCGGTGGTGTGGCAGTTTTTCATCAAGCTTCCGAAGGAGGTTAACCTGGCCACATGCAAGATGTGTTGGCAGAAGGTGAAGCATGGCCAGGGTCCCAATGTTGGCACCACGGCCCTGCGTCAACAGATGCAGCGTCACCATAAAGTGGCCTGGGAGAATCATGGCTCCGATGTGGTGGTCCAGCCTGCTGCATCACCCAGTGGCAAGCCGCTCCCTGTTTTAGCCAGCCAAAGCTCCACCACCTCAGCCGAAGAGAGCTGTGTGTCATACCCATCTTATGTCGCTGCAGATGCTCCTGGTACTCCTACTTTGAGTAAGTCATTCCGCCAGCAATCCCTCGGCGAAGCCATATCCAAGAGACAACAGTATGCGCCCACTCATCCAACGGCACAGAAGCTGAATGTGCTCCTGTCCAAGTTGCTTGTTACGCCTAGCGCTCCGGGTCCCCGCTCCTCCCCGGAGCGCTCACGGCGTCTTTCTCCCTGCAGCGCCCCGGTCAGTCCCGCTGACCAGGAGCGCTGCACTGTGTTGGCCGTTGGGGATGCGATTCGCACAGCGGGACGCGCCCGCTCGCGAATCGCATCCCAGGTCACTTACCCGTCCCGGTCCCCTGCTGTCATGTGCTGGCGCGCGCGGCTCCGCTCTCTAGGGCGCGCGCGCGCCAGCTCTCTGAGACTTAAAGGGCCAGTGCACCAATGATTGGTGCCTGGCCCAATTAGCTTAATTGGCTCCCACCTGCTCCCTGCCTTTATCTAGTCTCCTCCCTTGCACTCCCTGGCCGGATCTTGTTGCCTTGTGCCAGTGAAAGCGTTTAGTGTGTCCAAAGCCAGTGTACCTGAACTTCTGCTACCCATCCTGACTACGAACCTTGCCGCCTGCCCCCGACCTTCTGCTACGTCTGACCTTGCTTCTGCCTACTCCCTTGTACCGCGCCTATCTTCAGCAGCCAGAGAGGTGAGCCGTTGCTAGTGGATACGACCTGGTCACTACCGCCGCAGCAAGACCATCCCGCTTTGCGGCGGGCTCTGGTGAAAACCAGTAGTGGCTTAGAACCGGTCCACTAGCACGGTCCACGCCAATCCCTCTCTGGCACAGAGGATCCACTACCTGGAAGCCGAATCGTGACAGTAGATCCGGCCATGGATCCCGCTGAGGTGCCGCTGCCAAGTCTCGCTGATCTTCCCACGGTGGTCGCTCAGCAATCGCAGCAGATTGCCCAACAAGGACAGCAGCTGTCGCAGTTGACCGCCATGTTACAGCAAATTCTGCCTCTGCTACAGCAACAACCATCTCCTCCGCCAGCTCCTGCACCTCCTCCGCAGCGAGTGGCCGCTCCTAACCTCCGCTTGTCCCTGCCGGACAAATTTGATGGGGACTCCAGACTCTGCCGTGGATTTTTGTCTCAGTGTTCCCTGCATATGGAGATGTTGTCAGACTTGTTTCCTACAGAACGGTCTAAGGTGGCGTTCGTAGTAAGTCTTCTTTCAGGAAAGGCCTTGTCTTGGGCCACACCGCTCTGGGACCGCAATGATCCTGCCACAGCCACAGTCCAGTCCTTCTTTGCTGAAGTCCGAAGTGTCTTTGAGGAACCTGCCCGAGCCTCTTCTGCTGAGACTGCCTTGCTGAACCTGGTCCAGGGTAATTCTTCCGTTGGCGAGTACGCCATACAATTCCGTACTTTTGCTTCTGAACTATCCTGGAATAATGAGGCTCTCTGCGCGACCTTTAAAAAAGGCCTATCCAGTCGCATCAAGGATGTGCTGGCCGCACGAGAGATTCCTGCCAACCTCCAAGAACTCATCCATTTGGCTACCCGCATTGACATGCGTTTTTCTGAGCGACACCAAGAGCTCCGCCAGGAAAAAGACTTAGATCTCTGGGCACCTCTCCCACAGCATCCTTTGCAGTCTTCGCCTGGGCCTCCCGCCGAGGAGGCCATGCAAGTGGATCGGTCTCGCCTGACCCAGGAAGAGAGGAATCGCCGTAGAGAAGAAAATCTCTGTCTGTACTGTGCCAGTACTGAGCATTTCTTGGTGGATTGCCCTATCCGTCCTCCACGCCTGGGAAACGCACGCACGCACCCAGCTCACGTGGGTGTGGCATCTTTTGCTTCTAAGTCTTCTTCTCCACGTCTCACGGTGCCCGTGCGGATTTCCTCTACAGCCAACTCCTCCATCTCAGCCGTGGCCTGCTTGGACTCTGGTGCCTCCGGGAATTTTTTGTTGGAGTCCTTTGTTAATAGATTCAGCATCCCGGTGACCCGTCTCGTCAAACCGCTCTACATTTCCGCGGTCAACGGAGCCAGATTGGACTGCACCGTGCGTTACCGCACAGAACCCCTCCTGATGTCTATCGGACCCCACCACGAAAGGATTGAGTTCTTCATTCTCCCCAACTGTACTTCTGAGGTCCTCCTCGGTCTGCCTTGGCTCCGGCTTCATTCCCCCACCATTGATTGGACCACCGGGGAGATCAGGAACTGGGACTCTGCCTGCCACAGGAAGTGCCTCTCCCCCCCTCCCAGTCCCATCAGGCAAGCCTCTGTGCCTCCCCATGGCCCCCGTCCTGGTGTCACACTGCCCCGTGCCAGGCCTCGCCCTCTGCCCTCCCTCCCCATTCCCACTCCTGCTGTACTGCCTGCCGTTGAGGAAACCCTCCATTCTTTCCCGGTGTCCTCATCCCAGGGGAGGCAGTTACCGGACAAAGAGAAGGGGAGACCTAAGGGGGGGGGTACTGTTACGCCTAGCGCTCCGGGTCCCCGCTCCTCCCCGGAGCGCTCACGGCGTCTTTCTCCCTGCAGCGCCCCGGTCAGTCCCGCTGACCAGGAGCGCTGCACTGTGTTGGCCGTTGGGGATGCGATTCGCACAGCGGGACGCGCCCGCTCGCGAATCGCATCCCAGGTCACTTACCCGTCCCGGTCCCCTGCTGTCATGTGCTGGCGCGCGCGGCTCCGCTCTCTAGGGCGCGCGCGCGCCAGCTCTCTGAGACTTAAAGGGCCAGTGCACCAATGATTGGTGCCTGGCCCAATTAGCTTAATTGGCTCCCACCTGCTCCCTGCCTTTATCTAGTCTCCTCCCTTGCACTCCCTGGCCGGATCTTGTTGCCTTGTGCCAGTGAAAGCGTTTAGTGTGTCCAAAGCCAGTGTACCTGAACTTCTGCTACCCATCCTGACTACGAACCTTGCCGCCTGCCCCCGACCTTCTGCTACGTCTGACCTTGCTTCTGCCTACTCCCTTGTACCGCGCCTATCTTCAGCAGCCAGAGAGGTGAGCCGTTGCTAGTGGATACGACCTGGTCACTACCGCCGCAGCAAGACCATCCCGCTTTGCGGCGGGCTCTGGTGAAAACCAGTAGTGGCTTAGAACCGGTCCACTAGCACGGTCCACGCCAATCCCTCTCTGGCACAGAGGATCCACTACCTGGAAGCCGAATCGTGACATTGCTGGTGCTGCAGTCCCTCCCTTTTCAAATGGTGGACTCTACACCTTTCAGAGAACTGATGGCTTGTGCAGAGCCGAGGTGGAGAGTGCCAAGCCGTCATTTCTTTGCGATGAAGGCAGTACCAGACATGCACAATTTTGTGGAACAGAAGGTGGGCCAGTCCTTGAGTCTGTCGGTGTGTACCAAAGTGCACTGTAGCGCCGACGTGTGGAGCTGTAACTACTATCAGGGACAATATATGTCCTTTACTGCCCACTGGGTGAATGTGGTTCCTGCACAGCCACAGCATGTTGAACAGGTCACGCCACTTCTGCCTCCACACTCTCAGGCTGTTGGTCCAGTGACAGTGTGGGACGCCACGTCTTCATCCTCCACTGTGTCCTCAGCCTCCACTGCACTGACAAGTCTCAGTGCCTCTCCAGCATACCATGTGTGCAGGGCACAGCGGTTTCACGCTGTTCTTCACATGGTTTGCCTTGGCGAAAAGAGTCACACAGGGGGGGAACTGCTAAAAGTAATTCATCAAGAAATCGAATCATGGCTTACTCCACGAAAACTGGAAATGGGAACCATGGTAAGCAACAACAGGAAGAATATCTTGTCGGCGCTGCGGCAAGGAGGCCTGAGACATGCACCCTGCATGGCACATGTGTTTAATCTGGATGTCAAGCGGTTCCTGAAGTGTTCCCCCCATCTTCAAGACATTTTAACAATGAGAAGGAAACTTTGAATGCACTTCAGCCACTCGTACACTGCAAAGCACATCCTCCTTGAGCTGCAGCCTCAGAACAGCATCCCCCAACATGGTCTGATTTGCGACATTTTCACACATTGGAATTCAACCCTCCATATGTTGAATTGACTATAGGAACAGAGAAAAGCCTTCACCGATTTCTTGATGATCCAAGCGGATAGGGGGACTTCCCTGTGTAACTTCCATGTCAACCAGTGGCAGCTCATACGTGACACCTGCCGTTTGCTCAGGCCCTTTAAGGAAGCCACATTATTAGTCAGTTGTTAGGATTACGAGATGAACAACATCATTCCACTGCTTCATCTGCTACAACACATGTTGTAAACAATGGCTGGTGAGGGCACTGGAGACATGGTGCCTACATCTCATGGCCACATAAGCCCTGTGGGGGCTGAACTGGAGGAGGAGGAGGGGGAGGGGCACAGTGGAGCACAGTTTAGGTTTCGCGAGATGGGAAGTTTTTCTAGTCATCTGACAGGAGAGGAGGAGCAGGAGCAGCTAGAGGAGTTATGAGGAAGGCAAGACAGAGGACCCATACACACCGTGGCAGTATGCAGTGGAGATGGAGGCAGGGAGTCCCTCCTTGTCACTTGCACAAATGGCACGATGCATGCTCACTTGCTTGCGTAGTGACCACCGAATTTTCACCATTCGGCAGCGGGATGACTTCTGGCTCTCTACCTTATTGGACCTTCTCTTCTGGCACAAAATGGGGGGCCTTTTTTACACCCACTGAGAGGGAGGACAAACTGACCTACTATAGAGACATCCTGCGTAGCCAGTTGGCCGATGCCTATCGGCACCATGGTCCATCCTCTCGCAGGTCTGACTCGGGGGGCCCTATGCGCTCATCTTCCATTGCCATGGCTGCTGGGGAGGGGTGGGGGTGGCATGAGCAGTACCAGCTCCATCAGCAGCAGCCTGAGGCTACAGTCGCTGATGAGTACCTTTCTTCACCCGCATAGTGAAGCAACTCATCAGCAGCAGGTAGACCTGGAACAGGACCTGAACCAGCAGGTGATGGCATACCTTGACATGACCATGGCAACACACCTTGAAGATCTGCTGGACTTCTGGGCAGCCAAACTTGATTTGTGGCCGCAACTAGCAGATGTTGCACTGGAAAAGCTGTCCTGCCCGGCCAGTAGTGTGCCATCAGAGCAGGCATTAAGTGCAGCGGGGGCCATAGTAACCTCAAGGAGAACTCATCTGTCCACAAAAAATGTGGAGAGACTGACCTTTGTGAAGATGAATCAGGCATGGATCAGCCAGGATTTCCACCCACCAATGCCTGATGCATCAGAATAGATTAACCATAGTGCCACACCAACACTTCCCAAATATGGACAGTGCAAAACATGTTTACGGTGCTGCTCCCCAGTTACAGACATTCCTCATCATCAGACCACAAGTAAGTATTGAGGATATGCATTAGCTAAAACTTTACTTTTCTTAGGATACTCAATTTTTAATCAAACAAAAGGAAAGGTGTGCAAAAAACACCATGTGTCTCCTACACCACCAACAGAGATGAGCGAACTTTTGAAAAATTTGATTCGGACAATTTGCTGATTTTTTTGAAAAAATTCAATTCGATTCAAATTTATTTGTGGCAAATTTATATAAAAAATGGCTATTTCTGGACTACACAGAGCCTCAATAGGGGTGTAGAACACATTGCTTTGTTCTAACACACTTGTGGAGTGTGCTGGGGTAGTGAAATAATACTGTTATTCAGAATGACATGCAGATTATAGGCATCGCTTTTAGAATCACTGCTGCAGAGCGGCACAATGACAAAGCCTGGATGTGGCTGAAGCATGAGGAGACCATATAGTGGTTGAATGACACAGCGTGGAGGTGTTGGCAGGGTGAGGAGACATTATAGTGGCTGAATGACATAGCGTGGAGGTGTTGGCAGCATGAAGAGACCCTACAGTGGCTAAATGGCACAGCGTGGAGGTGTTGGCAGCATGAGGAGACCATATAGTGGCTGAATGACACAGCGAGGAGGTGTTGGCAGCATGAGGAGACCATATAGTGGCTGAATGACACAGCATGGAGGTGTTGGCTGAAACATGAGGAGACCATACAGTGGCTAAATGAGACAGCATGGAGGTATTGGCAGCATGAGGAGACCATATAGTGGCTGAATGACACAGCTTGGATGTGGCTGAAGCATGAGGAGACCATATAGTGGCTGAATGACACACCGTGGAGATGTTGGCAGCATGAGGAGACCATATAGTGTCTGAATGACACAGCTTGGATGTGGGTGAAGCATGAGGAGACCATATAGTGTCTGAATGGCACAGCCTGGAGTTGGCAGCAGCATGAGGAGACACTAGGGCTTCACAATCCCTAAGATTAAAAGACGAATTTTGAAATTTAAATTTAAGATTTAGGGTAGCTAGTGATACCATAAAAACATTTTAGGCCCAGACTCAGGCCCAGCACCATCAGTAAACCATATATTGGCTGAATGACACAGCCTGGAGTTGGCTGAAGCATCAGGAGACCATATCGTGTCTGAATGGCACAGCCTGGAGTTGGCAGCAGCATGAGAAGACACTAGGGCTTTAGGGCTTTACGATCCCTAAGATTAAAAGACAAATTTTGAAATTTAAATTGAAGATTTAAGGTAGCTAGTGCTACCATAAAAATTTTTTAGGCCCAGACAAAGGCCCAGCAGCATCAGTAAACCATATATGCTGAATGACAGAGCCTGGAGTTGACTGAAGCATCAGGAGACCCAATTGTGTCTGAATGACAATCACACCATTGAAATTTTTTATTTTTTTATTTAATATTTTGAAATTGAAATTGAGGATTTTGAAAATGAAATTTTAACTCCCAAGTTTTAGTGTCCCGGGCCCCGATGTGGGTACAAAGGACCAAATCTAACAAGGAGTCACATGTTACATGGCAGCACAATGACAGAGCCTGGAGGTGGCATCAGTAAGAGGAGACCATATAGTGGCTTAATGGCACAGCCTGGAGTTGGCTGAAGCATGAGAAGAGACCATATAGTGGCTAAATGAGACAGCATGGAGGTGGCATCAGTATAAGGAAACCATAAAGTGGCTGAATGACTGCCTGGAGTTTGTGGCAGCATGGGGAGACCATATAGTGTCTGAATGGCCCAGCCGCGAGATGGCTAAAGCATGAGGAGAACATTGTGTCTGAATGGCCCAGCCTGGAGTTTGTGGCAGCATGAAGAGACCATATAGTGTCTGAATGGCACAGCCTGGAGTTGGTGGCAGATGAGGGGACAATAGGGCCTTACAATCTCTAAGAATAAAAGATATATTTTGAAATTTCCATTGATGATGTATGGTACCTAGTGCTACCATAAACATATATAGGTAATGTCCTATGCCCATCTGCATCACTAAACCTTGTAGTTGCTGAATGACACAGACTGGAGCTGGCTGAAGCATCAGTAAATCATATATTGGATGAATGGCACAGCCTGGAGGTGGCTGAAGCATGAGGAGACCATATAGTGGCTGAATGACACAGCCTGGAGTTGGCTGAAGCATGAGAAGAGACCATGTAGTGGCTGAATGAGACAGCCTGGAGGTGGCAGCAGCAGCATTGGGAGTCCTGAAAGTGACCCGGTGACAGAGTGGTGCGGTGGGTGGCAATGCCAGTACCGGTGATGAAGGTGGGTGAAAAAAGGTGTAATGTGGAGGAATGTTTGTAACTGGAGAGCAGCGCCTTAAATCTGTTTGGCACTATTCATATTTGTGAAGTGTTGCTGTGGCACCATGGTCAATCTACTCTCATGCATCAGGCATTGGTGGTTGGAAATCCTGGCTGATCCATGCCTGATTCATCTTCACAAAGGTCAGTCTCTCCACATTTTTTGTGAACAGACAAGTTCTCTTTGGGGTGACTATGGCCCCCACTGCACTAAACACCCACTCTGATGGCACACTACTGGCCGGGCAGGACAGCTTTTCCAGGGCAAACTCTGCATGGGCATGTCAAGGTATGCCACCACCTGCTGGTTCAGGTCCTGCTCAGTGGCGGATCCAGGGGGGGGGCAACGGGGAGATTTCTGCCTCCCAATTTCTAACATGGTGGAGCGGGAGCTGTCAGCTCCCGCTCCCCCATTCACTCATTAGTTTACCTTTCTCGCCACTGGGATCGGCGATCAACGGCAGCCCGGCGTGATGACATCAAATTATCGCTCCGGCGCCTGAAGATCCCATGACCGCGGCTCGACGCTCACCTGTCTGCACAGGCTGTGCACGTAAGAAGAAGAGAGCTGCTCAGCGGGGGATCTTAATAGAATTGTATGTATTGTTTTTTAAACTGTTTGGCACAACTAAATGGCACTGGGGTCAGGGGGCAGTTTAAAAACGTAGGGGGCGCAAAAAAGGATAAATTTAATGTGAGGTGCCCGTGACAGCGGGCATTATATGTGAAGAGCACATGACAGGGGGTCTCCTGTCATGTGCTCTTCACATTAATGCCCCCTGTGTTGTGCCCCTCACATATAATGCCCCCATTATCATCATGTGCCCTTCAGATATAATGCTCCTGTCATGTGCCCCTCACATATGATGCCCCCTGTGGGGCAGGACAGGGGGCATTAAATGTGAGGGGCATGTCACAGGGGGCATTATATGTTAGGGGCACAGGACAGGGAGCAGTATATGTGAGGGGCACATGATGAGAGCATTATATGAGGGACACAGCACAGGGGGCATTAAATGTTAGGGGAACATGACAGGGGCATTATATGTAAGTGGCACAGCACAGGGGGCATTATATGTAAGGGACACAGCACAGGGGGCTTTATATGTGAAGGGCTAAGGACAGGGGGCATTATATGTGAAGGGCTCAGGACAGAGGACATTATATGTGAGTGGCACAGCATAGGGGGCATTATATGTAAGGGGCACTGGACAGAGGGCATTAGATGTGAGTGGCACAGCATAGGGGGCATTTTATGTAAGGGGCACAGGACAGAGGGCATTATATGTGAGTGGCACAGCATAGGGGTCATTATATGTTAGGTGCACAGGACAGAGGGCATTTTTATTGTGGGGGGAACAGGGCGGACATTATTAATATGTGGGGGGCGCAGGAGGGGCCATAATTATTATATTTGGGGGCACAGGATGGGGCATTATCACTATATGTGAAGGCACAGAGTGTTTTGCATTTTAGAGGTATGATGTATATTATAAAGGAATTTCAGGGTTGGTACCATTTTTATGGGCCACAATACTTTACAGTATTATATTCATTGGGTACAGTGTGTGGTAGTATTATATTCAGAGGGTACAGTGTGTGGTAGTATTATATTCAGAGAGTGCAGTGTGTGGTAGTTTTATATTCAGAGAGTGCAGTGTGTGGTAGTATTATATTCAGAGGGAGCAGTGTGTTGTAGTATTATATTTAGAGGGTGCAGTGTGTGGTAGTATTATATTTAGAGGGTACAGTGTGTGGTAGTATTATATTCAAAGAGCGCAGTGTGTGGTAGTATCATATTCAGAGGGCGCAGTGTGTGGTAGTATTATATTCAGAGGGAACAGTGTGGTAGTATTACATTTAGAGGGTACAGTGTGTGGTAGTATTATATTCAGGGAGCGCAGTGTGTGGTAGTTTTATATTCAGAGGGTGAAGTGTGTGGTAGTAGGGATGTCCAGATACCATTTATTTAAGACCGAGTACCGATACTTTAATTCTAGTACTCGCCGATACGAAGTACGAGTACTTTTATTTTAAAGGGAATCTGACACCAGGGTGACCCGGTTTCTGGCGCTGCTTACCGTATATGTGGGTCCTTGTTGTGTACAATGGAGGCGGCTGCTGTAGTATGAGCCAAGATTTCTCTCTTCTCCATTGGACAGAATGATGACTGATGATCACATGGTGAGCAGCGGTAGAAACCGGGTCACCTGCATCATTTACATATAAATTTAAGTTAGTGCAGGAGGCTCTGCTGTAAGATTGTCTTTAATAGTAGGTAGTATCCCCTTGTAAGTAGTATAGATAGTTGAAGACATTAGACTGCAGCCCACCCTGTAGACAGCAGCCCCCCCCCCCTGCAGACATTTGTATCAGCCCTCCTGTAGCCAGCAGGGCCCCCCTTTTAGCCAGCAGGGCCCCCCTTTTAGCCAGCAGGACCCCCCCTTTTAGCCAGCAGGACCCGACTTTTAGTGAGCAGGGCCTCCCTTTTAGCCAGCAGGATCCCCCTTTTAGCCAGCAGGACCCCCCTTTTAGCCAGCAGGACCCCCTTTTTAGCCATCAGGACCCGACTTTTAGTGAGCAGGACCTCCCTTTTAGCCAGCAGGACCCCCCTTTTAGCCAGCAGGACCCGAATATTAGCGTGCAGGACCTCTTTTAGCCAGCAGGACCGGACTTTTAGTGAGCAGGACCCCCCCTTGTAGTCAGGAGGAGCCCACTTATAGTTGCTTACTTGCCTGTCGCCGCTCCGCTGTCCCGTTCTGCCGCTCCCTTTACTGCTGTTGCTCCGTTCTGCCGTCTGAATCATGTGGTCTTATGGAGGAGCATGTGACACACACGTCACTCTGCTTCCTCTGTAGCGTTACACTGGGCGCAGGGAAGGACGTGGAGTGACGTGGGTGTCACATGCTCCTTCATAAGACCACAGGATGCAGACGGCAGAACGGAGCAGCAGCAGTAATTGGAACGGCAGAACAGGGCTGCGGCATGATGCCGATCAGAGAGGCAGCGGAGCACTCCACCAGGTATCGGCTTTGGTATTGGGGACATAAGACGAGTCCCCGATACCATGCAAATACCAGGTATCGGCCCCAATACCGATACTAGTATCGGTATCGGGACATCCCTATGTGGTAGTATTATATTCAGAGGGTACAGTGTGTGGTAGTATTATATTCAGAGGGGGCAGTGTGGGGTATTCAGAGGATACAGTGTTTAGCAGTATTATAATAATTATTGTGTTCATATAGAGGATCAGAATCCGCTGACAAATTAAGGAGCCATCTGGGTGTCATTTTCTGCAGAGAGAAGATTTAGCTGACAAAGTCACAGCGGTATGTACCATCGAAGCTGTCACCTGTAGTCACTGATATCATTGTGTATTCGCCTCACTATGTCCTATCAGAGCTGTAGTCACTTGTAAGTTTTGCAGTCATCATGGGTGAAACAACAACTCCCTGCATAACCTTACCACTACTTAGGTCATACTGCTTTAGCACTTTCCCATTCTGTGACAATTGGTATATTTAATTATTATACTGGAAATTATTTTCTGCAACCTGCTACTCCGCAGGCATCACAACTATACTCACACAATTCACAGGAGAGCAGCACAACTAAGGTAGAAATAAGAAAACTGGTGCAAGCTGTGTAGGAGCCTTGGCAAAGGGGTCCCAACTTCAATATATCCACATAGGCAGCAGCACACAGATGGTGGGTGAAAATAATAGCGAAGTTTATATCATTATACCAGTGTACAGAGAGCAACGTTTCCGCGGCCTCTCGCCGCCATTCTCAAGAGGCCGAGAAGCCGCAGAAATGTTGCTCTCTGTACACTGGTATGATAAAATTATTTTCACCCACCATCTGTGTGCTGCTGCCTATTTGGATATATTGAAGTTGGGACCCCTCTGCCAAGGCTCCTACACAGCTTGCACCAGTTTCCTTATTTCTACCTTGGTTGTGCTGCTCTCCTGTGAATTGTGTACTGACGGCCATGGAGCGTGCACCCTCTTCTTCAGCCATCTTGGATGGATCAACAACCACGAACTATACTCACAACTATACTGCCAACCTAATGTGGGGGAACTATACTGCCAACTAAATGTGAGGGAACTACAACCTAATGTGGGGGAACTATGCTGCCTTCCTAGAGTGGGGGAACTGGGAACTATGCTGCCTACCTAGTGTGGGGGCACTATGCTGCATAATTAAAGGGGTACTCCACTGCCCCAGCGTTCTGAACATTTTATTCCAAACCCTGGGTGCAGGCTGCGGGGGTTGTGATGTCATAGCCACGCCCCTTGTGATGTCACACGATACCTCCTAAATGCAAGTCTATGGGAGGGGGCGTGTTGACCAGCGCATGATACTCTAATAGTGCCCCTCCCGAGACTAGACTCTGGATCCGCCCCTGGTCCTGCTCCAGGTGTACCTCCTGCTGCTGAGTTGCTTTACTATGCGGGTGAAGAAAGGTACTCATCAGCGACTGTAGACTCAGGCTGCTGCTGATGGAGCTGGTACTGCTCCTGCCACCCCACCCCTCCCCAGCAGCCATGGCAGTGGAAGGTGAGTGTAGGGGGCCCCCCGATTCAGACCTGCGAGAGGATGGACGATGGCGCCGATAGGCATTGGCCAACTGACTACATAGGATGCTTCTGTAGTAGGTCACTTTGTCCTTCCTCTCAGTGGGTGTAAAAACGGCCCTATTTTGTGGCGGTAGCGAGGGTCCAATAAGGTAGAGATCCATAAGCCATCCTGCTGCCGAATGGTGACAATTCGGCTGTCACTACGCAAGCAAGTGAGTATGCATCAAGGAACTCCTTGCCTCCATCTCCACTGCATACTGCCACGGTATCTCTGGGTCCTCTGTCTTGCCTTCCTCATAATCCTCTAGCTCCTCTGGCTGCTCCTGCTCCTCCTCAGATTACAAGAAAAACCACCCATTTGGTGAAACATAAACTGTGCTCCACTGTGCCCCTACCCCCTTCTCCAGTTCAGCCCCCACAGGGCTCATGTGGCCATGAGATGTAGGCGCCACGTCTCCAGTGCCCTGATCAGCCATTGTTTCCAACACGTGTTGTAAGAAATGAAGCAGTGGAATGACGTTGTTCATCCTGTAATCCTGGGACTTACTAATAATGTGGCTTCCTCAAAGGGCCTGAGGAAAGGGCAGGTGTCACGTATGAGCTGCCACTGTTTACCCCTATAAGCTTGGATCATCAAGAAATCGGTGATGGTTTTTCTCTGTTCGTACAGTCGGTCCAACATATGGAGGGTGGAATTCCAATGTATGGCAACATCAAAAATCAGATTAGGTTGGGGGATACTATTCTGACGCTGCAGCTCAAGGAAGGTGTGCTTTGCTGTGTACGAGTGGCTGAAGTGCATACAAAGTTTCCTTCCCATTGTTAGAATGTCTTGCAAATGGGGGGGAACACTTCAGAAACTGCTTCACAACCAGATTGAACACGTGTGCCATGCAGAGCGCATGGCTCAGCCTTCCCAGTCACAGTGCAAGCAAGATGTTCTTCCCGTTGTCAGTGACCATGGTTCCATTTCCAGTTTTCGTGGAGTAAGCCATGCTCCGATTTCTTTACAAATGACTTTTAGCAGTTCTTCCCCTGTGTGACTCTTTTTGCCAAGGCAAACCATGGAAAGAACAGCGTGACACCGCCGGGCCCTGCACACATGGTATGTTGAGACTTGTTTGGGCAGTGGAGGCTGAGGATACGGTGGAGGATGAGGAGGCGGAGTCACACACTGTCACAGGACCAACGGGCTTACAGCGTGGAGGAGGAAGCGGCGGGACCTTTCCAAGTTGGGGTTTTGGCTGTGCAGGAACCACATTCACCCAGTGAGCCATAAAGGACATGTATTGTCCCTTACCCCACATCGACAGGCTCAAGGACTGGAGTACCTTTTCTTCCACAAAATTGTGCAGGGCTGGTACTGCCTTGGCTCGGCACAAGCCATCAGTTTTCTGAAAGGTGCAGAGTCCACCACTTGAAAAAGGAGGGACTGCAGCACCAGCAACTTGGACAGGAGCACATTCAGCTTCTGCGCCATTGGATGAGCGGGCGCATACTGCTGTATCTTGGACATGGCTTCGCCGATGGAATGTTGGCGGAATGGCTGACTAAAAGTAGTGGGAGCAAGAGCATCTGGAGCGACAGAAGGAGGGTATGACACACAGCTCCCTTCGGCTGAGGTGGTGGAGCCTTGGCTGGCTGAAACAGGGAGCGGCGTGCCACTGGGAGATTCAGGAGGCTGGACCACTACATCGGAGCCACGATTCTCCCAGGCCGCTTTATGGTGGCGAAGCATATGTTGATGCAGGGCTGTGGTGCCAACATTGGGACCCTAACCAAGCTTCACCTTCTGCCGGCATATCTTGCATGTGGCTATGTGAACCTCTGCCGGATGCTTGATGAAAAACTGCCACACCGCCGAGTAGCTGATTTTCCCACCAACAGTCCACACTACTTGACTGCTACTGCCGCCATCTCCAGGAACCCCTGTTCCACTACCTCCCGGGAAGTAGGCTGCCACAAAGATGTCTGATATGATATGACGATCTGCAAAATGGCTGCAGAATATATAGGGCTGTGACATCAAAAGGGTGACTGGCTGCTGATAGCCGGCATCCTGCAAGTGATTCAGGGTCATCTCGCCTACTTCCCTTCCCGCAGCCTGTACCGCAGTAAATGGAGTTTAATGAAGCGATACGTGCAATAGAATCACAGCGATATTCGCATTCATTGCAAATCAAATATTTCATGAAATTTGTAACTAATTTGGGTTCGTCAGCTTCGATTCGCTCATCTCTAACCACCAAGTATTGATGTGATGCAATGACCTCTAAAAGTGGAAGGGAACAATGTATGTTCCATTGTAACCGGTGGAGGTAAAAACTTCCCCTGTAAAGCCCTACTCTCGCAATATTAAATTTCCTTCTTTGCATGTGTTACTGGCCCTAAAAAGGGTGGCCCCACATCGGCACCTCTCCGTATTTCCCCCTACAAACACTGCCATTTCCCAGGTTTTTTGGTGGAAGTAGAGAGATATTCCTGTGTGGGGCCGCCCTTTTTTGGGTGAACAACACTTGCCAAGAAGGGAATTAATAGGGCGAGAGTGGGGCCTTACAGGGGAAGTTTTTACCCCCACCTGCTACAATGGACAATACGTTGTTCCCTTCTACCTTTTTGAGGAAAGTGTTACTCGTCTTAAAAAGGGCGGCCCCACACAGGAACCAATCCCTATTTCCACCTAAAAACCCCGGGAAATGGCAGTGTTTGTAGGTGGAAATAGGGAGAAGTTACTTGTGTGTGGCCTCCCTTTTTAGGGTGAGTAACACTTGCCAAGAAGGGAATTAATTATGCGAGAGTAGGGCCTTACAGGGAAAGTGTTTACCCCTACCGGTTACAATGGACCACACGTTGTTCCCTTCCACCTTTTAAAGGTCTTTGCATCACATCAATACTTGGTGGTGTAGGTGGCATATGGTGTTTTTTGCACACCTTTCCTTTGGTTTGATAAAAATAAAAATAAAAAAAAATTGGGGCCATATATTTTTTCCTAAGCATATTATTAAAAGATAAGTTTCACGTAATGCATATCCTCAATACTTACTTGTGCACACTAACTCTTATACAAAAGAGACCGTTTTCCTCTGCATTCCTGCCTCAGCTCCTATTCTGATCCTGCCACCCGCCTGATGCCATATATCTGATGCCAAGTTCTCCTTTTTTTCACCCACCTTCATCACCGGGTACTGGTATTGCCACCCACCGCACCACTCTGTCACAGTGTCACTTTCAGGACTCCTGATGCTGCTGCCACCTCCAGGCTGTCTCATTCTGCCACCATATGTTCTCCTCATGCTGCCGCCACCTTCACGCATTTGTCATTCAGCCACTATATGTTCTCCTCATGCTGCCGCCACCTTCAAGCTGTGTCATTCAGCCACTCAATGTTCTACTCAGGCTGCCGCCACCTCCATGCTGTGTCATTCAGCCACTATATGTTCTTCCCATGCTGCCGCCACCTCCCTGCTGTGTCATTCGGCCACTATATGATCTCCTCATGCTGCCGCCACCTCCACGCTGTGTCATTCAGCCACTATATGTTCTCCTCATTCTTCCACAAACTCCAGGCTGTGTCATTCAGCCACTATGTGGTCTCCTCATGATGCCGCCACCTACACGCTGCATCATTCAGCTACTACATGGTCTCCTGATGCTGCCTCCAACTCAAGGCTGAGTCATTCAGCCACTATATTGACATGTTAGATTTGGTCTTTTGTAACCACACTATTTATTCAAAGTAAATGCCGGAGCCCGGGATATTAAACTTGGGAGTGTAATATTAAATTTAAATTTAAAAAAATCCATGTAATCTTTTCAAGACTGAGGCACTATGGTCGTCAATGTTATACATTAGCTGTGGAATTACCGCAAGAATCCAATTAAACAGGTTGGAGAGATAACAATGAACCATAACTGATTACATGAAACATTTGCAGTTCCACAGAGAGCAGGGGAGGATGCTGAGAGGTAGGGGCTGGACCAGGTGGTAGCTCACCTGGTGGCTGACCACCAGCTCGATGCTCACCAGAATGGGTACTCAAAAAATGTAAATAAATTCAAACTAGATTAAATAAAAATTGATGAAAAAATCTATTTATTCTTTTCAATTTTGACGCCATATGGTCTCTCTACTGCCACATCCAGACACTCTGCCGCAGTGATTCAGATAGTGATGCCTATAATCTGCATGTCATACTGAATAACAGTATTATTTCACTAACACAGCACAGTCCCTATGCGTGTTAGGACAAGGCAAAATGTTCTCCACCCCTATTGAGGCTCTCTGTAGGCCAGAAATTGTAGCAATTCACTGCAAATAAATTCAGAACAAATACATTTTGGGGGGGAAATCTGCCGAATCGGCCAAATCGAATTTTTCAAAAATTCGCTCATCTCTAGTGATTATAGAGCCAGCATTCTGGACAACTGTATCACTCATATTGGCCTGGAGGAAGGAAGATATATAACTAGATTTTAGTAAGGCTTTTGACATTGCCCCACATAGAAGACTTATCAATACTACAGTCATTGAGCTTGGACTCCCATATTGTTGAGTGGATTAAGCAGTGGCTGAGTGACAGACAACAGAGGGTTGTAGTCAATGGAGTATATTCAGAGCAAGGTCTTGTTACCAGTGGGGGACTTCAGGGATCTGTACTTGGACCAATTTTGTTTAATATCTTCATTAGTGATATTGCAAAAGGTCTCGATGGTAACGTGTTGGTCTTTTTGCTGATGACACAAAGATATGTAACAGGGTTGATGTTCCTGTAGGGATACGCCAAATTGAGAAGGATTTAGGCAAACTAGAAGAATGGTCAGAATTCTGGCAATTGAAATTTAATGTGGATAAATGCAAGATAATGCACCTGGGGTGTAAAAACCCTTGGGAAGATAGCAGAATATAGAATATTTAACACAGTCCTGACCTCAGTATCAGGAGTAATTATTTCAGAAGACTTAAAGGTAGGAAGACAATGTAATAGACCAGCAGGAAATGCTTGGTTGTATAGGGAGAGGTATTAGCAGTAGAAAGAAAGAAGTGCTCATGCTGCTGTATAGAATTTTTCTGCATACGGGGCGGTATAAGGGCTAATTTATTGCCCCATGATCTGAAGCTTTTAACAGTATAATTTTTGTATTGATGGGACTTTTTGATCGCTTTTTATTCATTTTTTTCATGATACAAAAAGTGACCAAAAATAGGCTATTTTGGACTTTTTCAGCGTTATCACGTATGTTTTTTTTATTTTTATTTGCACAGGTTTTTTTATGGCAAAAGGGGGGTGATTCAAACTTTTATTAGATTTAATGATCTTTATTCACTTTTTTTTCACTTTTTTTTTTTTGCAATGTTATAGCTCCCATAGGGGGCTACAACACTTGCACACACTGATCTTTTACACTGATCAATGGTTTCTCTTAGGAAACCATTGATCGATGATTCTGCCGCTTGGCTGCTCATGCCTAGATCTCAGGCACTGAGCAGTAATTCAGTGATTGGACAGCGAGAAGGAAGCTGTCCTACAGCTGTTCAGTATGCCGCGATTTCGCCACGGCGATCCCGAAAAGCCCCCTGAGCTAACCGGCATTCGTTTACTTTCACTTTAGATGCGGCATTCAAGTTTGAACTCCACGTCTAAAGGGTTAATAGCGCGACCAGTGTTGTGCGCTATTAGCCACGGGTCTTGGCCGTTGTTAGAGGCCGGGCCCAACAGGTTAAAGGGGTACTCTGGTGGAAAACATTATTTTTTTTTTAAATCAACTGGTGCCAGAAAGTTAAACAGATTTGTAAATTACTTCTATTAAAAAATCTTTACCCTTCCAGTACTTTTAAGCCGCTGTATTCTACAGAGGAAATTATTTTATTTTTGAATTTCTTTTTTGTCTTGTCCACAGTGCTTTCTGCTGACACCTGATCAGGAACTGTCTAGAGCAGCTTAGTTTTGCTATGGGGATTTTCTCCTGCTCTGGACAGTTCCTGATACGGGCATCAGGTGTCAGCAGAGAGCACTATAGATAAGACAAAAAATGTATTAAAAGGGGTACTCCCGTGGAAAACTTTTTTTTTTTAAATCAACTGGTGCCAAAAAGTTAAACAGATTTGTAAATTAAATCACGGACAAAGGGATGTGTGAGCATTGGAGAACTAACCTCAAACACCAGGTAATTCCTTGCAGAGATGCTTTATTTCATGTTGCTGTATACAAGTTTGCAGGGAGGTGGACAGATGGCAAACAGGCGGGTGGATGCAGCCAATGGGCGACGGTCTGTTATCGCGCCTTAGCGCTTCGTCAGGCTCCTTCCAGCAGGTGTGTTTCAGACAGGTATATACAAAAGACTAGGGGAGGGGTCACAGTGAACATACCAATGGAACACCTCGTGCTTAAAATTAACTATGCGTATGCGTAAAGATTTGTAAATGACTTCTATTAAAAAATCTTAATCCTTTCAGTACTTTTTAGGGGCTATATACTACAGAAGAAATGCTTTTCTTTTTGGATTTCTCTGATGTCATTACCACAGTGCTCTCTGCTGAGCTCTGCTGTCCATTTTTGGAACTGTCCAGAGCAGGAGAAAATCCCCATAGCAAACACATGCTGCTCTGGACAGTTCCTAAAATGGACAGCAGAGGTCAGCAGAGAGCACTGTGGTCATGACATCAGAGAAATCCAAAAAGAAAAGCATTTCCTCTGTAGTATACAGCCCATAAAATGTACTGGAAGGATTAAGATTTTTTTAATAGAAGTCATTTACAAATCTGTTTAACTTTCTGGCACCAGTGGATTTAAAAAAAAAAAAAAGTTTTCCATGGGAATACCCCTTTAAAAAGGAAAATAATTTCCTCTATAGCATACTGCTGCTAAACAGTACTGGAAGGGTAAAGACTTTTTCATAGAAGTAATTTACAAATCTGTTTAACTTTCTGGCACCAGTTTATTAAAAAAAACATTTTCCCACCGGAGTACCCCTTTACACACACTCTGACACGAGGGCATGGTTGCAGATGCTATATCTGCACCCCCTATAGCTATGCCTATACACAAAGGGGAAGTAGCAGCAGCACGCTATATTTGATCAAAACATTGAGGGTCTTAGTGCACTTTTTGATCAAAACATGTTCCCCATCCACTACTATAAAACCTTAAAGAGATTACCCAGCCTTGTAAAGTTGATGAACTGTAGATCCTCAAATTCAGACACCCCTTAACTACAACACACACACAAAACTAATATTGATGGCCTACCCCAAAAATAGGCTATCTGTATTATAAGTCTGGATAACCCCTTCAGTTCTCCATGGCTTTGTTTGCTACTGTTTTTGGTCTTGTGAAGAGTGAATCTCTGCATAGGTTCTTGCCACCCATTGAAATGAAGGGTCTATCCAGGGGCCCATTACATCTCCATATCTACCTGGCCTGCCCACATGAAGCCTTCGGAATTTTATTATTTCACCATGCTTCTTATACATATATATATATATATATATATATATATATATATATATATATATATATATATATCATTCATCAAAATAATAAAAATTTATTTATCAAAGGATGTTTTTATTAGAAGTTTGCCTCTTACTGCACATAGACTGTAGCTGCACATGTTTACGTTCTAAGCCAATGTTTCGTGAGACTGGAGCAAGCCTAGAATAACCAGATATTCAGGGAACGTTGAGCTCTTAACATAATAAAAGTAACAGGGTATTGGGACTGTGGGGAGAGAAAATGGAGCGCTCTTACTTTCGAGTACCCTGACCAATGAGCGGGGAGAGGCTTCTCAATTAGCTCAAGGTTGTAGCAAATACTGAATATCTGTCCCAGATATTGTTACAGCTTGCTGTCATTGATTTATGAACATAGCATAAAGAAGACTGCAGGAAGCAGTGTGATAGAAAAAGCCAGCATATAAAAATGAACAAAAAAAAAAAAAACAGCCATTCCACTCATCACAAAGGCAATTTACTAGACTCACGACACAAATATAAACCAGAGATGTAAAGGAGAGAAAAGTACTGTAATTTAATGTGTTCAGGTATAATATCTAATTGTAAAACAACTGAGATGTTTCAATTATTTTTACATCTCACATGCATTAGTATATTTTATTGTATGACCCTTTATTTTGTTTGTTGCTTTTTATTCTCTCTGCACAGATTTTCTGCATTAAAGTAGAATACACTTATGAGAATTTTATATTATTTTTTTTTTCTCTTTCCGTATAGGAAAGATGCATATTTTTTTTTCCATTTAGCGCTGATTGTTGCTTTTTTTAAATTATTTTTATATTATTAGGCGCTTTCAAAATATGATAATGTATCTATACAAAACACAAAAAAGAGAAACAATTAATAAAATACAGCAATGTAAGCATATTTTTTTATATTAATTATTTATTTTAATTAACACATTTTTTTTTTTTTTTTGCTGCAGTAGAAACGAAAAGTAAGCTTAATTTCGTGAGTCATTATGACTTTGGCAAAACCAAATATACCAAATATATACAAGACTTAAAAATTTTTTAACTACTTTTTCAATTAGATGGATTCACATGTGTATGTTTGTTATGTTTACACTTTTTTGTTGTTTACACAATTTTGTTGTTTTCCCCCGAAAAAGTTAGTTTTTTTTTCCCACTGATTTGCACTGAACTCAATGGGAGTTCACATGTAGTTTCATTTTTTCATAACTATACTATTAAAAAAAGAAATGCATAGTACTTTGGGCCATTTCACACATTAAAAAATCATTCCCCCCATTTTTACGTTTTTGCCTTTTTCACACACAAAAAGACCTGATTAGCATAAACTCATGGGGACTGTTTCACCCCTCAAGCCTATTTTTACATGCTGTAATTTTCCTGAAAGGTCCAGAAGGAATTTTTCCACCCGCGGCAAGACCAACTCATCAATCGGCACTAGGACCACTCTGAAATACGCCACCTCCATAGACTACAGTACATTTTCAAGTGAATTCCACCAAAAGAATTGTAAAATGAAATTTTTATCTGGAAAGGGCAAAATTTGAATTTTGGCAGAAGATTTTTCCGGTGGTTAAATTTGCTGTGGGCACAATACAGCAGAATCTCAATGAAAACAATGGGATTCTGATGCAACAATGTGATTCTGATGCAATGTTTCCTCCAGATTCCGCTAAAAAATTCTACCTAAAGGGAGATTTACTGGCGCTCCCTCTCCACCTATTGTCTATGGGAGGGCCGGAGATACCTAAACTTTGTCATATTTTAGGGCTCATTTATATGGGCGGATTTGATAGGTCGCTGAGAGTTTGAATGACGGTGGGCTCTCCACGGACTGTCTGCAGCAGATTTTTCAGCAGTGGAATTTCCTCTGGCAAAAATTTGCAGCAGACCCCACTGACTTCCAACACTCTGCAAGTTTGCTATCAAATCCACCAGTGTGAAAGAGCCGTTACAAGACAGAAAATAGTCTGCGCTAAAAAAACTGAAAAAAACAATGCCAGGTTTACATTGCGTAACATTTGTAGGCGTATTTTATTTTACGTTTGCATTTTCGATCACAATGAGTGAAAAAACGACTGCAAAAAAAAATGTTTGCCTTTTTTGGACCATTTCGGACTAAAATGTGCATTGAAAATAAAATCAGTTGACACATTTTATGCAGTGTAAACCTGGCCCCAGCCATTCCCCCTTTTATAGCCTGTTTTTTAAATGTTACTTTTTCTTTTCCTTAACCATAAAATCAATGTCTAAAGATACCTTAGGCCCACTCCATGAAATTTGTTGACTTTTTTTTTTTTATGTGCACGTTTTTGTCCATTAATCGTATTTTTCAAAGTTTGCGGACTAACATGCGCAGGTAAAATAAAATACATTGGTGAATTTTACGCAGCTCGGCTTCAGGCACGATTTTCTGTTTTTGTCTTTTCAGCAGCTTATTTTTTGTTTCGTGTAAAATGACAGCGCTCAGGTACTTCAGCTTCTCCCATAGACAAAGGGGGAAACGCGCGCTCCAAAAAAAACCTTTATAGGAAGAAACAGTCCCCGGGAGTCCTCATTTTTTATTTTACTTATTTTTGTCATTATAAATATCCTTTTGTTTCAATTTTTCTTTTCATAAAAAAAAAAAAAAAAACTTTATTTAATAATTATATAAAACTGTTTCTCCGCAAATCCACAGAATGAACCGTCAAGAGACTCCCGGTAAGGAAGTGAGGCTTTGCTTATTGTTTTCTTTCTTTGTAAAGGCGAAAACAAAGGAACAGATTATCCCTTGATGAAAGTGAACTGCTGGGCAAGGAAATATCATATAATGAAAAATTAAAGAGTGCTGAGGAGGGATCCACCTGCTGTCACAATGCCTTATTAATTTCATGTAATGCCCTGCAATTGATCCATTTAACGCCACCTCTACCTTTTACAGGTAAGTACGCCTCTAGAGGAAATGCACATCCTGACATTATCCCGCTGCTGGGACTCGCACGCTAGCAAATGTATATGTTCTCCTGCTAATCTGCATTCAGGCAGTTTGTGATATGTAAGCTGTTTAGGTTCAATGGTGTTTCACAAGCGCTGTTTATCGGGGACTATATTTTCTCAAGGGTAAAAAGCAAGCTCTACATCAAAGCCTGATTGAGCAGAAAATACGTGCTAATGTTCACAGCGGTGCTCTATTATAATATAAGCATGCTTGTAAATATTCACCACGTGCTATTATGCCATTTGAACCAAGAATATTGCAAGGTCGGAGGTCGCCCATAATGCTTTCTCTTGAGACGGTGGTTTTGAATATAACCAAATGGGATAATAGTGGGGAATACCCAGAGGGGAGCTGTGTAGCACATTATAATAGAGTGTGCCGCAAGTTTTTTTTTTCCCCCTCTTAAAACAAAGATGCCAAATAGAGTCCAGAGCAGCCATTATTAATGGAAAGACAGGTCTAATGATAAGGAGCAGAGCTTTGTCATAATAAATTTCACTGAAGCTTGTATACACTGTTACATGGCAGGCGGAACATTCTCAGCCACCAATGCTCATGAGGGTCCTGTCATCTTATCACCTAATCACACAGTATGTGGGCTAAAAGGGTTTGTCTAGTTTAGGAAACTAAAATAATTGAAATCAGCAGTAATTGAAAATAATAGATGGGGGTCACATTATTGAGAACCTCCATTTAAGCCAGGGTGGACAATAACAGCAAGCTGGAGCAGTCGTCCCCAACCCAGTCTTCGAGGCCCACCAATATTCTGAGTTTTTTTTTCCAATTAAAGGGGTACTCCGATGAAAACCTTTTTTCTTTTAAATCAACTGGTGGAAGAAAGTTAAACATATTTGTAAATTACTTCTATTAAAAAATCTTAATCCTTCCAGTACTTATTAGCTGCTGAATGCTACAGAGGAAATTCCTTTCTTTTTGGAAAACTGATGACATCACGAACACAGTGCTCTCTGCTGACATCTCTGTCTGGCAGATGTATGCTAAGGGTAGCATAGTCGCTCAGTGGTTAGCACTGCTGACTTGCAGTACTGGGGACTTGGGTTCAAATCCCACTAAGGACAGCAATAAATAAAGTGTTATTATTATTATTATTATAATAACATCAGCAGAGAGAACTGTGCTCGTGATGTCATCAGAGAGCATTCCAAAAAGAAAAGAATTTCCTCTGTAGTATTCAGCAGCTAATAAGTACAGGAAGGATTAAGATCTACAGACCCATATAAGGGCTTGTTTTTTGCGTGAACAATTGTACTTTGTAATGAAACCTCTCATTTTACCATAAAATGTACGGCGAACCCCAAAAAAAATTTTAGGGAGGAAATTTCAATGAAAACCCAGATTTTGCACATTTTGGAGGGGTTCGTTTTCACACTGTACAATTTATGGTAAAAAATGATATGTGTTCTTTATTCTGTGGGTCAATAGGATTAAAATGATACCCATGGCTAGATACTTTTATATTTTTTTACCGCTTAAAAAAAATCTAAAACTTTTTGTACAAAATCAGTAATCTAAAATCGCCCTATTTTGACCACCTATAACTTTTCCATTTTCCGTATATAGGGTGGTATGAGGGTTCATTTTTTGCGCCATAATCTGTACTTTTTTTTAGATACCACATTTGCATATATAAAACTTTTAGATAATTTTTTATTATTTTTTTTCAATAAAATGTGACAAAAAAGCAGCATTTTGGCCTTTTTTTATTTTTTACGTTTACGCCATTCCCCATATGGGATCATTAACATTATATTTTTATGTACCCATAGGGGACTATCTATAGCAATCCTTTGATTGCTAATAATGTGCAGTGCTATGTATAGGACACAGCACTGCTCAGTATTATCAGTGATTTTCTGCTCTGGTCTGCTCGATCTCAGACCAGAGCAGAAGACCCCGGGAGAGAGCCAGGTGAGGGGAACTCCGGCCACCATGCTGGATGATCGGATCGCAGTGGCAGCGCTGCGGGCGATCCGATCGTCCATTCAAAGTACCGCAATGCCGCAGATGCCGTGATCTGTATTGATCGCGGCATCTGAGGGGTTAGACATCCGCGCGATCCCGGATGTCGGCCATTATGGGCGGGTCCCCGGATGCTGCTAGTAGCTGGAACCTGCTCCAATGCTCACGGTCATACACAGGACGCAAATGTACGTCCTGTTGCGGGAAGTCCCGCCAAACCAGGACGTACATTTACGTCCTTGGTCATTAAGGGGTTAAAGAACTAATAAACATATAGCGTTCAATACACCAGACAAGGAAATGGATAAGTCAACAAAGACTTCAGAAACAAACAGGAATATACAATTCCCCCAGAAAACCTCCAGTAGGCACAGGAATATCTTGACACTAAAACACAATCTCCCAGAGTCTAGGATGGAGTACAGAGATATCTAGTATTAATTCTCAATTCCCCAGAGCCCCCATGGAATGCCTAGTAACAATTCAGAAAAACAGATACAACAGGAAAATAATTATAGAACACTGTTCACACTGAACACAAGACAAGAAAACAGATGAGTCTGAAACAGATTCCAGGAACAGAAAGGAATATAGCATAATCCACTAGAAAACCGTCGGTAGACACAGGGATAACAATAACCTCTGAGTCCCCCACACAAAGGTAAACAGGCTCCATAGCTAAACCAAAATAATCACAATCCCTAAACCTCCAGTAGACACAGGAATGAATCTCCCAGAGTCCCCATGGACCAGTAACAGGGATACCTAGTTATAACTCCAAAAAACGGATGCAAGAGAAAACACAGTGTGAATAGATACATAGCAGAAAGGACATACAAATCCTAAATCCGACTATATAAACAAAGATTAAAATCTACTGTGAGCATGCTAACTAACCATGGGTAGGAGCTCAGAATATATAAAAGATAAATGCAAGGTGCATGCTAAAACAGACATAGTAGATTAAAAGTTGAAACAAGGAGTGTTTCACCAAAAGCTCCATAGCAGCATGTCAAGCATGATAGCAGCAAGACAGGATGTCAGGAAGTGAATATGTCAATGTGTAATCACCAGCCCAGAAGCTAGACTGAGCTCACCTTATGTAGACACATCCTAAGAGCTATTGGATAGCAAGCCAAAGGCTTTAACTATTCCCTGACCGGGGAATATGTCACTGTTAAAACACAACCAAATCCAATAGCCATGTCTGAACACAGACCAAGACAGACATGACAATTCTTTGAAAGTATACACCTTTTGTGCTCAGCTCAGGAACATGGGCTATCAAAATCTTCCAAAAGCATATATGTTTGGAAACTGTACGAAAGTCATATTTAGACTACATTTGGGCCATTGAAGTCAATGAGCATGGTGGGCTCTTCCTGCTTTGACAACTTCCCAATATAAAGCTTACATAGAACCAGATGGAAGGGCTAAAAAGTGGTATGAATGTGGTCTAACTTGTTTTTCTCCTAGAGAGAAAGACCACTTCAGGAGAACAGTGGGGCATGTACCAAAAAATAGCTGACACAAGTAAACTAATATATCCAGTCTAACAATGCTATAGATTTCCCTCAGAGGCTCATGCTGTTGGATAAGTCTGGTGCATCTTAAAGAGTACCTGTCACCAAACTACAACATTTAATATATTGTTCCTTATGTAATAATAAGACACTTTGCTTTTTACTTGCTGTTAAAATGCTCAACCTTTATATGTTTTTAATTAAATTGAAAAAATGGCCACTAGGTGGCTCTGTTCTGTTCCCTGTGCAAGTCAAACAGTTAGTTTGGTCTCCCCCGGACAGGAGATAAAACTCAGGAAGTGCGTGCAGGGCAAGGCGCGGCACAGCTCTCACAGGCTTCAGTGAAGTCTCGCCTGCTGGAGAACACCCCCTTTCTCCTGCTGAAAGCTCACACAATGTGAGCAAGGGGAAGGGTATGATACAGAGGTTTTTAAAGCTTGGAAAAAATGTTTAAGTCCAGGAGGGATGTTAGGAGTAGTTAGGGGACATAATCTGAGTTAGTTTAGAAAATATGGTTTGATGACAGGTAATCTTTAAGACTGTTTAGTCTGATTTTATAACAGTTATAAGTTTGCTTACTTAAAGGGGTACTCCAGGCAAACACTTCTGTTATCTAGCAAATAGTACATGCAAAGTTAGGTCACTGTCAAAATACATGCACGTTTTTATGTATGGCACTGATTCTTAAAAAAGTTTTTGTAGTCTTTTTCAATGCAGCCGCTGTTTTGTGACGTGATGTCACCAGTCCGCATCATCGCTGGGGGCCAGTTAGAACTGGGGCGCTCCAGCTAGGCCATGCTCCCAGTGCTAGCTTGCATTTCAGGTCTTGTGAAAGCTGAGATTGTATAAATCTATAAGTGCACACACGAGCCATGTCCCTTTCAGCTATATAGTGCCTCCCCGTTTAAAAAATTTGTGTATGTTTCAGCATAACTTCCAAATGGCTGGAGATATTTTGATGAAACTTTGTACTCACGTTACTTACAAGTAAACTAAAAAATATAATGGAGTTAAATTACCATAACCCACCCAGTTTGCAAGTGTTGGGTTTTTTCTCTGAAGTCCCATGTAAGTCTATGGGACTTCTGGTACATCTGATTGTGTTATTCTTGGGCTGCGGAGATTGCCCAGGCCTTTAAACATGCTGCTGACTCTTCAGCAGGCAGGTTCAGAGAATACTTAGTATGACATAGATTCTCTAGAATTGTTCTGTTATGGGGAATATAAAGATTTACTAAAACAGACATGTTAGGAGTGACAACAGATCCTCTTGAACCTCTAAACAACAGATGATGGATATATTGAGTGATTGCTCATGAACATCAAGGGTGACTAAAAAAGTATAAAATAAAATGTTTTGCAGCATAAAAAAAATCCCGCCCCTTAGTAAAAATTCAGATCAATACCCTTTTCATATTTTTAACATTTAAAAAAATATAACACAAAATTATAAAAATGCATATTTGGTATCATTGTGTGTAAAATATTGTATGTCAGAACTGTGTGTCAAAACTATTATAATATACAGTTTTTTTGTCAAATGTTTTTTAAGAAAAAGCAAATAAAAAGTCATAATTGGTGCAGATTAATGGCACAAAGCACATGGTAAAAAAAAAAAAGTTATAGGGGTAAAAACTGCTATTTTAGGCATAGTCATTTTTTTTATAATTCAAAACTAGTAAATCATTTCATGATTGTAAATGGTCATAAGTGTAATAACCCAACAAATCAAGTTAACATGTCAGTCTTACCGCACAGTGAAAAGCATAAAGGAGAACACACACACACACATACACACATCCAATTTACCCAAAATGCATTTACTTATTTTATTTTTAAATTTTACCTCTCAAATAATTTTGTTCAGTTCTGCAGCATATTTTGAGGTGAGGAGAAAAATATAAAAAAGGAAAAAACTGAACATGAAAATGTAAAAACAAAAAGATGCCCAACATTATTTGGCTTTTTTTTTACCAGCTCTTTATACAAGTTGAAGACAAAAACAACTACCGTATATACTCGAGTATAAGCCGACCCGAGTATAAGCCGAGACCCCTAATTTCAACCCAAAATCCCAGGAAAAGTTATTGACTCGAGTATAAGCCTAGGGTGGGAAATACCTCATCCCCCCCTGTCATCATCCAGACCCCTCATTAACATCCTCATCATCATCCCCTTGTCATCATCCCACACATCCCCCCTTCATCATCCCCTTGTCATCATCCCACACATCCCCCCTTCATCATCCCCTTGTCATCATCCCACACATCCACCCTTCATCATCCCCTTATCATCCCGCACATCCCCCCTTCATCATCCCCTTATCATCCCACACATCCCCCCTTCATCATCCCCTTATCATCCCACACATCCCCCCTTCATCATCCCCTTGTAATCATCCCACACCCCCCCTTCATCATCCCCACCCCCCTTCATCATCCCCACACCCCCCCTTCATCATCCTCTTCTCATCATTCGCCCTCAGTGGTCTTCAACCTGCGGACCTCCAGAGGTTTCAAAACTACAACTCCCAGCAAGCCCGGGCAGCCATCGGCTGTCCGGGCTTGCTGGGAGTTGTAGTTTTGAAACCTCCGGAGGTCCGCAGGTTGAAGACCACTGCGGCCTTCAACATCATCCAGCCCCCCTTTCACCCCCTTTAGTTCTGAGTACTCTCCTCCGCTCGGCGCTGGTCCGGTCCTGCAGGGCTGTCCGGTGAGGAGGTGGTCCGGGCTGCTATCTTCACCGGGGGCGCCTCTTCTCCGCGCTTCCGGCCCGGAATAGAGGCGTTGCCTTGACAATGACGCAGAAGTACGTTGGCAATGAACGCACCTCTGCGTCGTTGTCACGGCAACGTGACTATTCTGAGGCCGGGCCCGAGGCGCTTAGAAGAGGCCTCCCCGGTGAAGATAGCAGCCCGGAACCACTATCCCACCGGACCACCTCCTCACCGGACAGTCCTGCAGGACCAGACCAGCGCCGAGCGGAGGTGAGTACTCAGAACTAAAGGGGGTGAGAGGGGGCTGGATGATGTTGAAGGCCGCAGTGGTCTTCAACCTGCGGACCTCCGGAGGTTTCAAAACTACAACTCCCAGCAAGCCCGGACAGCCGATGGCTGCCCGGGCTTGCTGGGAGTTGTAGTTTTGAAACCTCTGGAGGTCCGCAGGTTGAAGACCACTGCGGGTGGGGGAGTTCACTCGAGTATAAGCCGAGGGGAGTGTTTTCAGCACGAAAAATCGTGCTGAAAAACTCGGCTTATACTCGAGTATATACGGTAATAGTAAATATCCATTAACACTGTAGCCATTTCCACACCCCTCATAGAGATACAAAAAATCAATTGAAGCATATAATTGCTTCCTCTGTCCTCTGCCTAAAAGTTTATCTTTGTTTTTAAAAAAGCAAAAAAGAGTTCATATACGCCAAAGTGTAATCAAATAAGAATTCATGACACTGTGGCTTCTAAATAATTGGTGACAACATCGTAGGTTGTAGATTGGACATTATCATAAAGGTTATGTGTGTACATTCCCTTCATCAATCTTCAGAATAATACAGGGGAGACGAGCAATTAATGCTGCATTGTTTATTTGGCAAAGGCCGTGTCTAATTAGTCCAAAGAATATAATAAGATCCAATGCAATAAAACTTACCTTGAAGGTTTTATTTTGTTTCTTTCTTGTTAGCGGGATGCAGTCTAGGATGGCGAAATGGGTCAGACACAATTTTGATCTGACACCATGCAGCTGATTTAATTACTTGATTTTCATTAAAAATGCCCTTTACTACCATGTTTTGCCCAAATAATCAACATAATAACATAAAGTATTTTACTAAATAAGTGGATTTTCTGTTTTATCTTCCAAATGACACAACCAATGTATGGCCTAAAAACGGAATCCCAAAAATGTTAACTGGTAAACAAGGGGGAAATGATACAAGCCTGTGTTATCTGCTCAATGACTCCTAGACTCCTAGTATGTTTGGCACCACTTTATGTTCTACAAGAACAAAGAATGGGGCTTGTAGAGGACCATCATGCCCAATCTTTTGTCTGCCATACTTTTGTCAAAATTGCCAGGCCCTGGTGAAATCAGAACTATTTGATTATTGTGATATGATCTGTTTAGTTTTCAGGCACCTAAATTAATCCCTGACAACTGATTTTGGGGGCCATGATGACTGCAGAGTTTGTTGCCCAGATATATGTTGCCCTCAAAGTTAGCCAAAATCCCAGCCTCTATAGCAGTGGTCTCAAAAATTGTGGACCTCCAGATGTTGCAAAGCAGCTGTCCGGTCACGCTGGGAGTGGTAGTTTTGCAACATCTGGAGGTCCATAGTTTGGAGATCACTGCTTTTAACTGAGGTTAAAAGCAGAGCAGAATTCAAAAATGTAGGGTCTCATAGACCCCAAAATCAATTCAGATATGAGTCAAGACCCCAGAGCAGACTCCTAAAAGTATTCAGACCCCGGACAGGACCACAAAGTTAAGACCCTTAATCAGACTCCAAATCAGATGAGATCCCTAAATTATTTTAGACTAGTAAATCAAGCCATGATAAGCCATCACAATTTGATTGGTGGGGTGCAGATAGCCGACCCCAGAGCAGACTCCTAAAAGTACTCAGACCTCAAACCGGACCACAAAATTAATATGACTATTGACCAGACCCCAATTTAGATGAAATCCCTAAATAATTTTAGACCAGTTATGATAAGCCAACAATATCTGATTGGTGGGGTGCAGATAGCCAAAGCTCCACCACCAATCAGCTGATCAGTGTGTTCATTGTGAACCTCGACTTGGCTCTTTCATTGTGTAATGACCAAGCCAGGTTCCTGCAGCTCATCTCCACTGAAGTGAACGGAAGCTGATAGGGGATAAGATGTCTGATCGCGGGGATGTCTGATCGCCACTGGGGACCCCCACGATCTCGGCTGTGGCACCCTAGACATCCAGTGCATGGAGTGAAATTTGATTCATGCCGGATGACTGGTGATGCGGAGTGGAGGCTCGTGATGTCACGGCCACACCCCGCTCGTGATAGCATGGCCATGCCCTCTCAATGCAAGTCGATGGGAGGGGGCGTGACGGTCATCATGCCCCATCCCAAAGACTTGCATTGAGGAGGCGTGGCCATGAAGTTACGAGCAGGCATGGCCGTGAAGTCACAAGCCTCTGGCACTGCACCCGACGCTCTAAACGAACGTCAGGTGCGGCAGGGAGATTGCGGGGTTCACCAGCGGGACCCCCATGATCAGACATCTTATCCCCTATCCTTTGTATAGGGAATAAGATGTCTATGGGTGGTGCCCCTTTAAGCACCCCTTTAAGTACCCCTTTAAGCTCTGAGCACGGTGTACATCATGGAATAGTGGCTCCGCCAAAAAGCTCATTGGTAGAGGTGCCGATCTCCATTAGATATTGATGGCCTATCCTGAAGATAGGCTATCAATTCATAAGTCCTGAAAAAAACACTTCTTTAATGTAATCTGAATTTAGGCAATCACTATTGTTTTCACTCAAAGATGAATAGTTAGATGTGTTGCATTCTATGGTCATCATCATCATATGTCAATGGTCAAGTATAGGAACTGGTTGATTCACAGAGCAAAGGCTACTATGTGTCCATGTAGGAGTAGGTGGAGTATGTGGCCATGGTAATTTATGCAATGGACTCCTTTAAAGATAAATAAGAGAAATCTGTTCAGTATTCCCAAAGGATGTTGTTCTTTAAAATTGTTTATTATTTTATTCAAAATCTATTTAAAACTTCTCAATAGAAGACACAAATTGTTGACTGTAGGCTACTCCTAGAGTTCCTTTGCTGTAGCTGAGAGTTTGGATATTTCATTCTGTTGACATAGAGCCTCATATGATTGATCTGTGATCTTGTCTGTAATAAGATGCTGTAGCTACATTGAATCTTATCTTTTACAGTCTTGTATGCCCTTAGAGAACCATAGAAGAATCCATAGTTTGTTGGTAAGCTTAACCAATAAATATTCTTTGTTTAATAATAACTTCACTATACAGCCGTGCACAGGAGACCTTTATGAATGTGATCTCGTATGCAACGAGATGCAACAAAAACAACCGCTCAGGAATAAAGCCGTGCGCTACAATGCAAAACCTTTATTTCTACCATAATAATTGGTTTTATATATAAAAGTGAAATGTGCTTTATAAACACTTCCGTTATCTATGGTTTTTTAAATGAACGCGGAGATAAAATGAAAAACAATCTACACTAAAAAAGCATGTTTCTATAACAAAGCTCCGAGTTGCTGAAGGTTTTTTATTATACTTTAAGCAAGAAAAATCCCTTGGTTGAGGTATGTGGAGACCTATGTAGAAATGAGATGATTCATTAAAGGACTACTTCAGGCAAAATTGGTCCACTCTGTTATGGCTGAGGGGTCTGAGTATGACACAGGGATTCAAGTAACACCAAAGACAGAATCCCTGTGTCATACACCACCCCCTTAGGCCTTGCACTAGATATAACACGGAGTATCCGTTTTGCCGGAAGTGCGCTTCAGCCATATCAAAGTCCATAACACCATACATTTGATCAACATGAGATTAACTTTTTTTTTTTGTGTTATCTAAGAGAGCTAAGGGATCATTAACCCCTTAAGGACTTAGCCTTAGCCCTTTTTCACCTTAAGGACTCAGCCCTATTTTGCAATTCTGACCACTGTCACTTTATGCATTAATAACTTTGAGATGCTTTTACCTTTTATTCTGATTCCAAGATTGTTTTTTTTGTGACATATTCTACTTTAAAATACTGGTAAATTTTTGTCGTTACTTGCATCCTTTCTTGGTGAATACTCCCCAAACTTCATGAAAATTTTGCATTTTTCTAACTTTGAAACTCTCTGCTTGTAAGTAAAATGGATATTCCCCAAAAAATTTATATTAATTCACATATACAATATATCTACTTTACGTTGACATGTTTTTAGTTTTTGAAGACATTAGAGGGCTTCAAAGTATAGCAGCAATTTTCAAAATTTTCACAAAAATTTCAAAATCTGAATTTTTCAGGGACCAGTTAAGTTTGTGGTGGATTTGAGGGGTCTTACTGTGAGAAATACCCCATAAATTACCCCATTAGAGAAACTAAACCCCTAAAAGTATTCAAAATGACATTCAGAAAGTTTATTAACCCGTTAGGTGTTTCACAAGAATAGCAGCAAAGGGGAGCAGAAAAATAAAAATCTGCATTTTTTTACACTAACATGTTCTTGTAGCCCCATTTTTTTCATTTTTAAAAGTGGTATAAGGAGAAAAAGCCCCCCAAAATGTGTAGCCCAATTTCTCTCGAGTATGGAAATACCTCATATGTTGACATAAAGTGCTCTGCGGGCTCGCAACATGGCTCAAGAGGGAAAGAGCAACTATGGGATTTTTTAAAACAAATTTTGCTGTTATGGTTTTTTGGGGGCCATGTTGCATTTAGGAAGCCCCCATGGTGCCAGAACAGCAAAAAATTAAACATATGGCTACACTCTTCACGGAACGTAACAAGGGGTATATTGAGCCTTAACACCTCACAGATGTTTGACGATTTTGCGTTGAAGTTGGACTTGAAAATGGAAAATTTGGTTTTTAACACTAAAATTATGATTTTACATCACATTTTTCTTTTTCACAAGGGGTAATAGGAGAAAATGGACCCCAAAATTTTAAGCCCAATTTCTCCGGATTAAGAAAACGCCCTATATGTGGATGATAAGTGCTCTGCTGATGCACTACAAAGCTTAGAAGAGAAGGAGCAAAATGTAGCTTTTTGAAAGAGAATTTGGCTGAAATGGTTTTGGGGGGGCATGTTGCATTTAGTAAATCTCCAGGGTACCAGAATAACAGAAAAAAAAAACACATGGCATACTATTTTGGAAACTACACCCCTCATGGAATGTAAAAAGGGGTATATTGAGCCTTAACACCTCACAGGTGTTTGATGACTTTGCATTGAAGTTGGACAAAAAAATGGAAAAATTTAATTTTTAACACTAAAATGATGGTGTTACCCCAAATTACCCCTCTTTTTCACAAGGGGTAATAGGAGAAAATGGACCACAAAATTTGAAGCCAAATTTCTTCCGATTAAGAAAATGCCCCAAATGTGGATGTTAAGTGCTCTGCTGGGGCACTACAGGTCTCAGAACAGAAGGAGTGCCATTGGACTTTTGGAGAGAGAATTTTGCTGAAATTGAAGTCGGGGCCATGTGCATTTTCAAACCTTCCATGATGCCAGAACAGCAGAAACCCCCCACATGTGACACCATTTTGAAAACTACACCCCTCCAGGAACGTAACAATGGGTCGTAATTAGATAAATGAAAATTAGATTTTTAACACTAAAATGATGGTGTTACTCCAAATTTTTCATTTTCACATGGTGTAATAGGAGAAAATGGAACCCCAAAATTTAAAGCCCAATTTCTCCAGAACAAGCATATACCCCATATATGGCGGAAAAGCACTATGTGGGTGCAAAACAGGGCTTAGGAGTGAGACAGCACCGATGAGATTTTTTTTTATCAAATCTGTTTTTATTAGATTTTCAATGTGCAACAAATAACGTTGGGCGACAAACAATAGCCCATAACTTAACAATTTGAGCAGAAAAGGACAGTAGTCAACAAGGATTATAAGGAATTAGGTGAAATGGGAGAATTAACAATACAAAACAATACAAAACCACATTGAAGAGGTTGGTGGGGAGGGGGGGGGGGAGTCACAGTATATTGCTGTCAATAATCGATCAAAGCACTTTGAGAGGTCAAGTACATTTGTATGTACAACTCAACTACTGTTATTTTGTTTATTGTATTCCGAGGACAACCAAGGTGTCCACACCTAGCACCAATGAGATTTGAGGCCTAAAGTGGTGCTTTGCACTGCAATGGTTGAGGTTCTGACATAAAATCTAAAAAAATAAAATAAAACGGCATATGACCACAATTTTGAAACTACACCCCTCAAGGAAGGTAACAAGAGGTACAGTGAGTACTTATACCTCACAGGTTTTTTAACAGTGGGCCATAAATTGAAAATGTTTATTTTTTTTCACAAAAATGCTGGGGTTACCAATTTTTTACATTTTCACAAGGGGTAATTGGAGAAATTGGGTTACAAATTTTGGGGGGCTTTTTCTCCTGACTATGGAAATGCATCCACATATGGGGTAACGTGCTCGGCGGGCGCACAACAAAGCTCAACAAAGCTCAGAAGCCATAGAGGTCTGTTTGTATTTGAGGCCTATGGCATATCAGTAGCTGACAGTTACATACATTCAGAGGAAAATACAAAAATGAAACACCCCCTTGTGACACCATTACAGAAAGTACCCACCCTGAGGAATGGGTATGGGGTAAAGAGGATATTTTGAAAGCACGGGTGTTTCCTAAATTTATTTTCCAGGAATGGATGATGGGTAGCTTTTGAAAATTGCAATTTTCAACCTATACTCTGCTTCAACCTATACTCTGCAAATAGTACACCCCCTAGGGGAGGTGTATAGGGGTAAAGAGGAGATTTGGAACAGACACGTGTTCCCTAAATTTATTTTCCAGGAATTGATGAAGTGTACTATGGGGGGGGGGTAGGGGGGATGAAAATTGCTATTTTAATACTGATATGCCAATTCCCAGAATGATGACACAGAGTATAGCCGAAAGTAAAAATTATGCCAGCCCCAAAACCTATGCTCTGAATCATCAATCTGGGAATGTGATGTGTGTGGCCGTCCCTAACCTATTACCTCAAATGTGCACCCCGCTCAGGTCAGGAGAGAGCGCTGCGCATTTGAAGCAACTGGGTGACAGGGGGGTGGACATGGGTGACAGGGGGGTGGACATGGGCGACAGGGGGGGTGGACATGGGTGACAGTGGGGGGTGGACATGGGTGACGGGGGGGTGGACATGGGTGACGGGGGGGTGGACATGTGTGACAGGGGGGTGGACATGGGTGACAGGGGGAGGGTGGACATGGGTGACAGGGGGGGTGGACATGGGTGACAGGGAGGGTGGACATGGGTGATAGGGATGGACAGGGAGGTGGACAAGGCAGACATGGATGACAGGGGGGGTGGACATGAGTGATGGGGGGGTAGAGGGTGGACCTAGGTAGCGGTGGGGGGGACAGGGTTGAGAAAGGGTAACAGAGGGGTGCAAAGGGTACAGTACCTTAATCAAGCCGGCCCACGCAGCTTGCAGTTCCACGGGAGTCCGGCGCAGATGCAGCTCGTTTCGCCCCAGGGCACCATTTTCGGCTCACTGCGCCGCAAGGGAGAGGGGGACGGAGGGAGACACAGGAGACGCAGGGGACACAGGGGACGGAGGAGGGGACGCAGGGGACTTAGGAGACGCAGGGGACGCAGAGGGACGCTGTGTGCGCACGCAGACTTCCCTTCCCACCTGCGCCGTCAGGCCGGGGCGGGACATTAAAAAAAATCAAAATCCCACAGCACCACAGGAAAGAGGCTTTTTCTTTTGGGGGGGGGTTGTTTGGTTTGGTTTGAGGGTCAGGCTGTGACATCACAAGGGGGCGGGCGTGACAGACGGGTGTAGAGGAGTGTACAGAGGGGTGTAGGGAGGTGTACAAGGGTGACAGATGGGTGTAGAAGAGTGAAAATGGGTGACAGAGGGGTGTAGAAGAGTGTACATGGATGACAAGAGGGGTGTAGAGAAGTGTACGTGGGTGACAAGAGGGGTGTAAAGAAGTGTACATGGGTGACAGAGGGGTGTAGAGGAGTGTACATGGGTGACAGAGGGGTGTAGAGGAGTGTACATGGATGAAAGAAGGGTGTAGAGGAGTGTACATGGGTGACAAAGGGGTATAGAGGAGTGTACATGGGTGAAAGAGGGGTGTAGAGGAGTGTAAATGGGTGACAGAGGGGTATAGAGGAGTGTATATGAGTGACAGAGGGGTGTAAAGGAGTGTACATGGGTGACAGAGGGGTATAGAGGAGTGTACATAGGTGATAGATGGGTGTATATGGGTGACAGAGGGGTGTAGAGGAGTGTACAGAGGGGTGTAGGGAGGTGTAAAAGGGTGACAGATGGGTGTAGAAGAGTGAACATGGGTGACGGGGGCATAGGGGTGACAGAGGGGTGGACAGGGGTGACAGAGGGATGAATAGGGGTGGACATGGGTGACAGGGAGAGTGGACATGGGTGACAGGGGGGTGGACATGGGTGACAGGGGGGGTGGACATGGGTGACGGGGGTGGACATGGGTGACAGGGGGGTGGACATGGGTGACGGGGGGTGGACATGGATGACGGGGGGTGGACATGGGTGACGGGGGGGGTGGACATGAGTGACAGGGGGGGTGTACATGGGTGACAGGGGGGTGGACATGGGTGACAGGGGGTGGACATGGGTGACAGAGGGGGTGGACATGGGTGACAGTGTGGGGTGGACATGGGTGACAGGGGGGGTGGACATGGGTGAAAGGGAGGGTGGACATGGGTGATAGGGATGGACAGGGAGGTGGACAAGGCGGACATGGATGACAGGGGGATGGACATGAGTGACGAGGGGGTAGAGGGTGGACCTGGGTGACGGTAGGGGGGGCGTTGGACAGGGTTGAGAAGAGGTAACAGAGGGGTGGAAAGGGTACAGTACCTTAAGCAAGCCGGCCCACGCAGCTTGCAGTTCCACAGCAGGCACGGGAGTCCAGCGCAGATGCAGCTCGTTCCGCCCCAGGGCACCATTTTCGGCTCACTGCGCAGCAAGGGAGAGGGGGACGGAGGGAGATGCAGGGGACGCAGGAGACGCAGGGGACGCAGGGGGAAGCTGTGTGCGCAGTGTGCACGCAGACTTCCCTTCCCCTCTGCGCCATCAGGCCGGGGCAGGACATAAGAAATCACGCCAAAATCCCGCGGCACCACGGGCAGTGCTGAACGGCACACACGTTTGCCGCGGCACCGCGGTTGGGAATCACTGCTTAATGGACTCGGAAATGGGGGCGTATGGGCATGCCCTACGTCCTTAAGGGGTTAAAGTATACCTGTCGTCAACAAAAACTTTTTATATAATGTAGATAATACCATTATATGTATATTTATATTATACATTGATTAAAAATTGTGTATATTTTTAGGTGAAAAAATGCTATTGTCTGTGTGTCTCTATGAGGAGTCCAAATACAGGAAGTGAGGGCAGGACAAGCAGGGATCTGTGCAGACTCCTGGCTTGTCAATCATCCTGATGTATGAGCCAGGAGCGTGTTATAGAGCCTCAGTGCACACTGTCCTGCTTTTTCTTAGTACACAGAGCCCTGCTTGTCCACTCTCACTTCCTGTATTTGGACTCTTCATAGAGACACACAGGCAATAGCTGCAGGGACAAAAATATACTTTTTTTGGTTTTTAACCAATGTATATTACAAATATACATCTAATGATATTATCTACATTATATAAAAGGTTTTTGTTGACGACAGGTACACTTAAAAATCTGCATATAATGTACATACTACAATTCTAACAAGACTAGACTTTCTACTATGCTACTAGTGGTGAGCGGCATAGGCCATATTCGAATTTGCGATATTTTGCAAATATATGGACGAATATTCGTCATATATTCGCAAAATTCGCATATTCGTAATATTGGCAAATTATTTTCGCATATGCGAAAATTTGCCTATACACAAATTAGCATACACAAAATTAGCATATGCGAAAATCCGCATATGCTAATTTTCGCATATGAGAATATTCGCATATGCAAATTTCCGCATATACGAAAATTCGCACGCCAGTCTCACACAGTAGTGTTAGAGCCTTCTTTACACCACACAAGCTGGAAGCAGAAAGGGGTGATCACTGTGATGTGTACTGTAAAAAAAAAAATACAAAAAAAAAATAAATATTCGTAATTGCGAATATATAGTGCTATATTCTCGCATTGCGAATATTCCCGAGCAACACTATATACTAGTGGAAAATATATGAAATATTGCCTACTACCCAGGGAAAACTCAGGCCGATGCCAGGGCCCACTAGTCATTGGAGGTCCATGCATTTATATGTCACACCTCTCAGGTAATGGTGGGCTAGAGACAGGGCCGGTTCTGCCTATAGGCAAAATAAGCAGCCACCTAGAGCACCCTCTTGGTTGCTGCTCTGCCCACTGCATGAAAGTTAGTACCCAGCATCCAGAGAACCTGACACTCATCCAGTGCACCCGCCCAGCCAGCACCACCATTGCAACCTCCCCCTGTACCAAAATAATCTGCATTCTTCAGCCTGCTGGAGGAGCACAGTGCCACCTCTGAGGCCAGACAGGCAGGTCAGGTTCGTCCAGCATCCTGACAGCGCGTGTGCCTCCATACATAACTCCCATGAGGAGGAGGTTTGTTACAGTGTGTCACCCCAGTAGTAGAGTGGGGGGGGTGTCAAAGGGTGGAGGTAATGGACAGGGTCAAGCTTTTGCCTAGGGTGGCAAAAATCCTTGCACCTGCCCTGGCTAGAGAGGGTTATTATGAGAGTAATATTCCCCCCTTCCCCCATTTGTTCTATGCCCATATGTTCACACATTCACCTGGACCCAACCCTGCAACCACACCCAAAAACATCTGCAGGCTGGACAAAAGAAATCATTACTTCTGCCCCGTTCACACTTTAAAATACATCAGTAACAGGACAAAAAATAAAAATTGACTTTCAGAATAGTCTTGGGCTATGTCTACAGCTCCTATGCATGCCTGTGTGTCTCAGGGTTATAGAATGCAGACATCTCTTACTTACATCCACCATCGCTGCCTATAATGTTGTTTCAGACTGCCCGAACTGCGAGTCATACTATGTGGCGGCTTCTCCCCGCCTTACCAGCTTTGATTGATAGATCACTTTCTGTTTGGGTATAGGGAGAGATCTAGAGGCAGTCAAGGAACCACCAGGCACAGAAGTGATGTCAGGTTTCCATTAATGGGGTACTCTAGTGGAAAACTATTTTTTTTTTTAAACTGGTGCCAGAAAGTAAAACAGATTTGTAAATTACTTCTATTAAAAATCTAAATCCTTTTCAGTACTTATCAGCTGCTGTATGCTCCACAGGAAGTTCTTTTCTTTTTGAATTTTTTTCCAGTCTGACCACAGTGCTCTCTGCTGACACCTCTGTCCATGTCAGAAACTGTCCAGAGTAGGAGCAAATCCCCATAGTGAACTTCTCCTGCTCCAGACAGTTTCTGACACAGAAAAAGGTGTAATCGGAGAGCACTGTGGTCAGACAGAAAATAAATTCAAAAAGAAAAGAACTTCCTGTTGCACATACAGCAGCTGATAAGTACTGGAAGGATTAAGATTTTTAATACAAGTGTGGCAAAGCCACATGGGGTGTCTTGGGGTGCGATGGTGTGGTGGATGGGACAGATGTTGTAGCCCAGGGGCAAGGTCTTATTAACCCCTAAATGTTCGTGATACCAGGGCGTGGTTTTCCAGGTAACCACCTGAACGGTAGTACCGCTATCCCAATACTAGGCAGGGCAATAATAGTCCAAGGCCAGGTAAGGGTTGACTGAGGTAGACAGATGGAAATAGTCTTTACAACTAGGCCAGGATCCCAAAGAGGTGGCGAGTAACAGAGAAGGACCACGCAGCTTGCTGGGACTTTTAGTGACTTTGATGGACTTTAGTCCAGCCACGCAGATTATAATAGACTTGACTTTGGACTTGACTTTAGACTTAACTAAGTTGTAGGTAGTGACAGCAGACATAGACTTGACTTACTGACATGTGGCTGTAGGTAGGCTTGAGGCCTCCAGATGTGCTGGACACTAGCTCTGAGACATCTGGTCTTTACTGTTCCTTAGCAGAAGGTAGAAGAGAAGATTATAATGGCTGCCCCTCTTATAAAGGGGGGCTGAGCCAGAAGCCCATAGGTTAAGCTGCAGGTCACCTGGTTACCTGGTGCTCTCTGGGTAACAAACACATCATGTGAACACATTATCATGTGACAACTCAAAGGTTCTTTAAAGCGCACCTGTCATAGTGCAAAAAAAAAGAAAAAAAAATGATATGTTACTCAGAACCCAATCCTGATCATGTGCATATAATTTTTATGTGTCTCGGACCTATATATCCAGAGATATACGCATTTATCTGCTGGTGAGTTACTTTTTCATTGTGCAGGCTGGAGGGGCGTGTCAGTCTGTCTCCCTCCCAGGAGCAAGCCTGGGCAGTCAGCCAATCAGTACTCTCTACTCTGTAACCCTTTCCTCTCTGGTTTTATGCTGTGTCATGTGTCAGAGGAAGATACTTGAAGCTTGCCTGCAGTAATCAGAAGACATTATGGTGAATTCATCACAGGATAAAATGTATAAATATAAGAATATATCTTTATAAAATTAGTGCAAGGATTTTTTAGATAAAATAACAGCATTTTTATGAATACATGTTCTATCTGTTTTATCTTCTCCTAGTAAAGCTGGATGCTAATCAGCATAGCTGTCACTATGTGTGTCATTCATCTTTCACAGACTCCTGAATGTCTGATCAACTTCTTTGTCATTCAGGAGTCCGAGAAAGCTTTGACTATTTCAGCATGCTGGGAGTTGTAGTGTAGTAAAAACTGAAGCTGCAGTGTTTGTAAATAACTGTGTTAGAGCAGTGTGGCCTCCAGATGTTGTAAAACTACAGCTCCCAGCATGTCCACACATCCTTTATCTGTAGTTTTGCATACACTCAATAGAAATCTCCTATACTGGATACCGGTATGCTTTATGGCCGGTATCCAGTATGCTGTAAAATCTAGACTAGTCTGTCTGGCTAAAAGACAGGCGACCCCTAGTAGCGGCTATTTTGAGCTTGAATTTCAGGTGAAAATTTTCATTTTTTTAACAGGTGTATATTGTGAAATGTCATATTATAATGAGTCCTGCAATATATGAAAAGTTTTTAACAATGACAGTGCCTCTTTAAGGTCCTTTATACATAACACACATAACACTATACATATATTATTATGGGGGAGACACTGCAGGAGGGCCCCTTGGACACAGAAGGACTCAATCTGACAGGGCCTAAGTTCTGTACGGGACTATATACCGTACTGGGACATCACTCAAGTTATTTACAAACCTGTTTAACTTTCTGCCACAAGTTGATTAAAAAAATTTTTTTCCACTGGAGTACTCCTTTAAGTAAAAAAAAATAAAAATTTGAATAAAAATACCCAGTTAGAGTAAAGCTGGCCATAGACATTAGGTTAGATAGGCCAAACGATGATCAACCAACACATACATGTGTTCTCAAGGGAGGCAATACCAAACACATCTGGCGGCAGCTTATCTTCCCTGAGAATTTTCATTTTTAATTTTTGGCATTATTATGTCTAAGGGAGTAACCAGGAATAAAACAACAGAGCTAATTTATTTAAAAAAAACCACTCCCTGTCTGTCTCCAAGTTGTAATATCACACCCAACCTGGAGACAAACAGGGAGCATTTTCTTTAAAAGCTCTGTTTTTCGATTTCTGGATAAACCCTTTAAAGGAAAAAATTATGGTAAATGCACACATTGCATCATTTAAAGGGGATATTCAGTGTTTTATATAAAAATGAATATATTACTGGAGCTGGGAAAAAATGGAAACAAAACTCATACAAAACTAGAAAATGAAAGGCTGCACTCACCACGTCTCCATAAAGTGCTTTATTTCTCCACGAACAGTGGGGGACACTACATGTGGGTGCTGTACAGGAGCGACACGTGTTTCATGCTCAACAGTGCATCGTTTGGCTCTGAATTCATACCTGCAAACTCTGCCATATATGTACACCTCCCCTTACTGCTCACTTGTACCTTGATTAAAGGATCCGGGGCAATCAGTTCTCCCCGTGTGCCACCCGCTCTCAGAGACGCTGATCTGTCCTGTCAGTGTCGGCCATCCTGAGGACTAAAAACATGCTCCAGGGAGTGGGCAATTTAACCCCTACTAACTTGCATATTTTTGTAAAGACAGAGGTTGCAAGGTAATCAATAAGTGAAAAAAGTGCAATATGTGCTGTGATATAAAAATATTCACTAGAACAATATTTGAAATCTGATTTGCAGACACTAATTCAGCAAACAATACTGCTATGGATTACAAGAAGACAGACATATCTGTTTTTTCATTCAGTCCTAGTGGACCTCCTGCTTCCTTTCCTCCATTATAAGGATTTTGCACTAGTTCCAGACCTGCAAATCTTAGCACTTATAATGGAGGATATAGGCAAAGAATGCTATCGCAACAAGAAGCAAAATGGATTTTGCGTACTGAAGCAGCAGGTCCACTAGGACAGATGCGTCTGTCTTCTTGTAATCCATAGCAGTATTGTTTGCTGAATTAGTGTCTGCAAATCAGATTTTAAAGGGGTTCTCCGGTGCTTAGACATCTTATCCCCTATCCAAAGGATAGGGGATAAGATGCCTGATCGCAGGAGTCCCGCCGCTGGGGACCCCCGTGATCTTGCACGCGGCACCCCGATTAGCTCCTACTCTGGACAGTTCCTAAAATGGACAGAGGTGTCAGCAGAGAGCACTGTGGTGAGGCAGAAAGGAAATTCAAAAGGAAAAGAACTTTCTGTGGATCATAACAGCAGCTGATAAGTTCTGGAAGGATTAAGATTTTTTAATAAAAGTTATTTACAAATCTGTTAAATTTTCTGGCATCAGTTGATTTAAAAAAAAAATGTTTTTCCAGTGGAGTACTCCTTTAATAAACAATAGGATTGACAATGGGAACTCATGAGCTCATCTTCTCCTAGCCAGTCCTCTATGACACTGTTTCCCAACCACTGCACCTTCAGCTGATGCAAAACTACAACTTTCAGCCTTCGGCTGTCCGGGCATGCCGGGAGTTGCAGTTTTGCAGCAGCTGGAGGAACACTGGTTTGGAAACACTGCTCCAAGGTATAGTCACATCATCAGTTCCTTTCTCTCAATGGGGTTGTTCCAGTGGCAACTGGACAGTCAAAGAAATTTCTGCAATAAATCTGCCGTGTCTGAATTTACCCTTAAAGGGTTATCCACCATAAGGTGATTTTAGTACGTACCTGGCAGACAGTAATGGACATGCTTAGGAAGGATCTGCGCTTGTCTTGGGGCTAAATGGCTATGTTGTGAGATTACCATAACACTGTGGCTAGCTTTTTATGAACTGGTATTTGCTGTTTGAGTTTCCTTCTTTGCCTACGAATCCAATAATTACATGTTCCTCTTTCCCACACATTAGCCACCCCACCCATTGAAACATAAATGAGCTGCATCCATTAAAAGACCTGTGGTTTTCAGTCAGGGTGCCTACAGCTGTTGCATTAGTTACAGATTGATCTCTCTTCCACCAAGTGATTGCTGCACCCATTGAAGCAGACAGGCTCCCTGTCATCAGCTGACTAGGGAGTCAGATCTCGGCCGCATTGCAACCTGGGAAAAATCTGAGACAACAGTAATTTTGAATGCTGTTAAAAATAAATATTAGGGTGAAATTCACATAAGAATTGTGAGAAAACCATCACACACAGGTACAGACACTATATTATGAACTACACTAACTTTACAGCCCCTGTAGCATAGACAAATGAAAAACATTCCTGGAATCCCCCTTTAAACTAATTTTATATAACGTTATGATTGGAAATAGAAACTGGAAGCGATAAACCATTTATTGACAACCTAGTGTCGGAATGAGTCGGTCATCCCAAAACTCTGTTTCGAATAGGAATTAACCATTTCCTTCTTTTAATTGAAGATAATATATTGCAATGCTATTATGTCGAGCAGCGGTCCTAAGCACCAGTGGGGGGAAAAAATAATATATATATATATATATATATATATATATATATATATATAAAGCCACTGCAGTAAAGCCCGTAAAATCCTAATCATATTGAGGACATTTTAGAAAAAAGGTGCAGATCCAGCAACATGATGTTTGTTTCATACTTCATCAGTTTTATTACTTTGTACATGGTTTTAAAGACTGTTATATTTCACAGCCTCTTAAATCCCCTCATATGATCAGCAAAGACGAGGTATCACTGTGATGGGGTTAGAATGGTTCTTTCTAAAGGTCAACCAGTGATTCTCCGAACAAAATGTAAACATTATTCCAAGAGCATTACACATGACTTCTTAGAGTAATAATTCCTGAGATCCAACACCGAAAAAGAAAAAGAATACATCTATTTTTTTTTTAATAAAAAAGAAGTCTTCAGCTCACGACCGAAAGCAAATGGAAGTCTCTGGCCTTGGGTTCCGCAGGATTCTCACTGCCATCTGGTTCACACATCGTCTAATGATAACTGCAGGATGGGAGTTTTTTACTATTGTAATGGATTGGCTCTTTGCAATGGTTCAGTAATTGTCAGTTTTGATATTTTAGGTATTTGCATTTTTTTTAATAACGTTTGAATGTTTGCTGTCAATTTATTTGATGTTTCTTTACCCCTAGGGGACACGTGATGTAAATGTACATCGTGGAGGACCTTGTACCTAGTGTACTCAGCATCATGAATGTAGGGTGGTGGATGGCTGACATCTGCGATTGTACTGATGCAGAACATTAACCCTTAAAGAGGTACTGCTCCTCTAGACATCTTATCCCCTATCCAAAGGATAGGGAATTAGATGTCTGATCGCTGGGGTCCCGCCACTGGGGACCCCTGCGATCTCCCTGCTGTTCATTTAGAGCGTCAGGTGTAGCGCCAGAGGCTCATGATGTCATGGACACATCCCCTCAATGCAAGTCTATGGGAGGGGGTGTGATGGACATCACGCCCCCTCCCATAGGCTTGCATTGAGGGAGCGTGGCCATGACATCATGAGCAGGGCGTTACCGTAACATCATGAGCCTCCACCCCGCATCGCCAGTCATCCGGCATGGAGGAAAGTTCGCTCCGCGCACCGGATGTCTGGGGTGCCGCAGCCGAGATTGTGGGGGTCCCACCGCTGGATAGGGGATAAGATGTCTAGGGGCAGATCATGGCTTTCAAAGGAGTTGTGGGGCTTAGAGACACTTATCGGACCACCTGCAGCAGAATCATGGGGTTCCGATGAGTGAAGACGGCGGCTAGAGGTCTCCTCTTCTGCTTTGCGCCACTCTCAAAAGTAGTACACACGCAATAGAAATTGAATCCAAAATGATACAACTGTATTATTTTCACAAATTTAGTTACACAAGACAAAATGATTAAAACACACACAAAGAACTCAAATACTGAGCGGCTCCCTATAACAAGTGGAAGCTGCAAGGCTCTCTCTAGCTGGCTGATATAACCTATATAACATAATAACACTCCTATATAACCTGTCCTGTATGATAAGGTGGTTTCTTTGAACAAAGTGCACAAAGTGCAAATAGAGCAATGGATAGTAGTAATAAAGCTATGCATAGCAAAAATACGTGAACCTCAGATATTACACAAATAATACAGTGTCTAGACCATAGATATTGCTCAACAGTGCGTACCATCATACCATCCAGAATATGGTCCTGTCTGGCTGTAGCATTATCTTTGTCCCATCTAGGACAAAGTTAGAAGTAAATGTGGGACTAGCAACCCTCTGTACTCACTCCTGTCCTAACAGATTGCAGCATGGAACCAGAGGGCAGGGGGTTACAGAGCGGCCTGCAGTGATTGGATAACGAGACCCAGCACTGCACATCAGACTCAGGGAGGAATTGATTGATTGGTAAGTGCCGGCGGGCTCAGTGCTTGCCTAAGACACGCCCCTTCCTGAGCAGTGGATGTCAGAATGAGTGAGCAGCAGAACAGAGGGATTTGTAAGCCAAATACAGAAGCTATGTAAAGCATCTTCCTTACCTAGTGAGTAACATATATAAGATTTTTTTCTCTGATATGACAGGTACACTTTAAGCAATGTATACACTTTAAATCCCATGTATAGCTAAACTATAGGGCAGTGTTACGTGTGTCTCCAGCTGTTGCAAAACAACAACTCCTGGGATCCTGGGAGTTGTAGTTTTGCAACAGCTGGAGGCACGTTGGTTGGGAAACAATAGTATAAGGCTATCGGCAATTTTGTTGCATGAAAAATGCCCTCAAAACTTTCAGAGGGCAGTTTATCAGCTGGAAAATGTTGTTCTTCTATAATTCAGTTTTACTTCATGCTTACATAAACCACTGGTCAGATATACATTTTAGAATAAACGACACCAAGAGGATTTGAAAGTGATTTTAAAAATGCATGTTAAAAGTCATTACAAACAACAAAAAAAAAAAAAGAGGATGTCATAAAACGCCATGGGCGACACAATCTGCAAATAAAATGAATCTTTTAAAAGCTAATGACTTAAGGGGACTCACACAATTGAATAAAGTACTGACAGACTACAACTATTTGTCATTAATACACGTTGTGAAAGGTTAGCTAATATAATGTGACACGAAATTAGTCAAACAAAATTCCGGCAATATTGTTTAATTTTACTCCTCATTTAACTTGGTTTTAAAGCAAAATCATTATGTCATCTCGCAATATTCATTGAATAAGGGATATTTTATAATGGCCTTTCCTGCATTTAGGAATGACTTATGACGGCAAACATGCTGAATACATCCTTAACTCTGAAAAAACTACGCCGCTAATGGCTTAATCATATTTTTTGACAGCCACCACATAGTGTATGCATTATTTACAAGAGAGAGACGAAAATGAAGTCACTAAATACCTCAACCATACTTCACCGTCATAGTTTGCTGCTTTGAAATGTAACACATTCATCATGCCGGCGGATTTTACATTTGCATAGCAATATTAAGAATTCTAGTTGAGATGGGAAGTTAATGACTAATGATAGTCACTTGGCCTCCGAATTTGCTCTGAGTGGGGAAAAAAAAAGTCTCCAACTGCAAACTAATTGGGAAGTGATGGAACGCTGCCGTTTGATGTTACCGGTAGGGGGTGAGGGAAGGAACATGGAGGATATTTAGGATAAACTATGTAGGATACTCTCAATTAGAGGGTATCTGTCATGTTGAACATTAAATTTGATCTGCTAGCGGCGTGTTATAGAACCGGAGGTGCTGAGTAGATTGATATATAGTTTTGTGGAAAAAGATTTACTATAGTTTGAAGTGTATGCATTTGAATTTCTGCTCATTCCGTTTTAGGAGTCCAGCGGGTTGTCCTACTGATGAGGACCACCCACTGGACTCTGAAGAGAGCCAGGATTTCAATGAATAACTTCATAGTTATACCGATCTTTCCCACTATATGTCAATCTGCACAGATCCTCCTCTATAAGACTTCATTCATGTCACTTTTTGGGCATACGATAGCCGGATCTGGCGGGAGAATTTGCCGTATGCCCCGAGCGTGACAGTCAGCTGGTGACTCTGGTCTTTTTGGACTGTATCCGTTTTTGTTGTCAGAATGAAAACCACAGCAAACCACAGTTTTCAGCCTGGAAAAGAAACTGATAAGGTCCAAAAATGGCCTGACCAGAGTCACCAACTTACTCTGTCAGGCTCTTTGAAATGAATGGAGTATGGCACTGGTCCATTGGGGATATGGAAGCAGCCATATGCCCCAAATGTGATGTAAATGCAGCCCTACATGATGTTAGTAGATGTAGCAGCATTTTCCTGGTTTCCTTAGGGAGTTACCTCCTCGGTATAGGTGTGTACAACAGCAGGCTCCACGTAAGAAAGTAGAATCTAGACCCTTTTTTTTTTTAAGAGTGTGCTTTTCACCTCACCCTAGTGCAAGAAATGTGAACAAGGATGTGGTCTATTGCACACCCTTTTAAAAAAGAAAAAAGCGCCCCCCCCCTCCCCAAAAAAAGGTCCTCTTCCCTTCCATGCCAGCAGGTAACTGCGAGGGTCCAGGGTCTAAGTTCCCCTTTGCTGTTGCTTCGGAAGGAACCAACGATGCTCTTGGTACCATTTTTGGTGCCAACCCAAGTTCAATTGAAGAGCTGACACTGTGGCACCCTGTCCTGTCAATTAATTTCAATAACAGTGATTAATTCCTAAATTCACCTATTGAAGCGCTGTAGGGGAATTGAATATTAACCACCAGGTTTTCCAAACAGATTTCCATTTGATAAGAACTCCTCATTATAGGGTTCCTCATGTATCTAACCTACCATGGTTTGGCTGTACTATTCACATATTTCAGGGAGGAGGCCTAATAAAATAAACTAATTTGGAAACGTGAACTTGGGACATTATTTTACCTCCATTACTGTAATTATCATTTTAATAGTCAGAAACGCTCATATAAACGCACAAAATAGATCAGAGCGGTTTTATGTTGAAATGACAGCCACACATTAAAAAAAAGTATAATGGCTGCAATCTACATATGGTCTCCTAGGGGTCTATAGTCTTCTGTCTTAATTCAAATGATATAGATATATTTATTCAGCTAGTCTCTGGCTATAAAGTGTAGAGCCAGAAGACAAATGGCTCCTTACACAAAGCTCTCGTAGTCCCCTTGGACCGGCTTCTATTAATTATCATCCCCTTTGTAAAATAGACCTGAGTTCTTTGAAATAAAAGATAAATATATATATCTTAAAAATTCTTATTGGGGTAGACTCGCTGACACTACTGTGTGCACATATGATGGCAAACAGGGAGGCCCCCATCAACCTTTGTTTTTTTATAACCGTGCATAAATATTTCTAGATATGAACTTATTTAATACATTATTATTGACAGAATTGATTCAATTAATAAATATACATTTCAGCATATATATTCTTAACAGTATAAGAAACAATAATTACAAAATCTGGCAAAAACATCAAGGAAAAAAAAAAGCACCACCACTGTCCTCGGGTTGTGTGTGGTATTACATCTTGGCTTCATTCACTTTAATGAAACTGACCTGCAATACCACACACAACTTGAGCAAATAGAGGGGCTGCTATATATATTTTTTGTTTGTTTTTTGTTAAAGAAATCAGATCTATTCTTATAATGCTGGATAAAACCTTTAATGCATAATAGTTTCTAAAATGACAAATCACTAAAAGGAGATATATACATAGAAGCAGCAGGACCGCTACCTCTACCTTTGTGCAAGGAGGAGCAGGAGGAGCACTGCCAGAGCCCAAATGTGCATGTGTCCACTCAGACGATCAGAAACAGACTCCATGAGGATGGTATGAGGGCCCAAAGTCCATAGGTTGGGATTGTGCCCAAAACCGTGCAGGACGTTTGGCATTTGCCAGAGAAAGCCAATTCACCACTGGCACCCTGTACTCTTCACAGATGAAAGCAGGTTCACACTGAGCACATGTGACACGTGTGAGAGTCGAGACGCCGTGGAGAACGTCCTGCTGCCTGCAACATCCTCCAGCATGACCGTTTGGCGGTGGGTCAGTAATGCTGTGGGGTGGCATTTCTTTGGGGAGCCGCAGAGCCCTCCATGTGCTTGCCAGAGGTATCATGACTATCACTAGGTACTGAGATGAGATCCTGAGACCCCTTGTGACACCATATTCTGGTGCGGTTGGCCCTGGGTTCCTCCTAATGCAAAACAATGCTAGACCTCAGGTGGCTGGAGGGTGTCAGCAGTTCCTGCAAGAGGAAGGCATTGATGCTATGGACTCTCCCGCCCGTTCCCCAGACCTGAATCCGATTGAGCACATCTGGGACATCATGTCTGCCTCTATCCACCAACACCACATTGCACCACAGACTCTACAGGAGTCCAAAATGAGGCTCAGTAGTGTGTTGGGGCCTTCACATGCCCGTACGACCTCCCTACAACGCCACCTCATCAGGAGCATGCCCAGGCAATGTAGGGAGGTCATACGGGCATGTGGAAACCACTACACACTACTGAGCCTCATTTTGACTTGTTTTAAGGACATTACATCAAAGTTGGATCAGCCAGTAGTGTGGTTTTCCATTTTGATTTTGAGTGTGACTCCGTATCCAGATCTCCATGGGTTGATAAATTTGATTTCCATTGATCATTTTTGTGTGATTTTGTTGTCAGCACATTCAACTATGTAAAGACGAAAGTATTTCATATGATTAGTTAATTCATTCAGATCTAGGGTGTGTTATCTTAGTGTTCCCTTTATTTTTTCGAGCAGTGTATATTGTATTTAAAATACATGATGCCTCTGCCACGCCGCTATTTGAAATGCAATCCAAAGCCAATTTACAGAACACAGGCGACAATCCGCACGCCTCCAAGTTTGTATTTATGTGACTTTCCTTTTTAGAGGAAAATAAAAGCATACAACCTTGGAAGCGCAGCGTTCTATCTGCAGCCAGCGAAAGGTGTACAGAACAGGATATAACTCTCAGTGGGATAAATTACAAGTGATGAGGGCTAACAGCATAAAGCTCCTATTTCAGGAAGTCTTCCAGGCAAAAGCAGAGATTTGGCAGTTTTAGCGTTCCTTTCAAGACAATACACGTACACCAAAAACATTACTCTTCATAGCGTCCCCAGGAGGCCCCCGCAATAATCTGTATGCTTGTGTTCATTGTAGGCCCTCAAACTCAACACAGATCTCCTTTATTAATTTTAATTTGTCATCAATAACCTGACAGACTCTCTTTCGGCCCGATTGAGTGAATTAACTGTTTCATTCACTGTGTCAGCGATTAAAAATGTGATAATGATTAGCGGTAATGAGGTCAAATAAAGTAATGGGCAAAAAGTGCCGCGCGCTACCAGCCGAAGGTACAACGCAGGAGGATTTATTAAGCTCATGTGCTGAAATGTAATTTAAAAACAGGATATTGCCACCTGCGAGGCCGGCACGTTGGGTTATCCACATTGCTTAAACCCGTCGCCCTAATATGTTTATTTGGATTTGTCGTATATTACCGTCCATATAATTTGTAATAGCTCCAGCTAATTGTTTCGAGTAAAGTCAAATAAAAGGAAAGAAGGAATAAATAAGACTAGGAAATTGTTCGTTCAGACATCCCCCCCTTAAATGGAAAAAACGTGTGCCTGCTGAGGAACAGGAACTTTCCATAAACGTGGTGCAGGGTCGGTTCCCGTTTATTCAGCGGGAAAGATAATCCATCATAAATAGGGAAACGCGGAGTAGAATTCCACAGGTTTGTATAATGAGCCTCTTTTACTCCCAGAGTCGTGAATACTAATGTTAGTGTTCTGTGTCCCGTAGGTGAACCCTATAGAATTCTATTTGTAGGCATTGCCTGGTAATAATATTGTAGTATAAGGGAATCTGTCTCTGAGCCTCTGTAGAACAGTGTTTCCCAAACAATGTGCCTCCAGCTGTTACAAAACTACATCTCCCAGCATCTGTAGTTTCTATCTGTAATATCCTTGCTTAGATGTGTCTTCGTGATCACTTTCTGTTAGTTTTTTTGTATATGAAGTGACCTAAAAATCAGCAATCCTGATGTTTGATATTTTTATTTATGTTTACACCATACACCATGCAGTTTCATTAACATTATGTTTCAATAGTTCAGACAGTTGTGCACTGTACACGGCAATACCAAATATGTTGTTGTTTTTTTTTTTGTTTTTTTTTTTTTTAAAATAGGAATTGGGGGAGGAGCTTATTCAAATTTATTTTTATACACATTTTTTAAGTCCTGAAAGGGGACTATTACAGACACGGATTGCTGAGACTGTTCAATGCTGTGCCATAACATAGTATTGATCAGTGTTATCAGTACTCTGCTTATACAGTCTGCTGAGGAAGGTTGTATAGTCAGAGCACCGATCCAGTGGCATGGAGTAGGGTAAGTGACCTCCAGTCCTTATCACCGCACTCGGTCCTGATCAGCCTCCCTAAACAATTGGCACCTAATTTTTATAAGTTTTAGATGCCGCAAATGACTTTGACCTTAAACAGGCACTGTCAGAATCAAAAACCTTTTGTATGCTGTACATGTTTGTGTGGCCAAACATTTACCTTTCTAATGTATTTAAAAAAAGTCATAACCTTATTATAAAAATCTTGGCTCCTAAAAAAGACCACTAGGGGTCCCCATACCAACCACAACATAATCCTGTCAGCTTCAGCAGCATCTTTGTCTCAGCTGAAACACAGGTAGGAACAAAGTCCAGGAAGTGAGGGTGGGACTAGCACTCCTCTGTGCTCACTCCTGTCCTAACAAACTGCAGCATAAAAACAGAGAGGATAGGATTACGGAGCATTCTGCAGTGATTGGATGAAGAGACCCACAGCAGACTCAGGGAGGAAGTGAATGCATGGTGAGTGAGGGCGGGCTCAGTGCTTGCCTCAGACATGACCCTTCTTGAGCAGTGGATGTCAGAATGAGTTAGCAGCAAAACAGAGGAATTTGTGAACCAAATACAGAAACTAGTCACATAAAAAAAGACACATGAAGCATCTGCATGACCTAGGAAGCATAATTTGTTAGTGATATGACAGCTGTCACGCCCCCTCCCGTAGGCTTTCATTGAGGGGGCGGAGTGTGATGTCACATGGGGGCGGGGCCATGATGTCACAATGCTCCAGCCCTGTGATCGCCAGTAATCAGACCTGGAGCGAACATGCTCCGGGGACTGATTGTAACGGGGTACTGCGTGCAAGATCCCGAGGGTCCCCAGCGGCGGGACTCCTGTGATCAGGCATCTTATCCCCTATCCTTTGGATAGGGGATAAGGTTTATTAGCACCGGAGTACCCCTCTAATGAAAAGTTACTTATCCTTTTGTGTCTACTGCCACCTGATGACCATGGTAGCAGACTACAAACAAACCCTTTGCAGTCTGATCTCGCAGTCATACACCTTCTCCCATCTGCCCTCTACTTTTTCCTTACATGTATTGTAAATGAATAAATTAGTTCTTATTAAATAAATAGAATTTGCCCTAACTTTCCCCCCAAAAAAATTCTCATACAACCGAATACAATTTTTTGGAATTAGTTTGTGGCATATTGTAGGTGCAGGGACACCTGTCAATGGCAGCTCTTGTTTGCAGCTGACCAGAGGTAAGTGGCAATGCTTTATGCATTGCTGTAAATTCTCTGGGCTGAGCATTCTGCACCTAGCTAAGCGAATGTGAACTGAGCAGTGAGGTATACAGTGTATGATTCGCTGCTCAGTGTGTGTACAGGAGCAGGGACTTTTTTTCTTGAAAGGTGTCACTGCTCATGTACACTAAGCAACCAGGAGGTAAGTGGCAATGCTGTGTGCATCAGTGTTTACACTTATTAGTACATTAGCTGGACCTGGCCCTTACACTCTGTCAAAAAGACTGGATTGCCAGCTCGCCTTTGAAGTTCTGCCCCTCAAGGTCAGATCTTTCCTACAGTCTATAGTACAAATCCAGTCGTCCAGCGTACAGTATGCTATGGGTGAAAATTAAGCTTTTATTCCATCATATTATGAACATTATAGGCAGCACATATACACATGAGTTTCTTAAATTGACAATGCGTTTCTAATAAATTACAAAATCATCTTCAAGGTCAATAAGAAAGAGTACATTCTGCATTAGAAAAGTGATGTCAATTCAATATACCCTATTTTGGTTTTAAAATTATGGAATGACATTTTTTTTTAGCCCTTAGCAAATGCTGGATGATGAGATTTGTTCTGCACCCAACCCAATGAATGGGTACGGCTGAATCCAAATCAGCCATCAAAACCAAATGGAATCCACCAGAAAGAAAGTTTGGGAGATTATTTCATGTTTACTAGCATATATTCAGAAGGTTAGAAGGAGCTGTAGATACAGAACAATTTAACTTTTTTTTTTTTCTTTTTGATTGATTTTTGAACAGAATTAAGTGGAAAGTTTAAGCACATTTGGCTGTAAAGGTGACCATGCCCTGTAAGGACCAGCTGACACACGACAAGGAAATTTCATGCAGATTTCACCATGAATTCCCTGCAAATCCCACCTTGCATCACACTCCAATTACTTTTAATAGGATTTCCAAAACACGATTTCCATGCTGAAATTTCTGACGTGGATCTGAATTGCACCAAAAGAATGGAAATGTCCATGTCTTCCACCAGAATTTGTGAGTTATTTCCTAAAAAGTCAATGGGACTTTGAATTTCTCTATGCGATCATCCCCTAGAGGCCCATGCACACTGAAAGGTCAATTCAAATTACGTATGCACTGGTTTCTGCATGGAGAAGTAAAGGGTTTCAGTTTTTCATAATGTTCCTTATCATTTCCTTATCAAATATGTGAACAGATTGCGGATCCACAGAGGAAATTTAGCAAGGAATACCCTAAGTATGTTTCAAGGCGGACACTACACGGGCTGTATACGTCAGCAAGACTGTGCTAGTACTGCTCGTAGATGTGCCGTCTCTATAGACAGCAATACATTTCTATGTGGATTCCGCTAAAACAATTGACATCTTAAAGGGGTACTCCGCACCTAGACATCTTATCCCCTATCCAAGGATAGGGGATAAGATGTCTGATCGCAAGGGTCCTGGCACTAAGGACCCCCACAATCTCTCCTGCAGCCCCCTAGTCATCTGCAGCACGGAGCCAAAGTTTGCTCCGTGCCTGATGACTCACGATAGAGGGGTTGGCGGTTCGTGACATCAAGGGCCCGCCCCCTCGTGATGTCACACCCCGTCATGAGGGGGCGGGTCCTTGACATCATAAACCGCCGGCCCCTGTATCGTGAGTCATCCGGCACGAAGCAAACTTTGGCTCCGTGCCGCAGATGACTAGGGGGCTGCAGGAGAGATCGCAGGGGTCCCCAACGATCAGACATCTTATTCCTTATCCTTGGATGGGAGAAATGATGTCTAGGGGCAGAATACCCCTTTAATTCTTTCTGCGGAGGTCGGAATCTAAAATTCTGCATCTGGTGTTTCCGGTGCGGAAATCCGATTGTGTGCGCGGTAAAGTAGATTTCCATTGAAAACAATAGATCTCTGCTGCAACGGAATTTCCCAGGGGAATTTTTCCACCCGATTCCGCACAGTAAATTCTGCCGTGTGAATGAGGCCTATGACGGAACTAAAGGATTTCGATCAAAACAAAGTGCTATACCTCCAAATACAAGAATGCTTGAAAAATATGGATACCCAATATCAGCTTTGATTTAGTACATGTTTTTATCCCCATTGCCTCCATAGAGGACGCTGTTGTACTCGCTGCCCAATCTGCACCACCTAGAGGTGGATGACTGCATTTTACACCCTTTAATCCTGCACACGCCAGCATTTCCATTTACCGACTACATTACTTGTCAGCAGTAAAATGTATGTGATTTTTCGTTAAAAGAGCTTCACGGTGAGATTCTTATCATTCGGTGATTGGTATATAAAGCACTGCCTGTTAACCAACGCCGCCCTCATTCCCCGAAATTCTATTTGTGTGACGGAAAAACAAGATTGACTCTACATTGTGGCTAAATTTGAATTGATGATAGAAACAATGTTAGTAATTCCAGATCAAGCAACCCTTGTGTCTGGCATTTATTTGTGCAGTTGCGTTGTCAGGCTCTCCCCGAGCCCCCTCTCATCTGACATGTCAGCTCCGCAATCACACAGAAGAGAAACAGTGAATTCACATTCACAGTTAGGCAAGCTGAGTGCTATTACCAATGTATTTGTCACCATTCGGCAGATCTCAGACTATAATCTGCCATCTGGATGGATGCTACAAAGTTAAGAGCCAGGGACATACATTTCTCAGTAACTACCTGCTGTCAACTATTATTTTAAGAATCCTGTGATTTTCTTTTATTTTGACTAGAAAAACAAGCCAACTATAGTAACAGGGAGGCAGATCAGCTAGTCATTCCCCGGCAGATGTGTCACCGGTGTTGATATTGTCAAGGTAATGTTTTCCAGTAGATACTGAAATATTGTCAACTGCATTGTTTATATATAAAAAATACAACATAATAAACAATATAATAACAACAACAACAAAATAACAACAACAATAATAATAATAATAATAATAATAATTATTATTATTATTATTATTATCACACCCAAAAATAAATCCCTTAAAGGGGTGCTCTGCTGGAAAACGTTTTTTTTTTTTTTTGTTTTTTTTTTTAAATCAACTGGTGCCAGAAAGTTAAACAGATTTGTAAATTACCTCTATTAAAAAATCTTAATCCTTCCAGTACTTTTTAGGGGCCATATACTACAGAGGAAATGTTTTACTTTTTAGATCTCTCTGCTGACCTCTGCTGTCCATTTTAGGAACTGCCCAGAGCAGCATATGTTTGCTATGGGGATTTTCTCCTACACTGGACAGTTCCTAAAATGGACAGCAGAGGTCAGCAGAGAGCACTGTGGTCATGACATCAGAGAAATCTAAAAAGTAAAGCATTTCCTCTGTAGTGTATAGCCCCTAAAAAGTACTGGAAGGATTAAGATTTTTTTTTAATAGAAGTAATTTACAAATCTGTTTAACTTTCTGACACCAGTTTATTTAAAAAAAAAATTTCCATGGGAGTACCCCTTTAACCCTTTAACGACAATGGACGTAAATGGACGTCAAGGTGCCGTGGTATTTAACCCACCATGGCGTACATTTACGCTCCATCATGACCGCAAGCACCGGAGCGGTGCTCGCGTCATGTCTGGCAGGTTCCGGCTGCTACCAGCAGCCAGGGACCCACCGGTAATGGCGGACATCCGCGATCACGCGGATGTCCGCCATTAACCCCTCAGATGCCGTGATCAATACAGATCACGGCATCTGCGGCAGTGCAGTATTTTTAATGGATGATCGGATCGCCCACAACGCTGCCGCGGCGATCCTATCATCTGTAATTGTGGCCAGAGGTCCCCTCACCTGGCTCCAGCCGTCTCCTGGGGTCTTCTGCTCTGGTCTGAGATCGAGCAGACCAGAGCAGAAGATCACCGATAATACTGATCAGTGCTGTGTCCTATGCATAGCACTGAACAGTATTAGCAATCAAACAATTGCTATAGATAGTCCCCTATGGGGACATAAAAAGTGTAAAAATGAAAGTAAAAAAAGTAATTTAAAAAAAGTAAAAAAAAATGTGAAATATCCCCTCCCCCATTAAAAATGTAAAATGTCCTTTTTTCCCATTTTACCCCCATAAAGTGTAAAAATATTATAATTAATACACATATTTGGTATCGCCGTGTGTGTAAATGTCCAAACTATTAAAATATAATGTTACTGATCCCGTACGGTGAACGGCGTGAACGTTCAAAAAAAATTTGCAAAATTTCTGCTTTTTTGTCACATTTTATTAAAAAAAATCTATAACAAAATAAATAAAATTTTTCTATACACAAATGTGGTATCAATAAAAATTACAGATCATGGCGCAAAAAATTAGCTCTCATACCGCCGCTTATACAGAAAAATGAAAAAGTTATAGGTCATCAAAAAAAAAAGGATTTTAAACATACCAATTTGGTTAAAAAGTTTGCGATTTTTTTTTAAGTGCAACAATAATAGAAAATTCTATAATCATGGGTATCATTTTAATTGTATTGACCCACAGAATAGAGAACACATGTCATTTTCACCGTATATTGTACGGCATTAAAATTAAACCTTCCAAAATTTGCAAAATTGCGGTTTTCTTTTTCATTTCCCCACACAAATAGTATTTTTTTTATTTGTGCCATACATTTTATGGTAAAATGAGTGATGGCATTACAACGGACAACTGGTCGCACAAAAAACAAGCCCTCATTCATGTGGATGAAAATATAAAAGAGTTATGATTTTTAGAAGACGAGGAGGAAAAAACTAAAATGCTAAAATAAAATTGGCCTGGTCCTTAAGGTCAAAATGGGCTGTGTCCTTAAGGGGTTAAAGGGGTACTCGGGTGGAAAACAAATTTTTTCTAATCAACCGGTGCCAAAAAGTTAAACAGATTTGTAAATTACTTCTATTTAATCATCTTAATCCTTGAAAAGATGTAGAAATTAGCACACATGTTCGTGATCACTTTCTTTAACACAATAGATAACATGATTTGACGACCATATTGGATTGCACAATATTCCACATGCATAGTTTTCTTCTAAAATGTTGTTCAGAACAATGTGAAAATTAGCACCCAACATGTTCATCATCACTTTCTGTCCCATAAATGATGGCCTGGTTTGGCAGCCATATTGAATTGCACATTATTCTACATACATTAGGGCAGATTTATCAAAACCTGTGCAAAGGAAAAGTTGCCCAGTTGCCCATAGCAACCAATCAGATTGCTTCTTTCATTTTGCAGAGGCCTTGTTAAAAATGAAAGAAGTGAGCTAAGTGGTTGCTATGGGCAACTGGGCAACTTTTCCTTTGCACAGGTTTTGATAAATCTGCCCTATTGTTTTTTAAAATGCTGGTCGTAACAATGTGAAAACTATTCATGTTCATGATCACTTTCTATACCCCAATAGATTAGATTGCGCAATTTTCTGCATACATTTTTTTTCTGAAATTAACCCAGGTGTCCACGATTCCCTTCTCCTCCATATAGGGTCTAAGCAACCACGTGCTTTAAAGGAGAACTCCGGAATATAAAAACTTTCCTTTCCTTACTGCCGGCAGTAAATCAATAAAGATGTACATACCTTCCTCCGCTCCCCCAGGGCCTCCGGTAACCGGCTCCGGTCTCCGCCGTGATCCTCTTCCTGGTTGCTGGTGGTCGGATAATCATACTGTGCTCAGCCAATCACCAGCCGCAGCGAAGTCCGACTCGGGCAGCGAGCGGGAGTGTGAAAACGCTTCAGGACACAAAATTCTTCACTACACCGGCACCTGCTGCCGGGGCCGAGAACGTCACACTGCCGCTCAGCCTACCGCCAGCCGAGTCGGGACTTCACTGCGGCTGGTGATAGGCTGAGCGCAGTAAGACTCTCCGACCACCGGCAACCAGGAAGAGGATTTTGACGGAGACCGGAGCCGGTTACTGGAGGCCCCCTGGGGAGCGGAGGAAGGTATGTACATCTTTACTTTTTTACTGCCGGCAGTATGGGAGACAATTTTTATATTCCGGAGTTCTACTTTAACCCAGCTCTACAGCTTGTCCACCCAAATTGCTGCTTGCAGCTTTATTTTTTTTTATTATTATTATTATGACAGCCACAAATAAATCACTTAAAGGGGTACTCCAGTGGAAAAAAAAAAACTTGTAATCAACTAGTGCCGAAAAGATAAACAGATTTGTAAATGACTTCTATTTAAAAATCTTAACCTTTTTCTTTACTTTTTGAACTGTCTGACCACAGTGCTCTCTGCTGACACCTCTTCTGTCCATGTCAGGAACTGTCCAGAGCAGGAGAGGTTTGCTATGGGGACTTGTTCCTGCTCTGGACAGTTCCTGACATGGACAGAGGTGTCAGCACTGTGGTCAGACTGAAAAGACCTATGAAAGATATTTATCAACCGATTTACCCGAGTTTTTTTGCATAAAATTGTGGCAAAAAAATCGCAATTGTGCCACCGAGAGCTAGAAAAGCATTTTTTTTTTCAAATTGGCTTACATGAGCGTTTTTACAATTTTGACTTGCCATAGTCAGAAATTTATCAACTGCGACATTCGCAAAAAGGTCGCTTAGGCTTTAAAAACCTACTAAATATACTCCAGCCGAACCTTGGCTTAACTAACAGAAACTACTATTGTTTTCGCTTAGGTGAGAAAAAACTCCCGCTTTTGCTTACCTGCGAAAAATTTTATAACGCCGTGAAACAATATAGTAAATTTGTCGCACGTAAGCAGAATGGAAGTGAAAAAGACAAAACAAAAAAATTGCATACCTAAGCGAACTTTCATAAATGCCCCTCTATATAACTTCCTCTGTAGTATACAGCATTTTTTACTTATGTTTTTACTAAAAGTAGTCAGTAAACAGCTGGAAGGGATCAGATAGGTCAGTGGTCTCTAAACTTTGGCCCTCCATATGATGGAAAACCACAATTCCCAGCATGCCCGGAGAGCCAACGGCTCTCCAGGCATGCTGGGAGTTGTGATTTTGCAAGATCTAGAGGGCCACAATTAGGAGACCACTGTGGTAAGTGATCCTGTAGTTCACATTAACCCCTTAAGGACCGGAGGTTTTTCCGTTTTTGCATTTTCGTTTTTTGCTCCTTGCCTTTAAAAAATCATAACTCTTTTAAATTTACACCTAAAAATCCATATGATGGCTTATTTTTTGCGCCACCAATTCTACTTTGTAATGACGTCAGTCATTTTGCCCAAAAATCTATGGTGAAGCGGGAAAAAAAATCATTGTGCGACAAAATTTTTTAAAAAACGCTGTTTTGTAACTTTTGGGGGCTTCCGTTTCTACGTAGTACATTTTTCGGTAAAAATGACACCTGATATGTATTCTGTAGGTCCATACGATTAAAATGATACCCTACTTATATAGGTTTGATTTTGTCGGACTTCTGGAAAAAATCATAACTACATGCAGGAAAATTAATACGTTTAAAATTGTCATCTTCTGACCCCTATAACTTTTTGATTTTTCCGTGTATGGGGCGGTATGATGGCTCATTTTTTGCGCCATGATCTGAAGTTTTTAACGGTACCATTTTTGCATTGATAGGACTTATTGATCGCTTTTTATTCATTTTTTCATGATATAAAAAGTGACCAAAAATGCACTATTTTGGACTTTGGAATTTTTTTGCGCGCACGCCATTGACCGTGCGGTTTAATTAACGATATATTTTTATAATTCGGACATTTCCGCACGCGGCGATACCATTTATGTTTATTTTTATTTTTATTTACACTGTGTTTTTTCTTTTATGGGAAAAGGGGGGTGATTCAAACTTTTAATAGGGAAGGGTTAAATGATGTTTATTCACTTTTTTTTTGCACTTTTTTTTTGCAGTGTTATAGGTCCCATAGGGACCTATAACACTGCACACACTGATCTTCTATGTTGATCACTGGTTTCTCATAAGAAACCAGTGATCGATGATTCTGCCGCATGACTGCTCATGCCTGGATCTCAGGCACTGAGCAGTCATTCGGCGATCGGACAGCGAGGAGGCAGGAAGGGGCCCTCCCGCTGTCCTGTCAGCTGTTCGGGATGCCGCGATTAGCCGCGGCTATCCCGAACAGCCCACTGAGCTAGCCGGCATGCTTTCGGTTTCACTTTAGACGCGGCGTTCAACTTTGAACGCCACGTCTAAAGGGTTAATAGCGCGCGGCACAGCGATCAATGCCGCGCGCTATTAGCCAAGGGTCCCGGCGTTGTTAGAGGCCGGGCCCGAACCGCTATGACGCGGGGCCACGCCGTGGCCCCGCGTTATAGATCGGGAGTGGACACATGACGTTCCAGTACGTCATGTGTCCTTAAGGGGTTAAAGGGGTACTCCCGTGGAAAACTTTTTTTTTTTTAAATCAACTGGTGCCAGAAAGTTAAACCGATTTGTAAATCCCTTCTATTAAAAAAATCTAAATCCTTCCAGTACTTTTTAGGGAGAAATCCAAAAAATAAATGCATTTCCTCTGATGTCATGACCACAGTGTTCTCTGCTGACCTCTGCTGTCCATTTTAGGAACTGTCCAGAGCAGCATATGTTTGCTATGGGGATTTTCTCCTACTCTGGACAGTTCTTAAAATGGACAGCAGAGGTCAGCGGAGAGCACTGTGGTCATGACATCAGAGGAAATGCATTTCTTTTTTGGATTTCTCTTTAGTATACAGCCCCTAAAAATTACTAGAAGGACTAAGATTTTTTTAATAGAAGTGATATACAAATCTGTTTAACTTTCTGGCACCAGTTGATTAAAAAAAAAAAAAGTTTTCCACGGGAGTACCCCTTTAACGACACAGGACGTATATTTATGTCCTGCGCCGGCTCCCGCGATATGAAGCCCCGCATCACATCGCGTCGGTCCCGGCGCTCATCAATGGCCGGGACCCGCGGCTAATACCACACATCGCCGATCGCGGCGATGTGCGATATTAACCCTTTAGAAGCGGCGGTCAAAGCTGACCGCCGCTTCTAAAGCGAAAGCGAAAGTATCCCGGCTAGTCAGTCGGGCTGTTCGGGACCGCCGCGGTGAAATCGTGGCGTCCCAAACAGCTTACAGGACACCGGGAGGGCCCTTACCTGCCTCCTCGGTGTCCGATCGACGAATGACTGCTCCGTGCCTGAGATCAAGGCAGGAGTAGTCAAGCGCCGATAACACTGATCACAGGCGTGTTAATACACGCCAGTGATCAGCATAGGAGATCAGTTTGTGCAGTGTTATAGGTCCCTATGGGACCTATAACACTGCAAAAAAATGTAAAAAAAAAGTGTTAATAAAGGTCATTTAACCCCTTCCCTAATAAAAGTTTGAATCACCCCCCTTTTCCCATAAAAAAACAAAACAGTGTAAAAAAATAAATAAATAAACATATGTGGTATCGCCGCGTGCGTAAATGTCCGACCTATAAAAATATATCATTAATTAAACCGCACGGTCAATGGCGTGCGCAAAGAAAATTCAAAGTCCAAAAAAGCGTATTTTGGTCACTTTTTATACCATTAAAAAATGAATAAAAAGTGATCAAAAAGTCCGATCAAAACAAAAATCATACCGATAAAAACTTCAGATCACGGCGCAAAAAATGAGTCCTCATACCGCCCCGTACGTGGAAAAATAAAAAGTCAAAATCAAACCTATATAAGTAGGGTATCATTTTAACCGTATGGACCTACAGAATAATGATAAGGTGTAATTTTTACCGAAATATGCAATGCGTAGAAACGGAAGCCCCCAAAAGTTACAAAATGGCGGGTTTTTTTTTCGATTTTGTCGCACAATGATTTTTTTTTCCGTTTCGCCGTGCATTTTTGGTTAAAATGACTAATGTCACTGCAAAGTAGAATTGGCGACACAAAAAATAAGCCATAATATGGATTTTTAGGTGGAAAATTGAAAGGGTTATGATTTTTAAAAGGTAAGGAGGAAAAAACGAAAGTGCAAAAACAGAAAAACCCTGAGTCCTTAAGGGGTTAAAGCCGGGTTCACACTATGGAATTTCCGACCCAAATTCGCTCAGGAATTTAATTCGGAAATTCTGCTGCATGAAGCTTAACATGTAGTGTGAATGGGTTTTCCATGAACTCATTCACACTGAAGAATTTTCTGGTCGGAATTTCCAACCGAAAATTCTGATCAAAAAATTCCTCCAGAACATTGAACTTTCTCAATGTTCCGGCAGAATCTGCTCCGCAGACATTGCCCTCTATGCGGGTGGCAATGTCTGCGTGGCTGCACTCGGGCACTCTGGATGGAAGTTTTCCATCTGGAGCTTCTCTAGTGTGAACCTGGCCTAAAGGTTGTGATTATCTGTGGGTCATGCTAGTGATCACATGACCCAGTTACAGTAATGAAACACATGACTGCAGGAGTGTTGGAATACAACAGATGTCCCAGTCAGCATAATGATAGTGAGTGTGCATGATATGGGAAAAAAACAAAAACCTGGAGTGCTACTTTAATGCATCAGCAGTTAAAGCTTTTTGACATTGTCTTTTTTTTTCATACATAAGTGACTAGTTGTACGTTTCAATTAAAACAAAATTTCTCAAACACAACAAACAATGGTTCACCCTCTCAATGATAAACAAAATCAAAAAGCAGGTCAGCCGAAATTTAAAAAAAAAGATGCGGAAAATTATTCTTTATACAATTACAAACATGAACGTAGTGTTTTGATTGCTTTTTTAATACCTTCAATGTTAATTATAATTGCCAGCAGATGATCTTATGGGACTAATTAGTCTCATCTTTTAATTGCATTTCGAAATGAGGGCTACAATTTTTAAAATCATCTCTCCGACTATAGCGGTTTAATTTATAGGCTGAAAAGTCTTCAAATTAAAATAAATATTATAAAATAATAAAGCATTGTTTGAGATATAAATTATTGCTACGGATATAATTACTCTCAGTTAACCCATGTCTATTAATTGTCATACATTTCCAGCCAGCATCCGTCACTTTTTACATTATCAACTTATTATGGGACGTGATGCCATTTTTACAGTATGCTCTTCTATAATATATTATCATTTATTACTGTTTATTGTACTATTGATTTGATACATTTTTTGTAATGTTATGTTATTTGTTTAACTAAGAAAATATTAGTATGGGTCCTTTTTTTTTTTTTTGTTAACTATGGGGTACTAGTGCAAGATGGACCAATTTTATTATGACGTGATGGCCTGTTTATAACTTTGGGCCAGGGGCGTGGCTATAGAGGTAGCAGTCGCACCGGGGTCCTGGTGCCTAAGGGGGCCCCAAAGCACATCTGCCCCATAAGAGACCAGTATTATAATTGGCAGATGGGGCCCTGTTGCAGATTTTGCATTAGGGCCCAGAAGCTACAAGCTACGCCTCTGCTTTGGGCCCATTGGTAACTGTCCATATGCCGCACACTGCTATCTAGATTACAACTATGTTTACTTCAGTTTCTGTCTTAAATGATAGATAATATGGCAGACCATGGGAGGCCACACCTCCTTCCTGCTAAACCCCACCCCCTTGTGTTAAAGAGATTTGCATGTTAATACCAACTGAAAAGTTTTGCTCAACAATTTGTGACCAGTCATGTAAGAACAAGGAAGGGCACCCTGTGACAGTAGGCTCTATGGAGGATAGTTACCAAAACCTGTGTAGGGGAGGAGAAGGGGTGCAATTGCCCATAACATCAAATTATTCTTTCATTTTTATAAAGGCTTCTAAAAAGTGAAAGAAGCAATCTGATCGGTTGCTTTGGGCAACTGCACCACTTTTCCCAAATATATCCCAGGAAGAAGTGCTTTCCTGGCATCTGCTGGTCTGAGACCCTTTAAGGCAGGGTCACATGTACCACATTTTGCTGTGTATTTTCCTAGATAGATAGATAAATAGATAGATACAAGATAGATGGATAGATAGATATGAGATTTATGATAGATAGATAAATAGATAAATAGATTGATAGGTAGATATGAGATAGATAGATAGATATGAGATAGATAGATGGATAGATGATTGATAAATAGATAGATAGATAAATATGAGATAGATATGAGATAGATAGATATGAGATAGATAGATAGATATGAGATAGATAGATAGATATGAGATAGATAGATACCGTATTTTTCGCCGTATAAGACGCACTTTTTCTTCCCCAAAACTGGGTAGGAAAAGTTGGTGCATCTTATACGGCGAATACACACCTATCAACGGCCGGGACCCGCGGCTAATACAGGACAACACCAATCGCGGTGATGCCCTGTATTAACCCTTCAGACACGGCGATCAAAGCTGACCGCTGGGTCTGAAGGGAAAGTGACACTTATCCGGATGCTCAGTCGGGCTGTTCGGGACCGCCGCGGTGAAATCGCGTTGTCCCGAACAGCTTACAGGACACCGGGAGGGACCTTACCTGCCTCCTCTGTGTTTATCCGTGCCAGGATCCCCTGCATGGCGGCACTCTCCTTCGACGTCATCACGTCCTCGCGCACGCCGTCCCGTCATCCAATAAGAGCGGCGTGCGTAGCGACGTGATGACGGCGACGGAGAGCATGGATCCTGGGGAAGAAGACATCCGGAGCGATGGGGACACCACGGGGACGCGGCGACAGCGATGGAGCGACAGTGATAGCAGTGGTGACGGGTCCGGAGCAGCGGGGACACGTGAGTACTACCTCCTATCCAGTGGTCTTCAACCTGCGGACCTCCAGATGTTGCAAAACTATAACTCCCAGCATGCCTGGACAGCCAACGGCTGTCCGGGCATGCTGGGAGTTGTAGTTTTGCAACATCTGGAGGTCCGCAGGTTGAAGTTCACTGTTGGGTTCAGAATCTTTTTTTTTCTAGATTTTGCACCTTTAAAATTGGGTGCATCTTATTGGGCGAAAAATACGGTAGATAGATAGATAGATATAAGATAGATAGATAAATAGATAGATAGATATGAGATAGATAGATAGATAGATAATAGATAAATAGATAGATATGAGATAGATAGATAATAGATAGATAATAGATAAATAGATAGATATGAGATAGATAGATAGATAGCTAGATAGATGTGAGATAGATAGATAGATATGAGATAGATATTAGATAGATAGATAGATAGATAGATACATATGAGAAAGATAAAAACATAATAAGATAAATATTAGATCAATAGATATGAGATAGATAGATAGATAGATAGATAGATACTGTAGATAGATAGATAAATGGCACAAAGGAGAAGCAGCACAACTCTTAGAGGTAGTACATAGAAGGGTGCTCGCTGGGGATGCCATTCCTGGTCACAGACTGTAGTTGATACCCAGAAGTATAAAGGATCCAACATCACTCATTGTAGAGATATTCACCTTATTTCTGCAATCTTTCTGCGGCCCAATCCAGCCTTTTTCAGTACTTCTTGATATAAAAATAGATTTTTTTAGAGTTTTAATTAAATCTTTTTTTTTTTTTAAATAAAAGAAAATTTTTCAAGGAGTTTTCCCACAATGAATATTTAGTACCTACCCACCAGATAGAATAATATCTGGGGCTTTTTATACTATGATCCGTAGCAAGGTGTTCCCTAGCTTCCTGCACCTTTATCACAGTCTCCATCATTCCCAGACAATGTAGCGGCACTGTGCACCGGCCAACACCAGTCACACTCCTGGGGGCTCAGGACCCCCATTTGAGCGATTGGTGGGAACACCAGGTGCGGGGCCCATAGCGATCGGACATTTATCATTGAGAATTCGCTGTTGAATATCTATTGTTGTTTATTATTGCCGTTAAGAAAAATTAGACAAAAATGTTTAATTTTTTAAATGTAAATTGATTTAAAGTCCATCAAAAATCCGAATTCTTTTCACTCCAAGTTACCGCTAGGACTACTGTTACTGTTCTTGCTTATTTAATAGAATATTTATTTTATTTCATTATTATTATTGTTATTATTATTTAAATAAACATGTGTAATTAATGTTAAATACAATGACCGCTCATCACAATGGATAAGAAACCTGCCCACAAATATTACCAGGGGAACCGTTCCTATATTTGCAATCAGTCATCAGAATCAATTTTCCGGATCCCCTTTTAATTGACACCCGGCGCTGATATACTTGCGTCACGCCAGGTTTAAATACACTCGAGCCGAGTTTAACGTGTCGCCGGCAATTTGTCATCTTTTCGGACAGAGAAAAAAATGGCAGCTATTTTCAAATGTAATTTCTCGTCACTAATCTTATGGAGACGGACATTACATGGTAGCTCTTTGGGAATACACATCATGCTGCGGCTGATAATTTATGTAATGACACCTAGTCGGGCACTGATTAGCCACCTTATCAGGCCCGTAATAAAGGAAGCCTTACCCCCTAGTTTATCATTCATTTATCAGAAGACGTCCGGAATATTATCACAAGATTGTAATGTAATCATTATGCTGTGCGGCGAGCGCGGACCTGTACACTACGTTGTCAATGTCAGAGGACTGTCATAGTTCATACTGCTTACAGTAATTTACTTGCTCTTGCACAGTCTAACAATCCGAGTTAAAAGTCTGGAGTAGTCACAGTAAATGCTATGTGATCATTTACAATTTTGTCAAGCGCAGGCCTGACATTGTGACACGGCGGGTCCTCTCCGTACAAACACTGGATTGCTAAATCAGTTTGAGGAATAATCATTTTATTAAACCAGTATTATCTCCCAACCAGCGTGTCTCCAGCTGTTGCAAAAAACTACAACTCCCAGCATGCCCGGACAGCCTTCGGCTGTCCGGGCATGCTGGGAGTTGTAGTTTTTTTGCAGCAGCTGGAGGCATGCTGGTTGTCAAACACTGTATTGAAAGGAGGGGCTGTTTTTTTTTATTTTTTTTATTTGACTGTGCTACATTGGCTAGTTCATAATATAGTGTCTGTACCTTTGTAATTCTTATGTTATCTTGTGTTGTTTCAGGCTTATCCCAGGTTGCAGTGCGGCCCGGGACTTTACATCACCAGTCAGGTGTTAAAAGGGAGCATGACAGTGCTTCAGTGAGTGGAGCAACTGCTGGGTGGGGGAGATTATTTTCTACAGGGCTGCAGGGAATTGTTTCCAGCACAGCACACATGGAAGGGAGCCAAGCTGTGCTTCAATGGGTGAGGTGGCTTATTTATGGGAGGGAGATAAGTCACCTCCCACTTAGAAACAAGGGATCCTGTCAATTGTAGTTGTAGGGAGGGAACACAAACAGGAAATAGCCCGTTCACCCAAACAAGCCAGCAGCATTATGGGGGTCTCATGACAGCGCCATTTACCACCAACACAAGCACAAATCCTTCCTAAGCATGTCTATTGCTATCTGGCAGGTAAGTACTAAAGTCACCTTATGCTGGAAAAGCCTTTTAAATGTAAAATACACAAATGTATACCAAGACAAATCCAATAGATGGTACGTGTAAGACAATGCTACAAGACAGATAGTAATGATGATACGCTTGGTTGTAGTGGAAGAAATTCCTAAATTTCTACTTCAACCCTTCGCGCACCTTCTGGTTATAGTGTGTCAAGGGTCCTAGTTAGTCGAAGCATCTTGATGTTGTATTACGTCAAGGTGATTTTGTTATAGCTGCTACTGTGCTATGTTCATGTGATCACTAAGGGGATTACTGCTGTAAGGGCCTGTTCACACTATGGATGTTTTGGGCAGCAGTTCATAAAAGGGCCGTTATGGAGCTGAAAAGGGTACAGAGGCATGCAGCTGAACTAATGAGGGGCAGGGAACATGATCTTAGCCATGAGGAAAGATTAAAAGAATTATATTTGTTTGGTCTTGAGAAGAGACATTTAAGGAAGATGATTGGCTTATTTAAGTATACAATACAAAAAAATATGGGGGAAAACTGCTCCAGTTAAAGCCCCCTTAAAAGACAAGGGGCTCTCCCTTCATCTGGAGAAAAGATAAGGGGGCACTCCATCCATCTGGAGAAAAGACAAGGGGACACTGCCTCTGTCTAGAGAAAAAAGGTTCAGTCTCCAGGGGTGAAAATCCTTTTTTACTATAAGATCTGTGAATTTATGGAACAGTCTACCTCAGGAACTGGTCAAAGCAAAATCAGGCGGCGAGAGCTTTAAAACAGGGTTAGATACATTCTTAGAACAAAATAATATTGATGCTTACACAGAAATATAGCAACCCCCCCGCCCCTTCATCTGCCCTTACTCTTTGCCTTCACCTCCATGATTGAACTTGGATGGACATGTGTCTTTTTTCAATCATACTAACTATGTAACTATGAATTTCCGTGCAGAAATTGTTTGCAGAAGAATCCCTTTGATCTCAGTGGAATTCTACTGCCTAGTTCACATTATGGAATGTTCCGTAACTGAACTATGGTAGCTGAATTAGATTTTGGAGTAATTTCCTGGACAAGTCCATACACTATGTTGTAGTGAGCGGGGTGGTGCTTGCTGTCTGTGGCAGATTGCCGTGGACAGTAAGCGCCTATGGTGGAGAATAGAGATGAGCTAACTTACAGTAAATTCAATTCGTCACAAACTTCTCGGCTCGGCAGTTGATGACTTTTCCTCATGAATTAGTTCAGCTTTCAGGTGCTCCCGTGGGCTGGAAAAGGTGGATACAGTCCAAGGAGACTCTTTTCTAGGAATGTATCCACCTTTTCCAGCCCACCGGAGCACCGGAAAGCTGAACTAATTTATGCAGGAAAAGTCAGCAACTGCCGAGCAGAGAAGTTCGTGACGAATCGAATTTACTGTAAGTTCGTTCATCTCTAGTGGAGAAGGCTGCTGGTGCGGAATCCTAGAGGAAATCCCAGGTGGAAGTTCTGTAGTGTAAACCAGCACTAATACACAGCCACATTACTACCACTGTTGGGATTGAAGAAGCTCCAATCTAAGTTCATTTTCTACCAATATGGGATCATCAGGGGTCACAGAAGTAAAAAAAAATGCCACCATGACTAATATGCTTGTGTATGACCCATGATGCTGCTCGGCTTCTGTATGGCGCCTCCGGTTTTGAGAAGGTGATGTCACACATCTGCTCAGCCAATTAGTATCCAGGGCATGACACATGTCACATCTCAAAACCTGGAAGCACCAGACAAGAGGGATCGGAGCTGAGTGGCGTGGGAGCGGGGAAAGTAAGAAGGTGTCTTATTTTTCTTTTTACTTACCCCCCTCCCTGATGTTGAGAAAGCAGCACTCCGCCACTCCCGCCTGAATGCTAGTATTACGCATCATATGTTGTTTTGGCATGAGTTGTCAGATTGTGCACAAAAAACTGACCCTAATGCGATGGATACATGTGAACCCAGCTTAAATAGAAATACTAATATACAATTAGAATGATTTCAGCTGAGAAACTTTTACATTACAATAACTTGGATTTGCCCTGATTTGTGCAGAGCAAACATCAGAATTACAGCTGAAATGCTAGATTAACCTTTTCTGCCCCACTTGTGTATAGAAGAATACATGACATATCCTGGGAACAGAAGATTCAGATGAATTGGATGCACCTTTGTTCCTGTAACGCTTATTAAGTGAAATAATTAGTAATGCAAATAATGCAACTGAATAACAATGCAACATACGGCAGTATAAGTAATGCATATTAATAACCCAAGGTGCATTAAATTAAAATCATTAGGTGAATCTTTTGTATATTATTTCTTTTCACGGAAATTTCAACATGACAATGAATATGATCATCAGGAAGGTCGATGGGGATAGTTTAGGAGTTTATGCCAAGGGGCGCAAACTTAAAATTGCCACATTACCGCCCCTGGGCCTTATGGTTTCTCTACTGCTAAAGGCCAGAGTAGAATCATAGCTTCTATACTTTGATATTTATAGGACTCAAAATGATAAACTTTGTAAAAAAAAAAAAAAAAGTGACAATGTAATACTACTAGTGTGAGAAACTAGTGTTTTATTTGTTATATTACATGTATTATTGTATGAAAATATTTCAGTGACTTTGAAAAGGAAGTGAAAATGCAGTCATAGCAATACATAGCACTGATGGATACATAGATAGGTATACTGTCTGTTTTGAATTTTATATATATATATATATATATGTATTTTGTGTTTTTATAATGCATTTTCTATTTATGTTTTTTTTTTATTATTGCTTCTTGCCGATTTACATTTTGTACAAATTTTTTAGTTTTAACTTTTTTACTACTTTTTATTTTAATCTTAATTTAATGGTTCATTTTATGTTTTTATTTTTTTTATTTTATTTTTTTTGTTTTCGTTGATTTGAATAACTGTTTATTTAGATTTTTATAAATTTTTCTGCTAATAAAAATTTAAATGTCCAAAGATGTTGGCCAGCATTTTTATTTGTTTTTCACTACTGTTTTACACTGTGTTCTCTTTAAATATAATAAATAAATAAATAAATAAACAAAACCAATACAGAATAGAAGGGACTTTTTAGATTGACCTGATATATCCATTCTGCTATCAAAATAGTAATGAATTGAAATTAATTAGTAGTAATTAAGTATTCGAAGCACATATACAAGGTTTCAGCTTATGCTGGGTTCATGCTGTTTTGGGCATTATGCCAATACAGTCTCAGTGAGTCCTGTTCCCCTATATGTCTATAGTACACCCTCAGAACCAGAAGCAGCATGAAGGACATTATAGCACATTGACTACAATTTAAAAACATATTGTGTGGTATACATTTTTTTTTTTTTTTTGGGCCAACATTTGCACTGAAAGGTGTCAACTATACTTTTTAACAATGTTGAGACAAAGATGTTTAGACATATACCAGCCAAGCATGTGTCAGAAGGGCAGTTTTTTGGCATATATGGAAGTCTCTGTTACCCAATGTATCATCTGAGCATATAGCCCTTATTGTTAACTTAGTCTTACACTTGTCTACAGTATGTTTATGTACAATTTCCTTAGATTACTTTTTTAGAACATCCTCTCTTGCTTGCAGAACACTAAAAAAGAGCTTGTCCTTAAAACACCCGGCTATTCATTTCCTTCAGAGAGGATTTAACTTTTGCCAGCTACTGTTTAACAAGTGTCGGAATGTGGCTCATTTGCCTGTGCTGTTTTTTCCTGTCTGCCAATCCTACTGGATACTAAAGCACGATGGAGCTTTCTTTACATCAGTAGCAATGCTCATTAGGTAATTTATCCTGTAAATGATTCTATACAACATATGGAGAAACCAGAGTGTTTTGTCCTTTGAAAGTGTATCTGCACTTTCAGGTAACTTTTCTGGATAAGATTTGATGTCTCCCATGCACTGCACACACAGAAGAGGAAGTCCTGCACCTCTATATCTCTATAGCACACCCTCAGTACCAGGAGCAGCATGAAGGACATTATAGAGCAGTACTGAGGAGTGTAAGCTACAAATCAAGCACTGGGGTGACATGGAACACTTACTAGAGCAGCCTTCGGCTGTCTGGGCATGCTGCGAGTTGTAGTTTTGCAACAGCTGGAGGCACACTGTTTGGAAAACACTGTACTAAAGCTTTACACGGGCTCTTTTTGTGTTTCCCTATTCCCATTTTCACTCTGCAACTCTATCTTCTTCCCCCTCCCCTTACCATATATTTCTATAGACAGCATGAAACATGATCCTTCAGTGAGCAGCTATTTCACAAGACAGACATTTTTAGCAGAAATGGTGAGTTTAGGAAAGACAGGGAAGAAAAAAACTGATATGTGAAGCATTCTTTCTCTAATAAAGATAAATTATATTCACTCAAATTATTATATTCGTTTTTACTATCTATGCAAATTTATTGAAAGTGCATTAACCATTTAAACAGTACATGTACTATCTGTATGACTATACTAAGTAATTAAATAAATGACAATTCCCTATTATAAATAAAAGTACAATTAAATAAATAATGTTTTCAGCCTTCTCCTATGTAAATCATGTTTGGAGAAAATTTCGGGTAGTTGTTCAGTTCACCCTCTTCTGGCTACTTATAATACTGCTGTCTAGTTATACAGCAAAGTGTCCTTTAGGCACCAGGGGCTAGGTTTGACTGCTACCAGTGCATTATTGCCTTGAATATAGTGTATATCTAAAAGGGAAGGTGTAATGGCCTGATGGAACAGGGATATAGTGCAGGTGACATTGATGAAAACCCTTCTTAGTGATCTTCTGTCCATGGCTTTTTTTTCTTCAATAATTGGGGTCTGGATATAGGAATGAGGATCTTGGTGCACAGGGGGGCATTCCCAAGCCCCCCTTACCTGGTGACGTCCAGTGTTCTGAAAATCTGTGTGCACAGGCTTCTTCATTGTAAACCCCCCTTCCCTTGTCCTAAGCCTGCTATGCCAGTGTTTCCCAACCCAGTCCTCAAGGCACACCAACATTCCGGGTTTTTTCAGTTACTCCATTGGAATAGAACAGGGAAAAATTAAAATCCTGGACTGTTGGTGTGCCTTGAGGACTGGGTTGGGAAACACTGTGCTATGCTGCAAAATGGAGCTCAACTCTGCAGTCTAACGGCTCTCCTCTGCATAAGCAAGAGCTGCAGCCACGGCTATCATGCTGCAAAGTGGAGCTCCAGTCTGCAGCCTAGGGGGCTGAGAACAGGGAATGGAGGCATTACAATGAAGAAGTCAGCAAGCACAGATCTTTAGAACACCAGACATCGCAGTGTACCAAGCAGGCTCATTATCATATTCAGAAGACCTGGAATTACCGAAGAATGGAGCCACGAACAGAAGATCGATAAGTATGATTTTCATCAGTCACCCACTCTATAACCTTTCACTAACAGATTGTGGGTGACATATTCTCTTTAAAGGGGTCATCCACCATAAGGTGATTTTAGTATGTACCTGCTAGACAGTAATGGACATGCTTAGGAAGGATTTGTGCTTTTCTTGGGGCTAAATGGCTATGTTGTGAGATTACCAAAATGTTGTAGCTATCTTTTTGTTAAATGGCTATTTCCTGTTGGAGTTTGTTTCCCATTAAACATTGTTTGTAAGTGTGAGGTCACTTTTCTTCCTCCCACACATCAGCCAACCCACCCATTGAAACACACCATTTCCATGCAATAGACCAGTGTTTTCTGACCAGGGTGCCACCAGCTGTTGCAAATCCCTCTCTAATCTCCCTCCCACCCGGCAGTTACTCCACCCATTGAAGCAAAGACAGGCTCCCTCTAATTAACTGACTAGTGATGTAAGGTCTCAGGCTGCACTGTAACCTGGGAAAAAATAAACTTTGAGGCAAAAATCACAGAAGAATTGCGAGACCACCATGAAACACAGGTACAGACACAATATTATGAACTACACTAACTTTACATCCCCTGTAGCATAGTCAAATAAAAAATAAGCTACTTATTAAAAATCTTGTGTACAAAAATCTTGTATTTTTATAAGCAGTAATAATGCATATGTTCCCATATGACTTATCAATGTGTGCCTGTTTGGAGTGATAACATTTTCTTTTATGTGCTTGTACCTTTTACATTCTCCTGATGTTCTGTAATTGACCTATGCATTTCAGTGTAAATAAAATTAGTTAAAAACAAATTTATACATATCTATCTGTCTCACACAGTGCAAACCTTCTGTAGTCTGATCCTACAGTCAGGATCCCTAGTATTAGGGGTTTGATGGAAAAGGTCTAAATGCTTGACTACAGGATCTGACTACTTTGAGGTAGTTTGTAGTCCATAACCATGTGACCAAATGTATTTATGCATAAAAGCTGTAGACACCGACTGATAGAATATGTTTGATCAAGAATATTAGCCCACTGCAAAAGTGTGGTTGAAGTACACATACTTTGTAACCTTTTTTTAACTTTTTTATCAATTCAATCTTAAGGAATTTATGGCGTGAAATCTAATATTAAGTGCATTTTATCTGAATTTTAGAAGAGTTTTATTAGGATTTAATAATTCAAATGGAAAAATATTACAGAACATGCCAAAAAATGATATATGCTCTTAAAAGATGCATCCCCAGAGAATTTTATGACTAAAGAACATTTTGTGACTTTTTGCTATCTTTCGTTAAAAGTACAGTAAGTAATGTTTCTGTATATCCATTTAGGGCTCATCCCATATAAAGGTATCTTGGGAAACAGCTTTAGTCTTAAAGGCTATCTCCAGAAAGACACTTTTATGAACTCTAAGACAATAATGTATCCTACACTAACTTTTCCATGTATTGATACCTTTTTTCCCCTCAGCTGTCAATGACTTTTAAACTGCATTCAATCTTCCTAATGTCCATAGTAGGGTTACTATAAGATAGACTTCTATAATGAAATCTTTGGCTCTTCCTCGTTGTTACAATCCACCTTCAGTCTTTTATTGACAGCCAAGTCAGTAGTCCCCCTGGTGCTCAGCTTGATCCTCCGCCCCGCATCGCCAGTCATCCGGCACAGAGTTAAGTGCACTCCGTGCACCGGATATCTGGGGTGCCGCAGCCGTGGTCGCAGGGGTCCCCAACGGTGGGACACCCGAGATGTCTAGTGGCGGAGTACACCTTTAAAATGCCTACCATGAGACAGACCTATATGATGATATTTCATTTGAACTTTGATTTGGTTTGAGCCAGGTTTGTTAATGAAACTGTAGTCCTATAATAGCCTACAATGAAAAAGACTTCCAGGGCTGCTTGGCCCTAGCCTTGTCCTGAGCCAGTACTAAGGACAGAATTGTAATCCCTGAATGACATGAGATGGACTTCCATAATGACAATAAGGTCACATCATTATTACAATCCACCTTTCATTGAGAGGAAAATCAAGTCAAAAATAGCGTTCATGGCCCTTTACCTTCCCTCGGTCGGAGTAGAGTTGTAACTTGACCCCCACCAATTCCTAGAATGAGCAGGGAGAAGCGTGTGGCCAACATATATTGTGCTCCCCATTCTGTGCGTGAAACAGGAGACTAGCCCATAGACTTTTTACTGACATCCATCTCATGTCCCATAGCACGCACTTCTCTCCACTTGTTGTAGCAATTGTTGGGGGTCTGAACACTCGAACCCTGACCGATCAAAACTTTTGACATGTTCATGGGCTATGTAAAAAGTTTATTTTTTATTTTTTATGATATGATAGGACATCTATAGTGCAATATAACTTATCCCCTAACTGAAGGATAGGGTATAAGTTATAGATTGCGGGGGGTCCGAGCACTGGGGCCCCATCTCCTGGACGGGACCACAGCAGTACGCTGGAAAGGGGGCGTTCCGCTCCCGCATGACGCGGCGGCTGACAAGCCCACTCCATGAACCCCACAGAGATATACGAAGGGGGCGTGTCTGCCGCGCCTTTCTGCTGGGGATGAAACTTCACTTCCTGCAGACTGCCGCGGCCCCATCCAGGAGATTGCGGGCGGCCCCAGCGCTCGGACCCCCCCCCCCCGCGATCTATAACTTATCTCCTATGCTTTGGATATCTTGCACTGGAGTACTCCTTTAAATAATAACAATTGGATTGTCCTTATTATTACAATAAATAGCCTGCCCTCCCTATACTTTATAAGGTAAAATAAGCTACATTATTGGACTACTGCTAAATATATCCACGTCTATGTACAAAGTAAATTTGTACAATTACAATACTAAACAACATTACTTCCACTTGGTTTCTCTGCTGCATATTTGGCAACGTTCTACAAAACCGAGAAACGGAGATTATTACTGTCTTCAATTTTTTTTTTTGCGTGTTACTTTTAGTCAGCTCACTTTTAATATACAGTCAGATGTCCTCCTATAATTGCGGTATCAAATCTGTGCCTCGGTTTTCAACTGCAGGTGATTTGAAATGATTAAAGATGCACAACGGGGAATAAACAAAAATGCTTACATGCAATTATTTTTAATTAGTATTTGGCTATAAAGTATATGCCTTCATAAAAAAGTCTGTTATTCACATAAACATCTGTTACCATACACACAAGGAAACGCACACTAAGTCTGTCATCACATCACCAAAACAGAAAATAACTAAGGAAGGCCGCGCAGGAAAGCCAACACTTTGAGTTTTTTTTAAACAAAAGATATAAGTATCACTGCCAAAACAGACAGTGTGCCACACCTTTCATTAACGTAATTTACAATCAAAGGAAGAGCCCTTACCCGTGGAATTATGCTCTGAAAATGCTAAAATAGCTGGAATTATTCTCAACACAATGGACTGTGCGCCCACCAGAAAAGATTCTTGTACTAATTTTGAATTAGTGAACTTAATCAAAGAGCTTCCTGTTTGTGCATGTGTTACTGTTGTTCATATTTTGGGCAATGTTTTCCTTATTTTCCTGTATTATGCTTTCGACTGAAAAAAAGGAAAAGGTCAGATTAACTAGTTCCTTACTCAGGAAGACCGAGGGACGTGCAGCAAGACATCTGCTGGTTTCTTATAATGTTAAGTTGTTTTAGTGTTTTGAATTTGAAATGTCTGTGGAAAAATGTCATCCAGGTGGAACACATAGGTAGGAGTTTATGAAACATTGTGGCTGGCACAGATCGGTAAATAATGGCAAACACAGTGGTTTGTGCAAAATTTTGCTAATTTTTACCAATCTTAGCCAAGCTCCAAATGGGTGGGATGTACAATGGTGGGGCATGGTGGTGTTCAAAAGGGATGTGGCCACCTCCAAGTGCCAAATTTAATACAAGTTGTCAGGTATAAATTGTAACAAAAATGCTAGCAGGAATACATTTTAACGAAAGTTTACACCAGCTTAGGTTTAGGTTAGATTTCTGAGGTAGCCTCAGAAGAGTCTGGATTTATCAAGAGCTGAAGGACTCTTCATAAACCCAGTGCGATCCTACCCTGCCAGGGATTTAAGACCAGAGTGTGAAATGCTAGCCTTAGTAAATTTTCCCCAAAATTTCTATGTGGATAGTTTAGAGAGAAAGAAAAAGATACAAAAAAAAGATTTTATTTTTATTTTATAGGGCCTAACTACTATATGGGGGACGTGTTGAGGTCTAAGTGCTATATGGGATAGTGCGGGGGCCTACCATGTGGGCGGTCTAACTACTATATGGGGGCCTAATAAAAAAAAATAGAAAATGGCACTCCAAAGTAATTCCAAAAAGAAAGTTGTGAACTTTATTCACCCACCAAGTGTCAGCAACATTCCACCACAGAGGCTTTCTTAAGCATTAAAGAAGACTCCATGGTGAAGTTAAAACATTATTGTCATTTTATATGTTGATAAAGTTCAAAGCCTATATTTTGGAATTACTTTGGAGTGTTGTTTTCTATTCTTTTGAACTTGGCTTTTTCAGATTTTTGAAAATTGAGCACCCAATGTACTACATGTCCCAGCGCTTTGCCTCTCTGCTTTCACTTTTTACTATAAAGGAGCAGTGTGATGCTTAACTACGTTAAGGGTGCAATATGGGGGCTACAATATGGGGGTATAGAGAGGGTCTAATTACTACATAGGGCCACATTGTGGGGACCTACAATGTGGAGGCATAAAGGGGGACTAACTACTATAAGGGGGTGCAGAGATGGACCAATTATTGTACAGGGGCACAGAGGGGGTCTGACTGCTGTATGGAGCAATACAGATGTGGAGTTTATATAGAGGTGAGAAGGGTGGGGACCCTAAAATGTTTGTTTGGCAGATTCGAGAGTTGTGGCTGGGTAAAGTCTAACATGATGGTCTAGTATGAATGGAGAAGTAAAGGAAAAGTGAACTACTTTGATCAGACACGATGTCATCTGGGGATTAACCCAAAGAAGACACCACTTGTGAATCATTGGATTCACCTGCATAGAATCATTTCAACGGTTTGCAAAGTCTGTATAAAGCTTGTATCTACCAATTTACTGTATAGTCACTTTATGAGGAGAATATTACAGTATGGTGGTTTTAGTCAGTCATGATGGTTCATTAAAGGAAATGTGTCATCAGTTTCACCTGCACTAACCTGTCCCTACAGACAAATAGTACAGGTGACACTGATGACAACCAAACTTACCTGGTCCCGTTCTTTGCTGTGGTTCTCCCACAATCTTCCGCCACATCTTCCATTCAGGAGCTAACTTGTAGCATGGGCGGAGCTTAGTGACATCACCGCTGCTGTTTGCAAACAGCAGTGGGACCCAGCAGAGAACAGCAGCAGTGACATCGCTAAGCTCCGCCCATGCTCCAAGTCAGCCCCGGAACTGAAGACATGGTGGAAGTTTGCGGGAGAACCCCAGCACGGCACAGCATCAGTGTTACCTGCACTACCTGTCTGTACTCACAGATTAGAACAGGTGACACAGATTTCCTTTAATTAACACCACAAAGGTAATCCTGCACTCACCGCCCAGGTACTGTATGTTCAGCTCATCTCAGGAGAATGGCATCCGACTGGCAGGTGTGCTTGGCGTGGGGCGCTCGTTCCGAGCGCCCCACGCCAAGTACACCTGCCAGTCAGATGCCATACTCCTGAGATGAGCTGAACATACAGTACCTGGGCGGTGAGTGCAGGATTACCTTTGTTGTATTACATAGTCTATTCTCTTACTTCAATTTCATTTTGATCCCAGCACAACCACAGGACAAGGTTCTTAGGTCTGAATCAAACAAGAAAAAGAAATGATCCAGCGTGGGTCAGTAGAAATCCAGACTTTATTAGAACTCACAGTAAAAGCAGTAAAAGCAACCAGCAGATCAGACGCGTTTCAAGCGCATGCGCCCTTCGTCAGTGATGTTATCCATCTGCACAGGTGTCAGTTAAATACCGGACAGGTAGTGGGTGGAGAATTGGCCACCAATTGAACTACACTGAAACCGCTGACAACGGTGCAGAGGAAGATACTAATACAAAACATGGGAGGGATGTTAGTAGAAGTACAAAATGCTAAAAACAATACACTAATATGCGAATTTGCATAAATGGCTTATACAACACAGAAATATAACATGGTGAATAAATGTAAGAAAAGAAAAACATATAAAATGTTATAATCGACTGTAAAAGTTGAACAAACGTGTGTGTGTGAATGCGGCGTTAGTAATGGAACAGCAATTCTCAGTCTTAGGTCTGAATACCTGCTTATTGTATCCTTTTTGGGTCCATTTGTTAATTAGTGAAAATCGTCCAGGAAAACCAGTGGTGCCGCTCGGATTTCACCTTCTTACACATCCATTTTTTTTTTTTATATATATATATATATATAATAGTTTTGTTTTGTTTTTTTCAAGTTTTTCAAAATTGTTAACAAAAAGAAGAAAAGCAAGTATGCAAAATGTTATGTCAATACAATCAACATTAAAAAGTATTACAGGAAAGAAGATGAATAGTAAAATAAAAGAAGAAAAAGAATGAAAAAAATTAAAAAGAAAGTAAGCATGAAAAAATTAAAATAAAAAAATTAAAAGGGAAACCAAAAAAACATTTAACACATCCTTTAATTAATACCATCAAGGTATGATGGCAATCATTATACAGTATATTATTAAATCACTACATGGGGGCTATATTTAGAATCGATAGATAAATAGATAGTTAGATAGAGAGATAAATAGATAGAATGCACAATGATGTAATAGAATGCTTAGAGACTAATATATAGTAATAACTGATATAATCAATTAACATTTAACTGATAACTTTGGCATAACTAGTGTGTAATTTCCGTTCCCTTTCTTCCCCCATTTTTGTAATTCCGGACTTGCTTGTACTCGAGTGCTTCCCCTCACTTAAGCTTTAAAAGAAAAGCATATTTTTAAATGCAATGCACGGCCCTGGAAGTCGAGGATAATTAACTAGTGTTTCTTGCCGCAGTGTTTTATGGCATTGGAGGTGATTGATGTGCAATATAACACTACCCTATCAATTTTCATATAAGTAATAATGTAGTCAAGCTATAAGTAATGCTCGCAACAAAACGACAATAAATTAAGAGCAAAGTTAACATTTGTAGTCTAAATTTGCAATGCATCAAATGTACACACATATACACTGCTCGGGCCATCTTGGCACCGTTAATTTAATACAAATTAATTTCATTACTAATTACAGGTTTTTCTTCTTCACATTGATTTGTTTTGTCATTAATAGCCGTGTATGATGTCCGAAATAGATCTCATAACAAGTCTGTCCTATCGTCATCGCTATTGCTGCCCCTTAGTATTGTAACTGACACTTATCCTATCTGCCTGATGGCTCAACAGCTGTGTCAGACCTTGGTGGAAGACAATTACATTTTAGGTTTTTCAGAGGAATGTGATTTGTCTAGGACATCATTTAGGGTATACACCACATCTGTGTTTTAGTCTATACAACTCTTATGGTAATAGCTTTACATGGTTAAAATGTTAACTATTTCGGGTTGCCTGGTTAAAAAGATCTAGTTTTATTTAAAGATCTTTTTGGGAAATTCTGGGTTAATTGAGGAGAATTCTCCCATTCAGGACCTATGGAGAGGGGAATCTCTTGCTTTGGAGGAACCATTATATTCTTGTACTACATGCACAGCCAATTGGTTTCTACGGACACTGTGTAATGCTTAAAAGAGTACTCTTTCCCTAGACATCTTATCCTCTATCCAAAGGATAGGGAACAAGATGTCTGATCGCAGGGGTCCCGCCGCTGGGAATGCCCACGATCTCCCTGCTGCACTGGCGTCCGTTTAGAGCGCTGGGTGCAGCGCCGGAGGCTTGTGACATCATGGCTCTGCCTCCTCTATGCAAGTCTATGGGAGGGGGCATGATGGCTGTCACCCCCCTCCCATAGACTTGCATTGAGAGGGCATGGCCATGACATCACGAGCCTTCGCCCCGCATCGCCAGTCATCCCGCATGGAGCGAAGTTCGCTCCGTGCACCGAATGTCTGGGGTGCCGCAGCCAAGATCGCGGGGGACCCAGTGTCAGGACCCCCATGATCAGACATCTTATTCCCTATCCTTTGCATAGGGGATACGATGACTAGGGGCGGAGTACCCCTTTATAGGGTATTCTAGCCCCCTCCAGCCTGTTTGCAGTCCCTGGAGGTGGCTAGCAAGTCAAACACAATCAAAGTGGAAAGTTATGCAATTTGCCTAGCTTTCATTGACTTTAATGGGTGTTGCCCAAAAGATCATAGCTGGAAGGCTGCTCCATTTGCCCAACTCCCATTAAAATTAATGGGAGTTATGCAAATTATGTAACTCATCCTCTTCAGCTTCCTAACCACCTCCAGGAACTACAAATGGGCTTTGACACTGAAAAGCCAACATGGAAATACCACTTTAAAGAGTCTCTTTCACCAGATTTATGCTGCCCTATCTGAGGGCAGCATATGCCTGGTGGCAGTGAGCCTGAGTAAAGCATTGCTTTACGTTCTTTTGTAATTGCTGTATATCTCATCTTTGTTACATACTGTGCACCACTGTTTGAGCTTGTTTTTAGAAGTCTTTTGCTTTTAGATATTTATGAGCAGCCATTTCAGCCCACCCACTCACCAGTGATGCATTTTCTCAACACAGGTGGTGATAGACAGGTGGTGATAGACAGAATGATGCCAACCAGTGGCAGGTGGGCAGGCCAGAATGGCCACACAGTAGTCCAGTGTAACACTGATAAGTGTCAGATGACAGGGGGGGGGGCACCACTGACTACTGGGATCCCCCGCCATCTCCCTCCTGGTCCACCAGCTTTCAGTATGAATGAAGTGTGTCGACCACAGCATGAAGCTGTGGCTGACATGCCCCCTCCATGCATCATTATGGGAGAGCCGGAGATACCCAAACGCTGGTGACATCTAATGGCCCAGTAGCTTGTTCTCCACAGCCACCTTACAGTCCACAAAAAGACACTCTAAGCCAACCTCTTCAATGGCCAAACGCTCCTAGCTCCAGGTCACTAGTGGTCAATGCATTAGATCCCCCCAACTCTATGACTCTTTCCCCAGGCCTTTCATAGATTTATTCATATGTAACAGACACATTTCCTCCAAAGCTCTTTACAGGCTCACATCCCATTTATCAGTGAACTTTTAGTACAAGTGCTCGCACCTGCATCACCGTACCTTTAGTAGTGGAGGTACATGGTACTGCAGGTTTGCCTACCAATTTTTTTATTTATTTTTTTATTTATTTTTTGAATGTGACAATGCTGTAGTGTCCTGTAGCACCCCTCAGCATTTCCTGCTTTTGGACTTCTGCCAGGCCAGAAGGAGTCCAAAGTCTGTGCAAAAGATGGGGGAAATGTGCTCTGGACAAGTAGGGAGACACCTAGTTGCAGCTTTTTTAAATACAAATAAAATTTTTTTTAAACAAAGTACATTAGAAAGATTTTTTTATTTAACATAATAGCAAAAATTCGTTTTAATGAGAGTGCCCATTTAACTATCGAATACACTGCCATTGGACTGCAGCTGTTACTCAATAGTTAAAATCAAACAGTTGAGCTACAAAACATATGGGTATAGCCCCGGCCTGAAGCTAATAGGCTAAAGTTACTCATTACAAATTTTACTTGAAAGCGTGAGGATATTATCCGCATCCAGAGATATAGGCAAACAAAATTCAGCAGTATGTGACAAGTGAAATGGTAGAAATTAGCCTTGAAGCGAGTACAGAAGTCTCTCTGTGCCAGAGCCGGCTTTGTATGGGGCCTCTCCGCCCTTTTATGTTCTGTCACATTAGCAGTTTGATCTTCTCCTTCCCTAGAGGTGGGTCTGGCTCTAAGGAAGATACAGTACACGTCTGTCGGGAGCTCTGCTTTCTGGCATACAACTGCTCGGTGCCCTGAATGGCTTGACGGGCTTTCTGCATAGGTGTTCCTTCATCTACTGTCATTTGTTCCTATAACTATATCATGCCTGATGTGTTATTGTATGGTTGTATAATTATTATAAATTGACAACCAGCTATTTTATCCATATATGTTGTTGTTGTTTTTCTATCCTAACTTTTTTATTTTGTCGTGATAACTATGGTGTTATATGCAGTTTGCGCCACTCACCTTGCCCACACAACCAGAGCCAGCACAAACAGCATGCTTTAAAGTAACTACATCATTTCACCCTGAGATTTTGTTTGCTTCAGTTGTTTCCAATACCATAACAATTGAGTGGCGGCCTCAGAAGATGCAGTGCATTGTGGCTGTGATTTGTCTGGTATATGCAGAATGCCAGAAGCTGTCTCTCTTATCCCCAGGATGCTGTTGGCAGAGAAGCTGAAATGAGTTTTGCAATACATTTTCGCTATCCTGAATTCCTGGAGCAAAATAGGTAAGAATAAATGAAGCTGAAGAAGTACAGTATATTCCTATGGAAAAAAAAGGAATTGGCGTATGTATGAGAGCAGAGAGACAGCTGTGTCATTGTGATGAGTCCAATTAACCCCTTCACCTCCTGGAATAATTTACATTTCAAGATTTATGGTAGAGGTTAAAGTTACCAGACCAGCCGTGTAAATCGAGACATATAGTGAATACATTACATGGAACCTTGGCAATTACAGTACACTAGCTTGATGGAGAATGACACTCAACTAATACAAAAAAATATGGTTAGGTATAAAATAAGGATAAATATATATATACAGTGATCCCTCAACTTACAATGGCTTCAACATACAATAGTTTCAACATACAATGATTTTTCACAGTCCAGATCTGTGAAACGTGTCAATGAACTGACCAATCAGAATGGGCATTCACTGGTAAAACTCCTGTATTACTGAAGCGTATGCACTGACTGGTGTCTGGTAGTGCCCCCTACAGTACAGGGAGGTATTACATGTTCTGTACTCTTTACCTGTACCAGGGTTAGCTGCTCCTTTGGACACCAGGTGAGGACGGCTCCATGTAACTTTTTTAGGACAATGCGTGCACCCCGAAGAAGCTCCTGTCCTCTACATAGACCAGTGCTTCCCAAGCAGGGTGCCCCCAGCTGTTGCAAAACTATAACTCCCAGCATGCCCGGACAGCCTTTGGCTGTCCGGGCATGCTGGGAGTTGTAGTTTTGCAACAGCTGGAGGCTCCCTGCTTGGGAAACACTGACATAGACAGTGATTTCCAGCTCCCAGCAGATCTTTCTTACTTTTATATATAAGGATTTGCTTTATCTATATTAGTTAATCTACTTATTTTTCTTTAATTCTCACTTTTACCTATTTTTGGATGACATTTTGGTGTCTTCAGAACCAATTACCAGGTTTCCATAGAGTTATGGTCTCAACATACAATGGTTTCAACATACAATGGCCGTCCTGGAACCAATTAATATTGTAACTTGAGGGACCACTGTATATATATATATATATATATATATATATATATATATCTAATGGGGATACTTATACAGAAATTAGAGGAGGCACTGTAGGTGGTTTAGATGATTTTCACACATGATTTTGAGTTTATGAAGCTCAGGGGTGGAGTTTAGATTATTTGGGGGTGTATGTTTAAGGCTTTGAAACTTTCATAAATTCTTAGCATTACCTTTCAATCATTTTGAAAAACAATGCATGGACAGTAAGAAGGTTTAGGCAGGTCAAAGTGGGGTTTTAACATATGAGGAAGAGTTTATGCAGCTCAGGGGTGGAGTTTAGTTATTTCAGGGGAGTATGTTTTGAAAACTTCAAGGAACATTTTTTTTTTTATAACACGTATCCCCTACCCACAGGACAGAAGTTAAGTGCCAGATTGCAGGATAGTCTGGCCACTGGGACCCCAACCCCACCCCCCAAATGAATGGAGCTAGACTCAAGGCTCTATTCCCAGGATGGGGGCTGTGGTTGGACCACCTGCGATCTGACAGTTATCCCCTATCCTATGGCTAGGTATTAAATGTTGTAACTCAAAATATCCTTTTTTATTAATCATTATAATTTTAATTATTTTTCAAAGTCTGTGTGTTGCATACAGCATCCCTCCTCAGTGCCCACACTGTTTTGTTAGGTGATCTGAGTAAATGTGATCCAGCAAGCCTCCATGCAGAATATTATGCTTTTCTGTGTTCCTATGGCCCGTGAACACCTGTGACCTTCTGTCTTCAAATGGACACAACATTTTTATATGTCATAGAGACATATGAAAAGTACTCAGATCCTGACAGATTAGTAGAACGAGCCAGGAGAAGTGAACACTTACCGCATGCCACCTCTGTCCATGTTGGGAACTGTACAGAGCAGGAGCTAATCTCAATAGCATACCTCTCCTGCTCCAGGCAGTTACTGACACAGACAGAGGTGTCAGCAGAGAGCACTATGGTCCGACTGAAAATAATTATACAACTTCCTGTGGAGCATACAGCAGCTGATAAGTACTGGAAGGATTAAGATTTTTAGATCAAAGTAATTTACAAATCTGTTTAACTTTCTGGCACCAGGTGGTTTAAAATCTTTTTTTTCCTCCAGAGTATCCCTTTAAAAACTATTGAGTATTGAGTAAATAGAGGTAAAAGGCCTTGTTGACAGACATTGGAATTCAGTAGTCAGATTCATGGTAAATCTTAAAGCAGTCCCAGACTCCCTGCTTAGGCGAGACAAGGAATTCATTTTATAGGTATATGAATAGTACTCGCTGTGTGTGTTGGACTAAAGCTTTACAATATTAGAAAGCATAGGTTGTTTAATGCTGTGGTCGTATCTCCAACCAGCATGCAGCTAATGGGGCACAGGCACTGATCTTTACACTCTTAATGGCATACAGCAGTGCAGAGACCCAAACACAGCTTTAAACAATCCTCTTCTTAAACACTGTGCAGCATTTGCTTCCTTTTAAGCACTGACTTGACATAGAATAAAGAACTGCCAGCCCTTCGATCACATCTGGGCTGCACAGGTAGTCTATCATCGGCTGCTGGTTTTTTCTTTCTACAAAACACACTTTCACCTGCAAGAGATAATAGACAACAGGAAAAACAGTCTGGGAGATGTGCAGATGTCGGGTAATTCAGAATCAGGAATATACTTTTGGGATGTTTTTTGTCAATGATATTGTTTTTCCTTTTTTCAGCCCATGATATCCCCCAGCAGTGATATTAGAAAGAAAGAGGGATCCCAATTGTTATCCTTATCTCTGAATTAAATGCATCACACCAGGATTATACCACAGGATACAGGATAACTAGGTGATTGGTGGAGATCCAACAGTTGGATTGGTGGTCAACAGTCCCTTGAGTGAATTGAGCTGCATTGTTCATGCTCGGCCACTGCTCCATGCAATGTCTATAGGATTTCCAAACAGCAAAGTTCAGCGTTTGGCAATGTTTGGAATCCACATAGGCAGTTAAAGGGGTATTCCAGGCAAAAACTTTTTTTTATATATCAACTGGCTCCGGAAAGTTAAACAGATTTGTAAATTACTTCTATTAAAAAATCTTAATCCTTCCAATAGTTATTAGCTTCTGAAGTTGAGTTGTTGTTTTCCGTCTAACTGCTCTCTGATGACTCACATCCCGGGAGCTGTCCAGCTCCTATGGGGATATTTTCCCATCATGCACAGCTCCCGTGACATGACATCATCATTGAGCAGTTAGACAGAAAACTTCAAAAGCTAATAACTATTGGAAGGATTAAGATTTTTTAACAGAAGTAATTTACAAATCTGTTTAACTTTCCAGAGCCAGTTGATATATAAAAAAAAGTTTTGGCCTGGAATACCCCTTTAATGGAGCAATGGCTGTGGCTGAGTGTGTGCGCCACTCCTTTCACTCGGAGGACAAGTGATCTTTGTTCTGGTGATCTGTGTGGGTCCTTGTGGTCAAACCCTATTGATCAGTTACTTGTCATCCATTCTGCAGATAAGACATGAATTGTAATCTTGGGACTCCCCCCCTAAGGCCGGCTTCACACCACAGAATTTCCGAGCGGGATTCCATTTTAAAATTCAGCTTGGAAATTACGGTGCAGCATACATAGTTCTATTGGAGGCAATGGGGTCCCACTGCACAGTGCACACTGTAGAGTTGTTGAGGCAGACTTTCTGCCCAGAAAATACCCACTCGTTCAATGTTCTGGCAGATCTCCACTCCGCAGACATTGCTGTCTATGGGGACGGCAATGTCTGCACGGTCCTAGCCTGCACTCGGAATCTCCGGCTTAAATTTCTTCCGTCCGGAGATTCCATAGAGTGAAGCCATACAGTACATTTTATCTAGGCTGATCAATCTGTGTTTTAATTCTGTCTTATGAGTTGACAGGAGGCTCTTTCAGCAGGACAATGCCCACACCACACAGCGTAAATTGTTCAGGAACGGCTTGAGGATAATAACAATGAGTTTAAAGGGTTGGCTTGGCCTCCAATATCCCCAGATTTTAATCCGATCAAACATCTGTGAAATGTATTGGTCAAACAAGTCTGATCCATGGAAGCATTCACCACTTACGGAACTTAAAGGGATATCCCATCTGCATGAGTTACTCATTATACAGCGTTCTATGAGGGAGATTCACCAAAACCTCTCCAGAGGAAAAATTGCCCAGTTGCCCATAGCAACCAATCAGCTCGCTTCTTTCGGTTTTAACAAGGCCTCTGCAAAATGAAAGAAGTGATCTGATTGGTTGCTATGGACAACTGGGCAACTTTTCCTTTGCACAGGTTTTGATAAATCTCCCCCTATTTTCGGGACTATCGACCATTGACAGGTACTGAACAGGCAATCTTCGACAGCCCCAAAGGAAATTAACAGAGCACTGGCCACACACACCGGTCACTCTGTTCATTCTAGGGATAATTTTTGTGACTGGTAGTGGTCCTAGAGGTCAGACCCCCACTGATCAACTTGATATTTTCTATCCTGTGGATAAGGGATAAATTCTTCAGATGAGACTTCCCTCTAATCCGCGGTTACAGATTTTACACATATGAATTGCCTTGTACAATCCTCAACTCCAGATTTTACAACTTTAAATCTGCAGTGGATCCCGTGTGTGTGAACGCATTCTTAAAGTATCTGCTGCTAACATTTTAACACCAAATCCCACAGGACACTTTTTAGTGGTAAAACCCAAGAGATTAAAGGGATACTCTGCCCCTAGACATCTTGGGGGACATTTATCAATGTTTGCTTATGTATTCCTTTTTTTAGTTATGTTTTTCTTGCAATTTTTTTGCTTATGCGCGACTTATTTATCAACTGCTTTCAGCCTGTTGATAAATTTCTGATCTGGAGGTTTTTTCATGTAATGCGACTTTTTTGCGACTTTCGCACTTGATAAATCTCTGACCACTGCAAGTCAAAAATCCCTTTTTGCTTTGCTTAGGACACTGCACAATCAAAAAGTCACAGAAAAAAGAGAGTAGTCACAAGTGCGACTTTTTTGCAAAATTTTAAGCAAAAAAAACCTACTAAATGCTTTGATAAATGTCCCCCCTTATCCGCTTCTAGACATCTTATTCTCTATCCAAAGGGGTCCCCAGCAGCTGGACCCCCACAATCTCCCTGCTGCACCCGACGTTCGCTTAGAGTTTCCGGTGTAGCACCGGAGGCTCGTGATGTCATGGCTACGCCCCCCCAGACTTGCATTGAGCATGGCCATGACGTCACAAGCGTGGCGGGACCGTGACATCATAACCCTCTGCCCTGCTTCGCCAGTCACCTGGCAAGGAGCGAAGTTTGCTCCTTGCACTGGATGTCTGGGGTGCTGCAGCCGAGATCGCCGGGGTCCCCAGTGGATGTCTAGGGTCAGAGTACCCCTCTAAAACGTTTATGGCAGCACAGCTTCAGAGAGGAACTGAAATACTGCTGTGTCATGAGCCAATAAACCAGCATTTGATGTTTGATATTAGAGTGCTTTGCCAGTGTTATATATATATATATATATATATATATTACATTTTTTTTTATTTTATTTACTTTCTTCATATCTACTGGGCCCAGTGAAATGAATACAACCTTCCATTGTACTTGTGTACTTGCTCCTCCAAATAGGAGTTCAAGAATAAAAATTTTTAAAAAGTGACCATGATTAATGATGAGACAAATGAGGCAACGTGTGGGTGGGACCCCCATTTATTTAGCGCCTGAAAAAAATATTTGAGGTCAGCGTATAACTTTCCCATAACACATTTTTTTTAATGAATTTATTCATTTAAATGCAACCAAACCAAGCACAATTTTGCCCCAGGCAAGAAATATTTAAATGATATTCACGGGGTCTATTCAGACAGACGCAACATATTTTGCCTAAGAATATTTTAACCTCTTAGGAGGCTATGCAAACGTGCCTAGCCTTAAATAACCAAACATGCACACTCCACAATATTTTAGCAGGCTGCATGAAAGCAGAAGAAGTTTTTTTATAGAACATGAAGAGCCGCTTTTTTTTTTTGTACCCGAGTATTTAATTTATAGCATAGAAAGAAAAATATGGCAATCCTGCAACATTGCATTACAGCCTGTGATAAAACCTCCCTGTATATAATGCATGAGTATATTATATATTAAACTTCCCAAAAGTATAATAAATATATCAGTAATTCAGTGAAATCCATACATTCAGTGTTCACACGTCTTGACTTTTGAGGTGTGCTGCTGTATATTTTCCCATAGACATGAATGGAGGGGGTTTGGCATGACATCTCCGTCATGGGAGCAGCGCCCGGCACAGAATGCTGCACCAAGATCGCTGGGGGTCCTAGCGGCAGGACTCCCGTGATCAGACATCTTATCCTCTATCCTTTGGATAGGGGATACGTTGTCTAAGGCTGGAATACCCCTTTAATTCAAAATTTTCTATAGAAATATATTTTCTCATAGATGTGATCTGGTCACACACAAGATATGATGAGATATGTACTGTATGTACCTGGTGCCTTAAAGGGGTATTCCAGGATTTATTTTTTCTTCAGCCATTGAGCCCATGATGCCAAGTTATAATACTGCTTATTATAATAGTTTCTATTACTTCCATGCTCTGCTTTGTCCCTTTTTAATGCACAGGACCCACACCCGGAAGTGCTGTAGTGCAAGTCTTTTTATTTTACTGTTGTCTCTGACCTTTCCCAGCATTCCATGCGGCCTGAGACAATATGTCATAAGTCACATGGTCTCCAAGTGGGCGTGGCTATGCTGCAGTGGGTGGGTGGATAGCATTACTTCAGTAAATCTCTTCCACCCTGCTCTCCACCCACCAACTGCAGGATACCCACGCCCCCCGAAGGGATCATGTGACTTATTACATATTGTAATTGGCCACATGGAATGCTGGGAAAGATCAGAGACAACAGTAAAATAAAAAGACTTGCATTATAGCACTTCCGGGTGCGGGTCCTGTGAATGGAAAAAGAACGAAGCTGCACATGGAGGTAATAGAAGCCAATTACACAGTATTGTAACTTGGTATCATAGGATCAAATGGTCAAGAAAATGAATCATCCTGGAAGGCTACAGACACAACTTTACTTTGTCGTTGGTTTGTTTTTGTTTTTTTTACCTGGAAAAAATGCCACAAAAAAAAGTGCCCCTCCAGTTTTCTCTTTCATGATGCCTGTATTAGTCTAGGTTGCTTTTTATTTGGCATTTTATCCCCTGTGTTTGTTTCAATATAAGGCATGTGATCATGTAACTCGAGTTGCTATGGTAATGAATTGGGTAACCCATAAAACTCTATGGGAGGGAAAATCCCATACCCAGAGCATGATGCAATTTTATAAACCTGCCCCGAGCTTACAAACTTTACTAAAGGGTTAAAAAAAAATGAAAAAAATATAAATAATTTCCTATTTTCATATTTCCCTATTGACTTGCAGCTTACATCTGGCTGCAGCATTTTTGGCCCCAAAAAAGTGAATCTGTGGTGTGTTTTTTTTTTTTTTTTTTTTTGGGCGTATTGTTTTATACAAAAACAATGGGGGGAGATTTATCAAAACCTGTCCAGAGGAAAAGTTGCCCAGTTGCCCAGAGCAACCAATCAGATCACTTCTTTCATTTTGCAGAGGCCTTGGTAAAAAAGAAAGAAGCGATCTGATTGGTTGCTATGGGCAACTGGGTAACTTTTCCTCTGGACAGGTTTTGATAAATCTCCCCAAATGTGCCTGTTTATATATTTACAGTTGTTGTTTACAGTCACATCTGATATTTTAGGATTTCATTATTTCTAAGACTGCAGTAGACACATTGCAGATAACATGTTATTACTACGTTGTTTATGTACTTGTTAGCATTGTAAAATGACAGCTGGGTACAAGAGCAATCTATGTTCTTATTGGATTTGCACTAGTAGAAAGGCCGGGGTATGACACTAAACTGAGAAGATGTGCTGATCAATAGCTTTATAACACACAACCTCTCAAAGCTAAAAACAAATTACCCGCCAAAGTGTTATTAAAGGGCACCCACATGTAAATAGTAGCATGGAATGATTGAAATGGGCATGCTATTTAATATATAGTCTTATATGAAGAGCATGTGGTCGTTGCACATATCTTTGGTTCCTTATTTCTCATAAATTAATATTATATTTCAAAACACAATGGTGTATATAGAAAACTAGAAACTTAAAAAATAAACATTCGGCCCTTATCAAGTTGCTTCCCCCAGCGAAGGAGGGAAATTGATCCACGACCCTTGCAAGTGCCTTCTGACAGGGAGGTGAGTACCCAAATGGCTACACACATCTTCTAAAGTACCAACAGGGAGATCCAGAAGGGCACTGCACCGTGACCAATCCTGGTGGACAAACAACATGTAAAAAGTTGCACAGTGACAACTAAAAGAGCAAATAAAGTGATGTTTGCTGTGAGTACAGCCTGGACATCTGGCCACATCTCTGAGACCAGAGGTGAGTACCGAAAAGGCCCCATTGGGCTTTCTACCTCCCAGAATTCCAACACCCCAGGGTCACAATACCACAGATCTTATCATACTAGGACTTTAAGGCCAGATACAGAGGGCCAGGTTGCTTCAGGGCAGCTGTCGAGTAGCCAGTGGGCCAACCACCGGTACCCCTTTACCACTCCGAGTATGTGTCAGTCTCAGTGGCTCCAGTATTAACTACTGATAAGAACAGTTACTACATTTGCTCTTAGCCAAAAAGCTGAGAAGCGATTATGATGTATGCATACATCAAATGCCAGAAAGGGGTTAAAGGGGTACTCCAAGGAAGTATATAAATAACAAAAAGGCCCAAAGCCACCTTATTACCTGGATATGTTCATTGTAAACAATCATGGCCCCTGTAGTCTTCTCTTGACTGCTTGATATTCTTTTTCCATCCTTCCACTAACTTTGGCATGAATATTTCATTTCCTGGCAGCCATTGCAGCTCTGTTCTCGCTGTCGACCAGCTCCTCACAGCTCCCTCTCTGAGAGCAGCCCCACCCTCCTGCTCTGTGAGCAGAGAGATTCAGTGTCTGATTGGCTGAGGCTGCACACACCACCTAGCTCTCAGCACTAAAGGGTGCATGACTCATCGATGCAGGGCAGAAACCACCTGGTCTGTGTCTCTCAGAAGGGTGGGGGCTGCATTTAGAGAGGGACTTGGAGGTGAGGTATTTTCCTCACTCCTTGCATGTAAGTGACAACCAAAAGAGAGGAAACTTCTTTATATAGCTAATAATTAGTATTTAGGCAAATAAATAGTTGCTGAGAGGGACAGGAAGGGCTTTGGGTTTAGTTCCCCTCAGCAACTATTGAAAGGGGTATTCTGGTGGAAAACCTTTTTTTATCTTTTAAAGTTAAACAGATTTGTAAATTACTTCTATTTAAAAAATCTTAATCCTTCCAGTACTTCTTAGCTGCTGAATACTACAGAGGAAATTATTTTCTTTTTGGAACACAGTGCTCTCTGCTGACATCTCTGTCCAGAGCAGCAAATGTTTGCTATGGGGATTTTCTCTTACTCTGGACAGTTCTTAAAATGGACAGATATGTCAGCAGCAGGGAGAACTGTGCTTGCGATGTCAGCAGAGAACACTGTGTTCCAAAAAGAAAAGAATTTCCTCTGTAGTATTCAGCAGCTAATAAGTACTGGAAGGATTAAGATTTTTTTTTTTTAATAGAAGTAATTTTCAAATCTGTTAAGTTGATTTACAACAATAAAAGTTTTCAAACGGAGTATCGCTTTAAACATTTTGCATGCAAAATATGTAACAGGGTTGCCTATCTATTATATGCCTAAACTATACAGACTGAGGAAGCACTGACTCCTTTGAAGGCCATCAGGGCCCTGATGCAATGTCTACCTCTGCGCCCATCATAGCTACTCCCTCTGGGTAAAGAATTTGCACTGGCGGAAGTATAATAAAGATTATAGTACAGTGCTAAACTATCAAGTCAGTTCTTGTTAACCCCGGCCCTGGAACCAGTTGATGACTAACAGATTTGCACGAAATCCAGATTATTGTCTGATAGAACTTAACAACCAACTATCGTACCGGAGGTAGAACTTTCATAATTATCTATCGCTCTATAAAAAATACAGATCATTAGATTTATTCACTATGGACATTTTATTTCAATTTGAAAAACTACATTTTCCCTTTAACTGTTTACTTATATTTTTATGTATCCAAGTAGAAACAGACGGTATTATAGCAGAAAGGACAGGAGATGATTATTTATGCTCTGGGATATGAGTGTAATAGTATTATAAAAAGCAGTATGTTCTCCATTAACTGCCTTTAGGGTTACTTTCAAATCAACTATTATTATGCACCATCGCTGCCAATTCTTTGAAGCTCTGCTAATCACAAAACAAATACCAAGCGTACGCTGTTATTTGTCATATTCCGAACTCCTCATAATGTATTGACGAGTACTAAATAAAAAAAGGGCGTCCTTATACAAGCCTGGCAGAGCCGCTCCGGTCACGATTTACCTGCTCGCAAAGTGTTACATTGTTTTCGTTTGGAAGTAATTTAGAGACCGACGCAGGAAATAATCAGGGAGAAAAGAAAAAAAAGAACTCGAGAGGAATTACCATGTGATTTCATAAAAGAGTTTCACTTGTTTGGTTACAAAATTGCTCCCATTGGAATGAGGATACGCTCGATTCAACCTTCCAATGTCAGGTATCATTTCTAAAACAGCTTGACCTGGAAGCGAGCAGCTAAAATTGTGGTGACTGTTAATGACAGTTTTATTGGATGCTATGCTTATAGTTCACATTTTGAGGTCTGTATGTAATTGATCTTTCTACCCTACATGAGAAACACTGCAATAAGTTGGACGCGGCTCCACATTATAGATATGAAGAAATAATAATGATGTCACCTTGAGACTCAAAGATCGAGGAATAGTAATACTCTTCTACCTCCATTCTCCCAACTGCAATGACCTCTACTCTCCAGTACTAAATCTTAACAGTCTCAGCATTATTTTTGAATTATTCATGATAGCCCTTTCCTTCAGTACAAAATCGAGGAAAATGAAATGCATCATGTCCCTGTCACCTCTATAGATATTTTTGGTAAAATGTATACAATGTTGTTTGGCATTTCAAAAATTGTACGCCACTGAAGGTGAAACTCATATACATTGTAAAGTAAGGCAAGAATGCAAATGGCGTGGAGGGTCGGAGAAATATTCAATTTTATGTGCATTGCTTACGCAGGATAATTGCTATGCATTATTCCACAGCATAGTAGTGCAAAGCGTCAGAAGATCTACCTGTTGTGGTGAAAGAGATATCTTCCTCGCTACTCTGTGGAAAAAGGCCTGGGTATCTATAAAAATGGATTTGTGTGATCAAATTGTAATATTTTAATCTACAAACACATTTACAGCTTGCCAAGTGTATGTCAGTTGTTTCTTCTTTTCCCAGGACTTTTTTATTGATTGCCTATCTTCAGGATTGGTGGGAGTCCGACACCGATCAGCTGTTTGATAGAGCCGTGGTGCCCACATGTAGAGTAAAAAGAGATGGAAGGAGACAGCTCCATACATTGTGTAGTGGCATTGCTGGGTTACTGCAGCTTAGCTCCCATTAAAGTGAATAGGGGATGAGTGTCAGGATTCGGCAGGCTGGTGGTGGATCCTCTGTGTCAGTGAGAGATTGGCGTGGACCGTACCGGAGGATCGGTTCTAAGTTGCTACTGGTTTTCACCAGAGCCCGCCGCAAAGCGGGATGGTCTTGCTGCGGCGGTAGCAACCAGGTCTTGTCCTCTTGTAGCGGCTCAACCTCACTGACTGCTGAGACAGGTGTAGTACAAAGGAGAAGGCAGAAGCGTGGTCAGACGTAGCAAAGTTAAGAGCAGGCGGCAAGGTTCACAGGCGAGAGGACAATAGCAACGGGTACGGCAACGGGCAAGGCAAAACACAACTGTAGGGAACGCTTTCAGAATGGCACTAGGCACAAAGATCCGGCAAGGGCAGGAAGGGGAAGAGCTCTTAAATAGGCAGGGACACAGTGGGGGAATCAGGAACCAGCGCATCAATTATTGGTGCGCTGGCCCTTTAAATTTACCATAGACGGCGCGCACGTGCCCTGGGGAGCGGGGCCACGCGAGCCGGAAAGACGAGGATAGGACCGCAGCGCGCCGGAGCGCAGGTGAGAAGGAGGGGGACGTGGCGCGTGAGCGGTGGCCAGCCGCCACGCGAACCGCATCCCCAGGACAATAGGACCCGCACTCCCGGTCGGTGTCTCTGACCGGGAGACGCTAGGGACCGGGGGCAACAGAGGTAGGCAGCGGGCGCTCCGATCCGGAGGCAGGGATCGGAGCGCTCGCTGTAACAATGAGCTGCAGTAACCTACTACATAATGTACAGATCTGTCTGCTCCTGGCTCTTTTTACTGAATATGAAGGTGCTTTGGCTCTATCAAACTACTGAGCAGCAGGGAGAAGTAAAGGTAGGTTTAAGAAAAACTTTGAGCAAAACTAATATAGTATGTTAGGCCAAGTGTAGGACCTCAGGGTTAGTGCATGAAACATACAATCCCTGTGTCATGATCCATCCCCTGTCCAAGACATAACACAATATATTATTGTTGTCTGGACTGCACCTATATGATTTCCTAATCAAAATTTTCCTTCATAATTGGGATTCCCTGACTGCTATAACCATTAACACAGAGTGAAATTTGATTTGACATTCTTCATCAGATCAAAGGACATTCCTGGTTGTCATTTCAGTCCTTTTCCCCCTTTAATAATTTTATAACAGATCAGAGAGTGGTGGAAAATAACATGTCATGCCTTGAACCTTCATGCCAGGAACCTTCAGGGCAATGCTGTCTCATATTCGAGGTCCAACCAAGACCAAACATTACCAGAATCGGTTGTACCAAAATGTCTGAAGTCTATCCTCCAACAATGTTCTCAGTGTCTCCGTTTATCTGAATTGATCTTCAGTTTAGCTGAATCTATGAGAATTTAGCCTCAAACTAAAAGAACAATGCATCTTTATTAAGCCAATTAGATTTTAAACACCACTTAGCAAGTCAAGGAGAGGCACTAAATAAATGGCCCATACACTCCTTTAGCTTTATTTTTGGGAAATTAGGATCTACAGTATTTAAGTCTTTCTTTCTCATCTACCTCATATCTCCCTCTGTAAGGATAAATAGATAGGACCCCTTTCTGCCAACAAAACAGCTCTTACACGCCGAGACATGAACTCCCCAAGACCTCTGAAGATGGAAATTAACAAAAGAATAATGGAATAGAGGGGAACAACAAACATAATTTCTCTCCTGAGTCCTAATACATGGCTCCATATTGGGTGGCTGATGCCACTATTGGATCCTATATATTATCCCTACAACAGACATCAGATGAGTTCTATGTGTGGACATAAGAAGATCGCACATAAGGCATCCAGCCCAGGAAGGAAGCATGGTCTGTGCTCATAAGATACCATTGTGACTGTTTTATTGGTATTGAGGTTTATACGTGGGGGAGGGGGGTAATATGAATGTCAAGAGGGCATTGATGCAGGTATGGCATCAGATAGACCTGGCATGACTGGCAAAAGGGACATTGTGGCTGTCATTAGGGCAGAATAGTTGTCAGAGGGAATTTCTCTAGAGTTGAGCTCCTAATGTTTTTGTTAGTTTGAAGAATTCACTTAACATGCAGGTTCCAGGGCTCCTTAAAGTGTTACTATCATTATGGAACAAGAGAGGAAAAGCACTAAAAGTTTCTCTCCCAGTCTCTCTCCTTGCTGCAGGAGACAGGCTCCATAGACTACAGAATCTATCTCCAGCAGCGAAGAGAGATGGGGAGAGAGATGCTTGTTTGGACGTCTTCAGACTTGTTCTAGTGATTGGTGGGGGTCTCAGCACCCAGACCCTGACCAATTGAAACATTTGATGACAAAGGGCATAAGTGGCAGGGCATACCCTTAGTTGATATCCTTTCTTGGGAACAAGAACAGACCTTTGTAATCATCAAACTACAACATTTCTCAAAGAACGTAGACTTATGTGTAGTTGGAGGCCTTGGGTGAGAGGTAACTTAATTTGAAGGGATTCTTCTAATGTACAAGAATACAAATGAATCAAAAAAGACATATGCTACGCCTGCAGTAATCTTCAATGTCATTTGTAACACCAATAGAATTAAACGAGAATGGTATATAAATGCGTTCTAATGACGTCTGCATTATTTTCAGTCTCTAAATGATTTCCTACCTTGGAACGTTTAGTCATTTGGAATGCAGAGGACAATTCCTGAAAGTCACTTGAACCAAGAAATCTTCCCGTAGATGGAGAAAAAGCCTTAGAAGGTTTTTTTGTCATGCAACATTAAGTTATCATTCATCAGTGAAATATACATTTTTTAGAGGAAAATGAATTAAAAAGCCCATAGAGTGGTTAATAGCATTTTCAGGTTGTCAGCAAAAATATAATCATTTGGTTATACCTTGGAAATTACAGGCCTATTGTGCAATAACCTCTCGATTTATACAAATACACGTTGAGCTTAACTGATTATTGAAATTATTTTTCCGCTGGCGTACAGAATGCTGAAATAAGTGAACAGGTTTGATTGTTTTCAAGCCAACGCATTTCACGTACTTACCACTTGACTTCTTTTTTTCCCTCTTTGTTATGAGCAATGCCACTCACCCTTCAGAGTTATATTTTCCTGTTGCTATATTTCATTTTTATGTCCCCGATAAGGTTTTCATACATATCTTTTTGGCTTTTACTTCTAATAAAGTTGTCAGTACAAAAAAGATTTGTAAGAAAAAAAGAATGACCTTTTCATACTAAAATCAAAATATATGTAACAAGGACTACACTGAATAAAACTTGAATACAAGGAACAATAGTATGCTGCCAACTGCGGCTCCCCAGAACATGGCTCAATGTGTATGAACACACACAGAAAGGGACATAAAATGAAAATGTAATTTGAAAAAGCTGGATGCCAAATGATGCCGTAGATCAGAAGTCACCAACCTCAGGTCCATGGACAGTATATGACCCACCAAGGATTTTTTTTGGAGTAGAAATAGAACATTAAAGTTTTCCATTAAGTTAGGAAACTATGCAAGCCAGCACGGTCCCAAGGACATCTTCTAAGAAATCAAGATACAGGAAAAACAAGGACTATAGTTGCCTTTCTATAGGGATTATTTTTGGTATCAAGAAAAATAGCGGTTTGCAATAGCCCGGTTTAAGTCCAAATAAGACATGGACATTTCTCTATATGGATATTTTCATGTCTTCTGCTTCCATCGATGGACTACAAATTATTACTGCAGTCTATGATAAAACTGTGGCCTATTATGAAGTTGAGACAGAAACTGGATTTGGAAACCTAATACAGAAATGAGGCCTTGATAATGCTACTTTCATTTTGGCTCATCTTGATGTCCAGAAGATGTGCTACAGAAGGAAAGGAAGTCATTAGGTGCAGACACCAATTTTTTCACCATCCCTTAATTTCATAGATAATTCAGATGATTTTCTTACATATATTTAGTTATCATGCAAAACATATGTCTACTAATCTAATGGTCTTCACCGTGGCCCTGCTAGTTCAGCTTGCTGTGAATGTACGGTGTTGTCAGATTGCTAATGCAACCAACCTCTAAAAATTAAATCGGGCTCGGCAGCTCATTTAAACATGAATGTATTGCTTGAAGATGCCTGTCCTGGTTCTATTTTTCTTAGGTGCCCAGAAAGAGTGAAAGTAAAGTGCATGCTATGTGCTTTTACTTAGTTGGTTTACTAATGCCAGTGATTTGCGACACCCTGGGATCACCACTCCCAGGGTACTTCTACACTATTTGGACCTTAGGACCAAACGATAAGACTTCAGGCCAATCCCAGTAGACCTGTCCCACTCCACCTTTATACAGTTACCCCTCGACCGACAATGGCCCCGACATACGATAATTTCAACATGCGATGGCCTCTCGGAGGCCATCGCATGTTGAAGGCAGCATCAACATACGATGCTTTTGTATGTCGGGGCCATCGCATAAACGGCTATCCGGCAGCGCAGACTGCTTCAGCTGCCGCCGGATAGCCGTTTACGGTGCCCCGTGAGCTCCGGTGATGTCTCTTACCTGTCCTCGGGGCTCCGGCGCATCCTCTTCGGGATCCCCTGCATTGTCAGGCGCTCTCCATCGACGTCATGGTGGCGACGGAGAGCGAGGATGCCGGGGAACCAGAGGCCTTGCCGCAGCGTCGGGGACACCTCGGGGACGCGGCGACAGCGATGGACGGGGACATCCCGGGCAGTGGTGATGAGCGGTGATGGTCCAGACTGGCGGGGACAGGTGAGTACAACTTCCTCTAACAGTGGTCTACAACCTGCGGACCTCCAGATGTTGCAAAACTACAACACCCAGCATGCCCGGACAGCCAACGGCTGTCCGGGCATGCTGGATGTTGTAGCTTTGCAACATCTGGAGGTCCGCAGGTTGTAGACCACTGTCCTATACTTTACATTGCACGGATCCCTCAACATACGATGGTTTCAACTAGAGATGAGCGAATTTACAGTAAATTCGATTTGTCACGAACTTCTCGGCTCGGCAGTTGATGCCTTATCCTGCATAAATTAGTTCAGCTTTCAGTTGCTCCGGTGGCCTGGAAAAGGTGGATACAGTCCTAGGAAAGAGTCTCCTAGGACTGTATCCACCTTTTCCAGCCCATGGGAGAACTAATTTATGCAGGATAAGTCATCAACCGCCGAGCCGAGAAGTTTGTGACGAATCGAATTTACTGTAAGTTCGCTCATCTCTAGTTTCAACAAACGATGGTCCGTTTTATACGGATTACCATCGTATGTTGAGGAACCACTGTATATCTATTCTGTCTCATTGGCTCCAATCCTAACTGCTGATAAGAACAGATACTACGCTTCATCTTAGCCAAAATGCATGCTCAAAGATAGACAGCTATCTCTGTGTATAAATGCGCATGAAGAAAGGGCTGCCAAACTCTGAGTAGGACGGACTACCTGACTATATTGCTTATTCTACTTAATGGGATTGACAGTTCTCTCTACATTCATACTCCCATGACTACTTACCTCAGAATAAGCAGAGGTGTACATAGGTAAATGACAAGTTATCCTGGAACATTTCCAACAAAACTATATATATCAATCTGATCATCTCCTCCTGCTCTATGACAATGCCTGCAGATTTGCAGACGGTGGCCCTTTTTTACTAAGAGTGGAGTGTAGGTTTCTTTGTGGGTTTTAATTCCCTACAATTTATTTTCCACAGTATTTACTAAGGTTTCCCTAAATTTTCTACTTTTCCTACATTTTTTTTTTACACATGCTCTGATCTGTCGGGTTTTCCTCAGCTGAAATTCACCTCATTTTCTGTGGAAACCTTAGTAAATATGTTGGGTTTTTGTGAAAATGTCAGGAACACGCCCCTTTTCGATGACCACGCCCCTTTTCCAGACAGCCATGCCCCTTTCTTAAGGTTTTCTTAGCAAAATGGCAACGTTTTTTTCAATTCTGGCTCAAATTCTGGCACAGACAGATTTTGGCGCACAACCCGACAAAACATGTCAGGTTTGCATTAGTAAATGAAGGCCTGTATGTTTTATTGTGACAGGTTCCCTTTAAGACTGAGTCCATTGGGTTGTCCTACTTAGTTTTTGACAGCTATTTAAATGCACACTCAAACATAGAAGACAGTCAACCACTAAGAGAGCCCGCCCACTGGACTCAATCAAAAAAGCAAAAATGGCAGAGACTTAGATCAATACAGCACAACCATCCAAGTTATACTGAATTGTTTACATCTAAACCTACATATCTATCTGCTTAGTTCCTCCTTCTCTGTAACATACCACACACAGATAGTATGCCATATTTATTGCGCTAGGTTCTCTTTAAAGGGGTACTTAGACATCCAAAGGATGGGGGATAAGATGCCTGATCACGGGGGTCCCGCCGCTGGGGACCCCTGTGATCTTGCAAGCCGCACCCCGTTAAAATCAGTCCCCGGCACGTGCTCCGGGTCTGATTACTGTCGATCACGGGATCGGAGCATTGTGACGTCACGGCTCCGCTCCCGTGTGATGTCACGCTCCGCCCCCTCAATGCAAGCCTACGGGAGGGGGGGGCAGCTGTCATGCCCCCTCCCATAGACTTGCATTGAGGGGGCGGGGCATGATGTCACACGGGGGCGGGGTCGTGACATCACAATCTTCCGTTCCCGTGGTTGGGAGCCAGAACCTCTTGCGCTGCCGGAAGCAGTAACCGGTGGGTGCTGCATGCTATATTGCGGGGGTCCCCAGCGGCGGGACCCCCGCGATCAGACATCTTATCGCCTATCCTTTGGATAGGGGATAAGATGTCTAGGGGTGGAGTACCCCTTTAAGAAAGAAATGAAGTTATGTCTTAGGTGAATGGGAAAGAGATGGAAATAGCTCATTTGGATCTCTTTACAGTGTATTGGAATTTTAGGACAATAATTACTGCGTTAGAATATATTCACCTGCTTGTATTGTTAATGTATAAGACACTGTCATATTCAGAAATAGAAAAGTTGAAAGTTACTACCACAAGTCATGCTGCGGCTGCACAATTTAGATTCTTTTCTCTCTGTATCCCTAGGCTACCGATATAAAAGGAGACACCCTTCCCTGCATGTTGAATGCTGCAACATAGTTCAAACAGCACTTGTGGTTCTCTGTTAGATTAGTGAAATAGGAGCTGAATCAGTGTCTCTGGGGAGCGAAAACACCGCGTTTGTAACAAACTCAGGAGTAGAAAGACGTTTTTACTGCCTGGGATAGAGGAGAACCTTTAAGAATAGTTTCAGACTATTGTTATAGGGGAAAAAATATTCTGTAAAGTGAGTTATTAGCTCAACCACCACCACTTATGTGCATTAAAAATGAGATAACTTCATATTGAGTCCATAAATATTCACATTTACAGACGTGGTAGTTCTTGTCTCTTGGGGCCATTTTCTTATGTTTAATATTTCGTCACTCTGCAAAGAATACAATAGATGTGACTAGACCAGTCTCTGCTGGCCGAGAGAAGACAAAAAAAAATGGCTAATATATCATATGCATAACTAGGAAATATTTAAATCTTGAATAAACATTGTTTTACTATAGAAATGGAGGCTTTCTCGTTGTAATATGATTCGCAGTATACCCTTAAAGGTGCAAGGTGGCAGAGGGGCTGTATGGCCCCCTCTTCCCCATAAACTCAGAGGTATGCCAGCATTAAAGGGGTATTCCGGGCAAAAACATTTTATCCCCTATCCAAAGGATAGGGGATAAGATGTCTGATTGAATCTAAGTTTTAAAAAAAAAAGATGTCTGATTGCGGGGGGGCCCACTGCTGAGCCCCCGCAATCTCCCTGCAGCACCCGCTTTCTATGCGGGTGCTGAATCTCCAGTTTCGGAAACCTCCGTGTTTCCGGGACTGGGGACGTGACGTGACGCCACGCCCCCTCCATTCATGTCTATGGGAGGGGGCGTGACGGCCATCACGCCCCCTCCCATAGACATGAATGGAGGGGGCGTGGCGTCACGTCACGTCCCCAGTCCCGGAAACACGGAGGTTTCCGAAACTGGAGAATGGATGGGGCGTGGCGTGACGTTACTTCCCTCGTCCCGGAAACTAGGGAAGGGATATTCCTTAAAGGGGTATTCCGGGCAAAAACATTTTATCCCCTATCCAAAGAATAGGGGATAAGATGTCTGATCGCGGGGGCCCGATGCTGAGACCCCCCGCGATCTCCCTGCAGCACCCGCTTTCTATGCGGGTGCTGAATCTCCAGTTTCGGAAACCTCCGGGTTTCCGGGACTTGGGAAGTAACGTCACGCCACGCCCCATCCATTCTCCAGTTTCGGAAACCTCTGTGTTTTCGGGACTGGGGACGTGACGTGACGCCACGCCCCCTCCATTCATGTCTATGGGAGGGGGCGTGATGGCCATCACGCCCCCTCCCATAGACATGAATGGAGGGGGCGTGGCGTCACATCACGTCCCCAGTCCCGGAAACCCGGAGGTTTCCGAAACTGGAGATGCAGCACCCGCATAGAAAGCGGGTGCTGCAGGGAGATCGTGGGGGGTCTCAGCAGCGGGCCCCCGCAATCAGACATCTTATCCCCTATTCTTTGGATAGGGGATAAAATGTTTTTGCCCGGAATACCCCTTTAAGGAATATGCCTTACACAAGCTCTACAGAAACAGCACCACAACTGTCCATAGGTTGTTACTGGTATTGCAGCACACAACCAATGAATTGATTGAGGCTCAGCTGCAATTACCATTAGCGACTTGTGGAAAGGTATGGCACTGTTCCTGGAAGCAGTCATGTTTCTTGGGCTACACCTTTAATGTTTGGGGCATTCTTATTTCTTTCTTCTTGCTTTTCAGATATCACAACTATAAAGACAGTAATTTGGAATCTTTTGCTTCACCTATGCTGTCAAAAAGCAAAAGCAATTCCCATGATGCTTTGCTTTTCATATGCAGATAACCTAATGACTCTCTGACTCCATTTCTTGCTTATAATAGTTCAGTTACACCACAGACACTTAATGCAATTTGGACTAAAATAAACCCAATATATGTATCACTTATAGCCATGATGACCTCTGAGCATCTGGTTTGCTGACGCATAAGAGGATGTAAGATCTGCTCAGATACTAGTCTGTCTTTTCTTGCACATAGTTTGTCCTCTGCTCACACCAGTTATACACGCTCACTCCCATTGTCTGTTTATGTTCACCTTGGTTGCTCTTTGGGTATCAGCCATGTCCTTTGTATAGGATTGTTTAAAGGGGTATTCCAGGAAAAAACTTTTTTTTTTATATATCAACTGGCTCCAGAAAGTTAAACAGATTTGTAAATTACTTCTATTAAAAAAATCTTAATCCTTCCAATAATTATCAGCTGCTGAAGATGAGTTGTTTTCTGTCTGGCAACAGTGCTCTCTGCTGACATCTCTGCTTGTCTCGGGAACTGCACAGAGTAGAAGAGGTTTGCTATGGGGATTTGCTTCTACTCTGGACAGTTCCCGAGACAGGTGTCATCAGAGAGCACTTAGACAGAAAAGAACAACTCAACTTCAGCAGCTCATAAGTACTGAAGGGATTAAGATTTTTAAATAGAAGCAATTTATAAATCTGTTTAACTTTCTGGAGCCAGTTGATTCTGCTAATTCTTGCCAGTTGTTTTGCAGCTCTTAATGATAAGTGGTTGTTACATTATTTACATATGTAGATTACAATATTTAGGTGAGTAAAAGCAAAACATGTAAGTGAGATACAGATAGATAGATTGATCGATAAAAAAAAAAAATAAATCAGAAGCACTCCGTTCCTTCAGATGAATCAGTGCACGGCTTTTTGCATCATGTGTTACAAGTAGCTACGTTTATGAGCTTGATAATGGCTGGGTGAAACAACCGAAACTTAGCTGCTTGTAACACAAGATGAATAAAGCCACGCACTGATTCCTCTGAAGGAATGGAGTGCTGCTGATTTTTTTTTTTTTGTGTACTAGAGGGCCTCTAACCCAGGCTCCAACAGCAGGCACCTGGACAACTACAGTGGTCCCTCAACATACGATGGTAATTCGTTCCAAACGAGCCATTGTTTGTCGAATCCATCGTATGTTGAGGGATTCGTGCAATGTAAAGTATAGGAAGCTGTACTCACCTGTCCCCGCCGCTCGAGATGGTGTCCCCGGGCCTCCGCTGGGTTCTCCGGTGTCTTCTTCGGTCCTCCGCTGTCTTCTCCGGTCCTCCGCTGTCTTCTCCGGTCCTCCGCTGTCTTCTCCGGTCCTCTGCTTTCTTCCGCAAGGCCTTACTGGGCCTGCGTAGTAGCAAAACATGTAAGTGAAAGATAGACAAATAGATAGATAGGTAAAAAAAAAAAAAAAAGCAGCAGCACTCTTAAAGTAATAATTGGGATACTCCAAAATGTCCAAAGTGTGGGTACAAGCAAAGTATGGGATTAGGTCCAATAGGTCCCTCTTCAAACAAAAAACATAGATCAGTGCAATACAGTGGTCCCTCAACATACGATGGTAATCCGTTCCAAACGGACCATCGTTTGTTGAAACCATCGCATGTTGAGGGATCCGTGCAATGTAAAGTATAGGACAGTGGTCTACAACCTGCGGACCTCCAGATGTTGCAAAACTACAACACCCAGCATGCCCGGACAGCCGTTGGCTGTCCTGGCATGCTGGGTGTTGTAGTTTTGCAACATCTGGAGGTCCGCAGGTTGAAGACCACTGTTAGAAGAAGATGTACTCACCTGTCCCCGCCGCTCCGGACCGTCACCGCTGCCCGGGATGTCGCCGTCCATCACTGTCGCTGCGTCCCCGACACTCCGGCAAGGCCTCTGCTTCCCCGGCATCCGCACGCTCCGTCGCCGCCATCACGTCGCTACGCACGCCGCTCCTATTGGATGACGGGACGGCGTGCGCAGCGACGTGATGACGACAATGGAGAGCGCCGACGATGCAGGGATCCCAAAGAGGATGCGCCGGAGCCCCGAGGACAGGTAAGTGACATCACCGGAGCTCACGGGGCACCGTAAACGGCTATCCGGTGGCAGCTGAAGAAGTCTGCGCTGCCGGATAGCCGTTTATGCGATGGCCCCGACATACAAAAGCATCGTATGTTGATGCTGCCTTCACCATGCGATGACCTCTGAGAGGCCATCGCATGTTGAAATTATCGTATGTCGGGGCCATCGTACTCTAATGGAGATGAAAAAAGTGCAAAAAATGTATACATATTAATGTGCATTAAACAGCCTAGATACATAGACAGAGAGATAATCATTTTCCAGGGCACTTCCCAACACAATTGGAACGTGTACATATAAAATTGGACATTACTAAGCAACAAACATTTCAACAAATCAAAAAAGAGTGAGGACCCTGAACACAAGAGCTTACAATCTACTAGATACACAGATAGATAGATAAATAAATAGATAGAGGCTAGAGAGATAGATAGGTAGATAGATAGATAGAGGCTAGAGAGATAGATAGGTAGGTAGATAGATAGATAGATAGATAGATAGATGGATAGATAGAGGCTAGAGAGATAGGTAGATAGATAGAGGCTAGAGAGATAGATAGGTAGATAGATAGAGGCTAGAGAGATAGATAAGTAGACAGATAGATAGATAGAGGCTAGAGAGATAGATAGATAGGTAGATAGATAGATAGGTAGATAGATAGGTAGATAGATAGAGGCTAGAGAGATAGGTAGATAGATAGATAGATAGATAGATAGAGGCTAGAGAGATAGAGGCTAGAGAGATAGGTAGATAGATAGGTAGATAGATAGATAGAGGCTAGAGAGATAGATAGGTAGATAAATAGATAGATAGATAGATAGAGGCTAGAGAGATAGGTATTAGACAGAAAGAATGGAAATAGATAGCAAGGAGAAAGTATTGACTTTCATGAAATATGTTTGGCTTAAAATGGAACTCTAGAGAAATTCTCATAGTAAATAATCATTTCTTATGTTTGGAAACGGTTGATATACAGTTAAATGTGTTTTTTGTTACTAAACATGTCTTTATAGCAGCTGGAGCTGTTTTTTTTATACATATGTCCATATCCCCGCCTCTATAGAGTTAAAAGATCAGATTCTAGCTACTTTTGGCCACCAGGGAGCTTGAGATTACCAGGTCTGAATTGGCAGCTATAATTATATACCACAGAATTAAGCCGCACATAAAGTTAACCTTGTTTAGAAAACAAAAGGATCATGATGCTCAAGGTTTGGTTTTGCTTTTCCAACATAAAGTTTGCGAACTTCCCTCTTGACTATGGCACACTTTTGCTCCCCCCCCCCTACATTCACTTGAATCAGCTTTTCTGCACTAGTGCATCAAAGCAACATTTAGGGTAATGACATGACTACAGCTATCTTTTCAGTAATCAAAGTACTAATGTGAAACTATGTGGTTTATTTTAAATTACTTTCTTAATCCCATTTCATTCTGCAGGACTTGAAAAATACAAACCTGTAAAAAAAAAAAAAGTCAAAGAACTGAAGGGAACTTTATATACAGTAGCGGAAGAAGAAGAAAAAAAAAGATCACAAAAAGACAATAAAAGTAGTACAAGGAGAGACCGTAAAAAACAAAAACTAACAAATGACAGTGTTAAAAGAGGAATATTTGTATTAGACAAAAAGCACATAAGAAAATGAGCCAATTAGATGTAAATGTTCAAAGGACGGAGCATAAATGCTTGTGATTCAAGAGAACGGGTCACCTTGTGATAAAAGCCCTTTTTACATGTTTCTTTTCTTAATGTTTCATCTCTCTGTAGCCTTTCTGCTCTGCAAAAGACATAAACACAGAGAACAATGGGTGTCGAGTATTGAAGAGTATGGTTTAGAAATCAGTGAATCCATTCCAAACAAATCAAATGTATCCAAGAAAATCGCATTCATCAACATCTGATTTTTTTTTTTTTTTAATTTGCTGGAGCAGGGTCACCTGTCAAACGCAGAAGCCCCTGCTTCTTCTTCTTTTTAACACATTTTATTGAAGTTTTTCACAGTATATTACAACATACCAGTGGTACCGACAAGGATAATAAGAAAAAACAAAAACAGCAACAAGTGATGAATGGTACAAGACTGAGTGCACCCCATATAAGTGGCTGTCAAGGAGGAAGGAGCCCCATACCTCAGGTGGCAATTAGAAGAACAGGTGTCTCTGCTTCTTCTTATACTAAACACTGAGTCACACAATGTATGCCTCTCTGCTCAGTTTACATTCACTGAGCTTCCTGCCCATCGAACTTGTGCAGACACCCCTATGCATCACCACATTCACTGGGCCAGGTGCCACGAATCCTATCTGAGCGCCTGTCAGGACACAATGAAAGTTGTAGTTTTGCAAAAGCTGATGTGCTGCACATTAGGGAACACTTCTGTAGATTTTCAATTGGAAAAAAAAATCTGTGTTCGGCCTGAATAATTAAATAGCCAAATAAACCCTTATTATCTCCGACCAATATGGCTTGATGTTATAATCTCTGTATTCATCTCTCAGTCCTGACCCGGGAGGGTCTCTGGATTATTACTTTGGTGTTTTGCACATATATTATACAGTTTAAATACATTATAATGTATATTTTTTTTATATCAGCCTTATCCGTGCTTATTTAATAGGGCCCAATGTGTGATGATTTGATTATGCATTATTTCTCAATGCAGCGCAACCATGACGACTTAATTCCGAAAAACCAGCCTCTCGAATATGATTAACCCGGAGGGGTCATTGGGTAATATAATTAGTAAAGACTGATTCTGTATATCTGTGAAATCAATAGCAGAAGTAAAATGGTATAGCATATATTAGTTTATTATGTTCAAAGCTGTATACAGAGCCTGCTGACAAGATTAGCATTGGTTTGTTACGTGATGGATTCGGAGAGGGTGATTAGATTGAAATAATTATTGGTGGTTGTAGCTTCAAGTATATAAGCATGTTAATGTAGACAGGAGCAATAATACCTCCTGTCATAGCAGCCAGGTGGAGACGCATGCTTATTGATCGTATTGGAAATGGGGCATTGTAAAAATAATTTTGGTTATTTCGAGTATATTTTCTAATTACACTCCGGGCCGGTGGGACTTTATATTAAAAACAAGACCCCTCCAATTATTTGGTTACTATAGCAACCTAAGTGGGAACATATTGGTGAATATTGTTTGCTATAATACTGTGGTCAGAAGCATTTTTAACACTTCCTACACCCTACATGCACTCATTTATGACTTTTTCTTTCTGTTCTTTTTTATTTACTTCATAAAAGGGACATAGCAAAATCCTAATCTTGATCTTCAGCATAAGACTTTGGAATAATCTATGTGTAAGTGTCCTACTTGAGCAGCTCGCTCATTTATGGTGCCATCACTGACCCAAATCTTACTGCAGGATCACTGATGTTGTTGAGGACGTATATCTGGAAACTAAGTGATGTTTTTAGTGTGGTGGTTAAATATAGTTAGGGAGCTTGTCCTGTCTGGACATACTCTTCACCAAATGATGATCCACTGGCCATCAGCTGAAGGTCCGTCTACTGAAACAGTTAGTGATTAGCCATAATCTTCAGCAGCAGATTGCTATATATATATATATATATATATATATATATATATATCCATGCACTATAATAGTGTATGTGGACAGGGGTAGGCCATCCTCTTTATGACCCATTCTCTTTAATATCACTTTTTTAGATTGGCCTTCTGTGACCTGACCTTAGTCTGTTCCCTGACCATTCTCTTGCTTGATGATTTTGTACTACAACACACTCCTGTTTGACCCTTGCTTGTCCTGACTCTACTTCTGGTTCTGATTTTGATTCTCTGGATCATCACTAATTAACCCCATGTCTGCTGACATTGTATCTTTTCTGCCTATGTGTTGCTGACCTGTCTACTTACTTGATGCTCCATGCACACAGTCAAGAGTAGGGTTGGATGGTCAAAGTAGGCAGGAACAGTGATTTAGGTGAGCTCACATCTTCACTGCTCCTTACCTGATGTAACACAATCACAGCTCAGCTTTTTTCATATCACTCTGGTAAAATTAAAGCTGAACTGTGATTAGTTGCTATGGGAAAACCAGAGTTTTTGTCCTTAGGCAGAAACAAGTGATGTTGTTGCCTAAAAATCATAGGTTTTTTTTAAAGTTTTTTTCAGACAGAGACGTTTAATTTAACTGTGTGAACATTCCCTTAGCCTATGTTAACATTTTAAAAAGCTTACTAAATTATTTTGAGAGTATTTTGGTCCGTAATTGGAAAAAAAAAAACTACACATTATTTTTGACAGATTTTGGCAGATTGCAGACAAAAATGCCCATGTGAAATAAAATTCTTCACTACATTTTATAATGTGTAAACTTAGCATTAGATAAAATCATACACGAAGCGGCTCTCACACTACTTTTTTAAATGGTTATCCCTGTAAGGCTAAATTTCCACTTGTTTTTTTTTTTCTGGCAGTTTTTGGATTTCTGCCACTGCAGTTTTTGAGCCAAAGCCAGAAATGTATTCAAAAGGAATAGGACATATAAAGGAAGGATTTACACTTCTCCTCCCTTATGGATCCACTTCTGACTTTGGTTCAAAAACTGCAGTGGCAGATATCTAAAAACTGCCAGAACAAAAAAAAAACAAGTAGAAAAATCAGGGTTTCACTCAATTTAGGAGCCTTGGAAACTGATTGGAAATATATGCCAAGTCAGATATCTGTCCAGAATAAGAGAATACTCATCAACTGTTTTGGAATCACTACCCCTCATCAGTACAGAGCAAGATACTGACTGCCTAGTGAGAGGTCTACTGTTGTGGGACTTAAGGGGGCAATGTTACTCCTTAAAGGGGTTATCCAGGAAAAAACTTTTTTTTATATATATACACATAAATATCAACTGGCTCCACAAAGTTAAACAGATTTGCAATTTACTTTTATTAAAAAATCTTAATCCTTTCAAAACTTATGAGCTGGTGAAGTTGAGTTTTCTTTTCTGTCTGAGTGCTCTCTGATAACACCTGTCTCAGGAACTGTGCAGAGTAGAAGCAAATCCCCATAGAAAACCTATTCTACTCTGTGCAGTTCCTGAGACAAGCAGAGATGTAAGCAGAGAGCACCGTTGCCAGACAGAAAACAACAACTCAACTTCAGAAGCTGATAATTATTAAAAGGATTAAGATTTTCTAATAGAAGTAGTTTACAAATCTGTTTAACTTTCTGGAGCCAGTTGATATAAAAAAAAAGTTTTTTTCCTGGAATACCACGCTGCGGGAAACCTGCTGTGAGTTACACTACCAGTGATTTGAATGGGTCCACAGACAATCCGCAATAGTGTCAGACTTGCAGACTGTCCACGGACCCATTTAAATCAATGGTAGCGTAACTCACAGCGGGTTTCCCGCAGCGGGGAACTCGCTGCTAGCTACTAGCGTGTGAACGCACCCTTAAGGAGAGTGTCAGAAAGACGTGTGGAGACTTATTGGTCATTTATGCTCCATGGAGAATTCTGAATTTGAAAAAAGTGGTGTGATAGCTGATCTGTATATCCTTTTTCCCAAGGATTCCCCGTGGAGCACAAATAGCCTATATGACACTCTCCTTAAGAAAGCCAGCACATTGCTTTATACCAACAAGGGGCGGCCACCCTAAAACAGCAGTAGAGGGGTATTTATTTCCTTCTGGAGAAAACTCTGGTTTAATAAACATTCCCAGTCAGTTTCCAAGTCTCCCAGTTGGGATGAAATGCTGGCTTTAAGGGAAAACAATTGCATTGCTTAGCATTTCTTCCCAGTGGAGTATACAGTGGGGATCAAAAGTTTGGGCACCCCAGGTAAAAAAAATTTATTAATGTGCATAAAGATGCCAAGGGAAATATGGAAAAATCTCCAAAAGGCATCAAATTACAGATTAGACATTCTTATAATATATCAACAAAAGATAGATTTTATTTCCATCATTTACACTTTCAAAATGACAGAAAACAAAAAAATGGCATCTGCAAAAATTTGGGCACCCTGCAGAGTTAATATCTTGTACTGCCCCCTTTGGCAAGTATCACAGCTTGTAAACGCTTTTTGAAGCCAACCAAGAGTCTTTCAATTCTTGTTTGAGGTATCTTTGCCCATTCTTCCTTACAAAAGTCTTCCAGTTCTTTGAGATTTCTGGGCTGTCTGTCACGCACTGCTCTTTTAACCCCTTAAGGACCAAGCTAATTAAGCCTGTACGCCCCTCAAAGACTAGGCCTGTTTTTTCAAATCTGGGATGTATGTCTTTATTTGAGAATAACTCTGGTAATGTTTTGCCAATGAAAACTATTCTGACATTGTTTTTTTGGTCACAAGTTGTACTATATGAAAATAGTAAAAGTTAATCGATATCATTTGTATTTTTTTATTTACAATGCAAGAAACCGTGACATTTTTTAAAAAAAAGATTTTTTGTTATTTTGACGTTAATAGGTTGCATATATTTATACATAATGTTTATTTTTTTTAATCAAAAATTATAATTTCACATGTCTACTTTATTTTCTCAACTTTTTTTTTATTATTATTATTCACATTTTAGATGTATTAGAGGCCTAACAAATTTACTTGACATTTTGAAAATTTGAAAAGTACATCTTATTTTTATGTACTAAGCAAGGATTGCAGCAACTGAGAAGTAGTAGAACATGGGAACCCCCCCCCCCCCCCCCCCCCCCCCCGAATGACACAATTTTAACCCCTTAAGGACCGGGGGGGTTTTCCGCTTTGGCATTTTAGTTTTTTGCTCCTTGCCTTTAAAAAATCATAACTCTTTCAATTTTGCACCTAAAAATCCATATGATGGCTTATTTTTTGCGCCACCAATTCTACTTTGTAATGACTTCAGTCATTTTGCCCAAAAATCTACGGTGAAACGGAAAAAAAATCATTGTGCGACAAAATTGAAAAAAAAACGCAGTTTTGTAACTTTAGGGGGCTTCCGTTTCTACGTAGTACATTTTTCGGTAAAAATGACACCTTATCTTTATTCTGTAGGTCCATACGATTAAAATGATACCCTACTTATATAGGTTTGATTTTGTCGGATTTCTGGAATAAATCATAACTACATGGAAAATTAATACGTTTAAAATTGTCATTTTCTGACCCCTATAACTTTTTTATTTTTCCGTGTATGGGGCGATATGAGGGCTCATTATTTGCGCCGTGATCTGAAGTTTTTAACGGTGCCATTTTTGCATTGATAGCACTTATTGATCACTTTTTATTCATTTTTAAATGATATAAAAAGTGACCAAAAATTCACTATTTTGGACTTTGGAATTTTTTTGCGCGCACGCCATTGACCGAGCGGTTTAATGAACGATATATTTTTATAATTCGGACATTTCCGCACGCGGTGATACCATATATGTTTATTTTTATTTACACTGTGTTTTTTTTTTATTGGAAAAGGGGGGGTGATTCAAACTTTTAATAGGGGAGGAGTTAAATGATCTTTATTCACTTTTTTTCACTTTTTTTTGCAGTGTTATAGCTCCCATAGGGACCTATAACACTGCACACACTGATCTTCATCATTGATCACTGGTTTCTCATAGGAAACCAGTGATCGACGATTCTGCCGCATGACTGCTCATGCCTGGATCTCAGGCACTGAGCAGTCATTGGGCGATCGGACAGCGAGGAGGCAGGTAGGGGCTCTCCTGCTGTCCTGTAAGCTGTTCGGGATGCCCCCCGATTAGCCGCGGCTATCCCGAACAGCCCGACTGAGCTAGCCGGCAACTTTCACTTTCGCTTTTAGCCGCGCGGCTCAGCTCTGAGCGCTATTAGAGGCGGGTCCCGGCTTCACTATGACGCCGGGCCCGCCGTGATATGACGCGGGGTTACTGTGTAACCCCGCGTTATATCAGGAGAGCAGGACCAAGGACGTACCGGTACGTCCTTGGTCCTTAAGGGGTTAAAAACCAGAGCCCTCAAAGTATTCGCTAGGGGGGTACAGTGAGTATTTTAATACCCTAGTTTTTTGGCAGGAATTATTACAAAGTCAGTATTAAAAAAATCGAAACTAGCTTTTTTCCACAAATGCATCATTTGGGGGGCATATTTTTTGTACATCACTTCTAATATTGAAAGAAATGCACCCTATATTTTATTTAGCTGCTTGTCCCATGTTCGGAAATACCCTCACTTAGGCCATATATGGTTCCTTGGCCACGTGGTAGGACTCAGAAGGAGAGGAGCGCCATTTGGCTTTCAGGGCAGAACAGTACCCCCACCCCCACAAGTGACCCCATTTATATACTGCACCCCTACAAGTTATTGGCTGGACCAGGGACCTCTCTGATTGGTCCTTGGTCGGCTGGCAGTATAACGCGTCTGTCTGTGACAGTTAAGGCTCATGATGGATATATCCGCCATGTTGTGGGAATAAGCACCCGCTCATGGCGAATATATCCATCACTGCTGCGGCTGGGTAGCTCAGTGTGTCCGCTCATGACTGCCGGCAGGAAATCCGCCGCTATGAGTGGACACACAAAGCTACCCAGCCGCAGCAGGGATCTCATTACCGTGACTGCTGCATAATGTGTAGGATCACATGGTGGACATCCGCAGCATATTACATGCTGCGGATGTTCGCCAATGCGACCCTACACATTATGCATTTTTTTTATTAGATTCATTTAATAAATGTATTTTTTATATATATATATATATATATATTTTTTTTTTTTACACTTTTATAAAATTTTATTTATTTTTAAACTTTTATTTTATTTATTTTTACATTTTTAATGCTTTGGAATACTTAGTATTCCAAAGCATTGCAGTTATATGCTGCCTGCCAGTTTTCACTAGCAGGCAGCATATCAGGACGTGCCTCTGGCAATACTCAGGGCAGACCTGGGGGTCTTTGTAGGACCCCCGGCTGCCCAGGTATGCAGCAGCACCCTGTGATGCTCTGGGGTGCTGCAGGAGAGACAGAGGGAACCCTTCCGACTGCGGTTGTAAGGGTTAAAACTGTGGGGACCGAAGTTTACTTTGGTCCCGGCAGTGCAGCAGGGTCCCGGCTGTGTGATACTGGGCAGCACCCACGAGAATAATGGATGAGTATAGACGTCCACTTGAGGTCCACGGTCGTTAACAGGTTAACCTCCTGAGCGGTATTCCCGAGCATGACTCGGGGTTAATTTTCCCTGCCAGGATCGGTAACCCCGAGTCACGCTCGGGGTAGAATTGCAGAGTTCCCGGCCGGGCTGCACGATATATCGCAAAAGCAATGCGATATAGCGATGCGGCCCCCCGGGAAAACATGCGATTATCTGCTCTGGTCGGCTCCCGTTGCGGGGGCCGGCCAGAGCAGGTAAAGAAAAATACTAAAAGTCAGTGTTTCCCTACCAGGGGGCCTCCAGCTGTTGCAAAACTACAACTCTCAGCATGCCCGAACAGCCAAAGGCTGTCCGGGCATGCTGGGAGTAGTAGTTTCACAACAGCTGGAGACCCCCTGTTAGAAAAACACTGAGCTAAGTGTAAAAGGAAGAAGTAGTAAAATAAAAAAACCTTTTGCTCACCAAGTCCCGCTCCCTGCAGATGCCGTTCCCCTCCGTGCGGTCCGGGGTGTCCTCTCTTCACTATTCATCTTCTAGGACCTTTCACTTTTCAGCCAATCACAGGCCGCAGTGGTGTAAAGCCTGTGATTGGCTGAAGGGGTAAGGACTTGTTCTGCAGCAAATACACTAGGTTTGAAATCTGCCGGCAAACCCAGTGTATTTGCTGCAGGACAAGGTGACAAGGGGGGAATGTGACAGAGGGGGAATGTGACAGAGGGGGGGGGGATGAATGTGACAAGGGGGGGGGGATGTGACAGAGGGGGGGATGTGACAAGGGGGGAATGTGACTGGGGGGGGTAATGTGACAGGGGGGGATGTGACAGGGGGGAGGGGAATGTGACATGAAGGGGGGATGTGACAGGGGGGAGGGGAATGTGACATGAAGGGGGGATGTGACAAGGGGGGGAGGGGAATGTGACATGAAGGGGGGGATGTGACAAGGGGGGGGGGGGGTGTGACAGGGGGAGGGGAATGTAACATGCAGGGGGAGAATGTGACAAGGAGGGGGGAGAATGTGACAAGGGGGGGAATGTGACAAGGGGGGAAGAATGTGACAAGGAGGGGGGAGAATGTGACAAGGAGGGGGGAGAATGTGACAAGGAGGGGGGAGAATGTGACAAGGAGGGGGGAGAATGTGACAAGGGGGGGAATGTGACAAGGGGGGAAGAATGTGACAAGGAGGGGGGAGAATGTGACAAGGAGGGGGGAGAATGTGACGGGGGATGTGACAAGGGAGAAGGGAATGTGACGGGGGAGATGTGAAATGGGCGGAGGGAGATGTGAAATTCAGTTAAAAAAAATTGTACCGCTTTTGGTACACATTTCCAGACAGAATCATACCGCCAGGGAGGTTAAGGTCTATCCATAGATTTTCAAATATGTTGAGGTCAGGAGATTGTGATGGCCATGGCATGTAATCCCCCGTGGATTTCGAGGTGTGTTTAGGATCATTATCCATTTGTAGAAGCCATCCTCTCTTTAACTTCAGCATTTTCACAGATGGCATCAAGTTAGCATCCAAAATTTGCTGAAATGTTATTGAATCCATTTTTCCTTCTACTGGTGAGATGTTCCCTGTGCCACTGGCTGCAATACAACCCCAAAGCATGATTGATCCACCCCCATGCTTAACAGTTGGACAGAGGTTCTTTTCATTAAATTCTGTTCCCCTTCTTCTCCAAACGTACCTTTGCTCATTCCGGCCAAAAAGTTCAATTTTAACCTCATCGGTCCACAGAACTTGTTTCCAAAATGCATCAGGCTTGTCTTTATGTTATTCGCAAAGTTCAAACACTGATTTTTGTGGTGAGGACGTAGAAGAGGTTTTCTTCTGATGACTCTTCCATGAAGACCATATTTGTACAAGTATCTCTTTATAGTGGAATAGTGTACCACAACTCCAGTGTCTGCCAGATCTTTCTGGAGGGATTGTGCAGTCAAACATGGGTTTTGAATTGTTTTTCTCACAATCCTGCGATCTGTTCTGTCTGATATTTTTCTTGGTCTTCCAGATCTTGCTTTAACTTCCACTGTTCCTGATGACTGCCATTTCTTAATTACATTCCGAACAGAGGATATTGACATCTGAAAACGTTTTGTTATCTTCTTATAGCCTTCTCCAGCTTTGTGAGCGTCAACTATTTTCAGTTTCAGATTTCTAGACAACTGCTTAGAAGAACCCATGGTGCTGATTGTTGGGGCAAGGTCACATGAGTCTGGGCATTTAAAACCTTTGAGATTGACATCACCTGGTCTTCCCAGATGATGATTGAGAACAAGCCATGACACTGGCAGGTCTCAGCTTTGCAAAGGGGGCAGTGCATGATATAAATTTTGCAGGGTGCCCAAATTTTTGCAGACACAATTTTTGTTTTCTGTTATTTTGAAAGTGTAAATGATGGAAATAAAATCTAACTTTTGTTGACATATTATAAGAATGTCTAATCTGTAATTTGATGCCTTTTGGAGATTTTTCCATTTTTCCTTGGCTTCTTTATGCACATTAATACAAATTTTTACCCGGGGTGCCCAATTTTTTGATCCCCACTGTGCATGTCTTTTAAATCTCCACGTCTTTATGACACTCACTAAAGATTTACCCTTTATTTTTATCTTAGGACAGTGTTTCCCAACCAGTGTACCTCCAGCTTTTGCAAAACTACTACAAGCTTTGGCCGTCTGGGCATGCTGAGAGTTGTATTTTGCAACAACTGGAGGCACCCTGGTTAGGAAACACTGCCTTAGGGTCATGGCTGTTCTTTGCCTGCAAAAACCATATGGATACTCAAATCGAATGACAAGGGTTGCAAGAGAGAACATTTGGAGTACATATACTGCATCTAGCTCTTTCTGATGCCCCTCCTTTTCACCACAGAAGGTCTGATCCAATCTCATAGGGGACTTCGAGGCTAGGTTAAGACTACGGAGTTTCGGCTTACAAATTATGCATGGAAATTCCATAGAATTTATCTGCACATTGCACACCACGGGATTTAGTAGCTGAAATTTTGCAGCAGATAAAATTATCTTGCTTATTCTATGCGGTCTATGGGATCTATTCTGCAATGTCCATGTGGTCCTAGTGTCGACCAATTCAGCACCCTCAGAATCTCCGGAAGGAATATTTCTGGATATTTCTCATTCTGAACTCCGTCTAAGGATACGTTCACACAGGAGTGTATCTGCAGCATATTTGATGCCGCGAATGCGCTGCCGGCACACACAGCGTTAAAGGGGGACTAAAGTAGTGTTGCGCGGCATAGGCCATATTAGAATTTGCGATAAATTTGCATATTCGTAATATTCGCGTTATATTTTCGCATATATGAAAATTTGCATATACGAAAATTTGCATACGTGAAAATTCGTGTATGCTGAAATTAGCATATGCTAATTTTCACATATGCGAAAATACCTATTTAATTTTCACATATGCGAAAATTCTTACGCCAATATCACACAGTAGTATTAGAGCCTTCTTTAGACCACACAAGCTGGAAGCAGAGAGGGATGATCACTGTGATGTCTACTGTGAAAAAATAACAAAAAACGAATATTCGTAATTGCGAATATATAGTGCTATATTCGCGAATTCTCGAATATGCGATATTCGCGAATAAAATTTGCATTGTGAATATTCGCGAGCAACACTATACTAAAGTGGAAAACATTATTATTATTATTATTATTATTTTTATCAACTGATTCAAGAAAGATAAAAGAAAGTTAAACAGATTTGTAAATTACTTCTATTCAAAAATCTTAATCCTTCCTTTATTGGCTGCTGTATGCTATAGAGGAAGTGGAGTTATTTGTTGTTGTTCTTTTCTGTCTGACCACAGTGCTCTCTGCTGACACCTCTGTCCATGTCAGGAACTGTCCAAAGAAGGAGAGGTTTGCTAAGGGGACAGTTCCTGACATGGACAGAGGTGTCAGCAGAGAGCACTGTGGTCAGACAGAAAAGTCCTCTGGAGCATACAGCAGCTGATAAGTATTGGAAGTATGAATATTTTTTAATAGAAGTAATTTACAAATCTGTTTAACTTTCTGGCACCATTGGATTGGAAAAAATATTGTTTTCCACTGGAGTACCTATTTAAGGCTCCCTGCTGCTGCAGTAGTTCTGTGTGTCCACCAGCCATATTTCAAAATTTTCCATTCCCCCTAGTAACCCCCTTTAAGGCTAGGTTCAGACTATGGAATCTCCGGGCAGAAAATGAGTCTCCAATAGGCTGCAATGTGTTCCGCGCAGATTTCCGCCTGAAGAAAGAGCAACGCCTTTCTTCAGGCAGAAAATTCCAAGCGGATTTTCCATTCGCAAATTCCGCTTCACAAATTCCGAAGTGTGAATTCGTCAACAGAAAACCATTCACTACACTATACATTTTAGTAAGAGGGATTTCCGCCTGCAATTTCAAAGCAGAATTGCAGACGGAAATTCCGTAGTCTGAACCTAGCCTAAAGGTTGCCTGTCCACAAAGTGGTGCTTACTGGACAGGTAAGAAGAGCATGGTGAAGCTGCACACATTCTTACTGCAGAATGCTGCCTTTGTGCAATGCTGTTTTTGACAACGGAGCTTGTACGGGTGAAGCACATTAAAATCCTGTGCTGAGAACAGGGATATTGCCTCCATGACTGGAAGCTGTTAGCTGTCAATAAAATCTTCCAAATGGAAGAGACTGGAAACTTAGCTGATTGTATCCAGTCTAGGCGATACTCTATGACAATGTGACTATCCGAGCTGTTGTAAAACTACAATTCCCAGCATGCCTGGAGAGTCAACTGTTGGGAAACACTGCTCTATGAGCAAATTACATCAGCAGCACAAACCCGTCCCGATTGTTTGTTACAATGCAACGGTGGAGGAAAAATGTATAATTCTGAAATCCAGGCTGTTTAGGTCAAACTGAACTGCTTAGACTTAAAAGGGGTACTCCATTGAAAAACGTTTTTAAATCAACTGGTGCCAGAAAGTAAAACAGATTTGTAGACTACTTCTATTTAAAAATCTTAACCCTTCCAGTACTTACCAGCTGCTGTATGCTCCAGAGGAAGTTATTTTCTTTTTTCAGGGGTACTCCGGCCCTAATACATTTACCCCTATCCAAAGTACAGTATAGGGGATAAGACGTATGAACGCGGGGGTCCCGCCGCTGGGGACCCCCACAATCTGACTTGCATTGAGGGAGCAGAGCATGACGTCACACGGGGGCGGAGTCATGACGTCACAATACTCTGGCCCCATGGTAGTCACGCTACACACTCGAAGCCTCCAGTGCTGGGGAGAGCTCACAAAGGTAGGTGAGCAATGATGGATGGACAGCGGCGGGATGGACAGCGGCGGGACCCCCGCGATCAGAAATCTTATCCCCTATCCTTTGGATATGGGATAAGATGTATTAGGGCCGGAGTACCCCTTAAAGGTTTTGTACTGTACAGTGTGGCCTTCATAAAGCCTTACGAGGTTCAATGAGATAAGGCATTCCTGGAGAAAACTGAAATCTCACCCTGATGCCAAATCAATAACATGCTTCCAACTTTGCATGACAAAAAAAAAATATATATATATATATATTTTTTTTTTTTTTAAAACATCAATATGAATGTAACCTGTGGGTCACCCCAAGCACCAGTTTTAATATTTCAAGTATAACCTCTGCACTTCACTTCATATACATATTCCCCAGAAGACACACAGAACTCTTAGTTATGTTACAGAGAACACAACAATATCCATAACATGGAGAGTGCACATAAGGATATAACCAGAGATATTAGAGTACAGGGATAATATACACAGTGATGTCACAGTACAGGGATAATACACATAGTGGTGTCACAGTACAGGGATAATATACACAGTGATGTCACAGTACAGGGATAATACACACAGTGGTGTCACAGTACAGGGATAATACACACAGTGGTGTCACAGTACAGGGATAATATACACAGTCGTGTCACGGTACAGGGATAATACACACAGTGATGTCACAGTACAGGGATAATACACACAGTGATGTCACAGTACAGGGATAATACACACAGTCGTGGCACAGTACAGGGATAATACACACAGTGATGTCACAGTACAGGGATAATACACACAGTGATGTCACAGTACAGGGATAATACACACAGTGATGTCACAGTACAGGGATAATATACACAGTGATGTCACAGTAGAGGGATAATGTACAGTGATAATATACAGAGTGATGTCACAGTACAGGGATAATACACACAGTCGTGTCACAGTACAGGGATAATATACACAGTGATGTCACAGTACAGGGATAATATATAGTGATGTCACAGTACAGGGATAATACACAGTGATGTCACAGTACAGGGATAATACACACATTGATATCACAGTACAGGGATAATACACACAGTGATGTCACAGTACAGGGATAATACACACAGTGATGTCACAGTACAGGGATAATACACACAGTGATGTCACAGTACAGGGATAATACACACAGTGATGTCACAGTACAGGGATAATATACACAGTGATGTCACAGTACAGGGATAATGTACAGTGATAATATACACAGTGATGTCACAGTACAGGGATAATACACACAGTCGTGTCACAGTACAGGGATAATATACACAGTGATGTCACAATACAGGGATAATACACACAGTGATGTCACAGTACAGGGATAATACACACAGTCGTGTCACAGTACAGGGATAATACACACAGTGATGTCACAGTACAGGGATAATACACACAGTGGTGTCACAGTACAGGGATAATACACAGTGATGTCACAGTACAGGGATAATACACAGTGATGTCACAGTACAGGGATAATACACACAGTGATGTCACAGTACAGGGATAATACACACAGTGATGTCACAGTACAGGGATAATACACACAGTGATGTCACAGTACAGGGATAATACACACAGTGATTTCACAGTACAGGGATGATACACACAGTGATGTCACAGTACAGGGATAATATACACAGTGATGTCACAGTACAGGGATAATACACAGTGATGTCACAGTACAGGGATAATACACACAGTGATGTCACAGTACAGGGATAATACACACAGTGATGTCACAGTACTGGGATAATACACACAGTCGTGGCACAGTACAGGGATAATACACACAGTGATGTCACAGTACAGGGATAATACACACAGTGATGTCACAGTACAGGGATAATACACACAGTGATGTCACAGTACAGGGATAATATACACAGTGATGTCACAGTAGAGGGATAATGTACAGTGATAATATACAGAGTGATGTCACAGTACAGGGATAATACACACAGTCGTGTCACAGTACAGGGATAATATACACAGTGATGTCACAGTACAGGGATAATATACAGTGATGTCACAGTACAGGGATAATACACAGTGATGTCACAGTACAGGGATAATACACACATTGATATCACAGTACAGGGATAATACACACAGTGATGTCACAGTACAGGGATAATACACACAGTGATGTCACAGTACAGGGATAATACACACAGTGATGTCACAGTACAGGGATAATACACACAGTGATGTCACAGTACAGGGATAATATACACAGTGATGTCACAGTAGAGGGATAATGTACAGTGATAATATACAGAGTGATGTCACAGTACAGGGATAATACACACAGTCGTGTCACAGTACAGGGATAATATACACAGTGATGTCACAGTACAGGGATAATATACAGTGATGTCACAGTACAGGGATAATACACAGTGATGTCACAGTACAGGGATAATACACACATTGATATCACAGTACAGGGATAATACACACAGTGATGTCACAGTACAGGGATAATACACACAGTGATGTCACAGTACAGGGATAATACACACAGTGATGTCACAGTACAGGGATAATACACACAGTGATGTCACAGTACAGGGATAATATACACAGTGATGTCACAGTACAGGGATAATGTACAGTGATAATATACACAGTGATGTCACAGTACAGGGATAATACACACAGTCGTGTCACAGTACAGGGATAATATACACAGTGATGTCACAATACAGGGATAATACACACAGTGATGTCACAGTACAGGGATAATACACACAGTCGTGTCACAGTACAGAGATAATACACACAGTGATGTCACAGTACAGGGATAATACACACAGTGGTGTCACAGTACAGGGATAATACACAGTGATGTCACAGTACAGGGATAATACACAGTGATGTCACAGTACAGGGATAATACACACAGTGATGTCACAGTACAGGGATAATACACACAGTGATGTCACAGTACAGGGATAATACACACAGTGATGTCACAGTACAGGGATAATACACACAGTGATTTCACAGTACAGGGATGATACACACAGTGATGTCACAGTACAGGGATAATATACACAGTGATGTCACAGTACAGGGATAATGTACAGTGATAATATACACAGTGATGTCACAGTACAGGGATAATACACACAGTGATGTCACAGTACAGGGATAATACACACAGTCGTGTCACAGTACAGGGATAATACACACAGTGATGTCACAGTACAGGGATAATACACAGTGATGTCACAGTACAGGGATAATACACACAGTGGTGTCACAGTACAGGGATAATACACAGTGATGTCACAGTACAGGGATAATATACACAGTGATGTCACAGTACAGGGATAATATATAGTGATGTCACAGTACAGGGATAATACACAGTGATGTCACAGTACAGGGATAATACACACATTGATATCACAGTACAGGGATAATACACACAGTCGTGTCACAGTACAGGGATAATATACACAGTGATGTCACAGTACAGGGATAATATATAGTGATGTCACAGTACAGGGATAATACACAGTGATGTCACAGTACAGGGATAATACACACATTGATATCACAGTACAGGGATAATACACACAGTGATGTCACAGTACAGGGATAATACACACAGTGATGTCACAGTACAGGGATAATACACACAGTGATGTCACAGTACAGGGATAATACACACAGTGATGTCACAGTACAGGGATAATATACACAGTGATGTCACAGTACAGGGATAATGTACAGTGATAATATACACAGTGATGTCACAGTACAGGGATAATACACACAGTCGTGTCACAGTACAGGGATAATATACACAGTGATGTCACAATACAGGGATAATACACACAGTGATGTCACAGTACAGGGATAATACACACAGTCGTGTCACAGTACAGGGATAATACACACAGTGATGTCACAGTACAGGGATAATACACACAGTGGTGTCACAGTACAGGGATAATACACAGTGATGTCACAGTACAGGGATAATACACAGTGATGTCACAGTACAGGGATAATACACACAGTGATGTCACAGTACAGGGATAATACACACAGTGATGTCACAGTACAGGGATAATACACACAGTGATGTCACAGTACAGGGATAATACACACAGTGATTTCACAGTACAGGGATGATACACACAGTGATGTCACAGTACAGGGATAATATACACAGTGATGTCACAGTACAGGGATAATACACAGTGATGTCACAGTACAGGGATAATACACACAGTGATGTCACAGTACAGGGATAATACACACAGTGATGTCACAGTACTGGGATAATACACACAGTCGTGGCACAGTACAGGGATAATACACACAGTGATGTCACAGTACAGGGATAATACACACAGTGATGTCACAGTACAGGGATAATACACACAGTGATGTCACAGTACAGGGATAATATACACAGTGATGTCACAGTAGAGGGATAATGTACAGTGATAATATACAGAGTGATGTCACAGTACAGGGATAATACACACAGTCGTGTCACAGTACAGGGATAATATACACAGTGATGTCACAGTACAGGGATAATATACAGTGATGTCACAGTACAGGGATAATACACAGTGATGTCACAGTACAGGGATAATACACACATTGATATCACAGTACAGGGATAATACACACAGTGATGTCACAGTACAGGGATAATACACACAGTGATGTCACAGTACAGGGATAATACACACAGTGATGTCACAGTACAGGGATAATACACACAGTGATGTCACAGTACAGGGATAATATACACAGTGATGTCACAGTAGAGGGATAATGTACAGTGATAATATACAGAGTGATGTCACAGTACAGGGATAATACACACAGTCGTGTCACAGTACAGGGATAATATACACAGTGATGTCACAGTACAGGGATAATATACAGTGATGTCACAGTACAGGGATAATACACAGTGATGTCACAGTACAGGGATAATACACACATTGATATCACAGTACAGGGATAATACACACAGTGATGTCACAGTACAGGGATAATACACACAGTGATGTCACAGTACAGGGATAATACACACAGTGATGTCACAGTACAGGGATAATACACACAGTGATGTCACAGTACAGGGATAATATACACAGTGATGTCACAGTACAGGGATAATGTACAGTGATAATATACACAGTGATGTCACAGTACAGGGATAATACACACAGTCGTGTCACAGTACAGGGATAATATACACAGTGATGTCACAATACAGGGATAATACACACAGTGATGTCACAGTACAGGGATAATACACACAGTCGTGTCACAGTACAGAGATAATACACACAGTGATGTCACAGTACAGGGATAATACACACAGTGGTGTCACAGTACAGGGATAATACACAGTGATGTCACAGTACAGGGATAATACACAGTGATGTCACAGTACAGGGATAATACACACAGTGATGTCACAGTACAGGGATAATACACACAGTGATGTCACAGTACAGGGATAATACACACAGTGATGTCACAGTACAGGGATAATACACACAGTGATTTCACAGTACAGGGATGATACACACAGTGATGTCACAGTACAGGGATAATATACACAGTGATGTCACAGTACAGGGATAATGTACAGTGATAATATACACAGTGATGTCACAGTACAGGGATAATACACACAGTGATGTCACAGTACAGGGATAATACACACAGTGATGTCACAGTACAGGGATAATACACACAGTGATGTCACAGTACAGGGATAATACACACAGTGATGTCACAGTACAGGGATAATACACACAGTGATGTCACAGTACAGGGATAATATACACAGTGATGTCACAGTAGAGGGATAATGTACAGTGATAATATACAGAGTGATGTCACAGTACAGGGATAATACACACAGTCGTGTCACAGTACAGGGATAATATACACAGTGATGTCACAGTACAGGGATAATATACAGTGATGTCACAGTACAGGGATAATACACAGTGATGTCACAGTACAGGGATAATACACACATTGATATCACAGTACAGGGATAATACACACAGTGATGTCACAGTACAGGGATAATACACACAGTGATGTCACAGTACAGGGATAATACACACAGTGATGTCACAGTACAGGGATAATACACACAGTGATGTCACAGTACAGGGATAATATACACAGTGATGTCACAGTACAGGGATAATGTACAGTGATAATATACACAGTGATGTCACAGTACAGGGATAATACACACAGTCGTGTCACAGTACAGGGATAATATACACAGTGATGTCAGAATACAGGGATAATACACACAGTGATGTCACAGTACAGGGATAATACACACAGTCGTGTCACAGTACAGAGATAATACACACAGTGATGTCACAGTACAGGGATAATACACACAGTGGTGTCACAGTACAGGGATAATACACAGTGATGTCACAGTACAGGGATAATACACAGTGATGTCACAGTACAGGGATAATACACACAGTGATGTCACAGTACAGGGATAATACACACAGTGATGTCACAGTACAGGGATAATACACACAGTGATGTCACAGTACAGGGATAATACACACAGTGATTTCACAGTACAGGGATGATACACACAGTGATGTCACAGTACAGGGATAATATACACAGTGATGTCACAGTACAGGGATAATGTACAGTGATAATATACACAGTGATGTCACAGTACAGGGATAATACACACAGTGATGTCACAGTACAGGGATAATACACACAGTCGTGTCACAGTACAGGGATAATACACACAGTGATGTCACAGTACAGGGATAATACACAGTGATGTCACAGTACAGGGATAATACACACAGTGGTGTCACAGTACAGGGATAATACACAGTGATGTCACAGTACAGGGATAATATACACAGTGATGTCACAGTACAGGGATAATACACACAGTGATGTCACAGTACAGGGATAATATACACAGTGATGTCACAGTACAGGGATAATACACAGTGATGTCACAGTACAGGGATAATATACACAGTGATGTCACAGTACAGGGATAATACACACAGTGATGTCACAGTACAGGGATAATATACACAGTGATGTCACAGTACAGGGATAATACACACAGTGGTGTCACAGGGATAATACACACAGTGATGTCACAGTATAGGGATAATATACACAGTGATGTCACAGTACAGGGATAATATACAGTGATGTCACAGTACAGGGGTAATACACAGTGAGGTCACAGTACAGGGATAATACACACAGTGATGTCACAGTACAGGGATAATACACACAGTGATGTCACAGTACAGGGATAATACACACAGTGATGTCACAGTACAGGGATAATACACACAGTGATGTCACAGTACAGGGATAATACACACAGTGATGTCACAGTACAGGGATAATATACAGTGATAATATACACAGTGATGTCACAGTACAGGGATAATACACACAGTGGTGTCACAGTACAGGGATAATATACACAGTGATGTCACAGTACAGGGATAATACACACAGTGATGTCACAGTACAGGGATAATACACACAGTGGTGTCACAGTACAGGGATAATACACACAGTGTTGTCACAGTACAGGGATAATACACAGTGATGTCACAGTACAAGGATAATATACACAGTGGTGTCACAGTACAGGGATAATATACACAGTGGTGTCACAGTACAGTGATAATACACACAGTCATGTCACAGTACAGGGATAATATACACAGTGATGTCACAGTACAGGGATAATACACACAGTGGTGTCACAGTACAGGGATAATATACAGTGATGTCACAGTACAGGGATAATACACAGTGAGGTCACAGTACAGGGATAATACACACAGTGATGTCACAGTACAGGGATAATACACACAGTGATGTCACAGTACAGGGATAATACACACAGTGATGTCACAGTACAGGGATAATACACACAGTGATGTCACAGTACAGGGATAATACACACAGTGATGTCACAGTACAGGGATAATATACAGTGATAATATACACAGTGATGTCACAGTACAGGGATAATACACACAGTGGTGTCACAGTACAGGGATAATATACACAGTGATGTCACAGTACAGGGATAATACACACAGTGATGTCACAGTACAGGGATAATACACACAGTGGTGTCACAGTACAGGGATAATACACACAGTGTTGTCACAGTACAGGGATAATACACAGTGATGTCACAGTACAAGGATAATATACACAGTGGTGTCACAGTATAGGGATAATACACACAGTGATGTCACAGTACAGTGATAATACACACAGTCATGTCACAGTACAGGGATAATATACACAGTGATGTCACAGTACAGGGATAATACACACAGTGGTGTCACAGTACAGGGATAATACACACAGTCGTGTCACAGTACAGGGATAATACACACAGTGATGTCACAGTACAGGGATAATACACACAGTAATGTCGCAGTACAGGGATAATACACACAGTGATGTCACAGTACAGAGATAATACACACAGTGATGTCACAGTAAAGGGATAATACACACAGTGATGTCACAGTACAGAGATAATAATATACACAGTGATGTCACAGTACAGGGATAATACACACAGTGATGTCACAGTACAGGGATAATACACACAGTGATGTCGCAGTACAGGGATAATACACAGTGATGTCGCAGTACAGGGATAATACACACAGTGATGTCGCAGTACAGGGATAATACACACAGTGATGTCACAGTACAGGGATAATACACACAGTGATGTCACAGTACAGGGATAATACACACCGTGATGTCGCAGTACAGGGATAATACACAGAGTGATGTCGCAGTACAGGGATAATACACAGAGTGATGTCGCAGTACAGGGATAATACACAGAGTGATGTCACAGTACAGGGATAATAATATACACAGTGATGTCACAGTACAGGGATAATATACACAGTGATGTCACAGTACAGGGATAATACACACAGTGATGTCGCAGTACAGGGATAATACACACAGTGATGTCGCAGTACAGGGATAATACACACAGTGATGTCGCAGTACAGGGATAATACACACAGTGATGTCACAGTACAGGGATAATACACACAGTGATGTCACAGTACAGGGATAATACACACCGTGATGTCGCAGTACAGGGATAATACACACCGTGATGTCACAGTACAGGGATAATACACACAGTGATGTCGCAGTACAGGGATAATACACACAGTGATGTCGCAGTACAGGGATAATACACACAATGATGTCGCAGTACAGGGATAATACACACAGTGATGTCACAGTACAGGGATAATACACACAGTGATGTCACAGTACAGGGATAATACACACAGTGATGTCGCAGTACAGGGATAATACACACAGTGATGTCACAGTACAGGGATAATACACACAGTGATGTCACAGTACAGGGATAATACACACCGTGATGTCGCAGTACAGGGATAATACACACAGTGATGTCGCAGTACAGGGATAATACACACAGTGATGTCACAGTACAGGGATAATACACACAGTGATGTCACAGTACAGGGATAATACACACCGTGATGTCGCAGTACAGGGATAATACACACAGTGATGTCGCAGTACAGGGATAATACACACAGTGATGTCACAGTACAGGGATAATACACAGAGTGATGTCACAGTACAGGGATAATAATATACACAGTGATGTCACAGTACAGGGATAATATACACAGTGATGTCACAGTACAGGTATAATACACACAGTGATGTCACAGTACAGGGATAATACACACAGTGATGTCTTAGTACAGGGATAATACACACAGTGATGTCGCAGTACAGGGATAATACACACAGTGATGTCACAGTACAGGGATAATACACACAGTGATGTCACAGTACAGGGATAATACACACCGTGATGTCGCAGTACAGGGATAATACACACAGTGATGTCGCAGTACAGGGATAATACACACAGTGATGTCACAGTACAGGGATAATACACAGAGTGATGTCACAGTACAGGGATAATAATATACACAGTGATGTGACAGTACAGGGATAATATACACAGTGATGTCACAGTACAGGGATAATACACACAGTGATGTCGCAGTACAGGGATAATACACACAGTGATGTCGCAGTACAGGGATAATACACACAGTGATGTCGCAGTACAGGGATAATACACACAGTGATGTCGCAGTACAGGGATAATACACACAGTGATGTCACAGTACAGGGATAATACACACAGTGATGTCACAGTACAGGGATAATACACACCGTGATGTCGCAGTGCAGGGATAATACACACAGTGATGTCGCAGTACAGGGATAATACACATAGTGATGTCACAGTACAGGGATAATATACACAGTGATGTCACAGTACAGGGATAATACACACAGTGATGTCGCAGTACAGGGATAATACACACAGTGATGTCGCAGTACAGGGATAATACACACAGTGATGTCGCAGTACAGGGATAATACACACAGTGATGTCACAGTAAAGGGATAATACACACAGTGATGTCGCAGTACAGGGATAATACACACAGTGATGTCACAGTACAGGGATAATACACACAGTGATGTCACAGTACAGGGATAATACACACCGTGATGTCGCAGTACAGGGATAATACACACAGTGGTGTCACAGTACAGGGATAATACACAGTGATGTCACAGTACAGGGATAATATACACAGTGATGTCACAGTACAGGGATAATATACACAGTGATGTCACAGTACAGGGATAATACACACAGTGATGTCACAGTACAGGGATAATACACACAGTGATGTCACAGTACAGGGATAATATACACAGTGATGTCACAGTACAGGGATAATACACACAGTGATGTCACAGTACAGGGATTATATACACAGTGATGTCACAGTACAGTGATAATACACAGATAATACACTGATGTCACAGTACAGGGATTATATACACAATGATGTCACAGTACAGGGATAATATACACAGTGATGTCACAGTACAGGGATAATACACACAGTGATGTCACAGTACAGGGATAATATACACAGTGATGTCACAGTACAGGGATAATACACACCGTGATGTCGCAGTACAGGGATAATACACACAGTGGTGTCACAGTACAGGGATAATACACAGTGATGTCACAGTACAGGGATAATACACAGTGATGTCACAGTACAGGGATAATACACAGTGATGTCACAGTACAGGGATAATATACACAGTGATGTCACAGTACAGGGATAATATACACAGTGATGTCACAGTGCAGGGATAATATACACAGTGATGTCACAGTACAGTGATAATATACACAGTGATGTCACAGTACAGGGATAATATACACAGTGATGTCGCAGTACAGTGATAATACACAGATAATACACTGATGTCACAGTACATAGAGAATATATCTCCCTTTTCCCGAGGCTTGTTCTGAAGTGAATGCTTCTATATAATAGGTTGTTCAAAAATGAAAATACATGTGAAGAATGGCGCAGTCACCCATGGCAACCAATCAAATGCCAAGTCTAATTTTTCAGAGTTCCTTGGAAAATGAGAGGCAGTGACATGAAGGGTTGTCATAGGAATCTGTGTCACTTTACTTCTGCAGCTGTAACAAAAGTGTTTACCAACCTTCAGCTGCTGCAGAACTACAACTCCCAGCCAGAGGCTGTCTGGGCATGCTGGGAGTTGTAGTTTTGCAGCAGTATTTGGGGATGCGGTAGGGAAAAACTGATATAACACAATGGTGGAACAAAGGAAGAATACAACAGTCACCCATAGCAACCACTCAGGATATTGAATGAAGCCACCTGATTGGTTGCCATGGGTAAGGGCACCCACTGTATTGTATATTTCAGATAGTTATACATGTATGTGGATCTGGATATCACAAACTAGATCAGTGTTTTCCCAGTGTGTCTCCAACTGTTGCAAAACTACAACTCCCAGCATGCCCGGACAGCCGAAGGCTGTCCGGGACTGCTGGGAGTTGTAGTTTTGCAACAGTTGGAGACACACTGGGAAAACACTGATCTAGTTTGTGATATCCAGATACAGCAGAGGAACCGGAAGCAGGAAGTGCACTATTTTATTTATCATTATAATCGGGCAATAACCTGCCGCCGCGGTGCATTGTGGGGCTTGTAGTCTCGCTCAGGGCAGAGCAGCGTGGCCGTGCTGTTGACGCTTCGTGGTAAGATGTTTTGCAGACAGGAGTCACGCGGCTCTGTTAACCCCTTTATCTCCGGCGTCACCTGTAAGATGAGACCCACCCCTCCCCCCTGGTAGGAAAAATGGTGGGAAGACAACCTGCTGCTGCTCCCAGGGATCGTGACATAAGTTTATAAAGTCCACAGGAAGAGATGGGAGGGGGGTGAATGTTATCCGGGGAGACTACTGCAACTCCCTGATAGATCATTGCATAGGTGTGAGCGTGCCTATACAGTGAGAGCGTGCCTATACAGTGAGAGCGTGCCTATACAGTGAGAGCGTGCCTATACAGTGAGAGCGTGCCTATACAGTGAGAGCGTGCCTATACAGTGCGAGCGTGCCTATACAGTGCGAGCGTGCCTATACAGTGAGAGCGTGCCTATACAGTGCGAGCGTGCCTATACAGTGCGAGCGTGCCTATACAGTGAGAGCGTGCCTATACAGTGAGAGCGTGCCTATACAGTGAGAGCGTGCCTATACAGTGCGAGCGTGCCTATACAGTGAGAGCGTGCCTATACAGTGCGAGCGTGCCTATACAGTTCGAGCGTGCCTATACAGTGAGAGCGTGCCTATACAGTGCGAGCGTGCCTATACAGTGCGAGCGTGCCTATACAGTGAGAGCGTGCCTATACAGTGCGAGCGTGCCTATACAGTGCTAGCGTGCCTATACAGTGAGAGCGTGCCTATACAGTGTAAGCGTGCCTATACAATGCGAGCGTGCCTATACAGTGAGAGTGTGCCTATACAGTGAGAGTGTGCCTATACAGTGAGAGTGTGCCTATACAGTCGAGCGTGCCTATACAGTGCGAGTGTGCCTATACAGTGTGAGCGTGCCTATACAGTGATAGTGTGCCTATGACGTGGGAGCGTGCCCATACCGTGCGGGCGTGCCCATACCGTGCGAGCGTGCCCCTACAGTGCGAACGTGCCTCTCCCTACAGTGCGAGCGTGCCCCTCCCTACAGTGTGAGCGTGCCTCTACAGTGCGAGCGTGCCCCTACAGTGCGAGCGTGCCCCTACAGTGCGAGCGTGCCCCTACAGTGCGAGCGTGCCTCTACAGTGTGAGCGTGCACCTACAGTGCGAGCGTGCCCCTCCCTACAGTGCGAGCGTGCTCCTACAGTGAGAGCGTGCCCCTACAGTGCGAGCGTGCCTCTACCATGCAAGCGTGCTTATACAGTGTGAGCGTATATAATGTGTGCCTGAATGTTATGTATATAGTGAGGGGGAGATTTATCAACAACAGCGCAGAGGAAAAGTTTCCCAGTTGCCCATAGCAACCAATCAGATCGCTTCTTTCATTTTGCAGAGGCCTTGTTAAAACTGAAAGAAGTGATCTGATTGGTTGCTATGGGCAACTTTTCCTCTGGGCAGGTTTTAATAAATCTCCCCCTGAGTGTGTATTGTGTTTAAGTGTAAATAGTGTGTGCATATACTCTGCATGTAGTGTGATTGTGTATACCCTGTGCAGTTGCCATAGCAACCAATCAGATTGCTTCTTTCATTTTTCAAGAGGCCTGTAAAAAATGAAAGAAGTGATCAGATTGGTTGCCATAGGCAACTGCACCACTCTACCTATCTGCACGGGTTCTGATAAATCTCCCCCATATTGTGTGTGCATTGCAAGGTGCCGTAATAGAGGAGCAAAATGACTCCTGTGTTCACACTATGGATTCTTTGCTTGCAGCATTCTGCGAGTGGAGATTCCATCTGGCAGCCGCCACTGAAATCCGTTGGCACAGCCCTGGGCCATCACCATTGACAGCAATGCAGTACGTGCGTAATGTGGCATAAAACAGTCATTTTACGCCTCAAAATTCATTCTAAAATAACTGTGTGTTAACATAGGAGCGCAAGGAATATCCAGCACCCCGACCAGGGCCGGATCATCATTGGCGCTCATAGAGCGCCTGCTTCGGTCCCCGTTCCCACAGGGGGCCCCCGTCACATTCGGGACATCCCTGTGTCCCGAAAAATCTTTTCAGGACACAAGGATGTCCCGGCAGTTACCTCTCTGCAGTGGCCCCCGCGTTAACTTTAAAAACGCAGGGGCCGCTGGGAGGTAGCGCACACAGGAACGTCACTGTGTTCCGACCTCCGCTCCTTTGATCCTGGGACCTACTGCTATGGCCCATAGGTCATAGCAGTAGATCGTGACCCCGGTCCCTAGGGTCCCCAGACCAGTGGAGTGGTGGTCGGAACACTGAAGTGGGGCAGTAAACAGGCATATAGCCTCCAGCCATACACTGTATATGCTGAAGGCTGTATGTCTGTGGGGGGGGGGGGGGGGGGACTATACTGCACCTAATGCGGGGGGAACTATACTGCCAACCTAATGTGGGGGAATTGTCATCGACACAAAGATAGGACATGGAGTGACGCGTTTTGGTGGGCGTACCCGCCTTGGTCATACTGCGGCTGCGCCCGCCGAAACGCGTCACTCCTTGTCCGTGCATGCTGTGTCCTATGTTCATGTCGATGATGATCTAATAAACAGCAATGTTCTTATTCTGTGGTCGTGGTGCTGGATATTCCTTGTGCTCCATTGTTCCATGCATGTAGTCCTCACGCATCCGTGCACACGTGGTGGATTGGTGAGCTGGATACTTCACCGTTTGGCTTTCCTATGTTTTAACATAGAGCATTGTCGGGAGCAATTCCCAATGTATATACCGGACATACTGGGACCAGAACCTTTTATCCTTTCAATCTAAAAAAATGTAGTTTTAATAAAATACTTAGTATTTCTTTCTTTCTAATATATAATATTTGTATTCATGTATTTGTTTATTTTATTTAGCTTCTCCTTATTTCAGTACTGACTAATTCCTCCATGTTTCCATTGTGCATTTTGAACGTAGTTGTCTACTATTGTGATTTATTTGGGGGCATTTTTTTAACCCCTCATAGACCGCCAATATGCCTTTTTTCACTAAGGCTGGGTTCACACTACGTTTTGTCCCATACGGGAGCGCATACGGCAGGAGGGAGCTAAAACCTCGCGCTCCCGTATGTGACCGTATGCGCTCCCGTATGCCATTCACTTCAATGAGCCGACCGGAGTGAAACGTTCGGTCCGGTCGGCTCATTTTTGCGCCGTATGCGCTTTTACAACCGGACCTAAAACCGTGGTCAACCACGGTTTTAGGTCCGGTTGTAAAAGCGCATACGGCGCAAAAATGAGCCGACCGGACCGAACGTTTCACTCCGGTCGGCTCATTGAAGTGAATGGCATACGGGAGCGCATACGGTTACATACGGGAGCGCGAGCTTTTAGCTCCCTCCTGCCGTATGCGCTCCCGTATGGGACAAAACGTAGTGTGAACCCACCCTAAGATGGTTTGTTCTTTCCAAACACCTTTTTTATGGCAAAGTATTTGACTTTTTCCCCTTAGATGCCACAGTCTATAGAGACTGCGGCCTCTGAGTAGTGTTAGAGGGATGGGTCGCCCACTATAACTGCATCAGCACCACTGCAACAGAATCACAGGGTGCCAGTGGGTTTTTGTTCCCCATCAGCACCCTGAAACAAAAAAAATATAAATATTTGGTATTGTTTCATCGGTAAGGCTATACAACAATCACATTCTTCAACTTTCACGATGAACGCCGTATGAAAATTGCCTGCCACAATAAAAACAAGATAAAAAAAAAATCATTAAAATGTGGCCTCTACCCAAGAATAGTATTAACAAAAACAACTCATCCTGCAAGCCCTCACAAAAAATAAACCAAAAATATATGTAGATGCATGAACACCTTTTTTATTTTTTTTTTTATTTTTTTAACTAAAAGGTTTCATGGTGTGAATGTAAAAAGCCATAAAAAAAAAGGACATAAATTAGGTATCGCCATAATCGTAGCGGCCTGCAGAATAAAATAGAGAACAAGGTAAAAATAATAAATAAAAATAACTCCTCAAAAGTACTGGTTGCTATGTAAATGCCATGGTCAGCACTGACTGTGATATCTGAGGGGTAAAAGAGTTGCGTTTCGGTTGTGAGTCACTAAAATGGCGTAAGGCGAGGAGATTCCGAGTGTGCCCGGTGCTGACTGAATCCGTGGGTGCTAGGACTGTGCGGACCTTGCAGTCCCTAGTGACAACAATGGCCGCCGCAATGATTCTGCCTAAAGAATGAAAGAAATTGTTCTTTTGGCGATAGAATTTCAGCGCCACAGAATTTCAGCACTACTAAAATTCAGTAGTGTGGACCGTGCAGCAGAATCCCATTGACAGCAATGGAACTTTCCACATTGTTTCGAAATTTCTGCGTAGTTCTGCTCGGACATTCCGTAGTGTGAGCCTAGCCTTTGTATTCTCTATTTTTTTTTGACAAGAAACAGGTAATATCATAAACAAAAGTTCTTGCTCCTTCCCTGGGGTCATCTAATCCGTACAGGTACAAATGGAAGGTCAAAAATCTTCCTCCTGTCCCTGCGCATCCTCTCCCCACTCTTCATACAGGCAGTATGTGCAAATCCTACTTTATCATCCTCCAGATCAGTGTTTTCCAACCAAAGGCTGTCCGGGCATGCTGGGAGTTGTAGTTTTGCAACATCTGCAGGCAAAGTGGTACTTGGCTTAAAGGGGTACTCCGCTGGAAAACATTTTTTTTTTTTAATCAACTGGGGCCAGAAAGTTAAACAGAATTGTAAATTACTTCTATTAAAAATAATCTTAATTCTTCCAGTACTTATCAGCTTCTGTATGCTCCACAGGAAGTTCTTTTCTTTTTGAATTTCCTTTTTACCTGAACACAGTGCTCTCTACTGACTGACCCCTCTGTCCAATTTAGGAACTGTCCAGACCAGCATATGTTTGCTATGGGGAATTGTTTCTGCTCTGGACAGTTCCTGACATGGACAGAGGTGTCAGCAGAGAGCACTGTGGACAGACAGAAAATAAATTAAACTTCCTCTGTAGTATACAGCCGCTAATAAGTACTGGAAGGATTAAGATTTTTTAATAGAAGTAATTTACAAATCTGTTTAACTGTCTGGCACCAGTTGATAAAATAAAAATATTATATATGTAATGTTTTCCAGTGAAGTACCCCTTTAAAAACAAAATTAAAGGTGTTATCCAGGAACAGAAAAACAAAGGTAATTTCTTTCAAAAACAGCTCCATATCTGTCCCCAGGTTGGGTGTGATAGTTAAAACTTGGCTCCATTCACTTCAATGTAGTGAAGTGCTGGAGTGAAGTGCTGCAGAACCACTGCCAACCTGGAGACAGGCGGGGAGCGTTTTTTGAAAGAAATTAGCTCTGTGTTTCAATTCGTGGATAACCCCTGAAACCAGTAGTAACCAATAAGTGATGTTTTTGTGCCCTGGAAAAATAGATTTTTTTTTTCTATTCGCTTTAACCCCCTGCTTATCCCAAGTTTTGCTCAGGCATCAGGAAAGGGGTCAATGCGCTTTATCCTGAGTACGACTTGGGGTGGGATTACTGCAGAGGTAATGTGGAGCTTTAGGGTACGTTCACACAGGCGGATTTATTTGCGGGTTTCCCGCTGCGTATTTGAAAGGGGGCGGGCTCTTCTCGGCTGTTCTCAGACTCTACTGACTTCAATGGGGCTTGCGGCGGATTTTCCACAGCGTAAATTCCGCTGCGGAAAATCTGCTGCGGACAGCCGAGAAGAGCCCGCCCCCTTTCACATACGCAGCGGGAAACCCGCAAATAAATCCGCCCGTGTGAACCTACCCTAAAGCTCCACATTATCTCAGCAGTAATCCCACCCCAAGTCGTACTCAGGATAAAGCGTATGGTCCCTTTCCTGATGCCTGAGCAAAACTTGGGATAAGCAGGGGGTTAAAGCGAATAGAAAAAAAAAATCTATTTTTCCAGGGCACAAAAACATCACTTATTGGTTACTACTGGTTTCAGGACTTTTTGCATTTCCTAAGATCCGAGTAACCTATTGAATATTAAATATTTGTTGATGTGTTTAGGCAAACGTCCCATCAATCATGTTGACTAAGATGCATTAGTGGTAATGTACACACGAGACGTAATAATGATGGATTAAGTTGTGTTTTTTTTTTCTGCTGTGAAACAGAAGACACCTTTTTGATTTTTTTTTCTTTTCTTCTCGAAACGGTTAAGTGTTCAAAGTTGCTGCGTCCTGCAAAATTTCATGCTAAATAGCCCAGTTCTGCCTTTTATTCTCCTTTTATAGATACTTTCCCCCCCGATCACTCTTATGAGGCCTGTTTGTCAGATAAAGTAATACAGATGGCTGTATATTTGGCAGAAATTGTTGCTGTTTCAGAGCTGTTGATGGCGGGATGTCTAATGCACTGTGGATACAATACCAATTCTGTGTTATTCCAACAGTGCTGAATCTGCAGTTTTCTGTGATCAGTGATTCTAACCTGTCTATAGATTTTTACACATCCTCTTTAGTAGGAATACTCCTAGTTTGAATAAAGGTCAGCATATCGGACGGAGTCTGTGATAAGGTGAAGGTCTAAGCTACCGTATATACTCGAGTATAAGCAGACCCGAATATAACCCGAGGCCCCTAATTTTACCCCAAAAACCCATCAAAAGTTATTGACTCGACTATAAGCCTAGGGGGGGAAATACATCATCCCCGCATGTAATCATCCAGACCCCCCGTCATCATCCCCCCTTCATCATCACCGCCGGTCAATCCCTTCATCAGTGGTCTTCAACCTGCAGACCTCCAGAGGTTTCAAAACTACAACTCCCAGCATGCCCGGACAGCTATCGGCTGTCCAGGCATGTTGGGAGTTGTAGTTTTGAAACCTCTGGAGGTCCGCAGGTTGAAGACCATCCAGCCCCCCCTACCCCCTTTTGTTTTGTACTCCCCTCGGCGGGAAGTTAGGGTGAGCTGGTCCGGGCCATCTATGCTGCAGGGACCGTCCGGTGGGGATGGTTAGTCGTTGCGGGCTGTCCATTTTCACCAGGGGGGGCCTCCTCTCCGTGCTTCGGCCCCGGAGTAGTGATGTTGCCTTGACACCGCCGCACAGGGATGTTCATGCGCAACGTCCCTGTTCGTCGCCGAGGCAACGTCATACACCGGGCCCGAAGTGCGGAGAAGAGGCCCCCCTGGTGAAAATGGACAGCCCGCAACGACTAACCATCCCCACCGGACGGTCCCTGCAGCATAGATGGCCCGGACCAGCTCACCCTAACTTTCCACCGAGGGGAGGTGAGTAGTTTTGCAACATCTGGAGGTCCGCAGGTTGAAGACCACTGATGAAGGGATTGACAGGCGGAGAGTTCACTCGAGTATAAGCCGAGGGGGGCGTTTTAACAAAAAATTGTGCTGAAAAACTCTGCTTATACTGGAGTATATACGGTAAGTAAACATGTGTTGTTTTTTTAATGTTTCGCAAACTTTGTAGAACTATTTAGATAAAGATTTATTAATATTTGCAAGGGGGGGAAACCAGACCAGATCCCTAAATGATTTCAGACCAGACCCCAAAGTTAAAAGTGGTTGTCTACAGACTCCTTTTTGGCCTTAAAGGGGTACCCCAGAAAAAAAAAAATCATATTGACTGGAACTAGAAAGTTAGACAGATTTGTAAATGACTTCTATTAAGAAATCTTAATCCTTTCGGTACCTATGAGCTGCTGAAGTTGAGTTGTTCTCTTCTGTCTAAGTGCTCTCTGATAACACCTGTCTCTGGAACTGTCCAGAGTAAAGGCAAATCCCTATAGCAAACCTCTTCTACTCTGTGCAGTTCCCGAGACAAGCAGAGATGTCAGCAGAGAGCACTGTTGCCAGGCAGAAAAGAACAACTCAACTTCAGCAGCTGATAATTATTGGAAGGATTAAGATTTTTAATACAAGTAATTTACACATCTGTTTAACTTTCTGGAGCCAGTTGATATATAAAAAAAAAAAAAGTTTTTTCCTGGAATACTCCTTTAACCCCTTGCCGCCAAACAAGTTTATATGGCGATGCGGCACGGGAGAGTTATGAAGCGAGCTCCGGAGCTGAGCTCGCATCATACCCCCACGGTCCCGGCTGCTATCAACAGCCAGGACCCGTGGCTAATGCCGGACATAGCCGTTCCGGCAGATGTCCAGCATTAACTCTTTAGACGCGGCGATCAAAGTTTATCGCCGCGTCTAAAAGTGAAAGTAAAAGTATCCCATAAATTTTCCTGCATGTAGTTATGATTTTTTTCCGAAGTAATAAGTCAAACTTATATAAGTAGGGTATCATTTTAATCTTATGGACCTACAGAATAAAGATAAGGTGTCATTTTTAATGAAAAATGTACTGTATAGAAACAGAAGCCCCCAAAATTTACAAAATGGCATTTATTCTTCCATTTTGTCGCACAATTATTTTTTTTTTCCCATTTCGCTGTAGATTTTTGGGTAAAATGACTGATGTCATTACAAATTAGAATTGATGGCGCAAAAAATAAGCCCTCATATGGATTTTTAGGTGCAAAATTGAAAAGGTTATGACTTTTAAAAGGTGAGGAGGAAAAACGAAAGTGCATAAACGGAAAAACGCTATGTCCTTAAGGGGTTAAGCCTTCCAGTACTTATCAGCATCAGCTGCCGTATGCTTCAGAGGAAGTTTTGTAGTTGTTTCCAGGCTGACCACAGTGCTCTCTGCTGACACCTCTGTCCGTGTCAGGAACTGTCTAGAGCAGTAGAGGTTTTGCTATGGGACATTGCTCATGCTCTGGACAGTTACTGACATGGACACAGGTGGCAGCAGAAAACAATGTGATTAGACTGGAAAGATCTACACAACTTCCTCTGGAGCATACAGCAGCTGATAAGTACTGGAAGGTAAAATATTTTTCAATAGAAGTAATTTAGAAATCTGTATAACTTTCTGGTACCAATTGATTTGAAAAAATGTTTGTTGTTGTCCAGAGCACTGTTTTATATGTGGCCTGGCTGGAGCAATAATAAAATAATATAAGTAATAAAAAAGAAAAACTATACTCACTGCTTTGCTCCCCCACCCCCCACCGACAGTGCCCATCCCAGTTCATGTGCCTGGTAAGCCAATCACGAGACTGAGAACAGGGAGTGCTGCACAGAGGGACCAACCTTTGTCAGAGTGGCGGGGGAAGTGGGGCAGGTGAGTGCAGATTTTGTCTTTTTTTTAACCCCCCCCCCCAAACTGATCACATGATTGGGAGAGCCACTATTACTAGAGCTGAGCTGCAGTAACCCAGTACATTTGATATCGAGTCTGAGTCGTCTGAGTCGTGCCTCCGGCGAACATCTTATCTGCGGGGTGGCCGGTTGTTGGCACCCCACTGATCAGACATTGACGGCTTGTTCTACCGTGCTGAAAAAACTATTTAACCCCTTTAAGATCCCATACCTTACATTCCATTAAGACCCCAGATTAGATGCTGAAATTAAGATTCCAAACCTCTAGACAAATTCACACAGGAGACCATTAAAGGGGTACTCCACCCCTAGACATCTTATTCCCTATCCAAAGGGGATTTTCTCTGAATATTGTGGATGACATTTCCTCCAGCCCCCTTACATGGCTGGTACGGTGCGCAAATCTGCTCCAGAAAATCTGTGGTGTGTCCGTCCGGTATGAAAGCACCAGTAAGCAGGTTGTTCCTCCATTAAGACTAATTCCATATACACAGTATAAGGGATGAATGTATGATGGTGGAGGGGGGGTCGGCAGAATACATTGGCATCCCGTTTTCGATAGGATGCTGTTGAATACCTCTGATGGACTGCTAAAACGCAGTATGAAGCTAGCCTCACTTTATGGCTCTGTGTATTTGTAATGGGGGGGGGGGGGCGGGGGGAGAAGTTGCAAGTTACATTAGGAGGCAAAGTCACCTGCTGTTATTGTCAACGCTTCCCCAGTATAGCCTACAGTGACCCCATATAATTTAATTAAAAATTCATGAGTTTCAATCATTATTTAAATGTTTAAAATCACTAAACAAAAAAGTCAATGGGAATATAGAATTTAAAAAAAACCATAAATAAATAAATTGCTCCTATATACATCCACTCCCTCTTATAATCCACACCTGGCATTGACTTAAAGTGGCACATGTGGACGCCCCTCAGTCTACTCTTCCATCTTCTGTCAGTCCTATACACTTTCAGCCCCCCTTACCTATTATATACCTATAAATACATAGTGAAGCTTCCCTCCTGGGCCCCCTATTCCCAGATGATCTGTTGGTTTCCAAGTATCAACAACAAACACGCGCAATACAGTATCTACCAATTTGAAGGCTCTCCCAATATTAATAAACAATCTCTGTCTATTGCTTTTGTTTTATCCGTTCATCTGTTACGTTTAATTACTTTTATGATCACTTGGGCTTCTTTGTAGTTGAGGAGCAGCTGCTGTTAGCTCCCACCCATCTCCATTGATCATCGCAACCGGGGAATGTTGTGTCCTGATGCTCAGTGTGATACATTATGTTACAGTGACAGAAATCAGGCTTAAGCATCGACGGTGTGACAGATTTGTGCATCCTTCACTGCTTCTTTTCCATGCGGCGCAGCCTCTGAAAGGGTTATTTTGTCACTCACACACTTAGACTTGCATATCAGGTCAGCGGGAATATGAAAGCACCGACTCAACTGCACTGCCCTGTAGTTGATGTGGAAATGTTGATAAACTAATGGGGTATGAAATGTGGGCACTTTATATTATTTGCATGCAGTCTCTGAGGAGGTATGAAGCAAGCATAACGTGAACAAAATCTCCAGCCATTTCATAGGTAGCAGAGGTTTATACCTGATCGTGTTATACATTGGAATGCGCGGCTTCTTCTAGTTTTCTGCATTGCTGTGACTAAGTACTTAACTGGCACTTTATTTGCATTTATCTTGATATTTCTATTTTTATAATGTCATTTTTTATACATTTTACTAGAGATAGGGTGGTAAATGGGTTATCGAATTCACAAACACCGAACTGTCAAACTAGGTTTTTGGATGACCCCAGATTAATTTTTTATACACATCTCACCCACCAAATGCCTCTGACACCTCAAACCTTATTTTTCTTTGGCAATTAGGTAGGTCTAGATTTATCTTAATTACCATAATCTTTCTTTCCATCAGATACCAAAACTCCACATCCAACTTCTATTACTAGACAGACACTCCCGGCCCATGTTAACTGGTTGGACTTATAGAGTGCTGTTGGTACCATTTAAGGGGTACTCCGCTGCTCAGCATTTAGAACAAATTGTTCCTAACACTGGAGCCGGCACCGGGAGCTTGTGACGTCATAGCCCCGCTCCCTCATGACGTCACACCCCACCCCCTCAATGCAAGTCTATGGCAGGGGGCGGGGTGGCTGTCATGCCCCCTGCCATAGACTTACATTGAGGGGGTGGGGCTATGTCGTCACGAGCTCCCGCCTCCAGTGTTCGGAACAGTTTGTTCCAAATGCTGAGCAGTGGAGTACCCCTTTAAGTTACCAATAGCAATCAATCAGATTTGATAAATCTCCATGGGGGTGATTTATCAAAACCTGTGCAGAGGAAAAGTTGATCAGGTCACTTCTTTCATTTTTGAAAAGGCCTCTAAAAACTAATAAAATCAATCTGATTCCTCTGCACAGGTTTTTATAAAACTTTTCCTCTGCACAGGTTTTTATAAAACTAGCCCACTGTTTGAAAAACACTGGTCTACTAAGTTCACCTGGATGACCTCCAGCACTAGCAGTCAAGATGACCAGGTGGAATGATCAAACACCCCACTTAATTTCTCTGACCATATAGGCAACATTATCATGTCATTTCAGTGATGGATTTGCAATTAGAAGTGGCTGAATACCTATGCATGCCACATTTTGGTAATACAGGTAAGCACATATACACAAAAAACTCTACATAATTCTCTAATATAAGCCTAAGCTGCAATATATAGGCGAACACAATTCCCTGAGTGCTTCTTTAAGCAAAAAAAAAAAGGTGAGGAGTCTGTTCACCCAGTTTCTTTATTAGAGGGGCATGTAATCTTTCTATATATATGAGAGCCACCCTTTATCTTTACTATTCCATGTATAATCTAAAACTGATCTTTCCTTTTAAGAAAGAACTTGCACTCCTCACCAGGCTGGCACTGCGATTATCTTCAGCATTAAGGCGCTGTTTATTTATGTGCCGTATTTTTTACCGGCTCCGCTATGTCTTACAGTAGATTGTTATCCAGCAGATCAAAGTTGTGCCGGCTGGGTGATGAGAGGGGACTTCAGCAAGCTTCATCTGTTCATTATGACTCATTACAGATGATCGATGACCCACTGAACTCTGAAATTCCTGTTTTTTGCTGTAGGAAAAATATATTTAGAGAGAGTTATCCTATTCTCTGTGTGATATTGGCTGCGCTGAAGCCCAAAGCCCATTTATCGAACGCGTCATATTACATATATTCGCAGAGATGATAACATTGACATGTTCTGTGTATGACATTTGGGCTGCACTTGGCTTATCGTCCGCTGACAGTATTTATAATTTACACTTTACTTTTTCTACCCTCTTTGCAGGCAGAGCTTTTTCATTGACTACAGACGCAGCTTCTAGACTTTTACAAAAAGTAAGTTGCCGTAAAAACGCCGCCCCCTACAGGTGCACTGAAAGCACTTCACAAGATTGGGTATTCCTCCGGGGTCCAGCAGTTGGTGTTAAGCCCCCACTTGACATGATTGATGCTTCCGTGTAAATTGTACAAGCTCTGACATGGACGGTAATAGGCATCACTGGATCTTTTTTTTTTCCACCACAGATCTGTCTTCTGTATATTAAAGAGCCATTCTGAAAAGCCCCCATAGATGCAGCCAACAATGCCGGATTGCTTACTGATGTGTAACTTTTTATTTTTTTTATTTTTTTTAAGAAAGGCTGAACAATTTCTGTGCTGATACAATACTATAGAATTCTACAGATATTGAACACCCTCCTATATGGACAGGACTTATTATACCGTCTATATTCATTTTCCTGCAGTGATAGGGCAGACACTTACATAGACAGAGTAGGAGGGAATGTAAGATTCTAATTAGTCCATGTTCGCACTTATTGCTTCTTTGTGGTCGGGGCTAAAAACGTGCACAAGCTGCCTGAGATTAATCATCACAATAACCATAATATATAATAATGATAGTGACAAATAACAGTACTAACGATAATGGTAATGACGCTAATAATGATGATAATAGTAATAACAATGATATTAATAACGAAATAATTATATACTACTAATATAACAGTAATGACAAGAATAATAATACTATACTTACAGAGGTCAGAAGTGTGCCCAAAACTGCGACGGTGGGCAAGCCTACTGCCAACGTATACAGTATGAAAGCTACGAACGTGTGTACAGGATGAATGCTACAATTGTGTGTACAGTATGAAAGCTATAACAATGAATATACCATGTACAGTATAAATAAACAAGCGTCTGTACCGTATGAATGCTACAAGCATATGTACAGTATAATGCTACAAGTTTGTGAGCACTATAAATGTCATGAGCGTATGAACAGCACAACGACCATGTACAGCCCAACACCATGAGCGCATGCACCGCACAAACAAATCAAATCTAATGTGATGTACGCCTGACTATTTTGGCGCATGCCAACCATGACAGCATGTGCATGTACAACTATGTGGAAGCGCACAAGTGGCATGTGAATAACACAGCTGTGTGAAACTCATGAAAGGTGGTAGAATATAAGTGATGCCAATGTCAAAGCATACGTCTGCTGCACTCTACACTATATGCAGGAATGAATACTAGAAACAGCAACAAGACAACCCTGAGGTGACTGATGTGAGATTCAAAATGGCGACGTATACATGTAGGTGGTAACATAGTGAAGTATGGAAGATGTGGAAGGAGTATGAACTGAGTCTACATACAAGTGTGTAATGTAATTTGCTAATAGTATGCAGCCCCAGGAAGGTTTTAATAGTGTCATGCAATATTATCACTAGAATGGACAAATTTCAGATTTTGTATTACTGTAACTCCCGCTTGTGGGTTCAAACCGGCTCTCAGTGGCTCCAGCTGATGGTCACAAGTCCCGGAGTGAGCCAGCCAGAGAGAGGTCCTGCATGGTGCAGCTCAGGAACAGTGAACAATATAAGTGAAGCACCACGGTCTGCTGTAAACCCGCCGCACAAGCAGCCAAGTAGACACAGGACCCCCCAGTAGAGTATAGTAGGCTCCCCGAGACAGCAGCGCCGACCATTTTTAACCAAGCACAGCCCTATACCCGTCACTCTATGCATACCTTGACCACTGCTTTCTGGCTCCCGGACCCGCCAACGCTGCGGCAGAGCTGCTCTGTAATTCCCTCCTCTCTGTTTTCATGCTGAGTTTGATAGGACAGGAGTGAGCACAGGGGAGTTCTACTTCCACCCTCACTTCCTGGACTTTGTCACAGCCTGTACTTCAGCTTGGACAAAGATAATGCTGCAGCCAGATAGGATTATGTTCTGAATGGTATGAGGACCCCTAGTGGTCTTTTTTTTATAAGCCATGATTTATATAAAAAGGAGAAACATTTTTGATGAATTATATTAGAAAGGTTAATATTTTTCTAAGATGTACATCATATAAATAGTTTTTTTTTCATTTTGACAGTGCCCATTTAAACATTGACTGAAAACAAAACCATTGGCAAAACATAGACTTAAAATTAAGACAAAGAACTCATCATAATGAATGCTGCGAAAAATGTCTTACACATAGGGATCTGCTGGAAACACCAGCATCATGGAGTCCATTGACTGCAGACATGGCTGGAAAGCTGTTGGGGTATAAAAGTAAACTGTACCTTTCCTGGAGCTGATGATGGTTTCTCACTCAGGTGTCAAGGAGATGGAGCAAAGCTGCTCAAGTGTCACGCCTGGCGTGCCTCCATGCCACCTTCACCTCCCAGCTCCTCCTTGCTTGACATACATCACCCTGTATATCAGATAGGGGGGGAACTTGGAGACGTGCCAGCCTGTGACACTTGAGCAATTTGGCTCCACCTCCTTGACACTTGGCTGAGAAATAAAAAGATAGTTTTGTACGCTTGGCAACCATGATCAGCTCTAAGAAAGGTACAGTTTACTTTTAAACCCTACAGCTATCCAATGGTGTCTGCAGCTTTTAGGAGCAAATAAAGCTGACAAATTCACTTTAAAGGTGCGTTCCCACACGGCGTATACGCAGCGTATTTGACACTGCACAAAATTTACGGCAGCAGCGGGAAATACGCTGTGTATTCCTTGCTTACTATACACACAGGGCTTTCCGGTGGCAGCCCTATGTGTACAGTGAGTTTTGGAGGCGGAGCTGCGCGTCACAGTCATGCCGGCACACGGCCCCGCCTTTAAAACTCACTACACGCATAGGGCTGCCGATGGAAAATCCTGTGTGTATAGTGAGCAAGGAATACGCACCGTATTTCCTGCTGCTGCTGTAAATTTTGCGCAGCGTCAAATACGCTGCGTATACGCCGTGTGGGAATGCACCCTAAAGGGGTACTCCACTGCTCAGCATTTGGAACAAACTGTTCCGAACGCTGGAGCCGGCCCCGAGAGCTTGTGACATCATAGTACCTCCCCCTCATGATGCCACACACGCCCCCTCAATGCAAGTCTATGGGAGGGGCGTGGCGGCTGTCACGCCCCCTCCCATAGACTTGCATTGAGGGGGCGTGACGTCATTCATTCATGAGGGGGCGAGGCTGTAACGTCACGAGCTCCCGGGCCGGCTCCAGCATTCAGAACAGTTTGTTCCAACGCTGAGCAGTGGAATACCCCTATAAGGCTTGGTTCCAGCCGGTGACTACATTGGGTGACAATTCGCCCCAGAGTTTTCCCCCCTCTGTGTTTTAGAAGCCTCATTTACTATTGATTCCTATGGGAAATACTTAATTTTGCAAATATCGTCTTAGAGCATTACTTCCCAACCAGGGTGCCTCCAGCTGTTACAAATCTGCAACTCCCAGCATGCCCAGACTTTTTTTTGACTGGGAGTTGTAGTTTTGCAACATCTGGAGGTCCACAGTTTGGAAACCACAGTTCTATAGTATGTTCTTTCTTTTGTTTGTATTAAAGGAGTAGTCCAGTGGTGACCCAGTGGTGAACAACTTATCCCCTATCCTAAGGATAAGGGATAAGTTTGAGATCGCGGGGGGTCCGACCGCTGGGGCCCCCTGCGATCTCCTGTACGGAGCCCCGACAGCCCGCGGGAAGGGGGCGTGTCGACCTCCGCACGAAGCGGCGGCCGACACGCCCCCTCAATACAACTCTATGGCAGAGCCGAAGCGCACCCTTCGGCAATCTCCGGCTCTGCCATAGAAATGTATTGAGGGGGCGTGTCGGCCACCGCTTCATGCGGTACAGCGAGATCGCAGGGGGCCCCAGCGGTCTGACCCCCCGCGATCTCAAAGTTATCCCCTATCCTTAGGATAGGGGATAAGTTTTTCACCACTGGACTACCCCTTTAATTATTTGTTATTATTTATCTTATTGGTATGTATTTTGGTTCTTATTTAATATTTATGTGATGTACACTAGATTTTATTTCTTACATTTGTATGTGTATGGTAAGTATATTGGTTCCAATTTTTTATTTATGGTTATGGTATGTGTATTAGATCTTGTAATATAGGTAGTTTATGGTATGTATGTAAGTTATAAATTAGTTTTTTAGGCTTATGGTGTGTATATTAGTTTTTATCTTAATCCTACTCGTACAATAGAATTTTTTTCAGAACATATTAGGTTACTGATATGTTACGGTGAGTGATAGGATTATCAGAATAATATTAAGCCGTATAGGTATTTTTTTCCGTTTCACCTCTACGTAATGTTATTTTGCACTTTACATATAAGCTGTCATTCCCTCCCATGGTTGGACAGTGTTTAAAGTTCAGCGACAAGATATTATTTATGTGGCCTTCCGAGAGAACCACCTCGAGAGATGATATCTATAACTTCTTTAAAATGAGATAAAATATTCTTCAAATTCATGGTTACTTATCTCGGATGACAGGAAGTGGGAGACATAATTTTGTTGCTTGGTTATTAATACCACAGCTCCTGGGACATAGCATTTTAGTAAACATAAATTTGTACAGGTAACCACATCACAGCCGATAACCTCTTGAGCCTTAGTATATTAAATTGTTCTAATATATGTTTGAGTTTAGAGTAAAATAACTCCCATCAGGGAAGCTTGATGGAAGGCTTTAAATGTGTCATATTTTTCTCTCCTTTTTTTAAGGGGATAAACCGAATTCAATCGTTACTTTAAAAGAACAGATTCACTTTTAATTATTTTGCAATTATGTCACATCTACGGGTGACATTTTAACATGTGGTCAGCAAGCTTTTAAAGGAGTACTCCTTTAAATCTCCTTTAACAATCTGTGCCAAACGCTGGAGCCGGTGTCGGGAGTTTGTGATGTCATAGCCCCGCCCCCTCATGATGTCACCCCCTAAATGAAAGTCTATGGGAGGGGGCGTGGCATCCGGCACGCCCCCTCCCATAGACTTGCATTGAGGGGGCGGGACGTTGCATGAGGGGGTGACATCATGACATCATGAGCTCCCGGCGCCGGCTTCAGCGTTCGGAACAGTTTGTTCCAAATGCTGAGCAGCGGAGTACCCCTTTAACCTGTTAAGGACGTACTGGTAACGTCCTGAGTCCGCTCTCGTTCTATAACGCGTCATAGCAGGTCGGGCCTGGGAACCTAGCAACGGCCGGGACCCGTGGCTAATGATCGCGTGCCACGTGCTATTAACCCTTTAGATGCGGCGTTCAAAGTTGATTGCCGCGTATAAAGTGAAACTAAACTACCCACGCCTAGCAGAGCGGGCTGCTCGGGTTCGTCACGGTGAAATTGAGGCATCCCGAACAGCTGTAGGACAGCAGGAGGGTCCCTTACCTGCCTTCTGTTGTCCGATCGCCGAATGACTGCTCAGTGCCTGAGATTCAGGCATGAGCAGTCAAGCGGCAGAATCATTGATAAATCGTTTCCTATGAGAAACCATTGATCAATGTAAAAGATCAGTGTGTGCAGTGTTATAGCCCCCTATGGGAGCTATAACATTGCAGAAAAAAAGTGAAAAAAATAGTTAATAAAGATCATTTAACCCCTTCCCTAATAAAAGTTTGAATCACCCCCCTTTTCCCATTTAAAAAAAATAAACAGTGTAAATAAAATAAACATGTGGTATCACCGCGTGCGGAAATGTCCGAATTATAAAAATATATCGTTAATTAAACCTGCACGGTCAATGGCGTATGCGCAAAAAAAATTCCAAACTCCAAAATAGTGGATTTTTGGTCACTTTTTATATGATGAAAAAATGAATAAAAAGCGATCAAAAAGTCAGATCAATACAAAAATGGTACCTCTAAAAACTTCAGATCACGGCGCAAAAAATTAGCCCTCATGCCGCCCCATACGCGGAAAAATAAAAAAAGTTATAGGGGCCAGAAGATGACAATTTTAAACGTGTACATTTTCCTGCATGTAGTTTATGATTTTTTTTCCAGAAGTACGACAAAATCAAACCTATATAAGTAGGGTATCATTTTAATCATATGGACCTATGCAATAAAGATAAGGTGTCAGTTTTACCGAAAAATGTACTGTGTAGAAACGGAAACCCCCAAAATTTACAAAATTTCGTTTTTTCTTCAATTTTGTCGCACAATGATTTTTTTTCCCCATTTTGTCGTAGATTTTTGGGTAAAATGACTGATGTCACTGCAAAGTAGAATTGGTGGCGCAAAAAATAAGCCATCACATGGATTTTTAGGTGCAAAATTTAAAGAATTATGATTTTTTAAAGGTAAGGAGGAAAAAATGAAAGTGCAAAAACGGAAAAACCCCTGGTCCTTAAGGGGTTAAAGAAACACTCTGGGATATGTTATATATATATATATGTGTGTGTTTTATCCTAAATCACTAATAAACAATTTAGACTGTGAGCCCCAGCAGGAACAGGGACCAATTTGAGTGTACAGCGCTCCAGAATCTGTGTGTGCTATATGAATAAAGAATTATTATAAACATGTGTCGGTTTTCCATGGTCTTATTCCTGTTTCGCCATTGTACATCATGATTTCTGGCTACCAAGTGTCGCTTTGTTGTACGCTGGTGACTATGGTGCATATGCTTCCCTGAATGTGAGCTCTTCTGCCTACAGTTCCATCATTCCCCTAACAATGGGGATGCAGAATTGGGAGGAGTGTAGGGTCCCTGTTAATTCATGACACTCAAGGTGTAAGGCGGAAAACGGGAGTGCATCCCTTGGATTCTTAGGGAATGGGGGAGAAGATTGGAAAAAGTGGATGATGTGAACCAATAGTTCTGACATCCAGTTTGCAGGGGAGAGATTGTTCTATACAGCTCTGTGATACAAGACATTGAAATGAATAAAGAGTAAAAAAAAGTACAGTGGTCCCTCAAGTTACAATATTAGTTGGTTCTGGTACAACCATTGTATGTTGAAACCATTGTATGTTGAGACCAGAACTCTATGGAAACCTGGTAATTGGTTCTAAAGCCCCAAAATGTCATCCAAAAATAGGAAAAAGTGAGAATTAAAGGGGTACTCCGGTGAAAACCTTTTTTCTTTCAAATCAACTGGTGGCAGAAAGTTAAACATATTTGTAAATTACTTCTATTAAAGAATCTTAAAACTTCCTGTACTTATTAGCTGCTGAATACTACAGAGGAAATTCTTTTGTTTTTGGAATGCTCTCTGATGACATCACGAGCACAGTTCTCTCTGCTGACGTTATTATAATAATAACGCTTTATTTATTGTTGTCCTTAGAGGGATTTGAACCCAAGTCCCCAGCACTCCAAGGCAGCAGTGTTAACCACTGAGCCACCATGCTGCCCTTAGCATACATCTCCTATGCATGGTTGCTAAAATGGACAGAGATGTCAGCAGAAAGCACTGTGCTCGTGATGTCATCAGTGTTCCAAAAAGAAAGGAATTTCCTCTGTAGCATTCAGCAGCTAATAAGTACTGGAAGGATTAAGATTTTATAATAGAAGTAATTTACAAATATGTTTAACTTTCCGCCACCAGTTGATTTAAAAGAAAAAAAGGTTTTCACCAGAGTACCCCTTTAAAGAAAAATAGATAAAAAAAATTAGATAAGAGCCGTTCCGGTCCGGGAGGTAGGTGTCTCCAAAAGTGACCTGCTCTTTCTTCCTTCTCCCTTTCCTTTCTTCCCCTTTCTCTCCCCGTCTATTCCTTTTCCTCCTTTTTCTCTTCCCCGCTTGTTGTGCTGCACACATCTCTCTTCTTCTTGGTAACTGGGATTAGAATATAACACTCCAAATCCTGAACAGTATGGTTTGGTACCCATGTGATCCCTGGAGAGTGTACACCATACGCAATGTTATCCCAGCTTTAATATGGCGAGATAGTTTTATTTTTTCCCATGACTGTCTCTCGCTCTACAAGGGTACATAGATCGAACTGGAGAGATTGTTCTATATGGCTTTACTGTTATGTGATTGTTCTACATGGCTTTACTGTAATGTGATACTTGTTACTACGTGTTGCCATATTGCCTTGCCAATTGTTTTTTCATATGTTAAAAACAATAAAACTTTACTTTGAAAAAAAAAAAAAAAAAAATTAGATAACTAATATAGATAAAGCAAGTCCTTACCTATAAAAGTAAGAAATATCTGTTGGGAGCTGTAATCACTGTCTATGTCAGTGCATGGCTGTCCGGGCATGCTGGGAGTTGTAGTTTTGCAACAGCTGTGGGCACACTGCTTGGGAAACACTGGTCTATGTAGAGGACAGGAGCTTCTTCGGGGTCCTGTACAGTACATTCAATGTCCTAAAAAAGTAACATAGAGACACCCTTACCTGGTGTCCAAAGGTGCAGGTAACCTTGGTAAAGGTAAAGTGTACAGAACATGTAATACCTCCCTGTACTGTAGGGGGCGCTACCAGACATCAGTGAGTGCATACGCTTCAGTAATACAGATGTTTTACCAGTAAAGTGCCTATTCTGATTGACAACTTTCACAGATCTGGACTGTCCGTACATTGTATGGTCAGTCTGGTTTCAAGTTACAATGGTCCAGAAAAGACTATTGTATGTTGAGGCCATTGTAAGTTGAGGGATCACTGTATTGCAACGCAAGTTAATTTATAGGGATTTTTAAATAGACAGGTGAGAAAAAACTTTCCTCGGAGTGCTTCTTTAAAGTCTGTTCCAATGTGTTTGCTGCATGACCGTAATATAATAATAAGGTTATTGGCTCAAATAGGAAAATGTCTTTGGTGAATTTCTCTGTGGATTTGAGATCTTCCTGCTCCATGGTAAATGTAGCAGACCTGAAAATACTATGCTAAAATAATGGTGCATGCCATTTAAAAATCTGGGAAGAAAGGATATTTAAAGAAGCTTTTACACCCCTTTTTCCAAACTGTTTTCCCTTTTGAAAGTCAGTGTTTCACTTTAACTAGAAGCCTTAGAAACTGACTGGAGCTTATGTCCATGGCAATTTCCCGCAGACATAAGCACCACCCCAATGTCAAACTTGACTATTCTGGTGGATTCCGCTGAAACATTGAACATGTTCAATCCACTGGTGAAATGCAGATCCGTGTTTGGCTGTCAACCATTCCTTACGATTCCACCTAACAATTTGGTAGTGTGAGCATACCCTGAAAATTATCTGTATAGTTTTTGGAAGACTGCACAGTATGTTTTAATGCTAACAAATTGAAGGAGAAAGAAGAAGGGATATGTAAAGTAGCTCTCACACCACTTTTTCCAAGTAGCTTTCCCTTTAGGAATCTTGGAGACTGACTGGGAATGTATGCCAAGCCAGAAATGTATCCAAAAGGAAAACCCATCTGTAGACAGCTGTTTATGGATTTTCCCCCGTCAGTACAAGACAGGCTGGCTAGTAAGAGGCCTACAATTGTTGGACTAAAGTGATAAGGTTTTTCCTTAAAAAGACTGTCATCAAGATGTGTGGAAACTTATAGGCCATTTATGTACCTCTGGGAATTCTGGGAAAGAAAGGATAAGCAAAGCAACTCTCACAACACGTTTCCCTCTTGAGAGATCTCTGGCTTGGAAAACATTCCCAGTCAGTTTCTAAGACTCCTAGTTGAAGTGAAACACTGACTTTTAAAGGGAAAACTGTTGGGAAAAAGTGTTAAAGCTTCTTTAAATATCCTTTCTTCCCAAATTTTTTAATGACATGCACCATTATTATAGCATAATACACTGCTCAAAAAAATAAAGGGAACACTTAAACAACACAATGTAACTCCAGGTCAATGACACTTCTGTGAAATCCCACTGTTCACTCAGGAAGAAACACTGATTGACAATCAATTTCCCATGCTGTTGTGCAAATGGAACAGACAACAGGTGGAAATTATAGGCAATTAGCAAGATACCCCCAATAAAGGAGTGGTTCTGCTGGTGGTGACCACAGACCACTTCTCAGTTCCTATGCTTCCTGGCTGATGTTTTAGTCACTTTTGAATGCTGGCGGTGCTTTCACTCTAGTGGTAGCATAAGATGGAGTCTACAATCCACACAAGTGGCTCAGATAGTGCAGCTCATCCAGGATGGCACATCAATGCGAGCTGTGGCAAGAAAGTTTGCTGCGTCTGTCAGCGTAGTGTCCAGAGCATGGAGTCGATACCAGCAGACAGGCCAGTACATCAGGAGACGTGGAGGAGGCCGTAGGAGGGCAAAAACCCAGCAGCAGGACCGCTACCTCCACCTTTGTGCAAGGAGGAGCAGGAGGAGCCCTGCAAAATTACCTCCAGCAGGCCACAAATATGCATGTGTCCACTCAAACGGTCAAAAACAGACTCCATGAGGGGGGTATGAGGGCCCGACGTCCACAGGTGGGGGTTGTGCTTACACCCCAACACCGGGCAGGATGTTTGGCATTTGCCAGAGAACACCAAGATTTGCCTTGGGTTCCTCCTAATGCAAGACAATGCTAGACCTCATGTGACTGGAGGGTGTCAGCAGTTCCTGCAAGAGGAAGGCATTGATGCTATGGACTTGCCCGCCCATTCCCCACACCTGAATTCGCTTGAGCACATCTGGGACATCATGTCTTGCTCCATCCACCAATGCTACATTGCACCACAGACTGTCCAGGAGTTGGCAGATGCTTTAGTCCAGGTCTGGGAGGACATCCCTCAGGAGACCGTCCGCCACCTCATCAGGAGCATGCCCAGGCATTGTAGGGAGGTCATACGGGCACGTGGAGGCTACACACACTACTGAGCCTCATTGTGACTTGTTTTAAGGACATTACATAAAGTTGGATCAGCCTGTAGTGTGGTTTTCCACTTTGATTTTGAGTGTGACTCCATATCCAGATCTCCATGGGTTGATAAATTTGATTTCCATTGATAATTTTTGTGTGATTTTGTTGTCAGCACATTCAACTATGTAAAGACGAAAGTATTTCATACCATTAGTTCATTAATTCAGATCTAGGATGTGTTATCTTAGTGTTTCCAATATTTTTTTGAGCAGTGTATTTGGATGCAAAGTAAGCCAGCCAAGAGGGGGGGGGGGGGTGTTGTAGTTTTGCAACAGCTGGAGACACACTGTAAAACATTGCCATGATGCAAAGCAAAGTCCTTCTGTTCTGTATTGTGCAATGTCCTCTGTATCGCAGGTTACACGTTGATTTCTCCTGGACATATCTAGTGTGTTTCTAATTAGCTGATGTTTGTAGATCTGTATTAGTATACTACATTACTCCATGTCATGTCTAATCGTATATAAATCTATAGTGTAACAACACACCGTACCTATTGATTTTTGTCTTCATTCAGGAAACGTAACCGTATCAGATGCTTTGTACATGTCAGGTTACCTGAGCTTAATGTCACAATCACCTTGAATGTAGCCGTTATGTTGCTGAATTCCTGCTACAAAAGACCCGACCATTGGTAGTAAAGCTTCTCTTCTGATGTCTTTCCCTAACCTCTGCCCGGACCATTTAGAAAAAACGGGACCATGAGTAAACAGGAATAGTTTGCGAGGCTACGCCATTTTTACAACTCTCATTAAAGTCAATGGTAGCTCCACCGATTGTGTATCTTATAGCTTGTAGCTGCTTTTAGCTTACCGACTACCTCCAGCAGTCACAAACAGGCCAGAGAGGGTTGGGAATGTGACATATTTTAACCTTTTTTACTGTTAATGTTATTACACAGCAGCAGAATCATGTCCTTGCATTGCCAAAGTTTTAGCAACATTATACCATGTGAAATTCGATGTGTTTCCTATATGATGGGCACATTTAAAGAGGAACTCTGCCCCTAGACATCTTATCCCCATAAGATGTCTGATCATGTGGGTACTGCCCCTGGGACCCCCGCGATCTTGGCTGCCGCACCAAAGACGTGCAGCAGGGAGATCACGGGTGTCCCCAGCGACGGGACCCCCACGATCAGACATCTTATCCCTATCCTTTAGATAGGGAATAAGATGTCTAGGGTTTAAAAATGTATACTCTGTCCACAGCATAAGGCAGTGTTTCCTAACTAGGCACCCTGGTTGGAAAACACTGGCATTAGGGGATATATGTCTTATAGTTGGACCTCTGACCTCTGGGACCTCTCACGTTCTCCGTACACCAAATAAAATTCAGGGCCCCCCCTTTTATAGGTCGCAGGGGATGCCATAGCCGAATCTACTGCCTTCAGCACAATTACAAAAACATACATCAGGTAGTATACATAATCGGGGCAAGTAGGCTTGTACACTTCAAAAAAATTGTAAACTAACTACCTGTTTTTGTAATTGTACTGAAAACCGATAGATCAGTGTACAACATGTGGATGTATGGCCATGTGATTTTTCTTAAACTTGTATTTAGCCAGTGTTAGGTTAGGGACCCATTCTGGCTAGGTGGCCTTGACGTGGCGACTGGGCTTGTACTTTTGATCAAAATGTATGCCAACAACCTGTAAGTTTTTTTTTATTATGCTGAGAAGCCAGTAGATCAAAATACAAATGGTGGATGTGCGGTTATGTTTCTCTATTTGTCTTGTGTATTTTATATCATTATTATTTCATTTTTATTTTCCATTTTTTTGTCTCCAATTGGTGAAAAAATCAACATTTTGTTGTGCCGTTTACAGACAAAAATGCTTATGTAAAATAAAATACATTAGGACATTTTACGCAGTGTCAACTTAGCCTTATAGTTTGGCACCTAGAGGGGTTTGTGAGTGGTTGATTTCTCCTTTCTGGCATCCATTTGCTCAAGTTTTGCATCTAGACAAGAGATGCCCTGATAGGAATCCCCCTTTAAAGGGGTAGTCCAGGGAACTGAACTTTTTTTGTCACCTATCCCCTTTTCACAGGATAGGGGATAAGTCTCTGATTGTAGGGTGTCTGACCACTGGGACCTCCTGCAATCTCCGGTATGGGGCCTCTGCTACTTCCTTTCTCAGCACATTCCGGCTCTCTTTCTGGACAAACGCAAGTGATGGCTGCTCAGCTAGTCACCGGCTGAGGAAGGACATTGCTACAGCCGGGACTGGCAGAGTGGGCCGTCAATTGCATTTGTCCAGGAAGGTGGGAGCCACTCTCCTCTGAGGACGTGTAAGTAGCTAGGGCCCCATACAGGAGATGACTGGGGGTTCCAGCAGTAAGACACTTATTCTCTATCCTGTGGATAGGAGATCAGTGTCTAAAAAGTTCAGTTTCCTGGACTACCCCTTTAATGCCAAGCAAATATGATGGATTGTAGCTCCCCTTCTTGCACAGAAATGCATTGAGGACCACAGTGGCCCTTTTGCTGGAAATTTGCTATGTTGTAAAGGTGAGATCGATGAGTAGTCATCATATCATTCACTGCTACTTGTTGATATTGTAGAATTTAAGTTTATCTCTAATTCTGTTATTTATCAGTTATAATATTGATAAGAATCCTCGATAGTTCCTGTTAGGCAAAAGTAACATTCTTAGGCCACACAAGGTGTCGGCAGTGAATTGGTTAAATCATCCAGATTTAATAGTTTTCATCTATTGTCTATTTTTATATCTATAATATATATTTTTTTCCTTTTTTATTTTTCCAATCTCCCACTGTTTAGGTATAGCTGCTGTAGCATTATGAAGAATGATTGATGAGCCAGGAAAGTTTCTTTTGAAGCACTTGTTATATTGTGCAATGCACAGGGGGGTCAGCTACACTTGAGTGATGCATGATTTATCCGATATCCCTGCCACTTTCTCAGATAAAGCTGCTATTTTATCGAAAATGCCAGAGACGGTGATTTAGAATTTATAAGATACTACCCCCCCCCCCCCCTCCCCCTCCGTTCCAAATAATTGTCCCGATTACTTTCTGGTTTTGCAATAAAACATTAAAGGTAATTGCACACAAATGTGATAGAGCGCCAAAACACAATAAAATTAACCTGAATTAGCTCGCTTGTCAATGAGAAGTATTTATGAAATGCAGTACTGTAATAAGGAAGACAGATATTATAGCTCGGAGGTGAGGTATTGCTTTAATGTAATACTCTTTGAAATTTTAAAAAGAAACCATTATAATGGAGAGCAGTGTTTGAAATTAAGTTCTTATAATAGGAGGCAATAACGCATTGGAATGGTAATGTTTTCTTGTACGGTGTGCTTATGTGAATTAGCTTTTTTTTTATTTTACATTGTCATTTTATATCCTTCAGGGAATTGTTAAGCAGACAAGGACCTGAACCACTTTTGATGAACCAAATTTCTAATTATTTATGAATGAATATACAACTTTATTTTTTTTTTATTCTCATTTTAATGGGTTCTTTCTCTAATTTTAGTACAGGTTTCTAAGAAAATGTAATTTACATTGATATCCTAAACACAGCCATAAAATGGATGAACGCCTTAATAACGGCAATATTTTTACAATGGTCCACAGGTATATTATGATTTTTGTGATCTGCTTAGAGGCCGCTGTCTGCAGGAATTTTTACTATTAACTCTAGTTTTATCCTATTTGGTGATGAATCCTGTCTGAATAAAGGAAACCGATACCCACTAGGGTCAGGCAGCATAAAAGTGATAGCCCATCTCCTTTAAAGTGTCCCTGCCACTTAACAAAACCTTTGACTTGTCAAACGTTTTGAGTAGTTATTTCAAATGAACAAGACGGCTCACCTCCACTGCAATCCCCACACTCCGCACGGACTGGCCGGCAGTGCCTCCGGCCTAATACTAGGAGCAAAAGACTTGATGTCCAGCGAGGTAGGATGCAAAACAGAATTTCTTTATTTAGGACACATGATCAGCACATAAAACCAACGCGTTTCGGGTCAGGCAGGACCCTTAATCATGCCATGATTAAGGGTCCTGTCTGACCCGAAACGCTATGGTTTTATGTGCTGACCATGTGTCCTAAATAAATAAATCCTGTTGTGCATCCTACCTCGCTGGACATCAAGTCTTTTGAGCATTTACGGTCTGGGTGTTTTGACCACCACCATTCATATGAGCCATGAGAAGCGTGCCACTGAGCACATCTTTCCCTATGTCTTCGTTTTACAATCGATGTCATGTGACCGCTGTAGCCAATAAGCGACCCCAGTGGTCACATGCTGTACCTCGGCTCCATTACTGAGCAGTGATGCCTGAAGTATGGTATGTGACCACTGAGGCCGCTGATTGGCTGTTGCAGTCACGTGACGTTTGCTCCAAAAGGTACACCGGGGTGAAGATGGGAGCATAACTGGGGGATTAGCAGGGCATTGGAGAGGTGAGTAACTGCTATTTTAGTATTTTAATGCTTTAAGGGCCCTTTGTGAAAATACATAAATAAGCTAACACTTGGATAAGCTGGTCATGCACATTAAAATTGTCCAAATCCATCATTTTTAATGGTACCAACTGACCATCTAATGCTTATTAAAGCATCTCAATTCTCCCTCTAATGACGGATGTTTGGGAAGAAAAGGGTAGGACATGTTGGATTTCAACATACTCAAGCCTTCATTCTCCCAGTACAGAATAAACATTTAGCAGAATTCTGCCTGAAATGTACAGACAGCTTTAGGATAGGCCATCAACGTGTGATCACTGAGGGTGCCACCCCTGGGGCCTTCCCCAATAATGAGTTTAAGGGGCCAGCGACACTTGCAGGAGAGCTTCCCTGGGGGGGGGGGGGGGGCGTGGAGCACAGGGGTGGGGGGGGGGGGTGGAGCACAGTACTAGATGGGTAAAGGTGTGCTCCAGGTAAAAAAAATGTGTAATTTTAAATCAACCATTTCCAGAAAGTTATACAGATTTGTAAATGACCTCTGTTAAAGAAAACACTACTTATTAGCTGCTGTATGCTCTACAGTAAGTTGTGTGGTTCCTTGCTAAGGGGCATATACCAGTTGATAAGTACTGGAAGGATTAGGATTTTTTTTTTTATAGCAGTCATTTACAAATCTGTATAACTTTCTAGCACCAGTTGATTTGAAAATATTTTTTTTTCTCTAGAGTAGCCCTTTAAAGAGTTTTTTTTATTTTTATTCAAAGGACAACTGTAGCGGTACACTTTTCTATATGCCCGTGCCCGGGCCTAAAAAATAAACAAAATAAACTCATACATACCTTCCTACGAGCCCTGCTACGAGCAGTGCTGATGTAATTCCTCTTCCTGGGGACAGGGATGCCGCAGAGCCGTCGGCGTATCACCGGCCGTAGCGATGTCCCGCCCCGGCCTGTGATAGGCTGAGCCCACTGACATGTAAGAAGCCGACCAGAGCTCCTTACATGACAGTGTGCTCAGCCTATCACCAGCCGGGGCGGGACATCGCTACAGCCGGTGATACCCCGACGGCTCTGCGGCGTCCCCGTCCCCAGGAAGTGGAATGACGTCAGCACTGCCGGACCGTGAGGCCTGTGCCAGACCAACGGGGGCTCGTAGGAAGGTATGTATATGTTTATTTTGTTTATTTTTGAGGCCCGTGCACGGGCATATAGAAAAGCGCACCACTACAGTTGTCCTTTAATTAAAATCCCTGCTCTGACCATAGGAGACCAGGGGGCAGTCTTAGTGAGTGATTGGCTGCCTTCCCTGTATAGACATGCACACAGAGATAGCTGTCAATCACTGAGTAGGACCGCCCACTGGACTATTAAGGCCACATCAAGCAATGATTTAAATAAATGAAATATACATTTACTTAAAATTTTCCTACAAAACTATATATATATATATATATATATATATAAATCTCCTCAGGTCCCTCTACTCTATAACATTCTGCTGGAAAATCAGCCTCTGTGTTCAGTCTGACAGGTTCCCTTATAACCCTATCTGAAGCTATGAAGTAGGCAGTGTATTTTACTACTTCTAAAACATCAGGACTTGCTAACGTGTAATACAGTAGAATTTATTGGGATATAGAGAAGGTATATGCTACATGCTCTTGACTATAAAAGCTATAATGTTTATTTTCTAATAGTCTTCTATTCCAAAATTTGCTTTTTCAAGCACATTTGTGTGTTGTTTTTCTTTTTCTTTGTTGAAAAACAAATTAAAATAAAGTAGAAATTGTTCTATGTTTTTTTGCCTTTATTTTTCCCATGTTGTAATTGGCCAGTATAAATCCACCAGAGACAATCTTTTGGAGTAGCAAGTGTGATTTATCGAGTCAAGCACTACAAAAGGCACCCTCACAATTTGTTTCAAAGTTACATGTGATTAAGCTTTGGGCCATGTAACTGATAATATAAAAATAGATATCACTGAGAGGGGAGCGTAGACCAGGGGAAAGAACGCTACATGACTACAAATCTGTCTATTACCAGACCACCTTTCATTGCTGCATCTAACACAGATAGTGTAGTGTTGTGCAAGTGTGAAATCCTATCATTAATCACAGCAGCGTGGAGAATGATCAGTGTCTGCTGGGAAAGGTCTATGAAATCCGCAGGGAGACTGTAATGGTCAGATTGCATTTGATTGGTGTGGCGGGGGGGGGGGGGGGGTAGTAGCTTTAAGGAAATTTGGTATTGTTGTTGATGAGAGGATAGAGGATATTTTGAAATGCAACATTTTGCCAATGGAAATATTTTGCTACCTTCTTAAACATATAAATTCTTTGATTCGAAAATATATTGGTAACTTGTTATTTATGTGCAAAATATGGCCAGACCACACAGCCTCTGGAAAAATCTGAGCAAAGCCAACAGGTGACGGAAAGTAGTGCTGCAGTTAAACCCCACCCATCAGACATTTGTGGCATAGCCATGCAATGTGCTGTTTGTTCAGGCCACCCTTTTAATTTTAGGATAGGTTCCTACTGAGGAATCTTTTCGAGCTGAGATTTCAAGGGTGGCCGGCGTAACTAGGACCGTGTGGCCATTGCCGTCCCCATATAAAGCAATGTAGTCCACACAAATTCAGACAAAATTAATTAGTAAGATCAATCTTTCAGTCGTGGAATTTCAGCAACGGAAGCTCTTCTGCCAAAATTCCATTGTCTGCACTGTGCAGCAGAATCCCATTGAAAGCACTGGGACTCTGCTGCACCAAAATTCCCAGGTGTAGTTTAAACAGATATCCTGCTGCCACAGCATCTTCAGAGTTAAAAAGTACCTGTCACCAAATAAACTATTCTCAACTACCTCAGGCTATGTTCCCTAACTACTCCTAACACCCCTCCTGCCCTTAAAAACTATTTCAGAGCTTTAAAAAGCTGTGTATCATATCTTTCTTCTTGCTCACATAGTGCAATTTCCCAGCAGGAGAAATTGGGCGTTTCCCAGCAGGCATGACATCACTGAAGCCTTCTGGGGGACAACTTCCGCCCTCACATTGTTGCATCATTGTGATGAATAGAAAACCTCAGGCTCTGTGCATGTTTCAGTCTGTGCAGATTTCAGTGAAGCTCTCCTTCAGCTGTGTCAGTCTGTGTGGCTTTCTGTGAGAATTTGTGGAGATTTCACTTTCTATGCAGCTGTCAATCAAGCTCCGTGCAGAGAAGCACTTCCTATGTTCGGACTCCTGCCAGGCTAGGAGGAGACCAAACTCACTGGATTAATTGTGTGAGAGAACAAAACAGAGCCACCTAGTGGACGTTTTTTATTACATTTTAAACATATTTATGTTGATAATTTTAAAAGCAAGTGAATGAGAAAGTGTCTGCTAATTACACAAGGAACACTATATTAAAAGTTTTATTTGGTGACCGTACTCTTTAAGCTTTAAAACTGCCCCACTAAAAAAGTACACACAAAGCCTTGCAGCTGTATGAATATGTTCTGGATCGTTGCAATATAAAAGCGTAGATGTAAAGTTGCACCACTTACTGGATGTGGCTCTGGTTTAAGCCCACAACTGTATGTAAACATTACAGCTTTTTAAGCCTCAAAAAATTAGTTTTTACAGTCAAAATTTAATCTTAAAGTTTAACTTCAGTGATCATGCAGCGACAGGATGCATGCAGAATCTACAGAATCTCATGTTAGTCTAAGGGACTTCTGGCAATTTTTTAGGCTGCTTGATTTAGCAGAAGTTTCTGTAAGTTTTAAATGTGTGTCCTGCCACTACTACACGGCTGTAGTTACTCTTTAAGTTTGAGATGTTGTTTCTGTTATTTGAAATGCTTTTCAAGCAGTTGTTTGCATTTTTCAGACCTTTTTTCATCCTTTTATTTTATTTATTTTTTTCCATTGCCACCTTAAATTCTACTAAGCAATTTGTATACCAGACATTTTTTGGGATGTAAATGTTTTAAACACAACAGCGATTTTTTTTTTAGACCTAACATCCTAAAATAGGTCCCTGACACTTAATGTTACATCTGTAATAATTACAGATGTAAGATTGAACTATACTTGAACTGCAGAAATCTTATTAACAGTAATTATTAAACTTTTAACACCTCAGAAATGTACAAAAATGCGCGCATTAATTTGATGCCACCACATGCACGACCACATCTAGCAGTTGTACTGGTGCTTGTGCACAGTGGGTTAACAGGCATATAAAACACCGGGGGTAAACAGACAAACTGTAAAGAGTAAACAGATAGGCCAAATCCAGTGCTTGTACAAATATGGAAAATGGAAGAATAGTCGGGTCAATATACACAGGATAGATGAAGCAAGGGGCAATTCAGGAGCTAGTGCAGAAAGAACTCAAACACAGGCAAGGAGTAACATACCTTCTGAGTATATGGTCAGTCCAATGTGAAAAGAATGGACCCTGCACCTTTCTGTTTAGAACCTGGCTAGTGCAGCGTTATGACAGTATTCACACCACAGCTATGTTATGACACCTGTCCGGTATTATAGCGCTCAAACGTGAAAAGTGCTAGGCAGTACACATCACTTAAAGAGAACAAAGTAGAAACGGAGCACTGACTGGATAAATGTGTGTCTTTATTCCATCCTCCACGGGTGCATAGCGTGCGGGGGAGCAGACGTGTGCTGGAGACTCAGGTAACGGGCCGTGTCGCGCGCATGCGCTTCTTCAGACCTGAAGTTACACGTCCGGGGGTGTGTTTTTAAAATCGGCTTGCTGTGGTCATAGCAACCAAATCAGCATCTGAACTACATACAGGTGAGTGGGGAGATACAACAGGTATACAAACAACCTAAAGTGCGACAAACCATTACTTACAATGAAACATAAGGGTATGGAAAAAGAGTTAAAAGCAATTCCTTTGTATGTGAATCAGCAGTAACAAAAAATAATAGTATTTATAAAAGTACATTCATTTCGTTATGGTCATTAAGACCTAAAATACCTGTGGCTTTTGTACATAGGATCCATCGTGCCTCTTTAATCAATAATGTTTTATTAGCATCATAGGCATGTTCCACACGTTCCAAGGCAGTAAACTGTCGCCATTGTGTGTCTTTTTCCATACCCTTATGTTTCATTGTAAGTAATGGTTTGTCACACTTTAGGTCGTTTGTATACCTGTTGTATCTGTTGTATCTCCCCCACTCACCTGTATGTAGTTCGGACGCTGATTTGGTTGCTATGACCACAGCAATCCGATTTTAAAAGCACACCCCCGGACGTGTAACTTCAGGTCTGAAGAAGCGTATGCGCGCGACACGGCCCGTTACCTGTCTCCAGCACACGCATGCTCCCCCGCACGCTATGCACCCGTAGAGGATGGAATAAAGACACACATTTATCCGGTCAGTGCTCCGTTTCTACTTTGTTCTCTTTAAGTGATGTGTACCTTCTGAATATATATTTCCCACCTGAAAAGGGCGTGGACGCTGAGGTCAGATGTAATTGGCCTGTCGTCCAAGCCCCTTGATTGGCCCAGGCGTCATCACAGCAACGTAGGATGCATCAGCCAAACTCAAGAAAAATTAACCCTTCTGCCAAAACCAGATCTACTTATTACAGAAATTGTTCATTTTCTACTAAAGCTTATTGAAATGAATGGGAATCCTGTGTAAAGCTAGAGGGTGGATGGTCCAAGAATTGCCTAATAAAAAGTTATACATAAAATTATTTATCTACCAAATGTGTAGGTGAAAAAAAAAGAATAAAAGTAATACAAGACACAAGTAAAAAAAATTGAAAACAAAAGGTATTTGACACATTGCAGAATTTGCATCCCTTTCCATGAATTTTCCCACAGATATGTTTACAATTGTTTCTATTAGCAAAGTATTTGTGTCGTTTTATTTCCCACAGACCTGCTCCCCGAGACGTTTACTTTAACACATATCGCAACATTTAAATGTATTTATTTATTTTATTTGCTTATTTTATTTTTTTTTTATTTGCAACGGTTTGTGATAAAATTTATTTTGATAACCTCTCGAAGAAAACCTGAAGAGATTGAGCAGATGGAGCACTGGGGGTGAATTTTGCAGGACGCATAAATCATCATTTTAGTCTGATTTTTCTATTCTGTTGTGTCTTCACCGCCGACTTGAAATACATTTTCTTATGGATTGCCTTGAGAAGATGGAAATATCAGTTGTCAGATTTTTGAGATGGTAATTTGTAAAACAAATTGATGCAAAAGTCTGAAGAGTCGAATAGCTGGTGGGTTGGAGAACGCGAGGTACTGGGAACACGGAAGGGGCATTATTACTTTAAATTGTTATTATTGGTCAGGGACCTGGAAACTCAGTTGTAGCTGTGTTCTATATTTGTAAAAAAAATATCCATAAATAAACCATGAGGAAATACAGTAAGCATCCCTGACAAAATTAATAGACGTGATCTGGACTTGAGTAGATTTGATACTTGGGCTGTTTGTACAGTAAATAATAGACAATTTCAATCCGATCTGGTATGTCGCATATTTAAGCGAATTTATGGCATGTTTAATGCCGGGATACAGGACTGGAATCCGATGTAAACATTCTCCTTCCATTACTGGGGATAGATTGCAGCGATCAGGGGATGTGTGTACATATAATAAAAAGGCAATTTATGCAAGAATTAGGCGTGCGGCAAACATGATATAGAAGCCTGTAGACGAGTATGGTTCCAATTGACTTTTTATTAATGTTCGGTAAATGGAAGGGAGGAGGAAGGGCTCATTCTGGATAGAGAATGTCATTTAGTATAAGTGTTGGCATTTATTACTCGTGCTCAACAGTTTGCAATCTCGTATCTCTCTGGTTAAATACGTCTGTGTGTGTTATGAAATGCGCATATGTGAAGCACATGTTGGGTGGGGACTATATCCCATTATTAAGATGGGTATGTATTGGCACAGATAGCTATGTATATATTATATATTATTATAATTTTTTTTTATTGATTTCGCAACTGTGTAGCAGATAGATCAACCAGCTTTTTACAGGGTACTGGCTCCGCTCACCTCCTAATTAGAAATACGCTTCACCTGAGCACGTACGTGCCGGTCCCGCCTTCGGCCAAACACAGGTATGCAAACAAAGGATGTCGTCCAGCTCTCGGGATGCGGTTAAAAGAAGTATTCTTTGTTGAAGGAACATCAGACAAAATTCACATGCAGAGAAAGAAGCGTCTGACGTAGACTAAGTCTACGATTAAGCATGTTCAGTGCGAAACGCGTCAGGCGCTTCTTTCTCTGCATGTGAATTTTGTCTGATGTTCCTTAAATAAAGAATACTTCTTTTAACCGCATCCCGAGAACTGGACGACATCCTTTGTTCGCAGATAGATCAGTGTCTCCCAACCAGTGTGACTTCAGCTGTTGCAAAACTTCGGCTGTCCAGATATGCTGGGAGTTGTTGTTTTGCAACAGCTGGAGGCACACTGGTTGGAAAAAAAAATGAGATAGATAGTGAAATTCCAACTTCTGGTTAATCTGGCACCTGTTCCCAGCAAAATTAGAAGCAACAAAAAGACTAACATTTTTGCATAACACAAGCAAAGAAAAGAAGGCAGAGACTGGATTTGGAAATTCGGATGGTTTATTAACAGGACTGTAAGGTTTTTGTTTCGGTGTGTTACATAGGCTCCCCTTCCTGGTCTTCTCACCCCTTTATGGGCACTGTCAGATTCAAAAACTTTTTGTTGGAAAAATGTTAACCTTCTAATATAGTTTATACACAAAATGTTATCTCCTTTTTATACAAATCATGGCTTATAAGAAAGACCAATAGGCGTCCTCATACCATCCAGAAACATAATCCTGTCTGGCTGCAGCAGCTGAAAAACAGGCTGGGACAAAGTCCAGGAAGTTAGGGCTGGACTAACACTCCCCTGTGCTCACTCCTGCCCTATCACTTAGACTCCTGTCTAAAAACAGAGAGGAGGGTGTAATGGAGCCATCTGCAGTGATTGGATGAAGAGACCCAGCACAGCACATCATACTCAGGGAAGAAGTGGATGCCTGGTGAGTGAGGGCGGGCTCAGTGCTTGCCTTAGACACACCCCTTTCTAAGTTGTGGATGTCAAAATGAGTGAGCAGCAGAACAGAGGGATTTGTGAGCCAAATACAGAAGCTAGCATCTGCATGACCTTTAGAAGCATTATTATTTAGTTTTTGTGATATGACTGGTACACTTTAAAAAGTGAGGTTTATATACTGTTCCATTTCTTTTGAGTTCTATAAAATATTGGATTATTTGGCATCAACCCCACCAAATCCAGATTAAAGAAATTTTACTGAGAGTACATGTAATTTAGGGGACCAGTCATCACTTTAAGCCTGAACCACTGGAGCAGTCCCCGGCAGCTTCTCCCTGCCCCACTTGCCTTAATTGATAGACCTCTTCTTGTTTGGGTATAGGGAGAGATCTATGAATCCAGGCTGCTTTGCAGGCAGAAACAATGCCAATGACGTGTGGTTCAGGCTGTATGAAAATGATGACAGATTCCCTTTAGGCTAGGTTCAGACTACGGAATTTCCGCTGGAATTTTCGCTTACTATAATGCATAGTGTAGTGAATGGTTTTCCGTTCACAAATTCACACTTCGGAATTTGTGAAGCGGAAAATCCGGATGAAAAATCCGCTAGAAAATTTCCGCCTGAAGAAAAGGGTTGCTCTTTCTTCAGGCGGAAATCCTAGCGGAACACATAGCAGTCTATAGGAGACTGCAGTGTCCGCGCTGTCCTAGCGCCGACTAATTCAGTCGGTGCAGGCGGAACTCGGAATCTCCGGGCAGAAATTTTTTGCCTGGAGATTCCGTAGTCTGAACCTAGCCTTAAAGAGGTTTTGCTATCTCATATAGTGATGGTTTATCCTTGTCCACAACACCAGTAACTCCAGCCTGGAACTGCAGGGAGCAACAACACATACTATCAAAGGAAATCTCCAATACTTTACAGGTAAGTCATCAAAAAACACATTTTATGTAGAGCTACTGACACCAGCTGGATTTTTAACTTACCTGTGAAGCACCGGAGTTCTCCTTTGAGGTTTTTTTTCCCCTCAATTTTTTATATTTTTTAGATATTACTACTACTCCCAGCATGGATCAGATTGTTCCATGATGGGAGTAGTAGTACCTGTACTAATAGACATATCGCCCTGGGTGTCAGTCCTGATACCCAGTGTGATCGTCCATAATATAGCAAAGATGCGGAGTGGCTCTATACAGCGCTCGCATCTCTGCACTGTACTCTGAGCAGAAAATATGAATTTCTATTCCCATCAATGCCCAGAGTGAGGATTGGCCGGATCGTTGCAGCCAATCACCGCTCTTAGCGGGTAATAAGAATGAGTGATGTTCTATTCATATCACTGGCCGGAGTATATTGCAGAGATGCGAGCGCTGTAGAGAGCCGCTCCGCATCTCTGCAATAGATAGGATGATCGCATCGGGTGTCAGGAGTGACACCTGCTGTGATCTGTCCTTAACTGCAGGTACTACTACTCCCAACATGGAGCACACTCTGCTCCATGCTGGGAGCTGTAGTACTTCTTACACCTGTTGCGATCTGTCTATTAATGCAGTTACTACAGCTCCCAGCATGGAGCAGAGTGGGCTCCATGTTGGGAGAAGTAGTACCTGCAGTTAAGGAAGGATCACAGCGGATGTCACTCCTGATACTCGCTGTGATCGTCCTGTATAATGTATAGATGCGGCCGCTCTTCTATGGTCCCCTGCACTGACATATATATACACCTATTCATATTTCCCACAGATAGTTGTGATTGGCTAGAACCATCTGGCCAATCACAGCTCTTTGTGGGAAATATGAATAGGTGTATATATAAGTCAGTGCAGGGGACCATAGAAGAGCGGCTGGCCGCATCTATTCCTTATACAGAAGGATCGCAACAGACCCGGGGCGATCTGTCAATTAGTACAGGTACTACTACTGCCATCATGGAACAGTGTGTTCCATGCTGGGAGTAGTAGTACTACCTAAAAAATGTAAAAAATAAAGAATAAAAAGTGAAAAACACACACACACTAAATTTTTATTATTGTCGGCTACATTTTTAGTGCCCTGCCCGCCTACATAAATTGATCCCTGTTTAAAAATTAATAAATATTTTGTTATAAAAAAGATGTTTCATTTAATAAAATTTTTTTCATCACTACTGTATCTTTTTTATAATTTTTTTTTAATGGTACCCTACGAAATTTTATCAAAAAAAGGTATCTCCATCACTTTTTTGGTGCAAAAAAGAATAAAAACCGCCTGCAAAAACACCAAAGTTAAAACCCACATGTTGTTTTTCTTGACGTTTTTTTTTACTCCCATAGACTTCTATGGGAGAAAAATGCCACGATTTTAGGGAAAAAAAACTCCATAGGCTCAACATGCTGCAAATTTTGCAAAACCGCCAAGGAGCTGAAAAAGAGTGAAAAAATGCCAAAAGGATTAAAAAAACGCCAAACTGAAAAACATCTGGCCGCAGCGTTTTTTGGCCGAAAAAATGCCATGTGGCAGAATTGGCATGGAATTCCAGCACACTGAGCAGAGATGACCCATTAGTGCATTTCATAAAGGGGTATTCCGGGCAAAAACATTGTAGCCCCTAACCAAAGGATAGGGGGTAAGATGTCTGATCGCGGGGGGCCCGCTGCTGAGACCCCCCCCCCGTGATCTCCCTTCAGCACCCGCATTCTATTCGGGTGCTGAATCTCCAATTTCGGAAGCCTCCAGGTTTCCGGGACTGGGGACATGACGTCACGCCACGCCCCCTCCATTCATGTCTATGGGAGGGGGCGTGACTTCCATAGACATGAATGAAGGGGGCGTGGCGTGACGTCACATCCCCAGTCCCGGAAAACCCGGAGGTTTCCGAAACTAGAGATGCAGTCCCCGCATAGAATGCGGGTGCTGCAGGGAGATCGCCGGGGCTCTCAGCAGAGGGAATTAAATGTTTTTGCCCGGAATACCCCTTTAAGAAATGTACTAATGGGTCATCTCTGCTCAGTCTTGTGCTTCTTGTGAAATTGCACATTTTATTAACGTTTACCGCCAAACCCCCGCCCCCAGAATATTAGGTTTTCTGACCAATGAGATGTTAGATAAATAGAAGCCATTTCTGTCTTTTCTATTCAAGCAATAGTTCAGTGCAGTTTTTATAAGTCGGTCCTATGTAGTGTATTGGGAAGGTGCTGCCAGATATTGGAGCAGAGTGGCTAAACATTTATGTGGCAATACAATTATTTCACTATATGCAGCTATAGCCATTCTTTTTATTTATGATGTAGATTTTCGGCATGCTTGGAAGAATAAAAATGTCCACAAACTGCAAACAATCTGTAATGGATAAGCGTACTTTGTTATGTCACGTTGTACATTTCTGGAGGCAAACTTTGTATTAACGCAGTTGTGTGATTTTCATTTTAATAACAATGCCTTTTCTCTTTTTTTTTCTTTTTTTTTGAGTATATGCCGGAGATAAAATGCACGACCTGTTGAGCTTCCTTTCAAAAGCATTGAACTCATAAATATGTATGGGAGTATACAATAACTATATATTAGAAAAGTCTCTCTCTTTTCTAGTTTGTGTGTCTGTGAGCAGTGCTAATGCCGGCTCAATCTGCCCTGAGACACAGCATTCTCATAATGTGTCCTGGTAAAATACCTTGAGAATCCTTTTTCACAGTTATTTTGATAAGTGGCAAAAAAGGCACCCTACAGATTCTGTGATAATATGATTTATTTTTCAAAGGACACCTCTAGGATATGAAGTGCTATGAAGAAAAAAAAAAATCAGCAAAAGTGCTTGGTCCTGGATAAAGATTAATTCTCATAATATATTTAAAAAAATAAAAACACAGAGAGAAAACCGTGTAAGGATACAAACGCACCATAATGGTTTTTCTCTTCGACATAATTAAATTAGCGTGCATGTCCTGTAAAGCGCACATATTTATTTTATTAAGGCCATATAACCATAATAATTGCGATGCCCAGCACTATGGTCATCTATGTCCAGGAGGTTTAGCTGTAATATAGACGCTAAAATGCAAACCTATGACTGCTTTATGAAAGCTGCCTAAGAGTGTGTTCACACTGCTTGGAGTGTAGATTTAATAGATATGTCAGGAAAGCTTCTGGTATAAGGGTTTGTACCCCCATTAGAACTTTTCCCACTACCTACGTTATAGAGGATAAGTGTCTGGTGGCAGGTGGTCCGACCTCTGGGATCCCCGGCAATCCCAAATGTGGGGACTTGACTCTCCCCTGACAAAGGAGGTCATGTGCTACTCTTCTGATTATGTGCGAGAATTACTAGAGATAGCTGAGCGCTGTACTTGACTATCTACAGCATCTCCCATAGAGAATGAATGGAATGACAGGAGACTTGGGTTCCCATTCCCCAGATCACAGGGGTCCAAGAGGTCCGCAGGGGACCACTTAACCGAGTGTGTGCGACCTTCCGTCCGGGAGCAGCTGGTCAAAGTCGGGGTCTGCTGGTGTGGCCCCCTCTTGAGCTAGGGTCCCCAAGGTGGTAGAGGAGAACCAGACCTTTCAGGGGAGCCCTCAACCGAGTCTGTATGACCTTCCTACCGGGAACTGCAGGCACGCAAACCCGGGTATAGCAGTCAACTGCTGCGGTCCCTGGGTTCCCCCATAACCGCGTAAGTACCATTTGCCGGTTTGCGCTAGTTTCCATGCCTTTTGTGCTATGGAGGGGAGGTAGAGGAGATAAAGCAGATTCAGGGGACCCCTTAACCGAGTCCGTGCAACCTTCCATCCGGGAGCGGCGGTTGGTCAAAATCTGGGTCCGTGGGGGTGACCCCCTGCTGTCAGACAGTTATTCCCTACCCTGTGTATTGGGGATAGGTTATAATGTTGGGAAAAACCCTTAATACATATTCACCTAATAGAGGCCAAAAGGTGTGTATTTTTTGCCTCCGTCAGGATATTTGTGTTTTATTTATTTTTTTGCGTGATAGAATGTTGTAGTCAACTATTCAGAGGCATCTAAGAAAAAAAAAAGGACCACACAGTATACATATTTTTTTAACCATGGAGCCTATGGGTAATAGATGCCAATTCATGTCTGTATGGTGCATCCTTTGGATGTAAACACTGGGAAATTCTCCCAAGAAATACCTCTTATGTACAGTACACTGCAAATGCAATATAAGCACACCTTGTTTTACTTGAAGAGTCTTTTCTTGATTCTCAAATAAAAAGAAGGGGCATTAGGTCACATTTAAAGGGAACATGTCATCACTTTTCTGTTGCCTGAACCTCGAGTCCTTTGGGAGGTCCCTAGTGGTTTCTGCCAGTATTGATTGATAGATCTGTCCCTATACTCAAACAGGGAGAAAACTATCAGTCAAGGCCCAGTGGGGTAGGGAGAGGCCGCTGGGGGCCGCCCGGTTCTGGCAGCATGAAAGTGACATTAAAGTTGTCTGAATCAACCAATTTCAGTGGAACCAGCTTACCATCTAATGTGTATGGAGCGCTCCTCTAACAGATGTTCAAGAAGAAAAGGGTCAGACATGTTGAACATCAATGCACCCGATCCTTTTGTTCTTGGAGAGATAAGTCACCCTTAGAGGTTTCTTGCAGCATCTTTCTTCATTCTCCCCATTCAAAATACATGCTCAACCAAATGCTATCTGAAATGTATGGGTAGCTTTAGGATAGGCCATCATTGTGTGTATCTGTCTCCTAGTTGAAGATTCTTTTTTACATTAAGACATTTTATGTCATATTATTTTGCTGTACTTCAGGTGTGGGATATTGCTGGGACAAGAGAAGGTAGAGCTGGTCGGTATGACCAAAATGTGTATCACGGTATTTTTGTAAATTATGGCGGTTCCACGATATTTAACGGTATTTACCCTCCCATTATCATGTGACCCGTGGGCACTGCTTCTATCCTCCGCCCCCCCGCCCCCCCAGTTTATCAGCCCCGCTCGCATATGTAAAATGAAAGCACTGCTCTCCCCTCCCCCCCCCCCCGATAATTAATAGCCGCTGTGCTGTAGTGTACTATCCTGTGCCCGGGCTGCAAAAATAAACAAAATAAACTTTAACTCACCTTCCTACGTTCCCCCGTCACCGGCCCCAGGGGAGTTAAAGTTTATTTTGTTTATTTCTGAAGCCCGGGCACAGGATAGTACAGCACAGCACAGCGGCTGATAATTATTTGGGGGGGGGGGGGGGTGGGGTGTTCACAGGTCACATAAGATTAGTCCCTCGATGTGGGGGACAGCGCAGCGCAGGGCTGATAAACCGGGGGGGGGGGGGGGGGGGGGGAGAGAGAGAAGCAGAACAGCGCCTGCTTGTCACATATGATTAGTTGCACGTTTTGGGGACAGCACGCTGCGGCTGATAATTCATTAATTCGAGGAGGGGGGGAAAGGCCCAACCGGTATTGCGGTATAGGAAAAATTCATGTCGTGTAGGAAAAAAATTTCGGTATTTGGTATTAACCGCTATACCGCCCAGCACTAAGAGAAGGACAGGGGCGCTGTTCTGTATCTACTATTCACTTTATTGGCCACCTGTCCTTGGAAAAAGGGGCTTCACAGGGATCCAGCAACCAGATCCCCACTGATCACATATATTGAAGATCCTATGGAATCTTTTAGAAGCTTTCCAGTTTGACTGTTTGGCCCTCAGACCTAAAACATATCCCTAATCTACTACTACTTTAAATCCACAGAAACCTTCCTGAGCAGGCCAGGCTTTTCTTGTACTCTCCTGTTTTGTGTGTATGCTCATTGTCCTGTTTTTTTTCTTCCGCCATCAAATACCTGATCTCTGACCAAGCCTTGCTATCTTTTTCAGGTGACCCCGATCTTTAGCTCACTGAGCCGATATAACCCAACGCCCTGGCTGGGCAAATCTTATGAGGGCAAATGTTTTTCAGTTCACTGGTGGCTTAAGTTAGTAATTTGTCATAGTTCTGCTTGAACGGGAGGGTGGACTGTGCTATTTGTTGTTACATCCATCAGGCTGTCATTTCATATTAACCTTTTTTAGTGTCCTGTTTCTTGATAACTGTCTAATAAAATCATTACCAAGTTCAGCGTTCATCCTGGACGTTGCCTTTTGACTTACAAATCTTTCTTTATTGATGTTTCATTTTCTTCGTCTGCTAAGTACAAAATAATCTCTAAGTTATATAAAATGTTATTTTTATAGGTTTTGTTTTGTCAGTGGAAATTAGGGCAGGACATTGGAGTTATAATTTTGCAGTGCTGGGGTCAATGGTTTAAATCTGCATTGGACAACATCTGCATGTGGTTTGTATGTTTGCCCTGTTTAAGCAAGGGTTTCACATGTGCGCTAGGGTACAGTCACACAGTTCGATATGCAAAATTCTGTAAAACAGCTGTTTTGGTCTGAAATGAAACACTATTATCTCCTTAATGATCCCTTGGTGCTTCTGTGGCAGTGCTTTCCTGTTCCTTCACTGGTCGCTGTTCATCCAGCCTCTTGTGATGATGTATTGGCATGTGTGAGTGCTCCAGCAAGTGACTGGCAAGATACCATGTAATCACTGCCAGCGGAGTGCCATCCGAATTAGGGTAGTGTTTATCTATTTTACACTTTTGTCTGCGCTTGCAGATATTGCCCCGGATAGCCTACATTCTGCTGCAAATTTTCTGTACAGAAAATCTGCAATATTTCCTTCCTGGGTAATGATCTCCTATTACCTTTGTAAATCCTGGCATAAACCTGTGGAGCTTTATTGCTGTTATGCTGGGTCTTTAAAAGCTATGGACACATTGGCATGGATTTTAAAATCAATCATTTATTTGTATTGTGAATACAAAATTAAACTTAAAGGGGTACTCCGCTGCTCAGCGTTTGGAACAAACTGTTCTGAATGCTGGAGCCAGCGCTGGGAGCTTGCGCCATCATAGCCCCGCCCCCTTGTGACGTCACATCCGCCCCCTCAATGCATGTCTACGGCTGTCACGTCCCCTCCCATAGACTTGCATTGAGGGGGCTGTGTGTGACATGAGAGGCCAGGGCTATGATGTCACGAGCTCCAGGCGCTGGCTCCAGCGTTCCGAAAAGTTTGTTTCAAACACTGAGCAGCGGAGTACCCCTTTAATCTCCTGTTTGGAGAGATAAAAAAGGAAAAGCAAGTTATACAGAGCAACTTAGAGTGTGGACAGTAGGGGGAGCATAGGCGGAGGGCAACTCACACATTTTGTATATATGGAGGGAAACACACACAAGGCAATTTTGTTTTTGGAATAAAATGTTATAAAAAAGCAGCTATTTTGGACTTTTTTTTTTACGTTCACGCTGTTCACCGTACGGTATCACTAACATTTTATTTTAATGGTTCAGATATTTACGCACGCGGTGATACCAAATATGTATATAAAATATTTTTTTTAACACTTTTTGGGGGTGAAATAGGGAAAATGGGGCAATTTACGTTTTTGGGGGAGGGGGGTTTTCAATTTTTTTTTACTTTTATTTTTACACTTTAATAGTCCCCATAGGGGACTATTTAAAGCAATCACTCGATTGCTAATCCTGTTCAGTGCTATGTATAGGACACAGCACTGATCAGGGTTATCGGTCATCTTCTGCTCTGGTCTGCGGGAAGGCAGACCAGAGCAGAAGACTCCCGGAAGACAGCGGAGGCAGGTGAGGGGACCTCCGGTTGCGTGCTGGATGATCGGATTGCCGCGGCAGCGCTGCGGGCGATCCGATCATCCAATTAAGTGGCCGCAATGCTGCAGATGCCGTGATCGGTATTGATCACGGCATCTGAGGGGTTAATGGCGGACATCTGCGGGATCGCGGATGTCCGCCATTACCGGCGGGTCCCTGGCTGCGATCAACAGCTGGAACATGCCGCGCATGATCCGGGCATCGCTCCGATGCCCGTGGTTGTGCTTAGGATGTAAATGTGCGTCCTGGTGCGTTAAGTACCGCATCACCAGGACGTACATTTACGTCCTTCATCGTTAAGGGGTTAACAGAAGGTGTCCACAGAATTTTTTAATTATTTTTTATACCTTTTTAAAGGTGTCTGTAACCCTAAAAGGAGATATCCAGCTGGAGTTTTTTCTTTTCTAACTATGGCCATAGTGTTGGATATAAAAAATAAACATCTACTTACCTCCCGTGACTGTTGTCTATAGAAGCACCCGGGCCTCGTGTCATACTGCAGCTCTGTGAAGCGGGACATTTCTGTGGCCAGCAATTCGCTGAGCTGCAGTATGACACACTAAGCCCGGGTTTGTCCTTAGACAACAGTCATGCTGCAGCCTCCAAAAGACGATCACTGTAGGGGACCAGAGCAGGACACCGAAGGCATCACGGGAGCACTAGAAGTAGATGTTTATTTGAGTAAATTTGATTAAGTAGATGTTGAGCTCTCCTTTTAAAGGGTTACTCCGCTCCCCAGCATCCTGAACATTGAGTTCCTGAACGCTGTGTGCGGGCTTCCGTGTTCATGCCCGCCCACTCGTGACGTCACGCCCCTTCATGTGACATTACGTCCCGCCCCCTCAATGCAAGTCTATGGGAGGGGGCAAGATGGCCATTGCGCCCCCTTCCTATAGACTTTCATTGAGGGTGCAGGCCGTGACGTCCCGAGTGGGCGGGCGTGAACACGGAAGCCCGCACACAGTGTTCAGGAACTCAATGTGAACATTGAGTTCCTGAACGCTGGGGAGTGGAGTAACCCTTTAAGTTTAGGATTTTTTACCAAGACCATCCTTCTCAAACCTTCTGCTGATATCTTGGGGGTGGGGGTGGGGCTTTTTATCAGGCCACACATTTCTATTGCTGCAGAAAGGGTATTTAAACAAGCACGTAATGCATGGCCAGTAAGATTTATTCTTTCTCCATTTGGTATTCATTAACCCCTTAAGGACATGCGCCCTAAATGTACAGTGCTGCATAGCGTCACTTAGCGCACAGCGCCATACATTTACGGCGCCGTCCTGACGCGAGCGCAGGAGCTGCGCTCTCTTCATTCCTGTCAGCAGCCGCGGACCCAACAGTAACAACACTGTCGTGGGGATTACATCAGCCAAGATGGCGGACGGAGGTCCCATCACCATCTCCTGGGATCTTCTGCACTGATCTGCCTTCCAGCAGACCAGAGCAGAAGATCACTGATTAAACTGATCAGTGCTATGCCTTATGCATAGCACTGAACAGTATTAGCAATCTAATAATTGCTGTAAATAGTTTCCTATGGGGACTAAAAATGTGTAAAATAAATGTAAAAAGAAGTTTAAAAAAATTAGAAAAAGCCCCTCCCCCAATAAAGTTTTAAATCACCCCTTTTCCCCATATTAATACTCAAGCGTAAAAAAAATGATAAATAATAAACATATTTGGTATTATCGCGTGCGTAAATGTCTGAACTATAAAAATATAATGTTAATGATCCCATACGGCGAACGGAGTAAACGTAAAAAAATATTCCAACATTTCTGCAAACTGCTAATTTTTTTTTTATAAAAAGCGATCAAAAAGTAACATATACGCAAATGTGGTACTATACAAACTACAGATCATGGCGACATCCCTGAATATGGAAAAATAAGAAAGTTAGAGGTGGTCATAAAAGGGCAATTTTAAAAGAGTTTGAGATTTTTTAAAAGCAGTACAATAATAGAAATGTATGTAACCATGGGTATTATTTTAATTGTATTCACCCAGATAATAATGAACACATGTAATTTTTCCCGTAAACTGTACAACGTGAAAACGAACCCCCCCCCCCCCCACATTTGCAAAATTATGATTTTCGTTAAAATTTCCTTACACAAAAATTATTTTTGGGGTTTACCATACATTTTAGGGTAAAATGAGTGATGTCATTACAAAATGCAACTGGTCACGCAAGAAACAAGCCCTCATACGGGTCTGGGAATGGAAATATGTTATGTATGGATTGTATGGATTTTAGAAGACGAGGAGAAAAAAAACGAAAATGCAAAAATAAAATTGGCTGTATCCTAAGGTCAAAATGGGCTGTGTCCTTAAGTAACCCCTTTGTATTCAGTTGTGATTGTCATTTTAATTATTTAATCATTGTACCTGGACATTACTATGAAATTGCTACTTTACACAAAAATAGATGATATATTTCCAATAAATGTATAGCGTTTCCTTTTAGCTCTAACAGAAAACAATATTGTCACTTTTTATATCATACTCCATTCTGCAAGCTATCACAGTGGGCTTTACGTTTTTAGCGTTAAACCATCTTGTCTAATTATTTTAGCCTACAATCCCAATCTCCATAATGATATGGCTATAGGTTGTGTGCATAATTGAGAGAACCTTCGTCCTTTATTGGAGCAGATTGCCACCGAGGTACATGCATCCCGAAAGTCACAAGAGCATGCCTAGAAAATGAGGCTCTTCTCTATAAAACATTATGCCATAAATCATTTTGAAATTCCCACCCCAATAAATCTTCCACAATGAAAACCTTTTGATACTCATTCGTTATTAATGACAAGGAGGACTTAATTCTGTTGGCAAACAGTGGTGTTCCAATTTTATACATAGCATTTAACAGTCTAATGAGAGATGAATTTATATGTGCCGGCTCCGCTTTGCTCTCGATGGAAAGTTAAAGCTGTGGGTTTCTCCGGCTGCACACATACCTCATGTTTTCCTGATGAATATTAATGCTTATGAACAGTTTGACATCTTAAGTTTGTCATTGTTAAAAGGAAAAGGCGAACTTGCAAAGGTAGAGTTTACCATTTTCTCATCCCAAACGCTTCTAATGAAGATATTTGCATAAAGATAATGCGCAATTTAAGCTCAGAGATTGCTTGTTTTAACATTTTCAGATTTCCCTTTAAAATGTAAAGGTGCCAGTTTCATTTAATTAGAACCACGATACCTTTTATTTTTATTTTATTTTTTTGTTAAATATGTATATGTATATATATTCCTTCTTCTAGATATTTTTTTGACCACTTTAAAAAGCAAAGCTCAGGAAAAAGCGGCCCAGGTGCCGTCGTGAACATTGCTTTATCTTAAAAATAAAAAAGCATACACAGTAAATTTACTGTAAGATGAATATTAAAGTTAAGTTGCTGAGCACAGAAGCAAAAATGCTCAATATTACGAATTCTCTGCCTTGTGGATATCTTCTTTCTAATGCACAATAAGTGACTAATAAAACTGGAGGAAAGGAGAGTAAGCAACTTTTTACTTTTCGGTAAGCTCATAAGAAATAATATTTTTTTTTTTTGGCACATTTTGCTATGTTTTTTCTATGGTGTACATACGTTGTTACAGTTCCTGTTGCTTTCTAAACAACTTAGGGGGTGTTCACATCATTTGTTTTCCTATTTTTACCTTTAAACAACGGGAAATGCTCCAACGTAAATAGAGGCTTTGACAGATGCCCAACAATCATTTAATGATAATCCAACAGAGGCAGTACAATCGCTGAATTAAATGGGTACTCCGGTGGAAAACAATTCTTTTTAAATCAACTGGTGCTGGACTCCCCGGCCGGTCACCAACCTTTTCACTGCATAGACTTATACACCAGAAAGGTTGTACTTGATTGACAGGTGCAGAGTGAGACAATAGGCATCCCATATTAGTCTATGGGTGACAGATGCCCTGTTGAAGAGGGGTTATGCCCCACAAAATAAGTTGTTTGTGATACAATAAAAATTACAGATATCTTCATCGACTCGAGACAGACTGCCATTACTCCCTGTGTTTGGTAACAAGTATCCTTTCTTAAAGGGGTACTTCGGTGGAAAACATTTTTTTTTAATCAACTGGTGCCAGAAAGTTAAACAGATTTGTAAATTACTTCTATTAAAAAATCTTAATCCTTCCAGTATTTATCAGTTGCTGTATTCTCCACAGGAAGTTCTTTTCTTTTTGAATTTCTTTTCTGTCTGACCACAGTGCTCTCTGCTGACACCTCTGTCTGTCTCAGGAACTGTCCAGAGCAGGAGAGGTTTGCTATCGGAATTTGCTCCAGCTCCGGACAGTTCCTGACAGGGACAGAGGTGTCAGCAGAGAGCACTGTGGTCAGACTGGAAAGAAATTCAAAAAGAAACAAACTTCCTTTGGAGCATACAGCAGCTGATAAGTACTGGAAGGATTCATATTTTTCTATAGAAGTAATTTAAAAATCTTTTTAACTTTCTGGCACCAGTTGATTTAAAAAAAAAAAATGTTTTCCACCTGAGTAGCCCTTTAAGAAAGGATGCTTGTCATTGCACCAATCGGCAGGGAGTAAGGGCAGTCTGTCTAAAATCGATGAAGATCACTGTAATTTTTATTGTATTACAAACAACTTATTTTGTGCGGCATAACCCCTCTTCAACAGGGCATCTGTCACCCATAGACTAATATGGGATTCCTATTGTCTCTCTCTGCACCTGTCAATCAAGTCCGACCTTTTTGGTATATAAGTCTATGCAGTGAAAAGGTTGGTGACCGGCTGGGGAGTCCCTTCACTGATTGTAGCGTGTCTGAGGAGTGAGACCCAGTGTGAACAAATCTTTTCACATGTCCGGGAAACATGTCAAAAGTGTTTTTTTTTGTGTGTTTTGTATTGTTCACACAGTGTATTTTCAGGCATGTTTGGTGGTTGTCTGGTGGTTGTTTTCCATCCACGTCAACAAATGACATGTCATGGCTCCAACCACTGTAGAGATATATTCATAAATTACTATATTAGACAAAATGGGGTCTACTGATCAGTATATATTTTTTATGGGAATTATATTTATTAATAACATAGGGCAGTCAATAGACAGCTCAAAACACTATTCAGATGAGTAAAAAGTTTCATACTTTGAATTAAAGGGGTGCGTCATTTTAGCACTAACTGTGGGTCACAGTGTATGACAAAAAGTGTTCAAACCCTTTAAATTTCCTTTTTTTATACTGCAATGTCAAACTGTAAGATGAAAGTAGACGCAACCAAGAAAATTCTAGAAAAATAAAATATCTTAATTTGTAAAAAAAAAATATATATATATATATATATATATATATACAAGAAAAGATGAATTTATCGATTTTTGTCAATGTTCTATGGCTTAAACAGTGAAGTTCCAATTCCGTTACACCTGTCTATGTAGACTCTTGTTAATGGCACCTCAGTTTACAGTGTATCATTTCCAGGCGAGGTGGCAGTGCAATAATGAATATATTGAGCAATGACCATCGAGCCTCTAGCATTGGAGGAAGAATCCTCTGGTGAGGAAATCTGGAGTCTGAGCAGAAAGATATAAGACTGTACTTTATTCCGCAGAAGTTTGGGGAAATCAAAAGTGGCTAGTATTCATTGCATTGAATTTATTTATGTACTACATGTCTATATCTTTTTAGTGAAATTTCAAATTCATCTCTGAGTGATGGTAATGTTATTCCTCACAAAGCTCCGACTGCTTGTTGTGGAGGGATTTAAAGATGGAGAAAAGTTTTTTTTTTTTCATTTTTGGTACACAAGTGTCTTGGTACATCAATACTATTCCACTTGAAGCCTTCCACTTAATTCAAACATTGACAATACTTTTCCCATTTGTTGCACTTGACACCCGGCTTCTGGGTAAATCTCGGGATAGAAACATTTTTTAAAGTTGTTTTAAGTTATGTAAATGAAATGCAGCAAGGAAGGAAATTATTGTAATATGGACAGAGAAAGAAAGGTTTCTTCTACACGCAGCTAGACCGAATGTCTTGTACTACTTGTTATGTAAGAGCAGCCGTAATTACTTTGATAACTTTTTCAGCTTTTTCATAAATGTTGTATGGTTTTGACGAGAGAAAAGGAACAAACTTACAAAAAAGTTGATTTGTTGGGTAACTTTTCAGCTTCAAGTTATAGAAAACTTTCTGAAAAGTTGTCAAATGAACTATTTACTAGTGAGGCCCTGGTGTTTGCACCTCCAATGATAAATAAAACAATGGGATGTGGTGCTCTGTGGAGTGCTGTAGAAGTGACCATGGTTGTCTTCTGTCCTCTCACCTTTAACCATTTAAGGACACAGGGCCTGGCTCCCTGGTATATAATTACCCAGAACGTACCTGTACGCCCGTGGGAATTCTGGTCTTCGCCGCTCACCGGGTGGGGACTGGACCGGGATGCCTGCTGAAATCATTCAGCAGGCACCTCGTGCAAACCCCATGTACGCGATCGCCGCAAATCGCTGGTCAATTCAGACTGGCGATCTGCAGTGATTCCGGGTCATACGGGTCTCCAGTGACCGAGAAAATAAGGGGGATCAGGGGTGTCCAAGACACCCCCGATCCCCCTGAAGGGATAGGAGTGAGGTGGCAGGGGTGCCACCCCTCCTATCCCTGCTATTGATCGGTCATAAGCGACCGACCAATAGCAGATCAGGGGGGAGGGGAGTTCAAAGTACCGCCGCCGGAGGTCACTTAACGGCGGAGGGCGGCGGCGGGCAGTGATGAGGTGCGGCTCCCTGATGCAGTGATCCTACGAAAGCCGGTGAGTTGTTGCCTAGCAACATCTAAAGGGCTACAGTTTGGAGACCACTATATAGTGGTCTCTAAACTGTAGCCCTCCAGATGTTGCAAAACCACAACTCCCAGCATGCCCAGACAGCCGTTTGGGCATACTGGGATTTCTAGTTTTGCAAGATTTAGAGGGGTACAGTTTTGAGATCACTGTGCAGTGGTCTCTAAACTGTGGCCCTATAGATCTTGCAAAACTACAACTCCAAGCATGCCCACACAGTAGTTTGCTGTCTGGGCATGTTAGGATTTGTAGTTTTGCAACATCTGGAGGGCCACAGTTTGGGGATCACTGTGCGGTGGTTTCTAAACTGTGGCCCTCTAAATTTAGCAAAACTACAACTCCCAGCATGCACGAACAGCAATCGGCTGTCTCGGCATGCTAGGAGTTGTTGTGTGCCTCCAGCTGTTGCATAACTACATCTCCCAGCATGGCCTTTGGCGATCAGTACATGCGCAGGGAGTTGTAGTTTTTCAACAGCTGGAGGCACATTGGTTGGAAAATACTGAGTTAGGTAACAGAACCTAACTCAAGGTTTTGCAACCAGTGTGCCTCCAGCTGTTGTACACAAGTACAACTCCCAGCATGCATGGTCTGTCAGTGCATTCTGGGAGTTATAGTTTTGCAACAGCTGGAGGTTTGCCCCCCCCATGTGAATTTACAGGGTACATTCACACATGTGGCTCATCCCAGAATTCCGAGCAGTGGATGATATACCCTCCTTCTCGGGCGAATCTAACTAAGTAATAAGGAAAAACTGGAATGGCATAGTTACTGAAAGTGGTAGATGAAGCTAGATAATACATGTAATATATCAAAAAGAGAGAACAGATACATAAAGAAATACATTATAATACAGATGGGTGAGTAAATGTAGGTTATCTCAATATCAATGTAGTTCATCTGATAAAAACACTAAGGTCATTCTTATCATTCATCCCTAAGCCTCCCTGAGCCCGGGTTCGGATGATCCATTTGATTTCTTGTCTTCATAGTATAGTCTCTTTGTAAATGCCTGGTGGAACGTAGTCACTCTTTGTATGCTGAGCATTTTTCAATGTAAAGGGGTACAGTGAGCATTTACACCCCACAGGTGTCTGACAGATTTTTGGAACAGTGGTCCCTGAAAATGAAAAATGTAATTTTTCATTTGCACAGCCCACTGTTCCAAAGATCTGTCAATCACCAGTGGGGTGTAAGTGCTCACTGCACCCCTTATTAAATTCTATGGGGTGTAGTTTACAAAATGGGGTCACATGTGGGGGGGTCCACTGTTCTGGCACCATGGGGGCTTTGTAAACGCACATGGCTCCCGGCTTCCATTCCAAACAAATTCTCTCTCCAAAAGCTCAATGTCGCTCCTTCTCTTCTGAGCATTGTAGTTCGCGCGCAGAGCACTTTACATCCACATATGGGGTATTTTCATACTCGGTAGAAGTGGTGTTACAAATTTTGGTGGGCATTTTCTCCTATTACCCCTTATAAAAATTTAAAAGTTGGGGAAAAACCAGCATTTTAGTGAATAACAAATTTCATTTACACATCAGACTTTAACGAAAAGTCGTCAAACACCTGTGGGGCGTTAAGGCTCACTGTACCCCTTGTCACGTTCCTTGAGGAGTGTCATTTCCAAAACAGTACGTCTTGTTTTTTTTTTTTCTGTTATGGCACCATAGGGGTTTCCTAAATATGACATGCCCCCCAAAAACCATTTCAGCAAAATTCACTCTCCATAATCCCATTGTCGCTCCTTCCCTTCTGAGCCCTCTACTGCATCCACAGAACACTTTACATCCACATATGAGGTGTTTCCTTACTCGAGAGAAATTGGGTTACAAATTTGGGGGGGATTTCTCTCCTTTCAAAAAATGGCACTACTAGAACATGCGAGTGTAAAAAATGAAGATTTTGAATTTCCTCCTTCACTTTGCTGCTATTCCTGTGAAACACCTAAAGGGTTAACAAACTTTCAGAATGTCATTTTAAATACTTTGAGGGGTGCAGTTTCTATAATAGGGTCATTTATAGGGTATTTCTTACAGAAAGGCCCCTCAAATCAACTTCAAACTTATCTGGTCCCTTAAAAATTCAGATTTTGAATTTTTCGTGAAAATTTTGAAAATTGCTGCTATACTTTGAAGCCCTCTAATGTCTTCAAAAAGTTAAAACATGTCAACTTTATGATGCCAACATAAAGTAGATATATTGTATTTGTGAATCAGTATAAACTTTTATTTGCAATATCCATTTTCCTTACAAGTAGAAAGTTTCAAAGTTAGAAAAATGCTAAATTTTTAAAATGTTCAAGAAATTTGGGAATTTTTCACCAAGAAATGATGATCATTTTAATAGTATTGACCCAAAGACTAAAGAACACATGTCATTTTTACCGTAAACTGTATAGCGTGAAAACAAAACCTTCCAAAATTTGCAGAATTGCGGTTTTCTTTTAAATTTTCCCACACAAATAGTATTTTTTTGGTTGCGCCATACATTTTATGGTAAAGTGAGTGATGCAATTACAATGGACACCTGGTTGCGCAAAAAACAAGCCCTCATACCAGTCTGGGGATAAAAATATTAAAGAGTTATGATTTTTTGAAGACGATGAAGAAAAAAACGAAAACGTAAAAATAGGGGTTAATTATGCTGAGGATTTAAAGAGTTACTCCACTGGAAAACATTTTTTTTTAAATCAACTGGTGCCAGAAAGTTAAACAGATTTGTAAGTTACTTCTTTTTTAAAATCTTAACCATTCCAGTACTTACCAGCTGCTGTATGATCCACAGGAAGTAGGAGTAGGAGCAAATCCCCAAGCAAACCTCTCCTGCTCTGGGCAGTTCCTAAAATGGACAGAGGTGTCAGCAGAGAGCTCTGTGGTCAGACAGAAAGTAAATTAAAAAAGAAAAGAACTTCCTCTGTAGTATACAACAGCTGATAAGTACTGGAAGGGTTAACATTTTTAAATAGAAGTAATTTACAAATCTGTTTAACTTTCTGGCACCAATTGAATGTTTTCCAGGGGAGTACCCCTTTAAGGGAAGTTTCTCTTGGCAACTGTAGAGTTTCCAAGAACATCATGCTAATGTTTTAGGGCTACAATGCACTAGGTTTAGCAATTCATCTTTTCACAGGTTCACTTACTGTAGTAATAATACTGTTATAACACATGCACATCATAGTGGTAGGGCCCACCTGCTTGTGTTTCCCCCTCTCTTAGGGTGGGTTCACACTACGTTTTGTCCCATACGGGAGCGCATACGGCAGGAGGGAGCTAAAAGCTCGCGCTCCCGTATGTAACCGTATGCGCTCCCGTATGCCATTCACTTCAATGAGCCGACCGGAGTGAAACGTTCGGTCCGGTCGGCTCATTTTTGCGCCGTATGCGCTTTTACAACCGGACCTAAAACCGTGGTTGACCACGGTTTTAGGTACGGTTGTAAAAGCGCATACGGCGCAAAAATGAGCCGACCGGACCGAACGTCTCACTCCGGTCGGCTCATTGAAGTGAATGGCATACGGGAGCGCATACGGTTACATACGGGAGCGCGAGCTTTTAGCTCCCTCCTGCCGTATGCGCTCCCGTATGGGACAAAACGTAGTGTGAACCCAGCCTAAGCCAGAGCTGGGACCATTCACACAGAGGGCTCTCAATTTGGGGGATTCATAGGAAATTCATGGCTTACCACAGCCAGCATAGAGTCACTACTTTTATCTTGGTTCACGCAGCAGTATAATAGTTTTTTTTACTTTACTTTTAAAAATGAAGGTGCTGAAACATTAAAGGGGTACTCCGGCGCTTAGACATCTTATCCCCTATCCAAAGGATAGGGGATAAGATGCCTGATCGTGGGGGTCTCGCCGCTGGAGACCCCCGTGATCTTGCACGCCGCACCCTGTTAGAATCAGTCCCTGGAGCGTGTTCGCTCCCGATCTGATTACTGGCGATCACGGGGACGGAGCATTGTGACTTCACGGCTCCGCCCCTGTGTGACATCACGCCCCCACAGCTGTCACGCCCCCTCCGTTAGGCTAGCATTGAGGGGGCGGAGCGTGATATCACACGGGGGTGGAGCCGTGACATCACAATGCCCCGTGATCGACAGTAATCTGACCCGGAGCGAACATGCTCCAGGGACTGATTCTAACCTGGTGCGGCGTGCAAGATCATGGGGGTCTCCAGCGGCGAGACCCCCGCTATCGGGCATCTTATCCCCTATCCTTTGGATAGGGGATAAGATGTCTAAGCACTGAAGTACCCCTTTAATAGAAGTGTCTCTTGGGTTGAGTAGGACCAACCTTTTTTTTTTTTATAAAGCAGAACCAGGTGAGGCCACTTTGCACCAAAACAGAAAATAATCCCAATAAGCCACTAAGGCTGGAGTTTCTAGACTGAATAGTCATTCCAGGAAACTAGTAGCATTACAAAAAATATTGCTAATAATACTAGAATAGCTGCTGTTCCTCGAGCTTCAGCGCACTGTTGAAAAATGAAGTGGGCGGGTCGGCTCTCATGAATGATTTTATTCGATTAAAACCTCTGGTTGTTGCTTTATTTTCCTGCAATAACTGAAGAGGAAGCAAATAAATCTACCCAGTGCAATGGCATGATTTCAGAACAAATCAATAAAAATAATGACCCAAAAATTGACAAACATGCAAAAAAAAAAAAATCCTAATTATGTTTATACTTCTACATTGGGTACATTCATGTGTCAATAGGCTTTGGGTTGCATTGCTGTTTAATAATAGCCTAGAACAGTGGTCTTTAGAGATGAGCGAACTTACAGTAAATTCGATTCGTCACGAACTTCTCGGCTCGGCGGTTGCTGACTTTTCCTGCATAAATTAGTTCAGCTTTCCGGTGCTTCGGTGGGCTGGAAAAGGTCGATACAGTCCTAGGAAAGAGTCTAATAAAATCTAAAAAGAATTGTAGTTGATATTCAACTTGTGATTAAAGGGGTATTCTGACTCTAAGACATCTTATCCCCTATCCAAAGGATAGGGGACAAGATGCCTGATCGCGGGGGTCCCGCCGCTGGGGACCCCCGTGATCTTGCACGCAGCACCCTGTTATAATCAGTCCCCAGAGCGTGTTCGCTCGGGGTCTGATTACTGTCGATCACGGGGGCCGGAGCATTGTGACGTCACAGCCCCACCCCGTGTGATGTCACGCTCCGCCCCCTCAATGCAAGCCTATCGGAGGGGGCTTGACAGCTGGCTTGTTCTTTGCGCCACCAATTGTACTTTATAATGACATCAATCATTTCACCACAAAATTTACGGCAAAACCAGAAAAAAAATATTTTTGGAGCAAAATTGAAAAAAAAAAAAAAAACGCAATTTTGTAACTTTTGGGGAATTCTGATTCTACGCAGTACACTTTTCGGTAAAAATGACACCATATATTTATTCTGTAGGTCCATACGGTTACAAGGATACTTAATTTGTTTAGGTTTTATTTTATTTTACTACTTTAAAAAAATTATAACTACATGCACCAAAATTAGTATGTGTACAGTTGTCATCTTCTGACACCTATAACTTTTTTATTTTTCTGTATACGGGGATATATGAGGGCTCATTTTTTGTGCCATGGTCTGACGTTTTTATCGGTACCATTTTCGTTTTGCTGGGACTTTTTGATCGCCTTTTATACATTGTATAAAGGGTATACAAAGTGACCAAAAATACGCAATTTTGGACTTGGGAATTTTTTTTACGTGTATGCCATTAACTGTGTGGTTTAATTAACATTATATTTTCATAGTTCGGATATTTACGCACGCGACGATACCACATATGTTTATTTTTATTTACATTTTTTTAAAAATGGGAAAACTTTTATTAGGGAAGGGGTTAAATCACTTTTATTAACTATGTTTTTTACTTTTTTTTTTCAATGTTATAGCCCCCATAGGGGACTATAACATGCAATACCTTGATTGCAGACACTGATCAATGCAAAGCCATAGCATTGCATTGATCAGTGTTATGGGTGCTCTGCTGCTCCAACTTGGATCTCAGGCACGGAGCAGCAGAGTGACGATCAGACAGCGGGAGATAAGGTAAGAAACCTCCCGCTGTCCTCTCAGCTGTTTGGGTGAAATTGTGGCGGTCCCGAACAGCTCACTGAGTTAACCGGCAATGATTTGCTCCCGTTTTAGATGCCGCGGACAACTTTGATCGCGATGTCAAAAGGGTTAATGCCGGACATCAGCCCGATCGGCGATGTCCGGTATTAGCTGCGGGTCCTGGCTGCTGATAGCAACCGGGACCTGCCGGGTATGAAGCATGCTCAGCTCCTGAGCGTGCTTCACATAACAGGAGCCGGCCACAGGCGTAAGTTTACGGTCGTGGTCGTTAAAGGTGTATGCCAAACTCAAAAAGTTATCCATCATCCACAGATGACAAGCTAATAGCAGTTTGATAAATGAGATTCTACCATCAATCATAAGAAGGGAAAAACATTTTTCCCTGAATGAATGAAACGCAGTGTCCGGCTGATGGCCGATTATTTGACTGGTTAAAATGACTTGATCAGCCGATAAATTAGTTCTTGCTTGTTCATTGCTCGGCTGTGTAAGGGTGCGTTCACACTGCTGAATGTACGCTGGAGATTCAGCCTGGCAGCGGCTGTCGGGCGGTAGGACCATTGATGGCTATGCTGGCTATGCTATCCATTCTCTGTGTGGAACAATTTCAGCGGCCGCTGAAATTGCTCAGTGTGAACAGGTCTCGCAGAAACCCATTCACACTGATGTAAAAGTTCACTGTGTATAATTCAAATTTGCGATATTTTGTGAATATATAGATGAATATTTGTCCTATATTAGCGAATATCGCGAATTCTTTATATTCACATATTTGCATATTTGGATATCCGAGGAAGAAAACAGTGAGGGGGTGGGCAACTTTACTATTGGTTGCTAGGGATGTTGTTGATAACTTCTGACAAGTGTATTTGCATCATTCTAATTGGCCCACAAGTGAAAAGAAGGAATATGCAAATATACGCATATGCGAATATGTGGAAAAACAAATATTCGCAATTTCGAATATATAGCAAATATATTCGCAATATTCACGAATTTGCATCCGCATAGTGTGAACGCGCCCTAATACGACCCTTAGCTGTAACAAGCAGTTTACACCTGTATCAGCAAGAGTAAATACACTCCCAACGGATTTGCAACAACTTTTTCCCACACATTTCTGAGTGGAAGATCTCCTCATATTGCCCTGCATTGTGGATTTTTTAATTTGTAGCATGGCAATTTATGTAGCAAATTGTTCACAATTTTTTGCCATTTTTTTTCATTGTCTTCAATAAGTCAACAACCTATTACTGTGGATTTTGTTGAGGATCTCCAGTATATCTGCAAAAAAAATGTTTTCATTCCTTAAAAAAATCTCTGGCAAAATGTGGCTTGGGTTTGTATGACAGATTTTACTGCAGATTTGCTGCCAAAACCACCTGCTTCGGCTGGTTTGACTGGTTTTTCATAACATGGATCTTAAACATAGTCAATAACTGAACATCAAGTGCATGGGAAAGTTGCAGAAGTGTTCAATTCACAATATAATCAGTTAAGCTTTATTTACTTAACCTCCCACAATATAACCCAGGGCCACACGGGGACCTCACATCATATTAGGTCGGCTTGGGCGGCTAATAGCGCACGTCACCAATCGCGGTGATGCGTGCTATTAACCCGTTAGATGCGGCGATCAAAGTTGATTGCTGTGTCTAAAATGTGAAAAAAGCATTCCAGGCAGCTCAGTCGGGCTGATCGGGATCACCGCAGTGAAACCGTGGTGTCCCGTTCAGCTAGGACGCAACAGGAGGGTCCCTTACCTGCCTCCGGTGCGTCTGATCCGCGATTGATTGCTCCAAGCCTGAGATGCAGGCTTGAGCAATCGACCGACGATAACACTGATCAGTGCATTGCTATAGCATAGCATTGAACAGTGCTGGTAATCAATGTACTGCATGTTATAGCCCCCTATGGGGGCTATAACATTGCAAGTAAAAAAAAGTGTAAAAAAAGAGTTAACAAATGTGATTTAACCCCCTTCCCTAAAAAAAAGTTCAAGTCACCCCCCCTTTTCCCATAAAAAAATAAATATAAACATATGTGGTATCGCCGCATGCGTAAATGTCCGAACTATAAAAAATATATCATTAATTAAACCACACGGTCTATTGCATACACATAAAAAAATCCAAAGTCCAAAATAGCGTATTTGTTGTCACTTTTTATACCATTAAAAAAAAGTGATCAAAAGGTCTGATCAAAACAAATGTGGTACCAATATAAACTTGAGATCACGGCACAAAAAATGAGTCCTCATGCTGCCCAGTACGCAGAAGTACGACAAAATCCAACCTATATAAGTATGGAATCATTTTAATCGTATGGACCTACTGAATAAATATAAGGTGTCATTTTTACCGAAAAATGTACTGCGTAGAAAAGGAAGTCCCCAAAAGTTACAAAATTTAGTTTTTTCTTCAATTTCGTCACACAATGATTATTATTTTTTTTTGGGGGGGTTTTGCCACAGATTTTTGGGTAAAATAACTGACGTCATTACAAAGTAGAATTGTTGGCCCAAAAAAAAAGTCATCATGTGGTTCTGTGGTTGCAAAATTGAAAGGGTTATGATTTTTAAAAGGTGAGGAGGAAAAAACGAAAGTGCAAAAACTGGAAAACCCTGAGTCGCCTAGGGGTTAATGTAGACCATCACTTTAGGTGGCGACTGAGTACTATGAATACTCTAGATACATGTTATTGCATTTGCATGTCAAACAAATACAAGAAAGGACCCCAAAGAGCATAGGTAACTCTATATCCTTTCATTTCAGAGTGGAACATTTATTGGCTAGAACAAACTATATATTTGGAGCCCAGGCTGCCATGGAATGGGGCAGTGATACTATTATTTTCTGGGTTGAACTTGCTTGAATTGTTTAAAGAGTTCATTAAATCAAATTCCACAATGCAGATCTAGTAAATTAGAGGACAATTCTGGTCGGCGGTTTCATTCTGTATTCTCTTATTTAGGATTAAGGCACTGGAAGACATGAAAGTCCCTTATACTTAATTGAGTGCAGTGTTTCTTGATTTGCATATATAGTACATCTGATTTGCATTGTACAAAACCGAGCACACAACTCTCAGCCCCTGCTGGTTACCCTACTAGAAACTTGAGAGTTGTAATACATATTTTTTTCCCTTTTACAGTCTTTTTATTGAGGAAAGTGCCTGTTTAAAATTCATTTACAAGATAACCTCTTTCTTTTTTTTCTTCTTTTAAGGGGAATTAATTGTTGTAACTGGGTTTCTTTAGCTTTTCCATATTTGAAATTCTCATTGAGGGCAATTCTGAAGCCACCATTAAAACGGTGTCAAAAGATTAATTCTCTAATCCCAATTCCTGTGAAAACGAGGGATGAAAGAGACGAAACAAAAATGCATTTTATTTTGCAAATGATCCTTAATTTGCCATGAAAATCAATTCCTCTACTGTAGTCAATTAATATGAATAGCTTTTAGCTTTAGGTAAAATCGGTACAGATTAAACTGCTATGATCTTAGCAAAGGCATTGGCTCTTCATCTGGCTCTGCTATCCTGCCATGCGACTGCTTCGACTATGTCTGTGACATTGGCTGTTGGGCACGCAACGTGGCTGCATAATTGTATGAGAGCAGAATCCTGAAAAACCCTTAAGGGCACATCCCACTACTATGGCTTCATGGAAATGTTCCTTGTATTGTATATGCTACAATTGCTGTGAAATCTTGTTAAGACCGCTTATTATTTGATTGCATATTGAGGCCAGGTCTTATGCACAGTGGCACAGAGACCGATATAGCTAACAACTGTGCTTTATTTTGGCCAATAGGCAATCATTTTGGTCAAATAAATGTTAAATTATGTCTTTTTTAACCCAATAAAAATTAAATGTGTTCCTCCTTGCAAGGACTTCATCACATCTGGTGGTTATAGCTTTATAAATATGACCCAAAAATGTGAATTAGATCATAGCTGCAGATTTGATGCAGTCATGGCAGAGGATGTGATCGGAGGACGTAAAGGCAGCTCATGTGATCATTATGGGGCTCTTTGGAAAGAGGATGCCTGGTCCTGGTTGGCCCATTCTTTTTGCTGTTGGAGGGCAAGAACATGAGAAGATCTTCCTTTCCATATGAACTTCATATTATTAAACAAGGGGTTATGACTAGGCCCAAGGGTTGCATAAAGGCATTAAGATGATAAAGAAGCACAAAGCACAAATATTTGTCCATTTTATTGTTGGGCTCCTCTCTTCTAGGTACGCTACTCATTTTGGTGTATGTTAAAATGGAAGTCTATTGGTAGAAATGCCTTTGAATGGTCGAAACAACCAACACAAATACCACACAGAAAAAAAATTATTGTGGTCAGAGCACCTTATATTCTTCTACTGAGTACAAGAAAAGATTTAGCTGCTGTGTTTTTTTGCAACCTAAAGGATAATTGTATTTTAGTGTCACTGCCTTTAGATGAGTCTTCAATTGATGAAGTTGAAGTAACCCAGAACAATCATGGAGGAAGATGCAATGCTATCTTCTAGAGAGTCCAGACTCTGTGTAAGGCCTGGCAGAATTGGGTAAAGGAAAAGTGGACCTTTAGAATTTAGCAGCTCCCAGTAGGGTCTGTTGATTTTGTAGATTGGTGCAGGTTACTGACCCTTAAGATGTTTGGCATGCCAATTAGTGGGGGCAGTCTATAACTATAAAGAACATCATACCACATATCAAACACCAGTTCAAAACCCTGCCATGAGAGGCAACACGTGGTTGCAGGATGTCCTGTACTTATTGTTAACCTATTAGTGTCCCTCATATCACCACAAGGTGACAGTAATATTCAATGGGTGCCCAGATCATAACACCAGCAGTTGGGGCAGTGTTTCACTCCACAGCAAAGGCAGGAATAAAGAGCTCACCACAAGTCCTCCATACTCAAACCTGACTTTTATTGGGTCACAAACAAAACCTGGATTGGTAGCATAATAATGATGATAGTTTTTTTTTAAGTACACATTGATTCCGGTGCACTGTACACTCAAATTAGTCCTTGTCCCCATTGGGACTCACAATCTAGATTTACCTATAGATATGCTTTGAAGTATTGGAGGAAACCAGAGTACCTGGAGGAAACTTGTTGCAGATGTTTTCCTTGGAGCTAAGCACCACTGAAGACAGGGTCATGAGATCAGTCTTGGCTCAATATACCAATGTGTACAGTGAAGCAGGGTCTGAAAATCCAGGTCAACTGCAAAAATCCCACAAAATTCAAACAAGAAATATGCTAGAAAACTCAGAACTGAGCTAAGACTTTGAAACACTGTATTCACTTGCTTTTAAAGGTTGGGCAGGCTGACCTCATATGCTGTTCTGGGTTTTTGACCAGTTTTACATACAGTGAAGAGAGCATTGGTAGCTTTTACTGGCCTGTACATTATACTACCAAATATAATACTACAAAATGTTGCTTTGACATAAGATGTATCAATGCTAGTGATCTACAGCTATCTGTGCTCAATTCATGTGTGTCTATTTATAAACCACTTGTCTTCCTTTGGTTACACCAAATCACAACAGCGGACAAGATCAGATCCTACCATTGTACCCCCACACTAGGTTGTCAGCATAGTTCCCCCACATTAGGTTGTCAGCATAGTTCCCCCACATTAGGTTGTCAGCATAGTTCCCCCACATTAAGTTGGCAGTATAGTTCCCCCACATTAGGTTGTAGTTCCCTCACATTAGGTTGGGAGTATAGTTCCTCCACATTAGGTTGTAGTTCCCCCACATTAGGTTGTCAGCATAGTTCCCCCACATTAGGCTGGCAGTAAAATTCCCCCCAACATTAGGCTGGTAGTATAGTTCCCTCCACATTAGGTTGTAGTTCCCCCACATTAGGTTGTAGTTCCCCCACATTAGGTAGGCAGTGAACCCCACAGACATACAGCCTTCAGCGATATACAGTGTATGGCTGGAGGCTGTATGTCTGTGTACTGCCTCACTTCAGTGCTCTGACCACCGCTCCTCCAGTCCGGGGTCATGATCTACTGCTATGGCCTGTAGGCCATAGCAGTAGGTCCTGTGACCGGAGGAGCGATGGTCGTTGCACCGAAGAGGATGTGCAGCTGGTAACTTACAATGCCCACGCGTCCTCGCTGCTCCGCTCTGCTGTTGCTATGGGCATACGCACGGTGCTACCTCCCAGCGGCCCATATGTTTTTAAAGTCAATGCGGGGACGCAGAAAGGTAACTGGGACATCCTAGTGTCCGTAAAAGATCTTGATGGGGGAAGTTAATCTTGGCCGTGACGCCCGGGGTATGGATAATCTGCAACACCCGGTGTATTAGACGATACCCGGCATAGGACTACCCCCGATTTTTGAGAACATTCCATGGGGTAAAGAAGAAGTCTTATACGCCAGAAAATACGGGGTGTGTGTGTGTGTATATATATATATATATATATATATATATATATTTCTTTTTTGACATATAAAGTATTCATGTGTACATTTTTAATTTTAGATGGCCCTAACCAAAGAAAACTGCAGATTGGAAGAGGTGCTGATCAAGATCCCTGTTGGGGAGATTCAAATTTCGGGATGTGAACTGGGAATACATGAGATCAAATTTCTGAATTGTGATGCCACTGAATCAGGGTAAAGCTTCTTTTTTGACTGTCCATGGTATCTTAGGATGTGTAAGTTTTTGCATATACAGGTAAAAAAAATATAATGGGTCCTACTGTATTTAGGTGGACTGTTAAAAAGGACCTCTTGCAGCAACCCCCAAAAAATAAGATTGTGTTATCATTAAAGGGGTACTCCAATAAAAAAAAATTTTAAAATCAACTGGTGCCAGAAAGTTATACAGATTTGTAAATCTATTCTTTTAATCCTTTTGATACTTATTAGCTGCTATATACTACAGAAGAAGTTGTGTAGTGCTTTCCATTTTGACAAAAGTGCTCTCTGCTGACACCTCTGTCCTTGTCAGGAACTGTCCAAAACAGGAGAGGTTTGCTATGGTGATTTCTGATACAGAGCTTCAAATCACTTGTGTGCAATATGTCTGTATATATGGGTACTAATATACAAAGCCCCGCTTACAACATAGTGGCCCATATTAGGACATGTCCTATAGAAAACATTTTAAGGTTTTTATTTGAAATCATTGAAAACTATTTGAGCATGAGAAAAGTGATAAAATGTAACGGCTATTTGGTAAAAAAAAAAAAAATACCATAACAGTAAAGTCCAATTTGTTGTAGGCAAAATAAATAAAATGCATGCAAACGTCACTAAAATACCTTAAAAAACACAAAGAAAAAACACAAAAAGTTATAGCTGTTAGATCATTGTACTTGAAAAGTTTTAGTTTGTTCTTTGGGTTTGGGTCATAAAGGCCCAAAACAGTGTAGATACCTACCTAGGGTAATTAATTGAGGATCGCTTGTGCTTGATATCAGAATATGGTGCTCCAACTTCTATGTAGATGTGTTATAAAATTTTAGACCTATTAAGATTTCAAATATAATAGTAAAAAAGTGGACAGATCATTAATTACAAATACCCCATGCTCCCATCTTGGCACTTTGAATGCATGATGTTTTATGCACGTTTTTCTTTTTTTTATATATAACTGTTTATTTTTATTTTTCCAAGAAAAAACAACAAAAATGGTAATGCAAGAAATACACATAAGTATAAGAAAGAGAAAGTACAAAGTATATATCAGTCATTTTCTTCAATATTAGATTAGATTAATCTCATATCATATACCGTATTTATCGGTGTTATACGCCGATAAGCCGCTGCAGTTCAATGATTTAAAGCGGGCCGGCTTCTCTGCCCCTGCCTGTCCTGGGGTCTAGAGCCCTGCTGCCGGCCCTTCTCTCCCCCTGGCTATCGGTGCCGCTGCCCGTTCTCTCCCCCTGACTATCGCTGCCGGCGCCCCATTGCCGGCGCCGATAGCCAGGGGGAGAGAAGCGGCGCCGGCAATGGAGCAGCGGCGCCGACAGACAGGGGGAGAGAAGGGGCAGCGGCACCCATCACTCGTCATTGCTCCGCGCAGTGCATAGCAACGACGCATGGGACGCACACCGGAGGCCTGAAGCAGCGCGGACCCGACCCCGGCAACAGGTAATTATACAACTGGGGATGGGGGAGGCAACGGGGCAGCGGCGCCGGCAATGGGTGCCGCTGCCCCTTCTCTCCCCCAGGCTATTGGTGCCGCTGCCCCATTGCCGGTGCCGCTTTTCTCCCCCCTGGCTATCGGCGCCGGCAATGGGGCGCTGGCACCGATAGCCAGGGGGAGAGAACGGGCAGCGGCGCAGATAGCCAGCGGGAGAGAAGCGGCAGCAGCAGGGCTCTAGACCCCAGGAAAGGCAGGGGGAGAGAAGCGGGCAGCGACAGCCTCTCTCCCTCTCCCTTTCCTGGGGGTGTATCGGGGTATACGCATGCACACACACGCACCCTCATTTTACCAAGGATATTTGGGTAAAAAACATTTTAACCAAATATCCCTGGTAAAATGAGGGTGCGTGTTATAGGCCGGTGCGTGGTATACCCCGATAAATACAGTATATTCCATTAAGGAGACAATATTAATTGTTATCCCAAAAGTTTTAACTAAACCACAGTTGTCAGAAAATTACAATATATCGAGCGGATTATCGTGGAAGAAAAAATGCACATGTTTTTTCAGTATACAGCATGTTTTCATTCATTTATTCTAAATTTCACCAAAATTTTGACAAATGCAAATGAAAAACTTGGAGAAAAAAATTGGCCCGATATGGAACAAAAAAAATAAAACTGTAAAAAAAATGTTTTCAACAAAAGAAAGAACAGACAAGTTCTAAAAGAAAATGCTGGACTCAGAGTCAGAATTACTAGACTATTCAACCTTTACTAATATATTTTATATTATATTTATTTATTTACTTTTTCGTTTATATATTCATTTGTTTTATACAATAGTAAGAGGCCTCACCTGTCTAACAAACAGCCTTTCCAAAAAGTAAAAAAAAAAAACACTTTCCCATTATTTTATTATTATTTTTGTTACATTTTCTTTCAACTTACTTTAGTAAATGAATTTGAGTACAGTAAATGTGCATGAGCCTGCACGTAGCCACATTCTGAATGCAAACCAGGAGAATAATAATTTGTAGGAAATCTGTGTAATAATGCAAAAATGTATCGTGACGGAGCTCTCGAGTGAATTTCTTACACTATATCAAAAGTTACCGACACGATATTGCTATAGAGAAAACCAACAAAAAAAATATATAAATATATATGTGTTTGTTGAGTTTTTTTTTTTTTTTTTTGTATGCTGGCTGGTGCCAGAGAGCAGTCTTAGTTTTTCTCATTGGCTACAGCAGGTGAAGCGTTCAGAGTGTTCTCTCACAGCGTATCTTTTGTTTGGGACACAGGGGAGCCCCTCTTCAGCGCTCACAAATGAAAAGCTGCTAAGCCCTCCAGCCAGTGAAGCACGCATTCAGCTTGTTCCTGTACTGTTTTAAAAAACACAGCCGATGCCAGTGTAACGTTGTGTTTTATTGTTTGAAAGACAGATTTTTATTTTATTTTAGAATTTTTTTTTTTTTTTTGGTTGCCGTTCCGAACTCTTGGGGGCCTATAATGGTTATTTTGCCGTGCATGTAAAATTAGTGATTCCCCCCCCCCCCCCCCCCCCTTGTTCAGCAACCTTTTTATAAATGAATTTCGAAGGGATGTTAGAAGCCTTTCTTTTATGTAAATGTAGCCGAAAACTTTACGCCACGCGTTCTCATAGACGGGAGATATAGATACATTATTACCTTGTATTTATAAAATAAAACCTAATGTGTTCTACAGAGTTGAATCCAGCAAATGTTAAAGGTAAATGCTACTTTTGAAGACTTTCTTCTTGATGGCTCTACGAAATGTTTTTCTTTTTTTTTTCCACTCATCTCGTACGTAACTTGACGGATCGCTCTTTCTTCTTACTTCTAAAATCGTAATTCTGATTTGCAGACAATTGGAGAGCAGCGTGTTGTCGGAGCTTAACTCTTATGGATATACTTTGTACATATATATTAGTGTATCCAGCATGTCTTTAGACCGATGTTTTTAAAACAGTGTGCCTACAGCTGTTGCAAAACTACAACTCCCAGCATGCCAGGCTGTCCGGGCGTGCTGGGAGTCGTAGTTTTGCAGCAGCTGTAGGCACACTGTTTAGAAAATATTGCTATATACTGTTGCGTATTGACTTGCATGGGTTAAAAAACACAGTACCTCCAAATGTGCTAGACCTCTAAACTCAGGGAATATTTTAAGGAAATTTGTTAAGGAAGTGCCCAAAGTATATGATCACTGTATCCATTGTTTGGTGTGCACTCTTCCCCTCCCCCCTCAGCCCAGGCCTATATAATTGGCAGGAAGCTGCATTAGGGTCCTATTCCTCCTGGCAGCCTCACAGTCTCATACTGGGAGTAAGTACATGGTGAGTGAGCTTTTTACATCTGTTCCCCCTGGTGCGGTTCTGTTTGGCATTCGTTGCTGCCCCGGTGCTGTGTCTGTGGGAAGGCGCAGCCCAGAGACTTGTTAGAATGACATTGGGGCTCCTCTGCCAGTTGGGTTGTTACCCCTGTGGGCACTGGTGTATAGCAGTGGTGGTCGCCACTCAGTGCTGCGCCATTTTATGCTAGGGACCCACTACTTACAGGTGACCATGACGTGGCTAGTGGGCTTGCACTTCATGATCATCAAGTACACTAACAACCTGTTGGTTTAATAAATGTTGCTGAGAAGCATTAGGTCAAGGTGCTTGTTGTGGATGTGCGACCATGACTGTTTTTTCTCAAGTTGTAGCCATAAAGAACCCTGGTGGCTCAGTGGTTAAAGGCGTTATCCAGGAATAGAAAAACAGAGTTAATTTCTTTCAAAAAAACACTGCCCTGCCCGTCTCCAGGTTGGGTGTGGTTCTGCAGCTCAATTCCATTGATGTGAATGGAGCCAAGTTGTAATACCACACACAACCTGGGGACAGACATTGAGCTGTTTTTGAAAGAAATTAGCTGTGTTTTTCTACCCCTGGATAACCTCTTTAATACTTTCGCCTTGGTTTGCTGGGTTTGATCCCAACAGGGAACATGGGCAGGGACTGTGTATGTTCTCCCTATGTGGATCTCCGCCAGTTATACAGGTTTCCTCCACCACTCCAAAAGCATTACAAGTCAGTTTGGAATTTAGATGCGATCCCCTATGTGGACTGCGGTCTACGGCACAGTGGAGTATGTCTGTGCTTTATAAAGGAATTAACATAAACCCCGATAACCATAAAGTGTCATTCCATGTTTGTCAACATTTCACATTGTAAACCTACAAGAATTGTTAAACAATTTAGCAGAATAATTATTTATTTTTATTTTGCACCAACTTTCAAGCTATTTTATGTTTTTCTTTATGCATTGAGTTATCATCTGGTTGCCTTTGTACATGGACAACAATTTATCTCCTCCCGTTGACAACATGTGGCTTCACATTTTAGGTTAAAATTCTAGAATTGTCCACTGAACTCTTATAGGTTCTTGCCTGAGAAAAAAGGTCATTTACTGCTGCTTAGTCCACGTGTCCCTGTTTGAGACTGAAACTACAGTTCCCAGAAGCCCCATGCATCTCCTTCCGTGGCCAGGAATAACCGGAAATGAGACAAATTCTCATTTTTAACACAGACGGAGAAAAGAACATCATGTAGATTTCATGTCCATTAATTTTTTCCTTAAAGTGTCATATCACAGTAAAAAATAATGCTTCTATGTTACTCACTAGGTCATGCAGATTCTTTACATGTCTTTTTTGTGTCTAGCTTCTGTATTTGCCTTGCAAATTCTTCTGTTCTGCTTCTCCCTCATTCAGACATTCAACTGCTCAGGAATGGGCGTGTCCAAGGCAAGCACTGAGCCCGCCCTTACTCACCATGCACTCACTTCCTCCCTGAGTCTGCCGTGCTGTGCGGGATCTCTTCATCCAATCACTGAATGCTGCTTTTGAACCACCTCCTCTCTGTTTACAGACAGGAATAGAATAGTGCTAGTCCCGCCCTCACTTTCTGGACTTTGTGCCAGGCTGTGCTTCAGATGGGACAAAGATGATGTTGCAGCCGGACAGGAATATGTTCTGGCTGATATGGGGACCCCAGTGGCCTTTTTGTATCAGCCATGATTTCTATAAAAAGTATATGAAGTATATGTACAACATATAACACGTTTTTGATTCTGACAGTGCCCATTTAAAAGAAAAAAGAGTTATGATAATGTCCATTCTTCGGAAAGTTGAGCGTCCTGAAAAGATCATGTACATACAGTAGACATAGATGGTAATAACCTTCAAACCTGATAGTGATGGAGAGAAATAAATGTTACTAATGTAGATACATTTAAGTGTTAGGGCTCATGCCTACACCAGTATTATGGATCTATTTGTATACTGTATTAGTGTGCCATAGACTGCTTATAGCCAACACTGTACCTATGTGTTCATTTAGTTTTATGCAGCTGTATTGCACTAAATACCACGGCAAACGTAGGGACTACAGGACGGTAATATAGAACCATAGGGTGTGCTATCGTTTAGCAATCCTGCACATGACTTTGTTATATGCATGAACCTCAACATAATCAAAATGCAGGTGAATGTAGATAATATGTTTCTTGTACAATATATGTGGTTAGTGACAAATTGCATTTGAATTACCATAGTGCACTCAGGTCGTCTTCAGATTGTCGGATACCTATTTAATTTTTTCCCCCCTATTTATTAAAACTTTTCAAGCAGTAAAAACATTTAACTTGTTAATGATTGGAAGTGGGAAAAATTAATGACATAGATCTCGGGAACCTCCAAGATGTCTCCTTTTAACCATGCAGAAGCAGATTTCTTTCCTACTGTATGTAGTTTAATTTCTTTGATAGGGTTCAGTAAGCAAATGCAAATAGATTTAATGATTTGCATCAGTAGATCATTTCTCAGTTTAATATCCTCAGATATTTTGGTCAAGGACTTTTCCTTTTTGGTGGCTGGCAGTATTTCATATAATAAAAAATATTAATGCTGGATACATTATGATACATTCAAATTAAATGATATATTTTAACCATTTATTCATGGGAGTATTTTTCAAGGAGCAGTTTCTGTCAGTCTAGTGACAGTAAAAAAGGAATCTATCTTAAAAGAAAATGGAAGAATTCTTAAAAATGAATATGGAACAGTTATATTAATGCACTTTTAAGGAATAATCATTACGGTTTGGGTTCTGACGTGAGATGATTGCCTGTAGGCCTCAAAAGTCCTGAGCCACAAAAAGGGTCTTTAAAAAGACAGAATGCAAATGCATTATTCTGTCAGAAATGAAAAATACTTGCTTCAAACAACTCCACAGATAGCCGAAAAAAATTCCAGCATGGTGGTACACTTCATAAGTACATTTTTATGTTTTTTTAGGTGCTTTAGGAAAACTAGGATTTCGAGTAGAATAAAGTCTGTATAATATAGTACAGAATTGAATATTTAATAAATACAATAATAGAATACTTTTGAGGGGCAGTGAAAAATATCATCAGAGAGTAAAGACCTTAGGCTTGAGAACATACAGTTTCCTATTATTTGACTAGGTTTATTCATGTAAAAAGCTGTTTATATGCGGATGGAACTCTAAGAGAAAGTTTATGAGTCCTGCTCCCTCCACCACACGTGGGGGAGATTTATCAAAACCTGTCCAGAGGAAAAGTTGCCCAGTTGCCCATAGCAACCAATCAGCTCGCTTCTTTAATTTTTAACAAGGCCTCTGCAAAATAAAAGAAGCGATCTGATTGGTTGCTATGGACAACTCAGCAACTTTTCCTCTGAGCAGTTTTTGATAAATCTCCCCCTTAGAGCCTGTGAATTTTGTTTCATCTGCCCACATATAATGAAAGCCTATGAGTCCTGCATCCTTTGCACATACGTAAAGAAAGCATATGAGTCCAGCTTCCTCCACCAAACTTAATGCCTGTGAGTCCTGCTTCCTCCACCCTCAAACAGAGCATGAGAGTCCTGTTCTTTGTCCACAGGGATATGTGCTTGATCACAGGAAATCTGCACTGCTCAAAAAAATAAAGGGAAAACTTAAACAGCACAATGTAACTCCAGGTCAATGACACTTCTGTGAAATCACACTGTCCACTCAGGAGGCAACACTGATTGACAATTTCACATGCTGTTGTGTAAATGGAACAGACAACAGGTGGAAATTATAGGCAATTAGTAAGACACTCCCAATAAAGGAGTGGTTCTGCAGGTGGTGACCACAGACCACTTCTGGGTTCCTATGCTTCCTGGCTGATGTTTTGGTCACTTTTGAAAGCTAACGGTGCTTTCACTCTAGTGGTAGCATGAGACGGAGTATACAACCCACACAAGTGGCTCAGGTAGTGCAGCTCATCCAGGATGGCACCTCAATGCGAGCTGTGGCAAGAAGGTTTGCTGTGTCTGTCAGCGTAGTGTCCAGAGCATGGAGGCGCCACCAGGAGACAGGCCAGTACATCTGGAGATGTGGAAGAGGCCATAGGAGGGCAACAAGCTTACAGCCCAACACCGTGCAGGACATTTGGCATTTGCCAAGATTGAAACATTCGCCACTGACGCCCTGTGCTCTTCACAGATGAAAGCAGGTTAACACTGAGCACATGTGACAGACGTGACAGAGTCTGGAGACACCGTGGAAAACGTTCTGCTGCCTGCAACATCCTCCAGCATGACCGGTTTGGCAGTGGGTCAATAATAGTGTTGGGTGGCATTTCTTTGGGGGGGCCGCACAGCCCTCCATGTGCTTGCCAGAGGTAGCCTGACTGCTATTAGGTACAGAGATCCTCAGACTCCTTGTGAGACCATTTGCAGGTTTGGTTGGCCCTGGGTTCCTCCTAATGCAAGACAATGTTAGACCTCTTGTGGCTGGAGTGTGTCAGCAGTTCCTGAAAGAGGAAGGCATTGATGCTATGAACTGGCCTGCCCGTTCCCCAGACCTGAATCTGATTGAGCACATCTGGGACATCATGTCTCACTTGATCCACCAACGTCATGTTGCACCACAGACTGTCCAGGAGCATTTCCAGGTGTTGTAGGGAGATCATACAGGCACGTGGAGGCCAAACACACTACTGACCCTCATTTTAAGAACATTACATAAAGTTGGATCAGCCTGTAGTGTTGTTTTCCACTTTGATTTTGAGTGTGACTCCATATCCAGACCTCCATGGGTTGATAAATTTGATTTCCATTGATAATTTTTGTGTGCCCATGGGTGCTGTCAAAGACCACTAAGTATAGTGTACGGCTGTCTCTGGCAGCTCCCATAGGCAGTAAAAGTTGTTATTTTGCTTGCATGATTGTCACTCTGTTCCGACTGGAGACTCTGAGCCCCATTCTGGAGATACAGGGGGTACCAGCAGTTGGATGCAATTTAATCACATGCTTATCTTCTATGCACAAGATAAGGGTTATTGGTGGGCCAACCCCTTTATATTCATTAACTTCTATTTTTTCTTTGATTTTGACTGTTTTTCTCCTATAATTTCCCAAAGATTTGAAAAGACGATCTACTGCCCACTGCCTTTTATAAAGACACATTCTATTAATAGACTATATATTAGGAGTCTCAGATTTCTTCTTGTACCATATATGCTGAGTAAGCAGATCTGGTGTTATTAGCATACAATGGTTCACTTATCATTGAGGTGAAACTTTTTTTTCTTCCCTATGTTTAATGTAAATAAGAATCGCTCTAGAGACAAGCGCTGGTACTATTTCTTTGGTAGTCCGTTTAGAAGGCAGATGTGCTCAATGATTTACTATGCATCACCTTAGCCATCATTCCCATAAGTATTAATTTTAACTCCACTAATAAGAAACTGAACAAAAGTGGAATTATGAGTTCAGTAGTATTCTATGAAAGGTCAGTTGTTAAAAAGGCAGACTCTGACATTCTGAGAAAAAGGTGCCTTCATTAATCATCCTGATAGGATAGCGCTGGATAGACTTGACCAATACCAGTAAACCTTACATCTTATTGTTCCCACCAGAAGTGTTTAATCTTTTGCACCAGAACATTTCTTTTTTTATTGTTACGTGACCTCATTCTCTTGTGATGCTAATCTTTATTTTTAGAACCTAAATATTAACAATATTTAATCCTTATCTATATTTTATTATTGTTTGTATTATAAGATATTTTATTTAGGTTCCTTGTGCTACATGTGTGGCCGAGCTGATCACATTCCAATACTTTTTTTAATGTTTTGTAGTTCGCACAAATAATTTTCAAAAGTATGAAAATTATTGTTAAAAATAGAAAAAAAAATTATAGAAAATCTAGCTAATACGTTATATTTCAATCATGTAAATATTTGTTAATTATATCTGTAAATTAAACAGCAAGCACACTTGAGGCACATGTCAATGCCATCTTTGGGTTCTGTAGGTCCTTACAGGTACAGTTGTGCTCAATAGTTTCCTCACCCTTGGAGAATTAATAATTTATTAACCATTTTTAGAGAAAAGAAAAAGTGAGCGGGCACATTTCTTTTAATTTTTTTGGGTTTCATATACAATTGTAGGTTATAACAGAATGGCACAATCCTAAAATAACACATGACAACAAATAAAAAGTGACCCCTGTTTTAAATTCTGCATAGGCAAAATGCTTCCAGGTCAGAGTGGATCAATGATATTAAGCCCAGGGGCCCGTGATAGACAATCCAGAACCTTCACCTATTTCTCCTGTAACCACTGTATGGTCAACTTGGCCTTGTGCTTAGTGTCATTGTCGTGCTGGAAAGTCCAAGAGCGTCCCATGAACAGATTTCATGCAGAAGAATGCAAATTGTCTGCCAGTATTTTCTAATAAAAGGCTGCATTCATCTTGCCATCAATTTTCACAAGATTCCCCAAAACATTATAGGCCACCACCATGCATCACTGTGAAGATTGGATACTTTTCGCTATAGGCCTTGGTTGTGACCACAAAGCTTTATTTTGGTCTTGTCTCTTCAAATTACAGTGTGCCAGAAGCTGTGATGTGTTAAGGTGTTGTTGGGCACATATTGTAATAGGGCTTTTTGTGTAATTGGTGCAGTAAAGGCTTCTTATTGGGAACTGAACCATGTAACTCATTTTTGTTTACGTATCATCATAGTCTATTCTTCTAGAGGAGCCTGTATTTCTCATGAGGTTACTTGCCAGTTTTTCTTTGTTTCCTGAAGAATTTGAGTCTACCTGGCCTTCGCTTGGTTTCAAGACATTTTACACTTTTTTAATAAGTGATTAAACTTAATAAGGCCCTATTGAGAGACAGGAATCACATGGTCCATGTCTGGGGCAAGAGGGGGACCAGGGCAGGACAAAGAAGACCGTAGGAGGCTGCATTTGCAGCACATCTGGGGCACAGCAATAGGGATAAGAACAGAAAAATGGTGCAGCTTAGGTAATAACATGACATGGTTGTGTGCCAAATATATATTTTTTTTTTGCATGATCAGTTATATTTTCTATATCAATGCCAATATTTCACAATTTCAGCCAGGGTATGCAAACTCTCCAGAACAACTGTATGTATAATGGAGCCATTGGAGCTTTGTGTGTCTGCTTCTACAGAAACAAACATCCTAGAGAATAATTGCTTCATATCCACACCTGCATTCGATGGAACCTGCCACAAATTTCCTAAAATGCCTAATTTTATACGAATCATCAGCCTACTACAGCCCAGGGGCATTTTATTTCTATTCATTCATCTGTAATATGCCCATGTGCATGTGTTCACTGTGCTGTATTATCTGTAGAATTTTTGTAGAAGTCCCACACTGGAGGAGTTGGTCCCTTTTTATATTTATCCAATATTATTTAGGCTGGGGTCACACTGCATATTTAGCTCTGGTTTAACATTTGGATGGAAAAGCTAACATATATATGGCATGCAAACTAAACTAATAAGGAATAAGTTTAACGGATAAAATGCATGGTGAGCTCTTTCATGCTGTATTCGTTAAATGAATGCCATTATAGCCTATGGGTGTTAGTGGATGCCACTGTTAGGTATCTGTTTACCAAATCTGTCACCTATAGGCTATAATGGCTTATGTTAAATAGATATGTCATGAAATGCTGTTGAAAAGCTCATGAAATATATGCTAATCAGATTCCTTTATTATAAATCTAACAGATCTGTGTTTTACTACTCTATACCATACTTCATTTTTTTAGTATACTAGTTCAGTAGTCACACAGATGTCAAAAATACACTTTTAGCCTCCATCTGACTAACTGACCTCTGTGGAGAGTTTTAACTTGTACAATGGCTGCTTTCCTGAAATATGTACAAAATGTGGGGCAAAAAAAGTGTAGACAAAGCATAAATGTGTTTGGAATTTGCAACTTACATTCCCCACTCCACCACTGCCGCCTCTTTCATGGTACCCCACTTTTTAATGCGTGGCACTTCTGGGATCATGGTCAACCCGAGTCATTGCCTATTCAGCCAATAAGTGGTTGCAGAGGTGTCCTGCCTTTTAGCTGAGCAGACAATGGCTTTGAAGTATGGCGCTGTAAAGAGGTGGCAAAGATAAGTGTGTGTCCTTTTCTATTTCCCGCCTGCCCTTAAGTTTAAATAATAATTGCTAGCTCAAAAACCCCTTTAACTTTGACTAAATATGAAGTATGGACTCATAGGGGTTTTTGCAAGATTTTAATAAATCACCTTTCCACTGATTAATAGGGCTTTGCTCATTGGGACCCAGCTGATTTCAAGAGTGGGAATCCCTTGTCTCCCAAGTGAATGGAGCAGCACATATCCTTGGATACTATGGGAGTGCCAAAGATAACCTGGTACAGCCTTTTTATACGGGTATTCCGGTAATTTTTTTTATTTGACTATTCTACAGGGGCTGTAAAGTTAGAGTAGTTCATAATAAAGTGTATGTACCTGTGTTTGCTTGTGGTCTCGCAACTTTTATGTGATCTTTGCCCCTGATTTTCAATTTCATCATCTTACAAAATTAGTGTTGTCTAAGGTTTTCACAGATTGCAGTACAGCCCGAGATATTACATCACTAGTCAGGTGTTGAAAGAGAGCCTGTCTGTGCTTCAATGGGTGGAGCGACCACAGGGTGAGAGGGAGATCATTCTCCACAGGGCTGCAGGTGTATGTAGTTTCAAGCATAGTACAGCATGCAAGGCAGCACAGAGATATTCCCAAAATTTATGGTTATTGCTCTCCAGTACACTTCAACTTTAATTTTACTCTCTTGTTTTATTCGACCCTGATGTAGAATCTGGCCTGAAATATCAGTGGTTCACCACAGATGGAATTTCCATGCCTGCAGCTGCAGAGAGACATATGGCAAACTGTGTCACCACCTGAATATTTCTCGACATCAGTAAACATTCCCACTGTGGCAGACCAATATCGGACGTCAAACTACCGCAACTGACCAACAATATCTGACAACACAAACAAATCTGCAGATTTTAGGACCCACTTATTATAGTCAAGTAGGTGGCACTCTTGTCTTATTTAGCCCAGGCAGCATTCATAGTTCAGGATCCCAACTAAATTTAATTCCTACCCATAAACGTGGGTGAGAGCAATAACAACGTATGGTGGCATGTGCTGAAAACTTCATACTTGATTGATGAAAGGGCTCTTGGATGCAGTGAATTTTTCCTGCTTACATTTTCCAAAGGATGTAAATTGCTGGGTCTGCAATAGTCATGCTTCTCCCTTAATGTCATAATGTTTGCTTAATAGCTGTTTGTGCTACATTGACTTAGTACATGCATAGCTTAACATAAATGATTACATTTGATTATGATTAAAAACTTCCTCCATTAGGATAAAAAAAAAGAACTATGGAACAGAAATGCCTACAAATGATTTGTTGTTGGAGTTTTCTGCTTCATTAGACACAGTGTACACTATGTGGAGTCGTTGTCTAAGAGTTAGAGGGACTCGTAATGAGCTGTATAATATCAGCCTTTTGACAAAATTTAAAAATAAATGAAATCTTTTCAGAGCAGTTTAGCATGCAAATTAAACCCAAGAAACAATGACGAGATCTGTCGCTGTAGGCCAAATTGGATGTCACATCTTGAAAAGCCAGAGACAAAGAGTGCAGGTTTTTCCCCCCATTATGATCATCTGCATACTTTAAAAAAACAATCCTACATTTGAAAAATGCTCAAGGCGGTCACAATTCCCCCCCGTTTAGGAAATATATGAAAACTTAGCAAAAATGCAGAATTAGCAACAAAACCCAGTCCCTCACCCAAAATTTTACACTTGTTAAATAAATGGAGTTGCTTAAAGTTGTGAGTGATAGTGTCAAACTGCAAAAAAATAGGTGGCTGGTGTGGTGGAGGGAAAACAAAGTCTGTTTTACAAATGAATTTAGTCATTTAGAGCTAGGGCTACACGGGTGTTGCATGACTGAAAGATCACATGACAATAAATGTTAGTAAATGGTGTCACGTGCACTATAGCACCATCTTTGATCCATCTTGCCACCATTGGCCTCAATGCAAGTCGTGTGTGACTTCGACTTGCTTGTGACTTCTCTGCTAAGTACGGTAGCAACTGTAATGAAGTTGCCTGACAGAAATTTGCAGTCAAGTCTCACAAAATATTTTGGCCACGCAACTTGGATGAACCCTGCTGTTGCGCATCCAAAGTCGCTTACTGTCGCTGTGTAGCCCTAGCCTTAGACCACCTTGACACTTTAGGGGCCTCAGATGTGACCCTTCTATCCAGGGCAGGAAACAAGTCAGTGAGAAGGCACAAATTATTTTTTTTACACAGGGATTGTCCATTAATTATCACCTACTTATCGGCAGAATACCTACAGTATAGGTAATATTTGTCTGATGGTCCCTGCAGTCATTAGTCTGACTGCTGAAACCATCACAAGAATGAGGGTCTTATGTCTCTTCAGCTGAGTGGAGTCAGCATGCATGCTGTCACTTAACAGGACTGTCTGGTATAGCTGGGCAGAGTACGCTATTTTAGACAGTCCTATAGACTTTCAATGGAGTAGCAAGGGTCAGGCTCAAACATCAATATTTTCAAAGTGGAGGACAGGGACCCCCTGTTCTTATGATCAGTGGACCACTATCAATCAGATGTTTCACCAAGGGGTAGGTGATAACATTTCATTGGAAAACCACTTTATTTACAATATTCATTCACAATGTTATTCAGAATAAACACTGTCACCTCTGTAGACTGCTCAGAGCTGTATACACGGGCAGATAGCTGATAGGGAGGTAAAACAAACGATACCTGTCTCTTAGCTGAAGCAGTTTACAAAGATACCTGTCTCTTAGCTGAAGCAGTTTACAAAGTTATAAACTATTTTTTTTATTTATAAACTCAAGTGTTGTAGAGGTCACACTGATCTGCAGCATGCATGCCTTCTCGCTCCCCCTACCCTTCCTGCTCTGCATGATGATGTACAGGGTTAGGCTTCCACTTAAATCCAGTAGGTTATGGAAATTTTCTTGTGAATCTGCAGGTGATCTGCAACAAAATCTGTAAAGGTGTGAATACTCTGCTGGGGATTTACTGATAGGTGATTTTCCACAGTGAAAAATCTGCAGCAGACCCCAATTAAGTCAATGGGTAGTAATAAAATCTGCTGTTGATGCTTTCAAACAGCAAATCTGCCATGGATAAACCCACCCTTGTGAACATACTCTAAGGGTGTATTCACACTGGAGCGCATCTGCAGCGTATTTGACGCTGTGGATGCTTTGCCGGCACACACAGAGTTATGGCACAGAAAGCTCCCTGCTGCTGCTGCCATAGCTCTGTGTCTTTCCTGCCGGCAGTCACAAGTGGACACACAGAGCTACAGCAGCAGCAGGGAGCTCGCTCTGCTGTAACTCTGTGTGTGCTGGCAGTGCATCTGTGGTGTTAAATACACTGCGGATGCACCTTCGTGTAAATACACCCTTACAGTGTATTTCATTGCGAGTATATTGTAGTTTTTAACGTTTCAGTTGAAGCCAGTTAAAAAAAATCCACAACAAGTTCCAGACGGCAGTGAGGGAGACCTAACCCAAGAAAGACCAAGGGTTGGAAATGCTGCATCTGGGAATGGATCAAAAATTATTAACATTGAAAAAAGCATTTTTGTGCCATTTTTACAGATGGGCTTGCCAGTGGTTTTCTCCCCTGAAAATCACTGTGGCCACAGGCTAGCAGGATATCAATTAGAAAATTTTAAATGCACGACAATTTCCCACAATCTCCCTTGATAAAGCGGTGGAGACTTACTGCCAATACTTCGGAGACTGAGAACAGAAGATTGCAGTGAAAGGGAATCTATCAGCTGTATTTGCTGCTAAGGCTATGTTCTCACAAGCAATGTCTGTGTCACGATGCCGGCTGGCAGGAGGTGGATCCTCTGTGCCAGAGAGGGATAGAGAGGACCGTGCTAATGGACCGGTTCTAAGACACTACTGGTTTTCACCAGAGCCCGCCGCAAAGCGGGATGGTCTTGCTGCGGCGGTAGTGACCAGGTCGTAACCACTAGCAACGGCTCACCTCTCTGGCTGCTGAAGATAGGCGAGGTACAAAGGAGTAGGCAGAAGCAGAGTCGGACGTAGCAGAAGGTCGGGGGCAGGCGGCAAGGTTCGTAGTCAGGGGAGATAGCAGAAGTTCTGGTACACAGGCTTTAAACACACAAAACGCTTTCTCTAGGCACAAGTGCAACAAGATCCGGCAAGGAAGTGCAAGGGAGGAGGATAGATATAGTCAGGGACCAGGTGGGAGCCAATTAAGCTAATTGGGCCAGGCACCAATCATTGGTGCACTGGCCCTTTAAATCTCAGGGAGCTGGCGCGCGCGCGCCCTAGAGAGCGGAGCCGCGCGCGCCAGCACATGACAGCAGGAGACGGGAACGGGTAAGTGACCTGGGATGCGATTCGCGAGCGGGCGCGTCCCGCTGTGCGAATCGCATCCCCAACGGCCAGGACAGGGCAGCGCTCCCGGTCAGCGGGACCGACCGGGGCGCTGCGGAGAGAGAGACGCCGTACGCGCTCCGGGGAGGAGCGGGGACCCGGAGCGCTAGGCGTAACAGTACCCCCCCCCTTAGGTCTCCCCTTCCCTTTGTCTGGTAACTGCCTCCCCTGGGATGAGGACACCGGGAAAGGATGGAGGGATTCCTCAACAGCAGGCGGAACAGCAGGAGTAGGGATGGGGAGGGAGGGCAGAGGGCGAGACTTGGCACGGGGCAGTGTGACACCAGGACGAGGGCCATGAGGGGACACAGAAGCTTGCCTGATGGAACTGGGAGGGGGGGAGGGGCATTTCCTGTGGCAGGCAGAGTCCTTAATGACCTTAGGGGGACCGGATACAGGAGGAACCACAGGGTCACGGCAGGGAGTACTGGGAACCGGTTTTAGACAGTTCTTGGAACAAGAGGACCCCCAACTCTTGATCTCCCCAGTGGACCAATCCAGGGTAGGGGAATGAAGTTGAAGCCAGGGAAGTCCAAGGAGAATTTCCGAGGTGCAATTGGGGAGGACCAAAAGTTCAATCCTCTCATGATGAGATCCGATGCTCATAAGAAGGGGCTCCGTGCGGAAACGTATGGTGCAATCCAACTTGGCTCCGTTGACCGCGGAAACGTGGAGTGGCTTGACAAGACGGGTCACCGGAATGCGGAATTTATTCACTAAGGACTCCCGAATAAAATTCCCAGAAGCTCCAGAGTCCAGGCAGGCCACGGCTGAGAGAGAAGAGCTGGCTGAAGCAGAAATCCGAACAGGCACCGTGAGACGTGGAGAAGCCGACTTAGCATCAAGAGACGCCACACCCACGAGAGCTGGGTGCGAGCGTGCGTTTCCCAGACGTGGAGGACGGATTGGGCAATCCACCAAAAAATGTTCAGTACTGGCACAGTACAGGCAAAGATTCTCTTCCTTACGGCGATTCCTCTCTTCCAGGGTCAGGCGAGACCGATCCACTTGCATGGCCTCCTCGGCGGGAGGCCTAGGCGCAGATTGCAGTGGAGACTGTGGGAGAGGTGTCCAGAGATCTAAGTCTTTTTCCTGGCGGAGCTCTTGATGCCTCTCAGAAAAACGCATGTCAATGCGAGTGGCTAGATGAATAAGTTCATGAAGATTAGCAGGCATTTCTCGTGCGGCCAGAACATCTTTAATGTTGCTGGATAGGCCTTTTTTGAAGGTCGCGCAGAGGGCCTCATTGTTCCAGGATAATTCTGAAGCAAGAGTACGGAAATGTACGGCATACTCGCCAACGGAAGAATTACCCTGGACCAGGTTCAACAGGGCAGTCTCAGCAGAAGAGGCTCGGGCAGGTTCCTCAAAGACACTTCGGATTTCCGAGAAGAAGGAGTGTACGGAGGCAGTGACGGGGTCATTGCGGTCCCAGAGCGGTGTGGCCCAAGACAGGGCTTTTCCAGACAGAAGGCTGACTACGAAAGCCACCTTAGACCTTTCAGTGGGAAACAGGTCCGACATCATCTCCAGATGCAGAGAACATTGGGAAAGAAAGCCACGGCAAAACTTAGAGTCCCCATCAAATTTATCCGGCAAGGATAGGCGTAGACCAGGAGCGGCCACTCGCTGCGGAGGAGGTGCAGGAGCTGGCGGAGGAGATGGTTGTTGCTGCTGTAGCTGAGACTGAATCTGCTGTAGTTGTGACTGGAGTTGCTGTGTCATGGTGGTCAAGTACGACAGCTGGTGATCTTGTTAGGCGATCTGACGAGCTTGCTGGGCGACCAGCGTAGGGAGGTCAGCGACAACTGGCAGAGGAACTTCAGCGGGATCCATGGCCGGATCTACTATCACGATGCCGGCTGGCAGGAGGTGGATCCTCTGTGCCAGAGAGGGATAGAGAGGACCGTGCTAATGGACCGGTTCTAAGACACTACTGGTTTTCACCAGAGCCCGCCGCAAAGCGGGATGGTCTTGCTGCGGCGGTAGTGACCAGGTCGTAACCACTAGCAACGGCTCACCTCTCTGGCTGCTGAAGATAGGCGAGGTACAAAGGAGTAGGCAGAAGCAGAGTCGGACGTAGCAGAAGGTCGGGGGCAGGCGGCAAGGTTCGTAGTCAGGGGAGATAGCAGAAGTTCTGGTACACAGGCTTTAAACACACAAAACGCTTTCTCTAGGCACAAGTGCAACAAGATCCGGCAAGGAAGTGCAAGGGAGGAGGATAGATATAGTCAGGGACCAGGTGGGAGCCAATTAAGCTAATTGGGCCAGGCACCAATCATTGGTGCACTGGCCCTTTAAATCTCAGGGAGCTGGCGCGCGCGCGCCCTAGAGAGCGGAGCCGCGCGCGCCAGCACATGACAGCAGGAGACGGGAACGGGTAAGTGACCTGGGATGCGATTCGCGAGCGGGCGCGTCCCGCTGTGCGAATCGCATCCCCAACGGCCAGGACAGGGCAGCGCTCCCGGTCAGCGGGACCGACCGGGGCGCTGCGGAGAGAGAGACGCCGTACGCGCTCCGGGGAGGAGCGGGGACCCGGAGCGCTAGGCGTAACAGTCTGCTTGGGGACATTGCCCCGACAGCGCAGTGCCAGAAGAACATGCCGGCTCTAGGACCACTCTGAAATGCGCCGTCTCATAGATGGCAATGCAATTCTGTGCGGACTCTGCAAAAAGAATAGAAATGTCTATTCTTTCTGCAGACTTTGGAATTGGCAAGAAACAATCTGTGGAAATTCCATTGTGTACACAGCACAGCTGAATTCTATTAATATCAGTTCGAGTTAGAGTCTGTAATCTTCATGCCATTCATAATTTTCAGACTGCCGATGTGCAGTTTGCTACCTGCTTTCAGGTTCAGATTCTTTCATATGGCTGTGTCCTTTCATTAGTACATGCTGGATGTGAGGTCTGCATGTTCAGGAGTCTACAGTTTGCAGTGGATGCTCTGTTTTCTCTCTCTACTTGTACACAGCCCATGTGCTTCTTCCCCTGCAGACTGCCTTGTATCTACTTTCCTCCCTATCTACATCCAGTGCGCGCTGCCCTCCATGTTTGCTCTCCCATCTCTACACACTCTGACCGCTATTAGAGAAAGACCCTTCCTCTGAGCAAAAAGCCTGTCAGGAACAGGCACAACTCTCTGATGGATTTTTCCCTCACTTGGGAGGACAGATAGTCTTATGTGGGCCCTGCAGAAGAAAAATGGAAGAACATTTTTAACAAAGATTATTTTGAACCTTGCCTAATTTTGCAATAAGGGAACAAACAATAAAAATAAATCAGTGCAAAGGTATCAATATGAAAAGCGAAATTTAGAGCTCAGTTTCCGAACAAAGGAAACGCTGATTACTATAAGGAATTATGTAGACCCCGAAAAAGCAAAATGGTGGAAATTTTTTTATAAAGACTATTTAGAAAGTTGCATAAATTTAGCACTCAGGAAACAAATAAATAACAATAAAAATAAAGCAATACAAAGATATCCATAGGCAAAGGAAACTGTAGAGCTCTGTTTCAGAACAAAGTCAACTCTGACTGTTATAAGGAATTATTAGCCTATGTAGACTCTGCAGGAGCAAAATGTTTAATGAAGACTATTTAGAAAGTTGCCTAATTTAGCATTCAGGAAACAAATGCTAACAGGAGCAAAAAAAATAAATAAACCAATGCAAAGGTATCCATGACCTTTTGCTCCGTCAATGTAGGAAATTTAGAGCTCTGTTTCAGAACAAAGGCAAGTAAAAAATGTAATAACCAAATGTTTCTCCTAAAAAGACCTGTTTAGAATTTTCCATGCAGCTGTCAATCATTGATGATTATGTATGAATTGTCATCGGTGCAGTGTCGGTAGTCTGCTTGTACCCAGCTATTTATTAATACAATATGTAACATACAAAATGTGTAGCAGATGCAACCATGTAGTCTACAGTTTATCTACATGTAATTTTTTTTCTGTATTTTATTCTATATCTTATTCTATATTTTACTCTAATATACATTAGTAAGTTCCAGAAATGGAGATTAAAAAAAGCCCCCTTCATCTGTTAGGAATTTATTTAACAATGATATTTCAGAAATAAAAGAAACACAGTTCGTAGCCCCACAGTCGGCTTGTAATAAAACCCACTAGTGCAGATTTACTGGTAAAGGAGTTTTAACTGTAATACTGTGCAATGGTAGGTTATTTTGTGTTCAAGAGCTACATTTATCACAAAAATGATGATATACAAATCACTTCCATATCACAGAATGTTCTTGGTCAAAATTGGCTTGAGGCAAGTGATATCTTCGAGTAAACAGTATATGAAGACCATATCTTAAAATGATAGATCACCTAATTTTATTCTGACAGTGGTTTTTGCCGCAACAAACATCTGTCATTGAAATACCAATTCAGAGATATGGAAGCCAAATTGTAGAGCTTTCCAAGTATTTGTCAATCTGCACCTTAAAAAAAGTACTGCTTATTTCTACATACATATTTCTTTTCTATTTTTATTTTTTGAAAGGGAGAAAAATCTTCCTCCCTGAAGAAAATAAGGGGGTGATGTGAGGTTAATTTAAACTGACTCCGTCAATTCGGCAACCTCAATTGTTTATCATTTATAAACAGACCTGTAGTTATTGTTTTAATTTTTTTGCATTGTCTTAGACAGTGTTTTCCAACCAGGGTGCCTCCAGCTGTTGCTAAACTACAACTCCCATAGATCGTTGCAGAGAGACACACAGCTCACGCTGGGCGGTACAGTTGCCAAGGCAAACATACGACATGTCGCTGGGCATGGCATGGTTGTCAAAACAATAAAGGGGTTAGGCCAGAATTCAATTTTTTGTTTTTTTTTGTACTTTCTCTACTCATTGAAACATACTGCCATTTTCCTAGATCACTTAAAGCATTACTGTCATTAAAAACTACTTTTAACATGTCGATCTAACATGTAAAATATTGTTGATCGCATCGGGTATCATTCTTGAGACTCGCTGCGATCCCGTGATATTAGCTGGTGAAGCAGGCGGCATTGCACTTAGCTCCCTGGCAAGCCGTGAGATCCATCCTTTCCTATGCATAGAAGTCCATGCAGAGAAATGTACAGATCTCTCAGTCAGCTAGGGGGCATAGCGCAATGCCGCCTGCTCACGATCGCAGTGGACTGTTACGCCGAGCGCTCCGGGTCCCTGCTCCTCCCCGGAGCGCTCACGGTGTCTCTCTCTCTGCAGCGCCCCGGTCAGACCCGCTGACCGGGAGCGCTGCACTGACATTGCCGGCAGGGATGCGATTCGCATAGCGGGACGCGCCCGCTCGCGACTCGCATCCCAAGTCACTTACCTGTCCCGGTCCCCGGCTGTCATGTGCTGGCGCGCGCGGCTCTCTGAGATTTAAAGGGCCAGTGCACCAATGATTGGTGCTTGGCCCAATCAGCCTAATTAGCTTCCACCTGCTCCCTGGCTATATTACCTCACTTCCCCTGCACTTCCTTGCTGGATCTTGTTGCCTTGTGCCAGTGAAAGCGTTTAGTGTTGTCCAAAGCCTGTGTTTCCAGATCTTCTGCTATCCACATTGACTACGAACCTTGCTGCCTGCCCCGACCTTCTGCTACGTCTGACCTTGCCTCTGTCTAGTCCTTCTGTCCCACGCCTTCTCAGCAGTCAGCGAGGTTGAGCCGTTGCCGGTGGATACGACCTGGTTGCTACCGCCGCAGCAAGACCATCCCGTTTTGTGGTGGGCTCTGGTTAATACCAGTAGCATCTTAGAACCGGTCCACCAACACGGTCCACGCCAATCCCTCGCTGACACAGAGGATCCACATCCAGCTAGCCGAATCGTGACAGTAGATCCGGCCATGGATCCCGCTGAGGTGCCGCTGCCAAGTCTCGCTGACCTACCCACGGTGGTCGCTCAGCAATCGCAGCAAATTGCCCAACAAGGACAGCAGCTGTCGCAGTTGACCGCCACGTTACAGCAACTTCTGCCACTGCTACAGCAGCAACCATCTCCTCTGCCAGCTCCTGCACCTTCTCCGCAGCGAGTGGCCGCTCCTAGCCTCCGCTTGTCCCTGTCGGACAAATTTGATGGGGACTCTAGACTCTGCCGTGGATTTTTGTCTCAATGTTCCCTGCATATGGAGATGTTGTCGGACCAATTTCCTACAGAACGTTCTAAGGTGGCGTTCGTAGTGAGTCTTCTATCTGGAAAGGCTTTGTCTTGGGCCACACCGCTCTGGGACCGCAATGATCCTGCCACAGCTACAGTCCAGTCCTTCTTCGCTGAAGTCCGTAGTGTCTTCGAGGAACCTGCCCGAGCTTCTTCTGCCGAGACTGCCCTGCTGAACCTGGTCCAGGGTAATTCTTCAGTAGGCGAGTACGCCATCCAATTTCGTACTCTCGCTTCCGAATTATCTTGGAATAACGAGGCTCTCTGCGCGACCTTTAAAAAAGGCCTATCCAGTAACATCAAGGATGTGCTGGCCGCACGAGAGATTCCTGCCAACCTGCAAGAACTTATCCATTTGGCCACCCGCATTGACATGCGTTTTTCTGAGAGACACCAGGAGCTCCGCCAGGAAAAAGACCTTGATCTCTGGGCACCTCTCCCACAGTATCCTTTGCAATCTATGCCTGTGCCTCCCGCCGAGGAGGCTATGCAAGTGGATCGGTCTCGCCTGACCCATGAAGAGAGGACTCACCGTAGGGAAAAAAATCATTCAGCAGGCATCCCATGCAAACCCCTGGCGGGGTTCAGACCGGCGATCTGCGGTGATTCCGGGTCATATGGGTCTCCGGTGACCAGAAAATAAGGGGAATCGTGGTTGTCCAAGACACCCCCGATCCCCCTGAAGAGATAGGAGTGAGGTGGCAGGGGTGCCACCCCTCCTTGTTCCTGCTATTGGTCGGTCAGAAGCGACTGACTTATAGCAGATCAGGGGCGAGGGGGTTAAAGTTTGGTTCCCCGCTCTGCCCACCCACTGTAGTACGGGCAGAGCAGGGGAACCGTGTTGTGACCGGCACCAGAGGTCACTTTCTCGCGGCGAAAGGGGCCACAGTTTGAAGATCACTGTGCAGTGGTCTCTAAACTGTTGCCCTTCAGATCTTGCAAAACTACAACTCCCAGCATAGGCGTACAGCAAATTGCTGTCTCGGCATGCTGGGAGTTGTATTTGCTTACCTCCAGCTGTTGCACAACTACATCTCCCAGCATGCCCTTCGGCAATCAGTACATGCTGGGAGTTGTCGTTTTGCAACAGCTGGAGGCACACTGGTTGGGAAATACTGAGTTTGGTAACAGAACCTAACTGAAGGTTTTCCAACCAGTGTGCCTCCAGCTGTTGCAAAAGTACAACTCCCAGCATGCATAGTCTGTCAGTGCATGCTGGGAGTTGTAGTTGTGAAACAGCTGGAGGTACAGGGTACATTCACACGAGTGAGTTTACAGTGAGTTTCCCGCTTCAAGTTTGAGCTGCGGATAATTTTCTGCCGCAGAGCAAACTCCTAGCATGAAACTCACCGTAAACCCCCGCCAGTGGGAATGTACCCTAAAAACACTACACTAACACATAATACAGGGTAAAACCCTACATTAACACCCCCTTACACTGTCCCCCCCAATAAAATTGAAAAACGGACGGTAGTGTTTCCAAAACAGAGCCTCCAGCTGTTGCAAAACAACAACTCCCAGCATTTCCGAACAGCCACTGACTGTCCAGGCATGCTGGGAGTTTAGCAACAGCTCGAGGCATCCTATTTGGGAATCACTGGCGTAGAATACCCCTATGTCCATCCCTATGCAATCCCTAATTTAGTCCTCAAATGCGCATAGCGCTCTCTCACTTCAGAGCCCTGTCGTATTTCAATGAAACCGTTTAGGGCCACATGAGTTTGATGAATTTTCGTTAAATTTGGATGGGAAAATGAAAAAAAAAAGTTTTTTATTAAAATGTTGGTGTTACCCTAAATTTTTCATTTTCACAAGGCAAAATAGGAAAAAAGCCTACCAAAATTTGTAGCCCCATTTCTTCTGAGTAAGAATTATCCCATATGTGGAAGTAGAGTGCTCTGCGGGTGCAGTACAATGCTCAGAAGAGAAGGAGCGCCATTGGGCTTTTGAAGAGAAAATTTGTCCGGAATTGAAGGCCACGTGTTTACAAAGCCCCCTTAGCGCCAGAACAATGGACCCCCCCACATGTGACCCCATTTTGGAAATTACACCCCTCCACGTAATGTAATAAGGGGTAGATTTTTGGAACAGTGGTCCGTGAAAATTAAAAATTTTATTTTTCGTTTGCACAACCCACTGTTCCAAAGATCTGTCAAACGCCAGTGGGGTATAAATGCTCAGTGCACCCCTTATTAAATTCTGTGAGGGGTGTAGTTTCCAAAATAGGATCACATGTGAGGGTGTCCACTGTTCTGGCAACATGGGGGGCTTTGTAAACGTACATGGCCCCTGACTTCCATTCCAAACAAATTCTTTCTCTAAAAGCTCAGTGGCGCTCCTCCTCTTCTGAGCATGGTAGTTCGCCCGCAGGGCACTTTACATCCACATATGGGGTATTTTCATACTTAGAAGAAATGGGGTTACGAATTTTGGGGTGCATTTTCTCCTATTACAACTTGTAAACATGCAAAATTTGGGGGGGAAATGCATTTTAGTGAAAAAAAATATTTTTCATTTACACATCCAACTTTAACAAAAAGTTGTCAAACGAATGTGGGGTGTTAAGGCTCACTGTAGCCCTTGTTACATTCCTTGAGGGTGTAGTTTCCAAAATAGCATGCCATGTGTTTTTTTTTTTTTTTTTTGCTGTTCTGGCACCATAGGGGCTTTCTAAATGCGACATGCCCCCCAAAAACTATTTCAGCAAAATTTGCTTTCCAAAAGCCAAATGTGACTCCTTTTCTTTGTAGAGCATTGTAGTTCTCCCGCAGAGCATTTTACGTCCTAACATGGGGTATTTCCACTCAGAAGAGATGGGGTTACAAATTTTTTTTTTTTGCTGGGGGGGGGCATTTTCTCCCATTACCCTTTGAAAAAATGGTAAATTTGAGGAAAGAACTGCACTTTAGTGAATAAAAAAAAAAATTAATTTACACATCCGACTTTAATGAAAAGTCGTCAAACACCTGTGAGGTTAAGCTCACTGGACCCCTTGTTACGTGCCTTGAGGGGTGTTGTTTCCAAAATAGTGCGCCATGTGGGGGGGTTTTGCTGTTCTGGCACCATAGGGGCTTCCTAAATGTGACATGCCCCCCAAAAATCAGTTCAGCAAAATTCACTCTCCAAAATCCCATTGTCGCTCCTTCCCTTCTCTACTGCGACCGCCGAACACTTTACATCCATATATGAGGTATTTCCTTACTCAAGAGAAATGGGGTCACAAATTTTGGGGGGCTTTTTCTCCTATTTCTCTCTGTAAAAATTTAAAAACTGGGTCTACAAGAACATGCGAGTGTAGAAAATGAAGATTTTGAATTTTCTCCTTCATTTTGCTGCTATTCCTGTGAAACACCTAAAGGGTTAACAAACTTTCTGAATGTAATTTTGAATACTTTGAGGGGTGCAGTTTTTATAATGGAATCACTTATGGGATATTTCTAATATGAAGGCCCTTCAAATCCACTTCAAAACTGAACTGGTCCCGGAAAATTTTGTGAAAAATTAGAAAATTGCTGCTGAACTTTGAAGCCCTCTGATGTCTTCCAAAAGTAAAAACATGTCAACTTTATGATGTCAACATAAAATAGACATATTGTATATGTGAATCAATATAAATTTATTTGGGATGTCTATTTTACTTACAAGCAAACAGCTTCAAAGTTAGAAAACTGCTAAAGTTTCACATTTTTTTTGAAATTTTCATATTTTTCACCAAGAAATTATGCAAGTATCGACGAAAATTTACCACCGTGTTAAAGTAGCATATGTCATGAAAAAATTGTCTCGGAATCAAATTCATAAGTAAAAGCATCCCAGAGTTATAAATGCTTAAAGTGACAGTGGTCAGATGTACAAAAAATGCTCTGGTCCTTAAGGTGAAAATGGGCTTGGTCCTTAAGGGGTTAATGACAGTAACTCTTTAACCATGGGACTTCCTTCTGTGTTATTTGGCTTTGGTTTCCAGTGGCTCCTTTCTTGCACAGTGAGCACAAAAAGCAGAGCTGGTTTCTTCAAAAAACAGCACCACACCTGTCCTCTGTAGCTTCAAATCCTGTGCATCAAATATGTGCTGGATACTGTATGTGTAAATGCACACTTAATGAGATTTTATAAATACCTCTTTAAAGGGGTACTCCAGTTAAGTGTATATATATATATATATATATATATATATATATATATATATATATATTAAACTAGCTGAGTACCGGGGGCTGCCTGGTTTTTCCTACCTTATCCTTGTGGGGAGGAAAAACAAAAGCTTTTGTCCTCATATCTTGTCCTTATATCCTGACCTCATATCCCGACCTCATATCCCGCCCCTGTGTCCCGCCCCCATGTCACTTCCTCATATCCCATCCTCATATCCCGACCTCCTATCTAATCCTCATTTGTAATACTCATATCCCGTCCTCAGGTGGGGCTGATTTGTGGTAAAGATATTGTAAGCTGAAAATAAAAAGGGGTGTGGTTTAAAGGGTGGGCGTGTCTTTGCAAAATGGCGTGTGGCATGCGGGGAGGGTGTGGCTTGCCAGTGACTGATGCATTCACCAGGAGCTGCAGAGCGGAGCTTGTGGAGTAAGGTACCAGAATTCCTATATACTTGCAGGGGATTTTAAACAAAATCCCCATCCTTCACATATGGGGGTAGGTTAGGGGTTAATTTAACTATTATTTATTTTTATTTGACATATAAGCAACATGTGTCCAAGTATTAGCGAAATTTCTCTAGCCATTACAGAAGTTCTGCTGAAAAATACATTTCCCATAGATTTGAATTGGGCTTTAAACAAAAACCCCAACCCTCACAAATGGGGGTGAGTAAGGGTTAAATTACCTATCCTATGTTTGTTGTTGACAAATAAGTAACATTTGGCCAAGTTTCATGTTAATATCTTTAGCCGTTTGGAAGTGATGCTGGAATATACACACATACATACAATCATACATACACACATTGAGTTTTATATATATAGACTAGCTGAGTACCCGGCGTTGCTTTTGACTTCAAATCCCATCCCCATATATTGTTGTCATATCCCAACCCCATATCCCGTCCTCATATCCTGTCCTCATACCCCGACCTCCTATCTTGTCCTCCTATCCCATCCTCCTATCTTGACCTCCTATCTCGACCTCCTATCCCGTCCTCCTATCTCGACCTCCTATCCCGTCCTCCTATCTCGACCTCCTATCCCGTCCTCCTATCTCCACCTCCTATCCCGTCCTCCTATCTCAACCCCCTATCCCGTCCTCCTATCTCCACCTCCTATGCCGACCTCCTATCCTGACCTCCGATCTCGACCTCCTATCCCGACCTCCTATCTCCACCTCCTATCTCCACCTCCTATCCCGTCCTCATATCCCGACCTCCTGTCCCGACCATCCTGTCGTCCTATCTTGACCTCCTATCCCGACCTCCTATCTCGACCTCCTATCCCGTCCTCCTATCCTGTCCTCCTATCTCAACCTCCTATCCCGTCCTCCTATCTCAACCCCCTATCCCGTCCTCCTATCTCCACCTCCTATCCTGTCCTCCTATCCCGACCTCCTATCTCCACCTCCTATCCCGTCCTCCTATCCCGACCTCCTATCTCCACCTCCTATCCAGTCCTCCTATCCCGACCTCCAATCCCGACCTCCTATCCAGTCCTCCTATCTCGACCTCCTATTCCGTCCTTCTATCCCATCCTCCTATCCCGTCCTCCTATTTCAACCCCCTATCCCATCCTCGTATCTCAACCTCCTATCCCGACCTCCTATCCCGACCTCCTATCCCCACCTCCTATCCCGACCTCCTATCCCCACCTCCTATCTCCACCTCCTATCTCCACCTCCTATCTCCACCTCCTATCTCCACCTCCTATCTCCGTTCTCCTATCCCGTCCTCCTATCCCGTCCTTCTATCCCGACCAACCCTTCCTCCTATCTTGACCTCCTATCTCGACCTCCTATCTCGACATCCCATCCCGTCCTCATATCCAGACCTGTAATATGTGTACCAGTTATTGAAATATCTCAAGCCATACAGAAGTAATGTGAGAACATACATTTCCCATTGATTTGCATGGGACTTTAAACAAAAACCCTGACCCTCACAAATGTGGGTAGTTAAGGGTTAAATTAACTATCCTATATTTTAAGTGGACATATAAGTAACATGTAACCAAGTATTATCAAAATATCTCCAGCCGTTTGGAAGTTATGCAGTGACATATATTTTCCATAGACTTGTATGGGACTTTAAACATAAACCCTGCCCCTGGCAAATGGGGGTGAGTAAGGGTTAAATCACCTATCCTATGTTTGTTGCTGACATATAAGTAACATGTGTGCCAAGTTTCATTTTAATATCTTTAGCCGTTTGGAAGTTTTTGTGGAACGAACATACATACATACATACATATATATACACACACACACACACACACACACACACGTTGAGTTTTATATATATAGATAAGCTCCAACACCGCCACACTACCTGAATATGTTCTCTGTAAACCATCCTGCCTGATATGCATTGCTCCTGTGGCCCCTGTTGTCTTTTCTGGCTTCTTGATATTCTTTGACATCCTTCCCATCCCTTGCCTACATCTCCCAGCAATCATTCCACCTCTGTCCTGCCAACCAGCTTACTCTCTAAGAGCAGCCCCCACCCTCCTGCTCTGAGCGGCAGAGAAAGGTTCCTTGTCTGATTGGCTATGGCTGCACACTATGAAAAAAACCTCTAAATAAATATAAGGTGTAAGGGAAGTGCTATTTAAGACATAACTTTTAATATATGCTTACTAAAACACACCAATATGTGCCAAGTGATTATACCCACATAGGAATAAAATCATGCGACACAGGATCTGTTAGGATCACCACCCATCTGGTGGATTTATCATGAATCTAATGTGTAAATACACATATTCAGATATGCATCTCTAATAGAAAATATAATTCTCAACGCGTTTCTACTCCAATCAAGAGTGTCCTCAGGAGAATATCAGAATAATAGAGATAATAGAAGTATCACATTTCTAAAAAAACACGGTATTACTGAGTGACCCACGATACGGGGTATCACTCAGAGGGTGTGATCTTTCCCAGCTGTAACAGGAGAATGTCGGCACGACCTAAAAAGAAGAAAACCAACAATACAGTCAGCCCAGTATACAGACTTGCACTAAATGTAGTTTTTGTAGGGCTGAAAGACTCACAGTCCTTGCCGTGGTTCCGGACACTGTCAGCTGGTCTAGGTGCCGATCACAGGATCCCGGGAGGTGCGCAACCCGCAGTGGCGGGGAGCCGGAATGATTCAAACCGGCTGCGATGCGCTCACCTGACAAGGTGAGCGCATCGCAGCCGGTTTGAATCATTCCGGCTCCCCGCCACTGCGGGTTGCGCACCTCCCGGGATCCTGTGATCGGCACCTAGACCAGCTGACAGTGTCCGGAACCACGGCAAGGACTGTGAGTCTTTCAGCCCTACAAAAACTACATTTAGTGCAAGTCTGTATACTGGGCTGACTGTATTGTTGGTTTTCTTCTTTTTAGGTCGTGCCGACATTCTCCTGTTACAGCTGGGAAAGATCACACCCTCTGAGTGATACCCCGTATCGTGGGTCACTCAGTAATACCGTGTTTTTTTTAGAAATGTGATACTTCTATTATCTCTATTATTCTGATATTCTCCTGAGGACACTCTTGATTGGAGTAGAAACGCGTTGAGAATTATATTTTCTATTAGAGATGCATATCTGAATATGTGTATTTACACATTAGATTCATGATAAATCCACCAGATGGGTGGTGATCCTAACAGATCCTGTGTCGCATGATTTTATTCCTATGTGGGTATAATCACTTGGCACATATTGGTGTGTTTTAGTAAGCATATATTAAAAGTTATGTCTTAAATAGCACTTCCCTTACACCTTATATTTATTTAGAGGTTTTTTTCATATTGTTTATGCTGGGAGGCAAATTGACCCCTTGTAGGTCTATACAGTATTTTACATACTGCTTACACTATGGCTGCACACACCTCCCAGCTCTCAGCACTAATAAGAGCATAACATGTGCAGTGCAGGGCAGAAACCACATGGTCTGTGTCTCACATGATGGGATATGGGTTTAGTTCCATGGAGTACCCCTTTAATATTGCTCAATATTTATGAAAAGACAAAGGGGCAGGTTTGCAATTGCAAATATAACAGGATTCTGCCATGATTTACACTGAAATACTGGCTTACTTTATTTGCACTACAGTTTTTATGTGCTTTAGACCCTTTTTTTTAACATTTTTATAGAATATATGTGAAAACAGCAAGTAATGTGCGGCCAATTGTTTTCAATGGGAATGTATGCAGTAGCTAACACTGGTGAAACACGTTGGGAAGCCAGGATATAGTTTAGCCTTATTAAAAGGGGTTAAGTTGCATAAAAATTTGCCAAAAAAACTGGTTGTGCCTTGGATTTCCCCCATATATTTCACTATTTATTTTCCCAAACCTATCGTTCTACTTCAGGTGTATGAGAGGGCTGGGAGGATACATCACAGTGAAATATAGCTGAGCCTTCAAAATGCATGTAATTGTTACATTTAAGGGTTTAAAAACCTGCGTAACAATGAGAATTGTGCAAGAAGATGTTCCGCTGCTGCCTCTGTCTTCTCCGCTTTATAAGAGCTGAAGACCGATGCTTCAGAAATAATTGATATTTTGTACAAATTTCATAGAACCAACCGCATGCATTTGATATTCCCAGACAAATCAATATCAATTGATGATACTTTTTTCAAGTTGTTAAGTGTGCTGGCGAGTAGAATGTATGAGTCTCTTCTCATTGATCTTGTTACCTCTTCAGTTTCCAGGAAAAAATCAAGTTGAACAGAAAATATCAGCATGGTGTCAATTTAGATGTATGAGCCTTGGGTCTAAAGATGTAGTAAAGATCGTTTCCAAATGGAAATTTGGCTGAAGGTTTATGATATGTAGAATGTAGACTTGTTAGATACTAACACTATTTGCCTTTGTGTCTGTTTTCTATACAAATTAGCTCTTCTTTAGAAGAGAAAACTGACTCTCTAGTGCCACCGATAGGTAGCTGCCTTGTAAGTCATTGTCCAACTTTAAAAGAGCCTTGAAACATGACTAAGGATATTCATAAATCCAGACATTGCTAATATACTTAGTCATGTTTTAAAGGGGTACTCCGGTGGAAAACTTTTTTTTATTTTTTTTAATCAACTGGTGCCAGAAAGTTAAATAGATTTGTAAATGACTTCTATGAAAAAAATCTTAATCCTTCCAGTACTTATTAGCTGCTGAATACTATAGAGGAAATTCTTTTATTTTTGGAACACAGTGCTCTCTGCTGACATCACAAGCACAGTGCTCTCTGCTGACATCTCTGTCCATTTTAGGAACTGTCCAGAGCAGCATATGTTTGCAATGGGGATTTTCTCCTACTCTGGACAGTTCTTAAAGGGGTGCTCCACCCCTAGACATCTTATCCCCTATACAAAGGATAGGGGATAAGATGTCTGATCGCGGGGGTCATGCCCCCTCCCATAGACTTGCATTGAGGGGGCGGGGCGTGACATCAAATAGGGACGGAGTCGTGATGTCACAATCTTCCGTTCCCGTGGTCAGGACCCAGACCCTCCAGCGCAGAAACAGGTGGGTGCCGCATGCTATATTGCGGGGGTCCCCAGCGGCAGGACCCCCGCGATCAGACATCTTATCCCCTATCCGTTGGATAGAGGATAAGATGTCTAGGGGTGGAGTACACCTTTAAAATGGACAGAGATGTCAGCAGAGAGCACTGTGCTTATGATTCAGCAGAGAGCTCTGTGTTCCAAAAAGAAAATAATTTACTCTGTAGTATTCAGCAGCTAATAAGTACTGGAAGGATTAAGATTTTTAAATAGAAGTAAATTAAAAATCTGTTTAACATTCTGGCACCATTTAATTTAAAAAGAAAAAGTTTTCCATCGGAGTACCCCTTTAAGGCTGTATTATAGATTGGGCAGGTGGCACTAGAGAGACAATGTTTCTTATGGAAATTAGCTAATTTGCACACTTTTTTTTTCCCATGGAGCATTGCCTGTAAGGCCAATTCATTTCTCCTTAAAGGGGTACTCCGGTGCTTACACATCATCCAAAGGATAGGGGATAAGGTGCCTGATCGCGGGAGTCCCGCAGCTGAGGACGCCCGTGATCATGCACGCGGCACCCCATTTGTAATCAGTCCCCGGAGCGTGTTCGTTCCGGGACTGATTACGGTCGACCGCAGGGCCGGCGGCGTGTGATGTCACGCCTCCGCCCCCGTGTGACGTCACGCTCCGCCCCTCAGTGCAAGCCTACGGGAGGGGGCGTGATTGATTACAAACGGGGTGCCGTGTGCATGATCCCTGGGGTCCCCAGCTGCGGGACTCCCAAGATCAGGCATCTTATCCCCTATCCTTTGGATAGGGGATAAGATGTGTAAGCACCGGAGTACCCCTTTAATTTCAATGGGATTCTGCTGCACTGTGCACATTCTGCTGTGGAAATCCTCATTACATCATCCGCAGAACATGGAACCTGTTTAATGTTTCTGCGGATTTCACTTGATAATGCATTGCCGTCTGTGGAGACGGCACATTTCCTAGCTGTCCTAGTGCTACCACATAGTAAATGTGCAGAATGTGGTACATACACCCCAAGTATTAACACCCAGTAGTCAATGCATTTCTAGTAGAGATAGCAAAGGAACGGCACAACACAGAGTTATAAGAAAAGTTACTCCAGAATTGAGGGGGGGGGGTTATATTTAGAGGTTTTTTCGAAACTTAGGATAGACAATGAATATTAGATTGGCTGGCTTCTGAATCCTAACACCACTGCTGATCAGCTGATCGATTTGGCATAGCGCCATATGTTAAGTTGTGGCTGCATTTAGAATTGCAGCTCGTCCTATTGAAGTGAATGCAATTTCAGGTATAGCTGCTTCCAAATGTACCTGGTAGGAGATGCAGAGACAAGGTTCTGATCTGATATGGATGATATTTTCTCGGGAAAATCCTGAAAAACCCCTTTATATCTTCAATGTCACCTGTACAACCTACTTTTTTTTTCTGCCATCTTGCTATTAGAAGATTTTCCATTAAAATAAAATCCAGAAATGACAGTGTCAGTGGCTTTGTTTTTTCTTTATAATACGTCTTTTGATCATGTGGCCTTTATGTTTCAGTTGCTGTAACACGCTCTGCTTTGTGGCCTTCTTTTTCCTTCTGGAATGACATAAACAATATCGCTAGTAATAAACAGTTTTCTGCCTAATGAGCGGCCTTAAAGGGGTACTCCGCTGCTCAAGTTTGGAACAAACTGTTCCGAACGCTGGAGCCGGTGCCGGGAGCTTGTCACGTCATAGCCCCGCCCCATCATGATGTCATGCCCCACCCCCTCAATGCAAGTCTATGGGAAGGGGGCGTGACAGTCGCCACGCCCCCTCCCATAGACTTGCATTGAGGGGGCGGGGCTATGACGCCACGAGCTCTTAGCACCAGCGTTCGGAACAGTTCCAAACACTGAGCAGCGGAGTAACCCTTTAAGGCATCTTCACATGCATAAGTTAATTATAATTTAACAACATAGTTTCTAGTAAGGATGGACCAATATTGATTTTTTGGGGCCGACACCGATACAGATAATCTGTGACCTTTCAGGCCGATAAGTTATCGGCTATTTCTCTATCCCCCCCCCCCCTGCCCCGCAAAAGCCCTTGCAGATCAATTATTTAAAGCGGGTGCATTAAATCAGTGAACTGCAGTGGCTTTTGCAGGGCCAGAGACCGTCGCCGCCCCCCACTTCTCTCCACCTGCCTGTCCTGGGGTCCTCCTGAGTCCAGCCACCGCCGCTGCCCCATTGCCTCCCCCATCCCCGGTTTTATAATTACCTGTTCCCGGGGTCCGCGATACTTCTGGCTCCAGCGGCGTTCTGCGTTGTCATTGCGCAGCGCACAGCAACAGCGCAGGACACCGCAGGAGCCAGAAGTAGCGCCGACCCCAGGAACAAGTAATTATAAAACCGGGGATGGGGGAGGCAATGGGGCAGCGGCGGTCGTCTCTGGCCGGGAGGCGGGGCATTATCGGCATATTGGCAAGGTTATTACCGATAATGTCAAAAATCGTGAATATTGGCCGATAATATCGGCCAAACCGATAATCGGTCGATCCCTAGTTTGTAGGATGGGGATGTTTTGGTTTAAATCTCTGAACTTTATACAAAAGGGATTTTCCTATAAGACTTGGGTCTGCTTTCCATTAAACTTTACCTGCTGATTTTGTGATATGCTGCCAGTGTGGAAAGAAAAAAAATAAAAATAATAAAGAGGAATCAAAGGGATAATCATTTATGACAATTGTAATAAACGTAACCATTGGGATATTATTTTTTATTTATTTTATTATTTGTATTTATTTGCCAGCAGATTATTCTCCAATCCTCCGATCAATTTGTCTGTCAGGCATGCCGTGAGGTGGAAGAGGCCAGCAAAAGCAATTTAGTTCTCCACCATTCAAAACACGAATGCTTTAGGAAACCTTGTCACACATTATTCCTTCATATTAGAAGTGCAGTTTATATAGGACGGTCAAATTATAAGGGCGCAATAGATATCAATCAGCTGTCCTCCTGGAACGTCTGCACTATTCATATCCATAATATATCTCCGTGTAAGAATGGCGACCAATTTAGATTGCCTTTTTTTTTTTGTTCTTCTTATTCTCATTATTACTCTAGATCCACCCCCCTCTGACAATGGGGCCTTTTGTTTGGCTTGTTCATTAAACGATTGAATGTGCATTTTAATTGATTGTACCCAAGTGACATCACGCTGAAACATCTCGCTTATGAACATTATTGACCCAGCCTTAAATTTAATTAAGCTATGATTTTCCTCCGCTATATGCTTCCCCCGTTTGACAAACATTTCACAAGTGATGCTTAAATTAAATATTTTGCAGAGGTGACACGCGCATAATCTATGTATTGCCGGTATACAAGGTACGTCTTAAATTGCTGCATTATCTGTGTGAGCGTTCTGCCATAATTTATTTCTGAAGCTAAGTGTGATTGTGTCATAAAAAAAGAAAAAACTACAGATTAAATAGGTGGAGGAAGAACCCCCCTACCGCCTACTTGTGTCTTACTCTAGTTAAACAGCTCCTGAACGGCACCTTATGAAAAAGATACTTGGGGGGAATTAACAATAACTGTCTTTCATAGGGCAAATTTAGATGGACAGACTTTAAATATGCCATATTTATGACAAAGGTTTAGGTTTTTTGTTAAACCTGGCTTAACTTTTAGACTAGGTTATTGTTGCAAGATGAAATTAGAGTAACAGGTGGAGCACTCAGCGCTCTCTTCTATCCAGGGTTCCTTTATTTCGAGTAAAATCCAGTGAACTTCATATAAAGTAGGGATTCTCAGGCGCTGACAGGAACAAAGAGGCTTCAGGTAGGTGGGTTCAGGTATAAAAAGCTTTATTCAGCCAAGATGCAATGCATTTCACTGCGCAGGCGCAGCTTCCTCAGGCAACAGATGCCTGAGGAAGCTGCGCCTGCGCAGTGAAACGCGTTGCATCTTGGCTGAATAAATCTTTTTATACCTGAACCCACCTACCTGAAATATAAAGAAAAATTCCAACCAATGAAAACAATATAGCTTACACTATTGGAATGAATGGGGGTGCCTAAAACTTAACTTTTACTCAAGTCTCTTAAAAACACACTAAAGTCAAAGTGCATATAACAATGCCATCACCATAAACCATAAGAAAAAATACCATATTTCATACCACTATTGAGTGGTTTTTTGTATCCACAATATTAATTGCACAGGCCCTACGCTCTCAGGGAGAGCACAGTACGGCTCCCCGCCACTGCGGGTTTGTGCTCCATCTGATTCTTTATACCGGTCATGCGGCGGGCAACTGTGAATGAAAACTAAACCGGGAATGTCCGGAATGCCACATCTGATTGCCGCTGACATAAAAAATACTCTACACACCGTGTAATGAGCATCTGACAAAGGGTGCTTTTTTATCTCTTTCTTATAGGAGGCACTGTGTATCGGGTGCCACTATAGTAATATTTCATGCTTTCAGATTATAACTATAATATTCATATGCCGTTTGTGCTAGTCCCCTGATGATGCTCAATATCTAAGCAGAAACGCGTAGGGCATGTGCAATTAATATTGTGGATACAAAAAAACTTTCAATAGTGGTATGAAATATGGTATTTTTTCTTATGGTTTATGGTGATGGCATTGTTATATGCACTTTGATTTTGTTGTGTTTTTAAGAGACTTGAGTAAAAGTTACGTTTTAGGCACCCCCATTCTTTCCAATAGTGTAAGGTATATTGTTTTCATTGGTTGGAATTTTTCTTTATATTTAATGCTGGGAGGAATGAGCCCCTTGCAGGCCTGTTTACATTCAATTGCAAACAATCCCCACCTACCTGAAGCCTCTTTGTTCCTGTCAGCGCCTGAGAATTCCTACTTTATACGAAGTTCACTGGATTTTACAAGCTTTTATGGGAAGGCTGCAGACGAACACAATAATCCTTGCTTCCACACGTGCTGACCATTGTTGTGTATGTCGGTACACAACCGGAGCGGGTAAGAGACCATCTGTGCCCCTGTCCTTGTCCGGCATTAGCACGTGTGATCCTCCACATGGAGCGCCTCTGCTCTGTGTTTTTATTTCGAGTAGTAATAAGTACGTACTGGAACTGGGAACGTTGCTACAGCCGTTTTGTAGGAACAGGCACTTCTTCCGGCCTCCCTTGGAAGCCGAAAGAAGTACCTGACGGCTATCTTTCTGCTTTGCCAGTATGTAAGTTTTTACTACTTAAAATAAAGAACTCCTGAAAAGAAGAGATTGGTAAGTGCTCTGCCTTATACTCCCCCGGAGGCCGGACGAAGTACCATTTGGTATGAAGCGGCTGCCACCAGGGGTCAAGTCCTGGAAAAAAAAGTGTGGCAACTCACCCAAGATTTCTAATGACTAAGCTTAAACTTGACATTCTGCACGTTCCAGGCCACAGGCATACAGCTGCCTACGGTTTATAAGAGTTTAGTAATGGGGCAAGACCTATTGCTCAGTCACAGATTTTTATATTGTATTATCCTACTAGGGGGCTGTTCACCATTTAAACTTACGCTTAGAATATACAAAAAGGGTTGCCAACACATACTCTGGTGTACTGGCAGTGGTCTATTTCACTTTAATGGCCTACACGTAGTCAACTAGTCACTAAGTTTTAGTCCATTTCCTTCATGTACTGTATATGTTTACCCTTACAGCACTGTAAAGCATAGCAAACCACACTTTTTAGTTACACTAAGTAAACATATACATGCAGAAAATGGACTAAACATAGACACTAGCCCTTGACTATGTTTAACCTGTGTAGAAGTAAAAAAAGAAAGGCCTAGAAGAGGCGCCTAGTGCATTACCCTAAAAAAGGAGGAGGAGAGGGAGATGGACCCCACTGTTAAGTGGGGAAAGTCGGAGACCCTATAAAGTGGCCGCTCACCTTGACAATTACGCATATAACCTCATGCAGAGGTACAATGGAAGTGGATCCCGTGCAAGCGCAGAGGTCCCAGGAAGTATCCAAAGGAAATCTTGTAGTGGATCTCAATAGACAGTGAAGAAAATGACCTTTGGAATAGGCACCCAGGTGTCCAAGGAAATCTCAAAACCAAGTCAGGGATGTGAAATAAAAGCTTGTTTATTAAATAAATAAAACAATAACATGTTTTGGTGTAGCAACCCTTTCTTCAGATTGGTTAAGTGCATCACTTTACTAATCTGAAGAAGGTGTTGCTACACCCCGAAACGTGTTATTGTTTTATTTATTTAATAAACAAGCTACTTTTATTTCACATCCCATGGTTGTGAGATTTCCTTGGACACCTGGGCGCCTATTCCAAAGGTCATTTTCTTCACTGTCTATTGATTATGTTTAGGCCACTAAAGTAAATGGGGGCATTGCCACTACACTGCAGTATATCTCTGTTTGACAAAATATATACCCTAAGTATAAGGTTAAATCATGATGTGAATATATAGGACAATGTTTCCCAACCAGAGTGCCTCCATGTGTTGCCAAACTACAACTCCCAGAATGCCCGGACAGCGAAAGGCTGTCCAGGCATGTTGGGAGTTGTAGTTTTGAAATAATCTATAGGCACCCTGGTTGGGAAACACTGATATATAACCATATATAGTAGTCAGAGAAGGAGAGATCAGAGGTAACTACTGCCCCCTACCACCACTTCTACAAATATTCCCACATACAGTGACCATATAATGGTAGATATCAGCTGCACACGGGCTCTGCAGGCCATATAAGCGATTACATACAGTTACATCAGGTGACTCGCACGTGGCGTCTTCTCTGATCAGAGTCAGTTACTTTCCTTTTTCTCCTCCATCTGGCCCAGAATGTCATGACGATTAATTCCAGCCACAACTTGTCCCCACAGAACCTGCAAGACAAACATTTTAGGCTTTGCACTTTTCCAGCACCTATAATGCCCCAAACAGTAATAATGCCCCCCTTGTAGAGATTACCAGCCCTCCTGTATAGCCTCTATATGGCAGTAGGCCCCGACAGAAGTTAGTTACCATCATATTCCGACTCCACAGTAGTGGCTGTTCTGCTTCTCATTGGTGGGTAGCGGAGGGCCCAGTGTATTCTAGCAGATGTGACTGTCTCAGCATGTCTACTCCCAGCAGCCATTGCCCTGTTAAAGTGGGTGGCTGCATTCTTATGTGGTGGTGGCGGCCCTGGGTGACTGTCACTCAAGAGTGCACACTGTAACAAATTACCTTTCTGATAACAAACTGTAACAAACCCTTCATAGAATTAAGGGCACAGACCATTTTGGCCTTGAAGACACAGAAAGTTTACTTTTTTTGTGTTTGGATTTTTTCCTCCTCACTTTCTAAGATCTATAGTTCATTTCACCATCCACAGACCCATATGAGGCTTGTTTTTGCAAGACCAATTGTACTATGTAAGGAAATCTATGGCACAACCAAAAAATATATAATTTGTGCGGGAAATTGAAGTATATTTGGAGTGCAATTTATGGTAAAAATTATATGCCATCTTTCTTTTGTGGATCAATATGATTAATATGATACCCATGCTTACATGCTTTTCTATTATTGAACTGCTTTTTAAAAAAAAAAGTCAAGCATTCAAAAAAATAAAAAAATATTCTGACCCCTAAAACTTCTTTAATTTTCCCTATACGGGGCTGTATGAGGGATCTGTAGTGTTCATCAGTTCCAATTTTGCACATAAAAGACTTTTTGATCACTTTTATATTCAATTTATTCTGGGTTGTGATGTGGACATTAGCATTATTTTACATTTACGCGGTTCACCATATGGGATCATAAATTTTATATTTTAATAGTTTGGATATTTTCACATGCAGTAATACCAAATATGCAGGGTTTTTTATTTCTTTATTTCTTGTTATTTAACCCCTTCCCGCAGAATGTCATATATAAACGCCGGGTTGTGCAGTGCGTTCGCGCATCCCGGCGTTTATAAATGACATTCAGTTAACCCGGCGATGCGCAGCATCGCACGGGTTAACTGGCAGAAGTCCCGCTGTTTCCAGCAGGGGACAACTTCTGCTTCACCCCCAGGACCATCAATTAATGGTCCTGGTCAGCGATCACTGTGATTGGTCCCTGTGGACCAATCACAGTGATCTGGGGTGAAAGTTCAGATCCCCCGCACTGCCCGCCCCTGGAAGTCGGGCAGAACGGGGGACGAAGCGCTGCAGGGGCTCGCGGGGACCTGCGGCATTCGGGGGGAACACGTGGGGACCGGCGGACTTACCTGATCCAGCGGCGGGACCGAGGAGCAGCGCGGGACCGGCCACGTGGAGGAGCAGCGACGGGTAAGTATGTGGTCCTCAGAGGCAGCAGTGAAGATCTTCACTGCTGCTTCTAGGAGTCTGAAAACTACAACTCCCAGCATGCCTAGACAGCCTTTGGCTGTCTGGGCATGCTGGGAGTTGTAGTTTTGCAACATCTGGAGGGCCCCAGTTTGGAGACCATTGTATAATGGTCTCCAATCTGTGCTCTTCCAGCTGTTGCAAAACTACAACTCCCAGCATGCACTGACTGTCCAGGCATGCTGGGAGTTTTAGTTAAGCAACATCTGGCCCTTCAGATGTTGCCGAACTACAACTCCCAGCATGCCCTTCAGCTGTCTGGGCATGCTGGGAGTTGTAGTTTTGCAACAGCTGGAGACACACTGGTTGGGAAACATTGTTTCTAACTCAGTGTTTCCTAACCTGTGTGCCTCCAGCTGTTGCAAAACTATAACTCCCAGCATGCACTAAAAGACCATGCATGCTGGGAGTTGTAGTTTTGCAACATCTGGAGGGCCCCAGTTTGGAGACCATTGTATAATGGTCTCCAATCTGTGCTCTTCCAGCTGTTGCAAAACTACAACTCCCAGTATGCACTGACTGTCCAGGCATGCTGGGAGTTTTAGTTCAGCAACATCTGGCCCTTCAGATGTTGCCGAACTACAACTCCCAGCATGCCCTTCAGCTGTCTGGGCATGCTGGGAGTTGTAGTTTTGCAACAACTGGAGACACACTGGTTGGGAAACATTGTTTGTTTCTAACTCAGTGTTTCCTAACCTGTGTGCCTCCAGCTGTTGCAAAACTGACTCCCAGCATGCACTAACAGACCATGCATGCTGGGAGTTGTGGTTTTGCAACAGCTGATGCAAGCCCCCCCCGCCCCGCCACCCCCGTGAATGTACAGGGTACATTCACATGGGCAAGGCCTTTACAGTGGGTTTCTCGCATCTTGTGATGCAGCAAATTTTGCGCTGGGAAACTCGCTGTAATCCCCCGCCCATGTGACTGTACCTTAAAAACACTACACTACACTACACGAACACAAAATAAAATAAAAAGTTAAAAACACTACATATACACATACCCTTACACAGCCCCCCTCCCCCAATAAGAACGTCCGGTACACTACTGTTTCCAAAGCAGAGCCTCCAGCTGTTGAAAAACAACAACTCCCAGTATTGTCGGACAGCCGTTGACTGTCCAGGCATGCTGGGAGTTTTGCAACAGCTGGAGGCACCCTGTTTGGGAATCACTGGCGTAGAATACCCCTATGTCCACCCCTATGCAAATCCCTAATTTAGGCCTCAAATGCACATGGCGCTCTCACTTTGGAGCCCTGTCGTATTTCAGGGCAACAGTTTAGGGCGACATATGGGGTATCGCTGTACTCGGGAGAAATTGCGTTACAAGGTTTGGGGGGCTTTTTCTTCTTTAACCCTACATGAAAAGGAAATGTTGGGGTCTACACCAGAATGTTAGTGTAAAATTTTTTTATTTTTTACACTAACATGCTGATGTTGCCCTATACTTTACATTTTCACAAGAGGTAAAAGGGAAAAAAGCCCCCCAAAATTTGTAACGCAATTTCTCCCGACTACAGAGATACCCCATATGTGAGCGCAAAGTGCTCTGGGGGCGCACAACAAGGCCCAGAAGGGAGAGCGCACCATGTACATTTGAGGTGATTTGCACAGGGGTGGCTGATTGTTACAGCGGTTTTGACAAACGCAAAAAAAAAAAAACCCACATGTGACCCCATTTCGGAAACGACACCCCTCACGGAATGTAATGAGGGGTCCAGTGAGAATTTACCCCCCACAGGTGTCTGACGGATCTTTGGAACAGTGGTCCATGAAAATGAAAACTTGTACAGCCCACTGTTCCAAAGATCTGTCAGACACCAGTGGGGGGCAAATGCTCACTGTACCCCTTGTTACGTTCCTCAAGGGGTCTCGTTTCCAAAATGGTATGCCATGTGTGTTTTTTTTTGCTGTTCTGACACCTTAGGGGCTTCCTAAATGCGACATGCTCCCCGAGCAAAATTTGCTCTCAAAAAGCCAAATATGACTCCTTCTCTTCTGAGCATTGTAGTTCGCCCATAGTGCACTTCAGGTCAACTTATGGGGTACCTCCATACTCAGAAGAGATGGGGTTACAAATTTTGGGGGGTATTTTCTGCTATTAACCCTTGCAAAAAGGTGAAATTAGGGGGGAAACACACATTTTAGTGGAAATTATTTTATTTTTTTTTACATATGCAAAAGTCGTGAAACACCTGTGGGGTAATAAGGCTCACTTTATTCCTTATTACATTCCTCAAGGGGTCTAGTTTCCAAAATGGTATGCCATGTGGGTATTTTTTGCTGTTCTGGCACCATAGGGGCTTCCTAAATGCGACATGCCCCCCAAGCAAAATTTGCTCTCAAAAAGCCAAATATGACTCCTTCTCTTCTGAGCATTGTAGTTCGCCCATAGTGCACTTTAGGTCAACTTATGGGGTACCTCCATACTCAGAAGAGAAGGGGTTACAAATATTGGGGGGTATTTCCTGCTATTAACCCTTGGAAAAATGTGAAATTTGGGGGGAAACACACATTTTAGTGAAAAATAATAATTTTTTTTTACATATGCAAAAGTCGTGAAACACCTGTGGGGTATTAAGGCTCACTTTATTCCTTGTTATGTTCCTCAAGGGGTCTAGTTTCCAAAATGGTATGCCATGTGAGGGTTTTTTGCTGTTCTGGCACCATAGGGGCTTCCTAAATGCAACATGCCCCCCAAAAACCATTTCAGAAAAACGTACTCTCCAAAATCCCCTTATCGCTCTTTCCCTTCTGAGCCCTCTACTGCGCCCGCCGAACACTTTACATAGACATATGAGGTATGTGCTTACTCGAGAGAAATTGGGCTACAAATATAAGTATACATTTTCTCCTTTTACCCCTTGTAAAAATTTAAAAATTGGGTCTACAAGAACATGCGAGTGTAAAAAATGAAGATTGTGAATTTTCTCCTTCACTTTGCTTCTATTCCTGTGAAACACCTAAAGGGTTAAAATGATGACTGTCATTTTGAATACTTTGGGGGGTGCAGTTTTTATAATGGGGTCTTTTGTGGGGTATTTCTAATAAGAAGACCCTTCAAATCCACTTCAAACCTGAACTGGTCCCTGAAAAATAGTGAGTTTGAAAATTTTGTGAAAAATTGGAAAATTGCTGCTGAACTTTGAAGCCCTCTGGTGTCTTCCAAAAGTAAAAACACATCAATTTTATGATGCAAACATAAAGTAGACATATTGTATATGTGAATAAAATTTTTTTTTATTTGTAATATACATTTTCCTTACAAGCAGAGAGCTTCAAAGTTAGAAAAATGCAAAATTTTCAAATTTTTCATCAAATTTTAGGATTTTTCACAAGGAAAGGATGCATGTTACCAAAAAATGTTACCACTATGTTAAAGTAGAATATGTCACGAAAAAACAATCTCGGAATCAGAATGATAACTAAAAGCATTCCAGAGTTATTAATGTTTAAAGTGACAGTGGTCAGATGTGCAAAAAACGCTCTGGTCCTTAAGGCCAAAATGGGCTTGGTCCTGAAGGGGTTAAAAAAGAGAATGATTCAAATCTTTATTAGGGGAGGGGCTTATGTGTGTTTTCCCATAAAAAACAACAACATTTTTTATTAGTTTACTTTCACTTGTTTAGGTCCCCGATAGGGAACTTTCACATGCAATCTTCAGATTGTTTACACTGAATAATGCTTCGCTGTTGCATAGCATTACTCAGTGTCATTGGTGATCGGCTAGTAGAGCCTGGCTCAGCAGGCTCTATCAGCAGATTGGAGCCGGGACCCACACGTAGCAGGGGAGAGGAACTCCAACAGGTGATCAAACTGATTGGACCTCCACATACATGTTGCGGGGTAGCCAATTACGACACTTAAGGGGTTAATGAAGGAGAACATCAAAGACACTGTTCTCTGTCATTTACTGTAAGTGCGTGGCTTCTGACACTCCTGTAAGTGTACTTCCTCGTGCATTAAGTACCAGGGCACCAAGATGTATATTTACGTCCAATGGGGGAGATTTATTAAAACTCTGTGCAGAGGATAAGTTGACCAAATGTCCATAGCAACCAATCAGATTGCTTCTTTATTTATTTATTTTTTTGAAAGGCCTCTGAAAAATGAAAAAAGCGATCTGATTGGTTGCTTTGGGCAACAGCTCCACTTTTCCTCTGCACAGGTCTTTATATATCTCCCCCAATGTTCTTAAGGGGTTATCATTCTGATAATACACTGTAACAAATACCTCCTCATGTCCCTATCATCATGATAACACACTGTAAAAAAACTCCTCATTTAATCTCCTTACTACTGAGGTGACACACTGTAACAAACCCTCTCCTTATGTAATCACCTTAATACTGGGGTGACACACTGTAACAAACCTCCTCCTCATGTAATTTCCTTTATACTGGGGGTGACACACTGTAACACACCTCCTCCTCATGTAATCACCTTACTACTGGGGTGACACACTGTAACAAACCTCATGTAATCTCCTTATTTTTGGGGTGACACACTGTAACAAACCTTCTCTTTATGTAATCTCCTTACTACTGGGGGTGACACACTGTAACAAACCCTCTCCTTATGTAATCACCTTACTACTGGGGGTGACACACTGTAACAAACCTCCTCCTCATGTAATATCATTACTACTGGGGTGACACACTGTAGCAAGCCTCCTCATGTAATCTACTTACTACTGGGGGCCACACTGTAACATGTAATCTTCTTACAACAGGGGTTACACACTATAACAAACCTCCTCCTCATATAATCTACTGACTATTGGGGTTACACACTGTAACAAACCCCCTCCTCATGTAATATCATTACTACTGGTGTGACGCACTGTAACAGACCCCCTCCTCATGTAATCTTAATACTGTAATGACACACTGTAACAAATCTCCTTCCATGTTATTACCTTACTGGAATGACATGTGACCTCTGCTCCAGCTCAGCCCCACCTCCTCCGCAGCATCACACAGGTCATTCAGCCATGATCTCTCCTTTCCTCCACAGCTAAGCTCCGCCCCCAACATGTATTGGACACATCATCACAGGTCCTACATCTCCAGCATCTAGCAGTCCGGGCCAGGGGAGGAGACGGAGGGAGGGTAAGAATAATTCAGAGATCGGTCCTGCAGGAGTAATTTAACAGGGACGGCGTTCTTCCTCTGGAAAAAGCAAAGGAACGCCGTTCCTATGTGTTCCTGCAGGACTCGAGCCCTGGCTGCTGCACCACGTTGCCCGCTCTGCCATCATGCCTCCCCATGTTGCCAAGTTTTACTACTTGAAATAAAGGAATCCTGGTTAGTAGAGAGTTTTACTACTTGAAATAAAGGAATCCTGGTTAGTAGAGACTGGTGAGTGCTCCTCCTATTTTTCCACTGGAGGCCGGTAGAAGTATCTGTTGATACAAAACGGCTGTCCCACCTTCACGTTCCACACTCTGCCATCTTGTCTCCCCACATTGCCAAGATGGAAGTGTAAGTTTTTACTACTTAAAATAAAGGAATGCTGGATAGAAGAGATTGGTGAGTGCTCCTCCTGTTACTCCGCCGGAGGCTGAAAGATGTACCTGTTGACACAAAATGGCTGTCACACCCTCACGTTGCCTGCTCCACCGTCCTGTCTCCCTTTTGTCAATATATAAGTTTTTACTACTTGAAATAAAAGAATCCTGCATAGAAGAGACCGGTAAGTGCTCTTGATGAAGCACTTGTTGATAAGAAATGGCTGTTGCACTTTCACTTTCCCTGCTCTACCATCTGTCTTCCCGCTTTGCCAATATGTAAGTTTTTAAAATTTTAATTGAGGAATCCTGGATAGAAGAGATCGGTGAGTGTTCCTCCGCCTGTTAAGTTCCGGACCTTAAATGTATTAAACAAGACACTACTGTGACTTAAGATAGGCCAGAAGGGAACCCATTGAAGTGCCTACTGGACAAAGAAATGGCATTGATTTAAAGGGGTACTCTGCTGCTCAGCATTTAGAATAATCTGTTCCGAGTGCTAAAGCCGGGAGCTTGTGACGTCATAGCCCCACCCTCCCATGACGTCACGTCCCGCCCCCTCAATGCAAGTCTATAGACTTGCATTGAGGGGGCGGGGTGTGACATCATGAAGGGGCGGGGCTTTAACATCACAAACTCCCGGCTCCAGCATTCGAAACAGTTTGTTCTAAATGCTGCGCAGCAGAGAACCCCTTTAAAGGGGTACTCTCGTGGGAAACTTTTTTTTTTTAAATCAACTGGTGCCAGAAAATTAAACAGATTTGTAAATCACTTCTATTAAAAAAATCTTAATCCCTCCAGTACTTTTTAAGGGCTGTATTCTAAAGAGAAATCCAAAAAAGAAATGCATTTCCTGTGATGTCCTGTGACCTCTGCTGGCCATTTTAGGAACTGTCCAGAGAAGAAGAAAATCCACATAGCAAACATATGCTGCTCTGGACAGTTTCTAAAATGGACAGCAGAGGTCAGCAGAGAGCACTGTGGTCATGACATCACAGGAAATGCATTTCTTTTTGGATTTCTCTTTAGTATACAGCCCCTAAAAAAGTACTGGAAGGATTAAGATTTTTTAATAGAAGTGATTTACAAATCTATTTAACTTTCTGCCACCAGTTGATTTGATTTAAAAAAAAAAAAAAAAAAAGTTTTCCACGGGAGTAGCCCTTTAAAGGGGTACTCCGCCCCAGACACGGCTCCGCCCCTCGTGACGTCATGGCACACCCCCTCAATACATGTCTATGGGAGGGGGCGTGGCGGTCGTCACGCCCCCTGTCATAGACTTGCATTAAGGGGACGGGCCGTGATGTCACGAGGGGCGGAGCCATGATGTCACGCTGCTCCGTCCCCTGTATCGCCCGTCATTACGCACAGAGTGAACTCGCTCTGTGCTGTAATGATGGCGCGGTGCCGCAGCGGGGATCCCGGGGATCCCCAGCAGCGGGACCGCAGCGATCTGACATCTTATCCCCTATCCTTTGGATAGGGGATAAGATGTCTGGGGCGGAGTACCCCTTTAAGGATAGAAAAAAGGAGGTTACATTTTTGTGATTCCTAGAGGAAGTGACTGCTGTGACTATTGAGGGATAGGCATCGGTGTGACTATTAGCCAGATTTACTTGTGCATATTTGTCGGCTTATGTTTTTGTATCTGACCCTCAGACGTGATCATGTTCATAGGGATAGTGTTGCTGGTGGACATCCATGTAGAGGCATGAGTGCATACATGTAGAACATTACATATGAGTGCTTTAGAATCTGGAAATCGGTGGTGACACAGAGACTACATACTATAAAGCTATAACACTCTGCGCAGAGAAAACCTTAGCGCATTGTGGACAATATATCACATTAAACATTTTCTAGTAAAGTAATCTTCAAATTATATATTTGTGAACGTTCTCTAAAGAAAATCTGCAAATGAAAGGCTTATTCTAGCCAGTGGAGAAACAATGCGTATCTCATATGTAGCTCCCATTGTTTGGCTTCAGAGATGAGACATGTAGGAAGCAGCTGACTTTGTCAAGAGGAGGACTGTGAAGACATGATACCAGGGGAGCCGAGCATGTGAGGATCATTGTAACCAAGGGAGATAAGAGGAAGGATCAAAGCATCAAGGCAAGGAGGGGGAGTTAAGAGTGCCGTGCCCCGGGCAACCCCAGGAGAGCTGGCTGGTAATGGAGTAGCCCAAGGGAGCCCAGGATAGAAGACTGAATCAGCTGTTACATCCAGGGGTAGTGTTGGAGCAGGAGTGGGGAAATAAATGAACAATACAATATGTACTTTGGTGTCTCATAAAATAATGCATGGGATATTTGAGCTGAGGGCAGTGTAGTGATAGAACATGGCTTCTGCATGACAAATATACCTGCACTGCAACACGTACAGCCGTATATACTTATATACACTTATTTTATAAATATTATATACATTTACACTTTTATACATTATATTTCCATTTATAATTTAAGATGAATTTAGCACAATTATAATATATGTTATGGTTAAAACTAGTTTTCAGTTAAAACTGCTTCTCCCCAGTGAAAACTGGTTTTGATTGAATGCCTTGTGAAAACTAGAATTAACAGCTTTTTCCTAGTTAAAACCAGTTATTACTGAACGCCTTTGTTGAAACACCAGTTTTTACTGAACCCTTTCGTACAAACTAGAATATTTACTGAACACCTTCGTACAAACTAGAATTTATGCCTTTGTGAAAACTAGAATTGACTGTTTTTTTTTTGAGGTTAATGCACACAGTGATGTTACAGTATAGAGTAAATATGCAGTGATGTCATGTTACAGTATACAGTAAATATGCAGTGATGTCATGTTACAGTATACAGTAAATATGCAGTGATGTCATGTTACAGTATAGAGTAAATATGCAGTGATGTCATGTTACAGTATAGAGTAAATATGCAGTGATGTCATGTTACAGTATAGAGTAAATATGCAGTGATGTCATGTTACAGTATAGAGTATATATGCAGTGATGTCATGTTACAGTATACAGTAAATATGCAGTGATGTCATGTTACAGTATACAGTAAATGTGCAGTGATGTCATGTTACAGTATACAGTAAATGTGCAGTGATGTCATGTTACAGTATACAGTAAATATGCAGTGATGTCATGTTACAGTATACAGTAAATATGCAGTGATGTCATGTTACAGTATAGAGTAAATATGCAGTGATGTCATGTTACAGTATACAGTAAATATGCAGTGATGTCATGTTACAGTATACAGTAAATATGCAGTGATGTCATGTTACAGTATAGAGTAAATATGCAGTGATGTCATGTTACAGTATAGAGTAAATATGCAGTGATGTCATGTTACAGTATACAGTAAATATGCAGTGATGTCATGTTACAGTATACGGTAAATATGCAGTGATGTCATGTTACAGTATACAGTAAATATGCAGTGATGTCATGTTACAGTATAGAGTAAATATGCAGTGATGTCATGTTACAGTATAGAGTAAATATGCAGTGATGTCCTGTTACAGTATACAGTAAATGTGCAGTGATGTCATGTTACAGTATACAGTAAATGTGCAGTGATGTCACTGTGTTGGGGTGGGGTAGTATAAAATGGCAGAGGCCAGGGTACAGTATTTATACTCTTACCTTTTGTAACTTGTTAATCTTCTGTTCTCTTGTAGTCTCAAATCTTTCTGACCCCAGCAGGCCTCTGTGTGAGTCTGCGATCACATGCACAACAGGGGGTTTGGCGGAGAAGGGGGAGGAGCTGAGCAGACAGGCCAAGATTGCTCAGTGTATGGCAGTGTTTCCCAAGCAGATGTTTCAAAACTACAACTCCCAGCATGCCCGGACAGCCTTCGGCTATCTGAGAATGCTGGGAGTTTTAGTTTTGCAACAGCTGGAGGCACCCTGTTGGGAAACACTGGTATATGGACTCACTCAGCAGCTGACATTTGGGCCACTTGTCTTTTTATTTAGGGAACAGGCCCCAAATGTTTTAATCTAGTGACGCCCTGGATATTACAGAAGTTAAAGTCACATATCTTGTAAAGTCCTGCACTGCCGGTAGCTCCGTAACATCCCACATCCAATCAGCTGTTTTCCCCCTCTGCCGAATTTTGCCACCACAGAAAAGAAAGAAAACTAAACAGTAGCAAAGTAGAAATATTTACAGAAAAATATAATAGTGTCCCTTGAAGGGAAGCTCCATAAAAGTTTATGAACTCCTGGTCTTGTTCTGCGGTCCTCTTAGGCTCCTAGCACTGATGCTGTAAATTCGTGGCACGCTCGTAGCAGCCGTGCGCTCCCCCAGGCAAAGTGACAGGCCGGGAGCGAGCACAGCAGAATGCTAGTCCCATCCACAGCTTTGTCCATCAGCCATCTCTTGTACATGACTTGTAGACAAGCTGATGCTACTGCAGGACTAGTCAGTGTTTTAGGAGGTATGGGGACCCCTAGTGATGCGATTTTCAAAGACATTTTTCTTTTATACATTTTTTTTTTTTTTTTTTAGAAGTATATTAGAAAAGCTATTGTTTTGCCAAGATGTACAGCATATCAAAAGTTTTGTTTTGGTGCTTAGCGGACGGGTACACGGGTATGCAAGGGCTACATGGTCAGCCTGCACGAGCGTGCTTAGCGGAGGGGGTACGTGGTTATGTGGAGGCAGCATGGTCAACCCGTATGAGCGTGCTTAGCAGAGGGGTACAGGGGTATGTGGAGGCGGTGTTGTCAACCCACCACGAGTCAGGCAATGTCGCACAAATAATAAGAATCATTCTCAAGCACCACATGTGAGCTAGATGAACTTTGACCTCTGTGGAAACAGTTTGAACGGAGTCATTTCAATTAACATTCGGTTTTTGGTTAGCAGTAAATTCTAGTTTGTACGAAGGCGTTCAATAAGTATTCTAGTTTGTACGAAGGTGTTCAGTAAATATTCTAGTTTGTAAGAAGGCGTTTAGTAAAAACTGGTGTTTCAACAAAGGCGTTCAGTAAAAACTGGTTTTAACTAGGAAAAAAACTGTCAATTCTAGTTTTCACAAAGGCATTCAGTCAAAACTAGTTTTCACTGGGGAAAAGGAGTCCATACTAGTTTTTACACAGACATTTAGTGTATATGTGTATATATGTACAGTGGGGCAAAAAAGTATTTAGTCAGCCACCAATTGTTCAAGTTCTCCCACTTAAAAAGATGAGAGAGGCCTGTACTTTTCATCATCGGTATACCTCAACTATGAGAGACAAAATTAGAAAAAAAAAAATCCATAAAATCACATTGTCTGATTTTTAAAGAATTTATGTGCAAATTATGGTGGAAAATAAGTATTTGGTCAATAACAAAAGTTGATCTCAATACTTTTTTAAATACCCTTTGTTGGCAATGAAAGAGGTCAAACATTTTCTGTAACTTTTCACAAGTTTTTCACACACTGTAGCTGGTATTTTGTCCCATTCCTCCATGCAGATCTCCTCTAGAGCAGTGAGGCTTTGGGGCTGTCGCTGGGCAAAACAGACTTTCATATGGGGTTGAGATCTGGAGACTGGCTAGACCACTCCTGGACCTTGAAATGCTTCTTATGAAGCCACTCCTTCGTTGCCCAGGCGGTGTGTTTGGGATCATTGTCATGCTAAAAGCCACGTTTCATATTCAATGCCCTTGCTGATAGAAGGTTTTCAATCAAAATCTCATGATTTCATGGCCCCATTCATTCTTTTCTTTACACGGATCAGTCGCCCTAGTCCCTCTGCTGAAAAACAGCCCCAAAGCATGATGTTTCTACCACCATGCTTCACAGTAGCTATGGTGTTCTTTGGATGCAACTCAGCATTCTTTCTCCTCCAAACACGACGAGTTGAGTTTTTACCAAAAAGTTCTACTTTGGTTTTAACTGACCATATGGCATTCTCCCAGTACTCTTCTGGATCATCCAAATGCTATCTAAAAAACTTCAGACGGGCCCATACATGTACAGACAGGCCCATACATGTACAGAAAGGCCCAGGGGGGACACGTCTGGCACTGCATGATTTGAGTCCCTGGCGGCATAGTGTGTTACTGATGGTAGCCTTTGTTACTTTGGTCCCAGCTCTCTGCAGGTCATTCACTAGGTCCCCCCGTGTGGTTCTGGGATTTTTGCTCACCGTTCTTGTGATAATTTTGACACCACGGGGTGAGATCTTGCGTGGAGCCCCAGATTAAGGGAGATTACTAGTGGGCTTGTCTTCCATTTTCTAATAATTGCTCCCACAGTTGATTTCTCTACTCCAAGCTGCTTGCCTATTGCAGATTCAGTCTTCCCAGCCTGGTGCACGTCTACAATTTTGTTTCTGGTGTCCTTTGACAGCTCTTTGGTCTTGGCCATAGTGGAGTTTGGAGAGTGACTGTTTGATATTGTGGACAGGTGTCTTTTTATACTGAAAACAAGTTCAAACAGGTGCCATTAATACAGGTAATGAGTGGAGGACAGAGGAGACTCTTAGGCTCCTTTCACACTATGATCATTCATCCGTTATTAAACATCCGTTTTCTGTGTAAAAACGGATGTATAATAACGGATGAAATAACGGGTGCTAAAGGCTGAATAAATATTCATCCGTTAAGACCCGTTATAACATCCCTCCCTCCTGTATGGCCGTTTTAACACCTCTGCCTACAGACTCCCACAGCCAGGACTACTACTACTCCCATCATGTAGCATACTTCTATCCATGATGGGAGTAGTAGTTCCCCGGCTGCGTGAGTCTGCCGGTGGCTGGGGAGGCTACATTAGTGTTTGTACTACAACTCCTTATCATGGAACAGACTCTGTTCCATGATGGGGGTTTTAGTACAGAGGCTGAGGGATTGATCGCACCAGGTCTCACTTCTGAGACCCGATGCGATTAGAAGTTATTTAACTGGAGCAGGCGGCATGCTGCTCTCCCCTGCGATGTACGATGTATTTACTTTCATTTTTAAATTCCCCACCGGGAGCCCTGAATGGCCAGTACTGAGGAGCCATTCAGGGCTCCCGCCGAGGTTTTCAAATAGAAGCGCTGCGGTGGGGAAAGATATATAGGAATCACAGGGGGGGTATATATCTTGCCCCCACAGAGCTTCTATATATCTTGCCCCCCCACAGCGCATATATATATGTTCCCCCTGCAGCGCATTTATATATGTTACCCCTGCAGGGCATTCATATATGTTCCCCTCGGCAGCGCAGTTATATATGTTCCCCCCCCCCCGCAGGACTATCATAAGCCCCCAGCAGCGCTATGAATGAAAATTATTCTACAGCAGTGCATCCGGCCGGCGCCATGTGCTGCTGAAAGAATACTTGTCATTCATAGTGCTGCGGCGGCATCTGTATATAGATGCACTGCAGAGGTCAGACATATATCCATATGTCTGGCCCCCACAGTGCTTCTATAATCAAATGCCTTGGCAGTGCTATGAATGAAAAGTATTCTACAGCAGCGCATCTGGCTGGCCTGATGCGCTGCTATAAAATACTTTTCACCCATAGCGCTGCTGGGGGCTTATGATAGCGCTGTGGGGGGAACATATATAAATGCTCTGCGAGGGGAACATATATAAATGTGCTGCGGGGGGAACATATATAAATGCGCTGTTGGGGGGCAAGATATATATATAGAAGCACTGCGGGGGCAACATACATATTCTATATATCTTTCCCCACCGCAGCGCTTCTATTTGAAAACCCTGCCGGGAGCCCTGAATGGCTCCTCAGTACCGGCCATTCAGGGCTCCTGGCAGGGATTTTAAAAATGAAAGTACATTGTACATCGCAGGGGAGCACAGAATGCTGCCCGCTCCCCTGTTTAATAACTTCTAATCGCATCGGGTCTCAGAAGTGAGACCCAGTGCGATCAATCCCTCAGCCCCTGTACTACAACCCCCATCATGGAACAGAGTCTTCCAAGAAGGGGGTTGTAGTACAAACACTAATGTAGCCTCCCCAGCCACCGGCAGACTCCCGCAGCCGGGGAATTATGGGATGGGAGTAGTAGTAGTCCTTCAGCACTGCAGGAGTCTGCTGATATCACCTCTTCTGAGCATGCTCAGAAGTAATAAGGGATATTATAAACCGGGTGCAAACGGATGACATAAAGGCTCATCAATTTGCCATAGACTTCAATGTTAAAAATAACGGCCGTTAATTTACCCGTTTCTTATTCATAACGGGTCATAACAGATAATCAAAAAATCCCATAGACTTGAATGGGATTTTGTAACGGACGTTTAACATCTGTTTTTAAAGCTTTTCTAACGGACATTTATAACAGATCTTTTAACAGAATAATTTTATAGTGTGAACGCAGATTCTGTCTCTCATAGTTGAGATATACCTATGATGAAAATTACAGCCTCTCTCATCTTTTTAAGTGGGAGAACTTGCACAATTGGTGGCTGACTAAATACTTTTTTGCCCCTTTTTGTATATATATATATATATATATAGAGAGAGAGAGAGAGAGAGAGAGAGAGAGAGAGAGAGAAATAAAAATATAAAATAATTAAAAAACTGCATTGTAAAACACGTTTAAACTCACTAGAGATGAGCGAACTTAAGTAAATTGGATTTGTCACGGACTTCTCGGCTCGGCAGTTGATGACTTATCCTGCATAAATGAGTTCAGCTTTCAGGTGCTCCCGTGGGCTGGAAAAGGTGGCTACAGTCCTAGAAGACTCTTTCCTAGGACTGTATCCACCTTTTCCAGCCCACCGGAGCACCGGAAAGCTGAACTAATTTAAGCAGGATAAGTCATCAATTGCCGAGCCGAGAAGTTCGTGACGAATCGAATTTAATGTAAGTTCGCTCATCTCCAAAAGTCACCCTAGAAATATTCTCTGAAAATTGAATTATTGTGATACAACCTTATCAGTGTTTAAATACCGAATTGGGGAACAGTTATGACCCCTGCCCTTGTTCCACCTAGGAACACTGTTGTCAGGTACCCCTGTTCTGTACAATCTTTAGGTTTGTAGTAAAATCTACATGATGCCAGGACCAGATTTGCCAGCAGAACATTGCCTAGGGCTTCTCATTGCCCCGTTCAGCTTTCTGTCTTCCCATAGTGTATCCTGATACCATTTCTACCCACAATCCATGTGTGTTCATACTCATATAGACAACATTAGCTCGTTTAGCAATTTGTATAGCTCTTCTGTGGGATTGGAAGGGCCAGGCAAACATTTGCTCCTCACACACATATGGGGAGATTTATCAAAACCTGTGCAGAGGAAGAGTGGTGCAGTTGCCCATAGCAACCAATCAGATTGCTTCTTTCGTTTTCCACAGGCCTCTTTAGAGGCCTGTGGAAAATGAAAGAAGCAATCTGATTGGTTGCTATGGGCAACTGCACCACTCTTCCTCTGCACAGGTTTTGATAAATCTCCCCCATTGTCCTTTCTTAGACTCCTTTTGGTGGGTACTACCCACAGCACACCACACAGGACACCTCGGGAGACCTGTTTTTTTTTGGAGATGCTCTGACCCAGTCTTATAGCCAAAGTAAGGCTGGGTTCACACAACGTTTTTGCCATACTGTTTTCAATCCGTTTTTCTAAAGAAAACCGTATGGCAAAAAAACGGATGGAACAGTATGGAAAAAAAGTAAACCGTATGCGTTTTTAAACAGTATACTGTTTTTAAAAGTGCATACAGTTCCGTCAGTTTTTATAGAAAAAAACCCATACGTTTTTGAAAATTTTGTCCATTTTTAATGGGAGGGGTCTTGGGTGGGGACTTTAGGATTCAAATGCGCATTTGCAAAGTAAAAACGTATACGTTTATCCCGTATGGAACCGTATACATGTGCGTTTCCCATTGACGTCCATGTTAAAAAAAAGTATGCGGTTGCAGTACGGTTTTTAAACCGGAGACAAAATCGTGGTCAACCACAGTTTTGACTCCGGTTTAAAAACTGTACTGCAACCGCATACGTTTTTTTTAACATGGACGTCAATGGGAAACGCACATGTATACGGTTCAATACGGGAAAAACGTATACGTTTTTACTTTGCACATGCGCATTTGAATCCTAAAGTCCCCACCCAAGACCCCTCCCATTAAAAATGAACAAAATTTTCAAAAACGTATGGGTTTTTTTTCTATAAAAACTGACGGAACTGTATGCACTTTTAAAAACAGTATACTGTTTAAAAACGCATACGGTTTACTTTTTCCCCATACTGTTCCATCCGTTTTTTTGCCATACGGTTTTCTTTAGAAAAACGGATTGAAAACAGTATGGCAAAAACGTAGTGTGAACCCAGCCTTACTCAGATCCTTGCGGTTGCCTGTTTTTCCGGTGCTAATCATCCCATACATAGGATCCTTCTTTATATGCTCCTGGAGCCGTGGAAGTTCCTACCCCAGTAGATCCATGTAATCGTTTACAGATACAGCTTATTTAAATGGTATTAAGATATGATCTGGGGTCCCTGACAAGTGGCTTGGAGCAGTCTGTCCCGGAATGTTTTGCGCAATTGCGGTTGAGTGCAAATCCGTTGGCTACTGCTATGTCTTGTCAAAAACTGTGAACATCACCGGAGAAGATCCATGTCTGTGCTGACAGATTTCTTATCAGTATTTTGAGCTGTCACCAAGGTGTATAGATAGGTCTGTAGAATAACATAAATACAATATATTGCAGAGAAAGTAGTGTGCAAGCTAGTCAGACGCTTCCCTGCAAATAATTGACATCATTAGCTGCTCGCTATACAAAGGCATAGGGGTTCTCCTGTCTGCATCATTTACATATCATTATTACTACTATATATATGTATATATATATATATATATATATATATATATATTTACAGTGGTCCCTCAAGTTACAATATTAATTGGTTCTGGGACGACCATTGTATGTTGAAACCATTGTATGTTGAGACCATAACTCTATGGAAACCTGGTAATTGGTTTTAAAGGCACCAAAATGTCATCCAAAAATAGGAAAAAGTGAGAATTAAAGAAAAATAAGTAGATAACTAATACAGATAAAGCAAGTCCTTACATATAAAAGTAAGAAAGATCTGCTGGGAGCTGTAAATCACTGTCTATGTCAGTGTTTCCCAAGCAGGGAGCCTACAGCTGTTGCAAAACTACAACTCCCAGCATGCCCGGACAGCCATAGGCTGTCCGGGCATGCTGGGAGTTGTAGTTTTGCAACAGCTGGGGGCACCCTGCTTGGGAAACACTGGTCTATGCAGAGGACAGGAGCTTCTTCAGGGTCCTGTACAGGGCACGCAATGTCCTAAAAAAGTAACATGGAGCCCCCCTCACCTGGTGTCCAAAGGAGCAGCTAACCCTGGACTGTCTGTAGATCTGGACTGTCTGTACATTGTATGTTGAGTCTGCTTTCAAGTTACAATTGTCCAGAAAAGACCAATGTATGTTGAGGCCATTGTAAGTTGAGGGATCACTGTGTGTGTATATATATATATATATATATATATATATATATATATATATATAGATATATATAGATATACAGTGATCCCTCAACATACAAAAGTTTCAACATACAATGGTATTTTCTGGACAATTGTAACTTGAAACCAGACTCAACATACAATGTACAGACAGTCCAGATCTGTGAAAGGTGTCAATGGCCGGAAGAATTGACCAATTAGAATGGGCATTCACTGGTAAAACCCCTGTATTACTGAAGTGTATGCACTGACTGGCTGTCTGGTAGCGTCTCCTACAGTACAGGGAGGTATTACTTGTTCTGTACTCTTTACCTGGGCCAGGGTTAGTTGCTCCTTTGGACACCAGGTGAGGGCGGCTCCATGTTACTTTTTTAGGACACTGTGTACTGTACAGGATCCTGAAGAAGCTCCTGTCCTCTACATAGACAGTGATTACAGCTCCCAGCAGATCTTTCTTACTTTTATATGTAAGGACTTGCTTTATCTATACAGTGACCCCCCGACCTACGATGGCCCCGACATATGATCAAATTGACATACGATGGCCTCTCAGAGATCGACATACGATGCTTTTTTATGTCGGGGCCATCGCATTAAGTGCTATCCGGCAGTGCAAAATGCTTAAGCTGCTGCCGGATAGCAGCTTAATGTTCCCCGTGTGGTGCGGTGAGTATTACTTACCCCTCCATAATGCTCCGGGGTGCCCTCCGGGTCCAGCGCTGGTCTTCCGGTGTCTTCTCGGCCCTCTCCGATTACGTCAATACGCTGCTGCGCACGTCATCCAATAGGAATGGCATACGCAGCGGTGTAATGACGTCGCTACGCAGGCCCAGTAAGGCCTTGCGGAAGACAGCGGAGGACCGGAGAAGACCAGGAGAGCCCAGCGGAGGCCCGGGTTCACCATCGGGGGCGGCGGGGACACCATCGCGAGCAGCGGGGACACCATTGCGAGCGGCGGGGACAGATGAGTACAGCTTCCTATACTTTACATTGCACGAATCCTTCAACATACGATGGATTCGACAAACGATGGCTCGTTTGGAATGAATTACCATCGTGTGTTGAGGGACCACTGTATTAGTAATCTACTCATTTTTCTTTAATTCTCACCTTTTCCTATTTTTGGATGACATTTTGGTGCCTTTAGAACCAATTACCAGGTTTCCATAGAGTTCTGGTCTCAACATACAATGGCTTCAACATACAATGGTCAACCCAGAACCAATTAATATTGTAACTTAAGGGACCACTGTATATAGAAAATAGTTGCAGCACAGCTCAGTTCCAAAACAAATGTGGGTGTCAGCGTTCCAACCTGATCAGGGCTTCTCTAGATAAAAAATTCCAACGGCGCAGCACTCTGTCCTGCAGACAAAAAAAAAAAAAAAAAAATATATATATATATATATATATATAAAAAAAATTCCAATAGAGCAACGTTGCTGTATTGAGATATGTGTGAATAAAATACACCTTTTTTTGGAGTGCTGCGTCATTGGAATTTATATATATATATATATATATATATATATATATATATTTTTTTTTTTTTTAGTCTGCAGGATAGTTCTGCTTTAAAGCGGAGAGCACAGGGTAAACTTGGTAAACTCAGCTTCAATTGTAAATTACCCAATTAAGTTATTGCTTTCAGACCTTTATTTTTGTGGTTGAATGTACTGAGGCAAGCGTCATATCTACAGCTTAATTTGCTGATCTTTAATTTAGAATGAGAGATATATAGGAATTGCACCTAATTAGACACCATTTTACTAGTTGCGAGGCTGACCACATTTTTACAGTCTTGCAGTCCATTGGTTACAAAGCAACCTCTTGCTGTCACCGCAGTAAAGACTGTGTTGTCCTACTTAGAACTTTAGATAACACCCTTCAACAACGGAAGATGGAGAATGAATACTGAAGTCACACTACCCACCCCAGAGAAGAATGCAGCAAAGTGTAAGACAACACCTTATGGCCCACAATAAGTGACCTCAGGAATGCCTACTACGGAAATTGTCCTAAACAGTGCTAGAAATGCTTTCAGACATTGGCCAGGTATCCAAGATGGCTCCCAGACCGTAAGAAAGATGGCCCCCTCACAGTGCTAAATGTACACCCCCCCCCCCAGATATTGCCCAGATAACCCTCTCACAATGCCAAAAATGGTCCTTTTCCAATTTGAGGAGAGTACCTCAAATTCAGCCCCTTAGGGTAGGATCAGGAAGAGGGTTATGGTTGGGTAATTGCATTTACCTGGGAGCACAACATCCCGATTTGCCATGACACAATAGACACATCAAGTTTGAATGTAGCCTTGGGTCCTTCCCGGTTCGGAATGTTTTTCTGATTGGTCAATCATAATTAGGAAAGCCGAAAAAAGACATATGTCCATCAGGTTCACCCAAGGAGGTGAAGGGAAGCGGTATAGTGAACGAAGGGGAGATGATTCTATATTTCCGCATATGCATTAATCTTATTTCAATCTAGAAATGTATCTATTTATGGGTTAAAGGGGTATTCCAGGCAAAAACTTTTTTTTTTATATATCAACTGGCTCCGGAAAGTTAAACAGATTTGTAAATTACTTCTATTAAAAAATCTTAATCCTTTCAATAGTTATTAGCTTCTGAAGTTTTCTGTCTAACTGCTCATTGGTGATGTCATCAGAAAGCAGTTAGACAGAAAAAAAACAACTCAACTTCAGAAGCTAATAACTATTGCAAGGATTAAGATTTTATAAGTAATTTACAAATCTGTTTAACTTTCCGGGGGCAGTTGATATATAAAAAAGAGTTTTGGCCTGGAATACCCCTTTAAAGCTTTCAACTGTTCCTGCTGTGACCAGTTCCTGAGGTAGACTGTTCCATAAATGTATCAATGTATGACAGACTAGATGCAGCTAAGTGCATAGTAGAAAATGGGAAATGGAGAATAGAACAATGCAGTGCTTGTCAATGGTAACCAAATAAAGTTTTTTTTTTATTATTACTGAAAAATGCAAAAGATACCATGCGTTTCAAGCTTGGACCAAAATCTTATCAAGTAAGTGGCCCCTTGTCTCAAGTACCAAATTTTCGGATTTACGAATGCTTGATCAAAAAGGGTTAAAATGTAGCCTTTCTTCACTCATACTGGAATCTCATGTAAGGTGAACTTTGAACCTCCTGCTCTGGTCTAACTTTGTTTCTCCTAGAAAGAAAGAAAATACATTACTAGCACATAAGCTGCCGGAACTTAGCAAGTAATATAGAACAGAATTCCATAGAAATGTAAAATACACCACCTGCACTAAAAAGCCAAAGCTGTCAGGAGAGGCTGCTGACAATTGATAGAGTGATGGCGAAATCTACTGACATGAAAGCGGAGAACATCTTAGCCCTGTGCTCTGGTGCTCGGGACTTAAACATGATTTTTTGGGGGAGGAATTATGGAAATACTGACAGAAAATGCAGTTTTAAAGAAAGATTTTTCCTGCACAGCACCTGTGTTCTGACACTCAGCCCGAATAAACCACATTTAACAAATGTCCATTTTTGTTTACTTTACGACCTGTCACAAAATCTTATGGTGTTTTTATTTCCCATGAAAATACAATCCGATTGTGGGAACTTTATGTCCTGACCTTAGAGTACATTTATAACATAAGGATTTGTTACAAAATACATTTGTTATGAAATTAGTTTATTCTAAAATCCATTACGGCAAGCCTACAAAAAGATGCGTAGTGTATCTACCTAGTTTTTTTTTAAATCTATCTATCCATCTATCTATCTAAAAAAAAAAAATTTGCAGAAAAGCAGCACATCCACAGAAAAGCAGCATTAACTTGAGGTGCACACAGCCATAGGAGACTTGGTTAAGGACTCCAACTTCAATAAAAAAGATATAACCGCAGCACACAAGGTGTCTTAGTGCAAAAAAAGTGGTTTTATTCCATCTTCAGCAAAGAAATCACAGTGCAACGTTTCAGTAGTCTCACTGAAGATGGTAGTGTGAGACAGCTGAAACGTTGCACTCTGATTTTCTTGCTGAAGATGGAAAAAAAACACTTTTTTGCACTTAGACATAAGGTGATTTTAGTACGTACCTGGCAGACAGTAATGGACATGCTTAGGAAGGATCTGCGCTTGTCTTGGGGCTAAATGGCTATGTCATGAGATTACCATAATACTGTGGCTAGATTTTTGTGAACTTGTATTTCCTGTTTGACTTTTCTTTTTTTGACTACAAATCCCACAATTCCATTTTCCTCCCTCCCACACATCAGCCATCCCACCCATTGAAACAAAAGACCTGTGGTTTTCAATGAGGGTTCCTACAGCTGTTGCATTAGTTGCAGATTGATCTCTCTCTCCCACCAAGCGATCGCTCCACCCATTGAAGCAGACAGGCTCCCTGTCATCAGCTGACTAGTGAGTCAATTCTTGACCGCATTGCAACCTGGGAAAAATCTAATACAACAGTCATTTTTTATGCTGTTAAAAATACATTTTGGGGTGAAAATCACATAAGAATTGTAAGAAAACCACCACACAGGTACAGGCACTATATTATGAACTACACTAACTTTACAGCCCCTGTAGCAAATAAAAAATAAGCTCTTCAAACCATTCTGGAACTATTTTTTGCAGTGTGGCCTGGGCATGATTCTGCTAAAAGAGAACTCTGCTTTTCGGGAACACTGCTGCCATGAAGGGCTGTACTTGGTCTGTACAGTGTTTTTAAGTAGAGGGTAAGTGTCAGAGTAACAGCCACATGAAGGCCAGGACCCAAGGTTTCCCAGTACAGTGACCCCCCGACCTACGATGGCCCCGACATATGATCAAATCGACATACGATGGCCTCAGATAGCATTAAGGGCTATCCGTCAGCGCAAAATGCTTAAGCTGCTGCCGGATAGCAGCTTAATGTTCCCCGTGTTGTGCGGTAAGTGTCACTTACCCCTCCACAATGCTCCGGGGTGCCCTCCGGGTCCAGCGCTGGTCTTCCAGTGTCTTCTAGGCCCTCTCTGATGACGTCAGTACGCTGCTGCGCATGTCATCCAATAGGAATGGCGTACGCAGCGGCGTAATGACGTCGCTACGCAGGCCCAGTAAGGCCTTGCGGAAGACAGCAGAGGACCGGAGAAGACAGCGGAGGACCGGAGAAGACAGCGGAGGACCGGAGAAAACAGCGGAGGACCAGAGAAGACAACAGAGGACCGGAGAAGACCGCGTAGGACCGGAGTCGACAGCGGAGGCCCGGGGTCACCATCGGGAACGGTGGGGACACCATCTCGAGCGGCGGGGACAGGTGAGTACAGCTTCCTATACTTTACATTGCACGAATCCCTCAACATACGATGGATTCGACAAACGATGGATCGTTTGGAACGAATTACCATCGTATGTTGAGGGACCACTGTATAACATTGCCCAGAACATCACACTGCATCTGCCAGCTCATCTTCTTCCCATAGTACATCTTGGTGTACTCTCTTCTCCAGGAAAGTGACACATGTCCACTTGGCCATCCATATAATGTAAAAGAAAATGGGGTTCATGAGGACAGACAACCTTCTTCCATTCTATGGTCCAGTTCTGATGCCTACATCCAGATGAGCTGGTCTTCAGGCCCAATGATCATCAGTGAGCCATTGTTGCCCAGGACCTTGCTGCTGGATCACTTACTTGTACCAGTTTGTGTAGGTACTTACCACTGCACACCAGGGACACCCCACAACAGCTGCTGTTATACCATCACAATTTGGCCCATGTTGCTCAGATCTTTACAATTGCCATTTTTTTCTACTTCCAAGAACTGACTGTTCACTTTCTGCCTAATCTGTCCCATTCCTTGTCAGGTGCCTTTGTTATGAGAGAACCAACATTGTTCATTTTACCTGTCAGTGTCACCTGTATGTGGACAATCTTGCATTTAAGGTGGAAAGACTCTTTAATGTCAATGATAGTTAAATATTGATTTCACCGGTTCATTAGAGACAGCTCTTGTCCTTTATCTTTTCCCCCGCTGTCCCGAATATCAAAAAACATTAGTGATTCTTTGTATGGTAATAGCTGTTGTCTAAATAGTTAGACAGTCAGTGTTAATCATATCTATTTTACAACTTAATGTTGCATGAAAAAACACATTCATCAGCATATTTGTTAGCATTCGTCTTTGTAGATGGTGAACTCTCTATAGTAAAGGATGAGGCAATGGAAATAAAACGCAGAGGTCACTGATTAGTGAATTATAATGCAGCTCTATGAAGATGTCTTTTCCTCTGTGTATGGGATTTAAATTGCTTGTATGGGATGACGCATTTCTCTTAAATGGCACTTAAGATGTTACCTTTTACAGTGAATATGTGGAAAAATAATCTGAGTTGTGCTAAATGCTATGTTGACAACTATATCAAATCATTAATCCCTATACACATTGACCCTTGTCTGTTCTTCTTTGGAAAAAGAAAGGCTACTATAACTATCAGTCCATCATAACCCTAGTTCTCCTAAAGGGGTTGTCCAGTAAAAAACATGCTCCATCCTCCATCACTCTCCTACAGCGTCCGCTATCACGGTGCTTTTCCTGAACTACCTGGTGCTGGGATCAACACATCGCATTGCCATTCGGCCAATCACTGGCCACAGCAGTGTCCTGCCTCTGGTTGAGCGGCTATGTGCCCACTCGCCACTGAACTTTACTTCCACCACCAGAAGGTAAAATTCAGTGGAGAGTGGGCACCATGATAATGGAGGCTGCTGGGAGCGCGGGAGGTAAGTACAGGCTTTTTTTCTTCTTTTTTTTTTTTTAAAGAAGCAGTGACCAAGCACCTAGTGATCATATGATCGCCTGGACAGGAAGCCTTATGGCTTCTCATGAGCAATGTAGACAGTGCTCAATGAGTGCTGTTAATACAATGATTGGAAAAGCGGGCATGGTAATAAATCGTCTCTGTCCACTCTCTGGAGAGCTTGGCTTGTCGCTGCCAGCCATCTCTCCTCTCCTGCTTGGTAAAATATCTGTGGCCGCTAAAGACCTTGCAATCAGCTGGATGTCTTCATAGACTTTGAGCGGTCTGCACATAGTTCATGGTTTTTCTTCTAGGATCACAACATTAAAGGGGTACTCCGCTGCTCAGTATTTGGAACAAACTGTTTTGAATGCTGGAGCCGGTGCTGGGAGCTCGTGATGTCATAGCCCCACCCCCTCATGCAGTCCTGCCCCACCCCCTCAATGCAAATCTATGGGAGGGGGCGTGGCAGCAGTCACATTTATTGTGTACAGTGGTCCCTCAAGTTACAATAATAATTGGTTCCAGGACAACCATTGTATGTTGAAACCATTGTATGTTGAAACCATAAGTCTATGGAAACCTGGTAATTGGTTCTGAAGCCCCCAAAATGTCATCCAAAAATAGGAAAAAGTAAGAATTAAAGAAAAATGAGTAGATAACTAATATAGATAAAGCAAATCCTTACATATAAAAGTAAGAAAGATCTGCTGGGAGCTGTAAATCACTGTCTATGTAGAGGACAGGAGCTTCTTCAGGGTCCTTTACAGTACACACAATGTCCCAAAAAAAGTAACATGGAGCCGCCCTCACCTGGTGTCCAAAGGAGCAGCTAACCCTGGTACAGGTAAAGAGTAGTACAGAACATGTAGCACCACCCTGTACTGTAGGAGGCGCTACCAGACAGGAATTCAGTGCATGCGGTTCAGTAATACAGGTGTTTTACCAGTAAAATAGTAAAACATTGACATGTTTTGCAGATCTGGACTGTCGGTAGCATTGTATGTTGAGTCTGGTTTCAAGTTACAATGGTCCAGAAAAGACCATTGTATGTTGAAACTATTGTATGTTGAGGCCATTGTAAGTTGAGGGATCACTGTGTTGTCAGCTTAGAAATAATGTATCATCTCTGTGGTTTTTAAATTATTAAATCTAACCTGGAATGTTACTGTATTTCTTTATTTTCTGCAAAAATGCAGTTTTGATTGAAAAAAAAATATGAAATCAGAAAACCTCTTTAAATGATTCCAGTTTACAATAATTATATATATATATATATATATATATATATATATATATATATATATATATGCAAGGAGGTTGACTGCAGCACACCAGCGTATCCAATAAAAAAAGTTTTTATTTATTGCATAAATACAATGACTACTGTGGTCTACTGTGGTCTCACACCACCATTGTCTTGCATATATATTGCATGGAAAATATGTAAATATAACATTTGATTGTGGGACAAGCCCTTTAATGCAAGAAAATTAAATTAATCAAATTACAAATTAAAAAAAGAAAAACCCTCAGTCTATCTATCATTTTACAAGGTGTTTGTTTTTTTAACGTTAGGATTTTTCTTCTTTTTTTTTTTCTTTCTTGGAATTCTTCAATTAGACTGCGCTTTGTAATTGAAAGAAGCTAATTTCATCTTCCTCCCTTCACAATGCCATGTTCAACTGGCTCTTGTTGAGAGTTATTGTTCACAGCAGCTTAACATCTAAACGCCACTTGTGTTTAAGGAGATAATGCAACAAGCCGATTGAATTACTTAAATGGGACCGTATTAAATTACCCTGAAGTTTCATAAACCAATATTAAGAACACTTTTGTGGTTCAAGGAACACGCTATCTGCACATCATATGCATTGTGACAGCCCGGAACTTGTTTCAATCCAAGGGAAATAAGAAAAACCCCACTGCCCATATGCACTTCTGCGTTAATGAAAGAGAATGCAGATAATTGTGCTCAATGGAAATGCGATAAAGGGAACTTCTGATACATCGTATCACCAGCCAGACTAGTTTCTTTTTCTTTTTTTATATTTAACCTGTGAGCTTATCACTGCCTGTCTGGTATTTGACAAACTGCTACCTTCTAAGGACACATCTACTTAACAATAACTTTCCCTTTGGTTGACAGCCCATCTCCAGCGATGTGCTCAGGCATAAGTTGTTGTTTCTTGACCAGTGGCACATCTGGAGCAGTATATACAAAGAGAATGAGGGATTTCTTTTTCCAGGCTCTGTACGCTACTGTCCAGCCATAGAAATCTTCAATAACTGCAGTTATACTATATCCGCTACATTGTTGATGTTAGCAGACTCACCATAACAGAGTTATAGTGAAAAAGGCATCCGGAACCTTGAATAGAATAATAATAAAAACCTGGGGAACATATTCAAAGACCTGTGTAATTTATGTTACCGTAACATTTTTAAAAACATCACAGTGAAGTTGCGATATTTTTACCACGATTTTGGAAAATGCCCATAAAATGAGACAGTACCGCAAAGCTGCAAAGTCAAACATGACTCCAAAGTAATGTTCAAAGTAAGCCACAGCAGATGATATATAGATGATATATTAAAACCCCATTAAAATATAAATAAATATTGTTCTTAAAGGAAATCTGTCATCAGAATCACCCGCACTAAACCTGTTACACAAGCTTGTAGTGCGGGTGATCCTGATTAAAATGCTTCTTACCTGGTTAAAAATGGTTCAGCGGTTCTTCAGATATCTTTATTTTTAGTTTTCTGTTATTCCCTGGCTTGGGACTCAGTGGGAGGTGTTATCATCTGGGACTCGGCCACACGTCATTATAGCTGGGCGGAGCTGCCGCCCGGCTCATGAATATTCATGACCTTATCCTCATGCACCAGACCTAGAAAAAGGAGATAGACCACGAGGATAAGTTCGCCCAGCTAGAATGACGTGTGGCCGAGTCAGAGATGATAAGACCTCCCACAGAAAACTAAAAATATAGATATCTTAAGAAGCGCTGAACCATTTTTAATCAGGTAAGGAGCGTTTTAATCAGGATCACCCGCACTACAAGCCTGTGTAACAGGTTTAGTGCGGGTGATTCTGATGACAGATTTCCTTTAAATACTTATAGTGTTTTGCAATGTCAAGTTTAAAAATTAAATATACAGTACCCCACATATGTTTGTAAATATTTTATTATATCTTTTTATGTGACAACACTGAAGAAATGACAAAAAATAAATATTGGGGTGAAAATCACATAAGAATTGTGAGAAAACCGTCACACACAGGTACAGACACTATATTATGAACTACACTGACTTTACAGCCCTTGTAGCATAGTCAAATAAAAAAAAATTCTGGAATACCCCTTTAACCCCTTCATGACCCAGCCCATTTTCACCTTCATGACCTGGGCATTTTTTGAAAATCTGACCACTGTCACTTTAAACATTAATAACTTTGGAATGCTTTTACTTATCATTCTGATTCCGAGATTGTTTTTTCGTGACATATTCTACTTTATTTTATCGGTAAAATTTCACTGATATTTGTATCCTTTCTTGGTAAAAAATCTAAAAATTTCATGAAAATTTTGAAAATTTAGCATTTTTCTAACTTTGAAAGTCTCTGCTTGAAAGGAAAATGGATATTCCAAATAAATTACATATTGATTCACATACACAATATGTCTACTTTGTGTTTGCATTAAAAAATTGACAAGTTTTTACTTTTGGAAGACATCAGAGGGCTTCAAAGTTCCGCAGCAATTTTCCAATTTTTCTCAAGATTTTCAAAATCTTAATTTTTCAGGGCCCAGTTCAGGTTGGAAGTGGATTTTAAGGATCTTCATATTAGAAATACCCCATAAATGACCCCATTATAAAAACTGCACCCCCCAAAGTATTCAAAATGACATTCAGTAAGTGTTTTAACCCTTTAGGTGTTTCACAGGAATAGCAGCAAAGTGAAGGAGAAAATTCTAAATCTTCATTTTTTACACTCGCATTTTCTTGTAGACCCAATTTTTTAATTTTTACAAGGGGTAAAAGGAGAGAAATCACCCTAAAATTTGTAACCCAATTTCTGTCGAGTAAGGAAATACCTCATATGCGTATGTAAAGTGTTCGGCGGGCGCAGTAGAGGGCTCAGAAGGGAAGGAGCGACAATGGGATTTTGGAGAGTGAGTTTTTCTGAAAGGGTTTTTGGGGGGCATGTCCCATTTAGGAAGCCCCTATGGTGCCAGAACAGTGGACCCCCCCACATGTGACCCCATTTTGGAAACTATACCCCTCATGGAATGTAATAAGGGGTGCAGTGAGCATTTACACCCCACTGGCGTTTGACAGATATTTGAAACGGTGGACTGTGCAAATCAAAAATTTTATTTTTCATTTTCACAGACCACTGTTCCAAAAATCTGTCATACACCAGTGGGGTGTAAATGCTCACTGCACCCCTTATTACATTCCGTGAGGGGTGTAGTTTCCAAAATGGGGTCACATATGGATATTTATTGTTTTGCGTTTGTCAGAACTGCTGTAACAATCAGCCACCCCTGTGCAAATCACCTCAAATGTACATGGCGCACTCTCCCTTCTGGGCCTTGTTGTGCGCCCCCAGAGCACTTTGTGCCCACATATGGGGTATCTCCGTACTCGGGAGAAATTGCATTACAAATTTAGAGGGTCTTTTTTCCCTTTTACCTCTTGTGAAAATGAAAAGTATAGGGCAACACCAGCATGTCAGTGTAAAAAATTTATTTTTTTACACTAACATGCTGGTGTAGACCCCAACTTCACCTTTTCATAAGGGGTTAAAGAAGAAAAAGCCCCCCAAAATTTGTAAGGCAATTTCTCCCGAGTACGGCGATACCCCATATGTGTCCCAAAACTGTTGCCCTGAAATACGACAGGGCTCCAAAGTGAGAGAGCGCCATGCGCATTTGAGGCCTGAATTAGGGATTTGCATAGGGGTGGACATAGGGGTATTCTACGCCAGTGATTCCCAAACAGGGTGCCTCCAGCTGTTGCAAAACTCCCAGCATGCCTGGACAGTCAATGGCTGTCCGGCAATACTGGGAGTTATTATTTTGCAACAGCTGGAGGCTCCGTTTTGGAAACAGTAGCGTACCAGACGTTTTTCATTTTTTGGGGGGAGGGGGGCTGTGTAGGGGTGTGTGTATATGTAGTGTTTTTTACTTTTTATTTTAGGTTAGTGTCAGTGTAGTGTAGTGTTTTTAGGGTACAGTCACATGGGCAGAGGTTCACAGCAAGTTTGCCGCTGGAAGTTTGAGCTGCAGCGCAAAATTTGCGCCATCTCAAACTTGCGGCACTCACTGTAAACCTCCGCCCATGTGAGTGTACCCTGTACATTCACATTGGGGGGAGGGGGCAAACATCCAGCTGTTGCAAACTCCGAGCATGCCCTTTGGCTGTCCGTGCATGCTGGGAGTTGTAGTTTTGCAACAGCTGGAGGAACACTGGTTTGGAAACACTAAGTTAAGTAATAAACTTTCAAGTGTTTTGCAACCAAACTTAGTGTTTCCAAACCAGTGTGCCTCCAGCTGTTGCAAAACTACAACTCCCAGCATGCATGGTCTGTCAGTGCATGCTGGGAGTTATAGTTTTGCAACAATTGCAACAGCTGGAGGCACTGAGGTAGGAAACGGACAATGTTTCCCAACTAGTGTGCCTCCAGATGTTGCAAAACTACAACTCCCAGCATGCCCGGACAGCCAAGGCATGCTGGAAGTTGTAGTTCGGCAATATCTGAAGGATCAGATGTTGCTGAACTACAACTTCCAGCATGCCTGGGCAGTCTGGGCATGCTGGGAGTTGTAGTTTTGCAACATCTGGAGGTCCACAGTTTGGAGACCACTGTATAATGGTCTCCAATCTGTGCTCTTCCAGATGTTAGAGAACTACAACTCCCAGCATGCCTGGACAGACTGAGCATGCTGAGATTTGTAGTTTTGCAACATCTGGAAGAGCACAGATTGGAGACCATTATACAGTGGTCTCCAAACTGTGGACCTCCAGATGTTGCAAAATTACAACTCCCAGCATGCCCAGAAAGCCAAAGGCTGTCTGGGCATGCTGGGAGTTGCAGTTTTGAAACTCTCAGAGGCAGCAGTGAGATCGCTTTACGGCGATCTCACTGCTGCCAATGAAGATGCCGCACTGCTGCTGCAAACTCACCTCCGGGACGCAGCGCAGCCAGGACCGCACGGAGGACGCCGGGACCGCTCGGGACACCGCTCCGACGGGTAAGTGACGCCGGGGGACGGGTCAGGGACACTTAGCAGAGCGGTGTGTGTCCCGATCCCCGTGATCGGGACTCACACACCGCACTGCTAAGTATTTTCATAGCGAAACGCTGCTATCAGCTAGTCAGATTTGACCAGCTGATAGCAGCGATCGCTGGGGGGGGTGGGGGACGAAACCCCCCGTGGTCGCACGGTAAGATGGCTGGCTATCAGTGATAGCCACCATCTTTCCGGGCGCTGCGGGATGCCGCGAGTAGCGGCAGTAATATCCATGACGTACCTGTATGTCATGGGTCGGGAACACCTTGCCACCCATGACGTACAGGTATGTCATAGGTCGGGAAGGGGTTAATGTCCATACCTTGTCGACAAAAGCGGAAATGTCCAAATTGGACCCAAAGTGTCAATATTTTGTGTGGCCACCATTATTTTCCAGTACTGCCTTAAGCCATTCGGGCATGGACTTCACCAGAGCTTGACACTGAGCACTGACAGGCTGACCCTAGGGCTGGGCGGTATGACCAAATGTGTGTATCACGTTTTTTTTGTAACTTTTGGCGGTTCCACGGTATATAACGGTATTTCCTCGCCCCCCCCCCCCCCCCAAATTATCAGCCCAGCGCTGCTCTGTCCTCATCGGGGTAAATACTCACATATCACCCGCAAGCGCTGCCCTTCTTGTCCTCCTGTTTGCGTCCACCGGCGCTGACACTCTGTTCTGTGCGGTATCTCTATGCCCGGGCTGCAAAAGGTAAACAAAATAAAATTTAACGCACGTTCCGACGTCGGCCTTACACTCTTCCTGGGGACAGGAATGTCGGAGAGCCATCAGCCTATCACCGGCCACAGCAATGTTCCGCCTCGGCCGGTTATAGGCTTAGCCCACTGTCATGTAAGAAGCCGGGCCAGCTTCTTACATGACAGTGCGCTCAACCTATCACTAGCCGAGGCGAAACATCGCTGCACCGGTGATAGGCTGACGGCTGTCCTACGTTCCCGTCCCCAGGAGGCAGGTGAGGCCGATACCGGACCAACAGAGGTGAGTTAAAGTTTATTTGGTTTATTTTTTGCAGACCGGGCATAGGGATACCGCACAGTATAGAGTGTCAGCGCCGGTCGGCCGCAAAAATCAGGAAGACCAGGAGGGCAGTGCTTGCGGGTGATATTTGAGTATTTACCCCCATGGGGACAGTGCAGCGCTGGGCTGATAATTAATTGGGGGGGGGGGGGGCAGAACAGCGCTCATGGGTCACATATGATTAGTTTGCCAATGTGGGGACAGCACAGCGCTGGGCTGATAATTCATTTAGTCCCGAGGGGGAAGGGCCAAACCGGTATTGCGGTATGGGTTAAAATTAATATTGTGCTGGACAAAAATTTTGTATTCGGTATGAACCGGTATACCGCCCAGCCCTAGCTGACCCCTAACCTTTTAACCTCTGCAGCAATGCTGGCAGCATTTATATGTCTATTTTCCAAAGACAACATCTGGATATGACTGTGAGCATGTGCATTCAACTTCTTTGGTAGAACATGGGGAGGCATGTTTTGACTGGAACCTGTCCTGTGAAACTGCTCTATTATCTTATCCAAAGTGCTGCAGGTCAGTTGGACAACAATTATTTTTTCAGATTCTCAGAGAGTTCTATGCAATAATTAATTAAAGCATTTTAAACTTCCAGTGACCAGTATTTGGGAGTGTGAGAGCAATAACACCAAATTTAAGACACTAATGAGTAACATGACACCATAAAGGGGAAATGGCTAATCAGGCCCAATTTGGACATTTTCACTTAGGGGTGTAGTCACTTTTGTTGCCAAGGTTTAGACATTGATGGCTGTGTGTTGAGTTTTTTTGAGGGGACACAACATTAAACACTGTTATACAGGCTGTGCACTCACTACTGTACATTGTAACAGAGGGGCATTTCTTCAGTGTTGTCACATGAAAAGATAGAATAAAATATTTTCAAAAACATGAGCGGTTTACTCACTCATGTAAGATACTGTATACAGTGGTCCCTCAACATACGATGGTAATCCGTTCCAAATGGACCATCGTTTGTTGAAACCATCGTATGTTGAGGGGTCTGTGCAATGTAAAGTATAGGACAGTGGTCTACAACCTGCGGACCTCCAGATGTTGCAAAACTACAACACCGAGCATGCCCGGACAGCCAACGGCTGTCCGGGCATGCTGGGAGTTGTAGTTTTGAAACATCTGGAGGTCCGCAGGTTGAAAACCACTGGTATTGGAGGTTATACTCACATGTCCCCGCCGCTCCGGACTGTCACCACTCGTCACCGCTGCCCTGGATGTCGCCTTCGATTGCTGTTGCCGCGTCCGCGGGTGTCCCCGATGCTTCGGCAAGGCCTCTGCTTCCCCGGCATCCTCGCTCTCCAGCACTGCCATCACGTCCTAACGCACGCCGCTCCTATTGGATGACGGGACGGCGTGCGCAGCGATGTGATGACGACCATGGAGAGCGCCGACGATGCAGGGGATCCCGAAGAGGACGCGCCGGAACGCCGAGAACAGGTAAGTGATCGTCAGCGGAGAACATGGGGCACCGTAAACGGCTATCCGGTGGCAGCTGAAGCAGTCTGCGCTGCCGGATAGCCGTTTATGCGATGGCCCCGACATACAAAAGCATCGTATGTTGATGCTACCGTCAACATGCGATGGCCTCTGAGAGGCCATCGTATGGTGAAATGATCGTATGTCGGGGCCATCGTAGGTCGGGGGGTCACTGTACAGGACACTGCAGTGGATGGGAATTAGTTCTGGCCTCGGTATTTTTGAAGCTCATTGGTTGCTATAGATAGCACCATATTTTTTTGCAACAATGTTTGACCCACTTCTAATAGTATGGATTTTGATCACATTCCCATATAAATACTAGATCAATAAAATTGTATTATGTCCTATGTGCAGTGTTAGCAAAGGGTCAACTCTCAGCATGTCTATCTCCTGCCACTAAATTTGGGTTTATCCAAGGCTGACGAACAGACCCTTCCGTACTGACTTCTCCATTCAGCTCCAGTAACAAGTGTCAGGTCTCGGAGACTCATTACATTTGCTTTAGGGGGAAGAGAGTATTTTCAGGAAAATCCAATTATGCACAAGTCTCATTAAAAGGTTTATAGTAAAGAGTTGCTCAAGGCTGCATTTACTCTTCAGAAATGGACTCGGAAATAAGAAGGTGTTTTGTCCCTGAAATATTCCCGCTCCTCACCCTGTAATGTTTGTAAATGAGCCCTGTAGTCTGCAAAGTGTTTACGTAGAGCAGTTTTAATACCCCTTATATTGCAGTATATTTCAAATGTGCTTACTTATGTCAATGAGACAAGAAGCCTTTACTCTGCATTGTTAAGACAGTAATAAAACAGGAATGTTTTCTGTTTGTGCAGTTTGATATTTCTGCAGTCTGGCAATATTCTACTCAGCAAATAGCTTAGAAACACATTTTTTTTGAAGATGATGCAAATCCCATTGTGGGATCGTAGTGCTGGTCATATGGAAGTATCATAGTAAATAATCTGCAATTACTGGTGACAAAAGCTGTAGATGTCACCTTGACTGACCACTTATTTATGGCAGGTTCAGTTTTGGGATCTGAGTTATTTGCATCAGTTACCGTATTTTTCGTCATATAAGACGCTCCAGCATATAAGACGCACCTAATTTTATAGGATAAAAATCTAGAATGTAAAGATTCTGAACCAAATACACCCAGCATGCTGGGTGTTGTAGTTTTGCAATATCTGGAGGTCCGCAGGTTGAAGACCACTGGTATAGGAGGTAGTACTCACGTGTCCCCGCCGCTCCGGACCCATCACTGCTTCCCTGGATGTTGCCCTCCATTGCTTTCGTCGCGTCCCCGGGGTGTCCCCGTCGCTCCGGAACGTCTCTGCTGCCCGGTAACCTCGCTCTCCGTCGCCGCCATGACGTCGCTACGCAAGCCGCTATGCACGCCGCTACGCACGCCGCTCCTATTGGATGACGGAACGGCGTGCGTGACGATGTGATGACGATGAAGGAGAGCGCCGGCCATGCAGGGGATCCCAGCACGGAGCAGACACCGAGAAGGCAGGCAAGGTCCCTCCCGGTGTCCTGTAAGCTGTTCGGGACGCCGCAATTTCACCGCGGCAGTCCCGAACAGCCCGACTGAACAGCCGGGTTAGTGTTATTTTCGCTTCAGATGCAGCATCTGAAGGGTTAATACAGGGCAGCACTGCGATCGGTGATGTCCTGTATTAGCCGCAGGTCCCGGCCGTTGATGGCCGCAGGGACCGCCGCGATAGGTGTGTATTTGCCTTATAAGACGCACCAACTTTCCCCCACCCCCAGTTTTGGGGAAGAAAAAGTGCATCTTATACGGCGAAAAATACGGTAAATTCAGATTTTATGTTAAGGACATCTGTAATGCTGAATAAAGGGCTTGTGGAGGGAGCATATATGTTTAGTCACCGTTGACTAGTGTGGCCAGTTATCTGTTGAGAGCTTTATGGCTAGTCCAATATACTACTTTATTTTTGGTCGTTGTTGACCTTTATAATGCAAAAAGTTCTCATTCTGATTTGTGACTTAGTTTACTTGAAAGTGATTGACCATTTTTTAGCACCATAATACTTTAAGGTAATTTGTGATAAAATAACTTTTGTTCAAATCAAGTTCACATTGCAAGTTAAGTTTTTTCTTATTTATGACCATTGTATTCGGCAGGCTTTTACCAATTTTCCCTATGCAGGCTCCATGTTTAATTTTTAGTTGTCCCTGAGCAAGTGGGTAGAGCCCAACCTCTATCATGTCTTCTATTTACTACATTTATAAACACATAAGAGGGGACCCTTCTATCCTTTATCTCTACAGCACACCTGCAGAAGCATCAGCATGGTGGACATTATAGAGCAGTACGGAGCAGTCTAAGCTGTGAATGTGGGCTGAGCTCTAATACTTACTGTCAACCATTGTACTCTCTCTGCAGTCTGCTTATGGCTGGCTGTATCTACCCTGTTCCCTTGATGAACCAGATTATTTTGTAAAGGCAAGATGAACTTTAGCTCATTTTTTGAGTAAATAAGTTTAGGAAGTAGGAGAGCAGGAAAGAAGACTGGTAAGGGGAGGAAGAGGCATTTCTCTGATTAGGTATATTACAAAGTTTCTTACATTTGCTTATACTATTTATTTATGCTAAGTTTGTCATATTTAAATATAAGTTGAAGAATTGCTAGTGTTTTTACCATTATCTATATAGTAAAAAATATATAAAATCATGAAATATTCCCTCCCTGCACAATGGCCTCCGCACACGTCACAAAGCATGACAATAACACTCCCCCATATTCAGTGCTCTATTTATCAGGGACATTCAGGGCTCAAGTTACCAGACACTTATCCTCTATCCTGTGGATAGGAGATACATTTTTAAATGCTAAAATATCTTTTTTATTTTCTTCAAGGAGAAATACACTTTGCAGGAATATCTTCCGGTTGTGGTCCAAGAATAGTTACAGGTTGGTGGCAGTAGCGATGATGCCATAATGGCTTAGTCAGTAATGTAACTAAGTGTCTGTCAGGTGTCTGGCATTTTACCAGACAATTTTAAAGGGGTATTCTGGGCAAAAACTTTTTATCCCCTATCCAAAGGATAGGGGATAAGATGTCTGATCGCGGGGGCCCGCTGCTGAGATCCCCCACGATCTCCCTGCAGTACCCGCATTCTATGTGGGGACTGCGTCTCTAGTTTCGGAAACCTCCAGGTTTCCTGGACTGGGGACGTGACGTCACGCCACGCCCCTTCCATTCATGTCTATGGGAGAGGGCGTGACTGCCGTCACGCCCCCCTCCTATAGACATGAATGGAGGGAGCGTGGCGTGACGTCACGTCCCCAGTCCCGGAAACCTGGAGGTTTCCGAAAACTGGAGATTCAGCACCCGCATAGAATGCGGGTGCTGCAGGGAGATCAAGGGAGGTCTCAGCAGCGTATCCGCTATCCTTTGGATAGGGGATAAAATATTTTGCCCGGTATACCCCTTTAAATTTTGACTTTACCACCCAGTAAACTTTTACTATGAGAAAACGGCAATAGATGCTCCAATCATATCAGATTTTCTAAATGAAGTCCATAATATGAAATGTGTCCTTTTATGAGAAGAAGCTCGGCTCTTTAGATTGATGTCTGTGCGATTATAAATCAATCATTCTGCTCATATGTTTATGTTTTACTATACGGTCTATTTTACAGGTCGCAGATAACTGCAACAAACAGGCTGAGTGCTTCCTTAACAGGATTGTTATGTGTTGTGATGCTGCCTCATAAAAGAAGACAGTCTTAAGAGTATGCTTATGGGGTGGTTAGTTTTCACTGCTACAATTCATTGTATGCAACAGCAGAATACATTGCAACTAGATAGTTCTGCTATTTTCATATATACCTCTATATAGATGTAATACCGTCATGTTGTGCAGTTATGTAAAAGATGATTTTGCAACGAAGCACATTTATTTTTATGTATACATTTTTTACACATATATACTATTAGATGGCAAAGCAGACTTTGCCATCTAATAATACTATTGCAACCATAGTGTATTCTACTATATACTGTAAGCTGCTTTTGGGTCCTGATGCAAAATCTGTGCCAGGACACACCTACCATCACATAGTGTCCTTAGTCTCTTTTTACATGTCCTGTTTATCTAATATATATCACTGCCACCCAATATGAGTAGGTTCTCTTTAGAGCAGAGCGCCAACCCCGGCATTTATTTGCATATTCATGAAGGGGGGGGGGGGGCTTGGCAGAGTATATAGAGGAGGCAGGGGAGCTGGCGAGCCGGCTCTCTGACTCCATTGCGCAAAGCTTAACAATGCAACTAAAAGATTAACCTGCATTAAATAAGTGAGGACTTTTAAAAAAAAATCTGTTTACCTGCACTATAACCCAGTATAATGGGTTAAGTGCAGGCAAACAACCTGTCAGATTCTCTTTAAGGGTATGACAGCATACTTTTAAAAAGTTTTCTTCACTGTGCCAAACTCTTAAATAGGCACTGTCACTTAGAAAAACATTTGACATGTCACAGAGACATGCCAAAAGTTTCACTCGGTCTAGGTCTATGTGCTGAGACCCATATTAACCAGGAGAACAAGATCGAAGAAGTCCACAGCCTTGCGGTTTACTCCCCGGCATAGACTTATAATGGAGCAGCAAGATAAAGACCGCTATGAGCCAGGGAGTGAACAGCAATACTGTGCAATTCTACAGGCTCTGGTCTCAGCAAGAGTGAAACTTTCTGACATGTCAAAACTCACAGTGACCCTTTAAGGTGCCCATACTGTCCAGTCACTAAGTCTCTCAGTCTCCCTATACTCATTCCCAAAATGTAGAGCAAAGCAGTGTATGTCTGGCACTACAGCAGTTATAGGAGGCTATTGACACACATTTAAGGAAGGCTGTGCTTTTGCTTGAATCCTGCACGATGTACCCCAGTAACAGGTGGTGCTCTATTGCTTGGGCTATAGAGAGGTGACAGAGCTAGTAGAAATGAAACAATGGCACTCACCACTCCTGGAAATTTCTCTCTTTATTAATTGGTTTTCCACGTGCATACTGACAGCTGTTTCTTACGTCATCACTTATTTCTTCAGGCGTCTGAAGAAATACGTGACAACGTAAGAAACGGCTGTCTTGTACTGACCATTTTCCCCTGCTAACTTCGTTGCTGCTCCCCGCCTCAGTATCTTTGTATGCAAGTGGAAAACTGATGAATAAAGAGGGAAATCCCCAGGAGTGGTGAGTGCCATTGTTTCATTTCTACAATATCTACTAGCTCGCTATACTCATGTTAACATGTTTTTAATGGATAGAGGAGGGGTACACTGTGGCCACATAGCTCTGGTGGTAGATTATTTCTTCAAGAACAGAAAAGGTCTGCAGTTAAAATTCAACATGCCCAACTCTTCTATCCCCTCTTTTCTAGAGAGTCATTCAGTCCCACTGAAGACTTTTGTCTAAACTTTATTGGTACCCTAAGACAGACACCTATGGTAGTAGTCTCCAAGGAGAGCAAAAGTATCAGGCAATGAAATTCAAAATATTTCATTCTTCTTATCCCCCAACATCGGCTCTCGGGGGAAAGTTAGAAGACCCCCATGCACATAGGATATGCAGCTAGTCCCGATGAAATAGTGGATTCAGCAAATTTTTGTCTTATGTTTATGAGGGCCTTAACCATAGTGTCATTTTAACCCATGATAGAATTTTATAGACTTGGTAAGTAAGACTGTTAGAAGGAAACTTTCATATCTATCTGTAATTTATTTCTTGGCATGTTATGATGATGTGAACTACCCATACAATTCATAAAATAGAGTATGAGTGGATCATACAATGGAGAAAACAGGAAGAAAAGGGTCTTTAAGGTCTTTACTTATTTGGCCAAAAATGAAAAAAATGTTACTTTCCGAACGTGACATATTTTATTACTTATCTTCCAAATAATAGTAAAAATCCTCCCAATGCACTAGCAATGAATTCAGTATTTTTTTCAAAAGATTATTACATTCTAGATTTTTTAATTATTCATCCAAACTTAATTTTTACAATGTGCCCATACATAAAATCTCCATTATCCTCCTGTACACAAGCATCTTAAGTAAGCAAATTAAAGATATTCACGGGGCCATTCATAGTAAATATCATCTCTTCATCTTTGCAGACCTTGTAAAAGCAGGTGTTACACGGTAGGGCAGGTTGTCCTTACTTGCCATTGATGTCTGCGTTTTAATGTCTGTCTTTGCTAATCAGGTCATAATTGCAAGCGCAGCGTAGGCTCAGCATGGGGCAAGATCTTGCGGGGAACTTTTCATGTGATATTCTGATTAGTTAACAAAACTGAATTTTCAAAGTGAATCTCTGTAAAGTCAGGAAAGCAATCGTCTCATAACCTATAACCGTCCATTTATGTGAAGATTTTTGTAGTGGTGTAGCCATGACTCAGTTTTTACCTTGTTAAGAACATTGAGAAACCTTTTTACTATAAGGAAAAGTCCTCCTCTCTGCCATTGATGAACCCCAACTCCTATCTCCTATCCTTAGAAAGGCACTGTTATTTGAACAAACTTTGCTTATACCAATAATACAAACAAATATGATAAACTTTGTACGGTAATATATATTTTTAGACTAAATACTTCTTTCTTTTATTGTCAAGCTTCTTCCCTCTCCTCCCTCACCTGTGAGACTGTATTCAACTATGAAAATCAGCTCAGCTTTGTCCTGTGTCGAATGACAAACCAATACATGTCTATGTAGGGGGGAGCCCCGCCCACCAGCTGTAGGAGAACTGCAAATTATAGATGAAGCATGCAGAGCAGAAAGCTGCTGTAAAATTCCATATACAAGTTATAATAGTTATAAATAGTGCTGCTCCTCATGTACACACAGGGCAGCTCACCCCAAAGAGTCAACTGAAATGACGGGTTCTCTTTAATGGGTTGCCCAATCAGGACAATCCCATGTCCATATCTTCTATGTGACATATGTACTATATAAAGGTTTTATATGGGAGGTCTTCATTGAGATCCACTCAAGTATCAAGGGAAGTGGGGTCACTAGTATTCCTCTAGTGATGCCAGTTGCTTGCCAAGGGTTTAACTACTGGCGATATCATTTTTGTCATGCAAACTCTAATAGGGTTTCTTGATTCCTAATTTTCTTGTTTTTACCATTTAAGCCCAAAAGTTCTAGATCCTAACAAAAGGCAGGATCCATTAGGCTGTGTTCACACCTAGTTTTTTCAGGCACACCAAGAATATGGGTCCTGAGTATATCCTGACCATACTCTCTTATGGGAAAGGCATAAGTCAGGGAATAATCCTAGTGTACTTCTTTGACATACCTACAAAGTGAGATCTGAACACACTAAAGCAGTGGTCTCAAAACTATGGCTCTTCAGATCTTCTAAAACTACAACCCCCAGCATGCTGTTGGCTGTCCAAGCATGCTGGGTGTTTTAGTTTTGCAGCATCTGGAGGGCCACGGTGTGAATACCACTTCACTTAATGGTGTCTTACCTGAACCCCTTAAGGACCAGACCAATTTTATTTTTGCATTTTTGTTTTTTCCTCCTCGCCTTCTAAAAATCATAACTCTCTTATATTTCCATCCACAGACCCATATGAGGGCTTGTTTTTTGCGTCACCCATTGTACTTTGTAATTACATCACTTATTTTACCATAAAATGTACGGCGCAACCAAACAAATATTATTTATGTGGGAAAATTAAATAGAAAACCGCAATTTATCAAATTTTGGAAGGTTTTGTTTTCACGCTGTACACTTTCCGATAAAAATGACATGTTTTATTTATTCTGTGGGTCAATACGATTAAAATGATACCCATGTTATATGCATTTCTATAATTGTACCGCTTAAAACAAATCTCAAACCATTTTAACAAAATTAGTATGTTTGAAATTGCCCTATTTTGACCACCTATAACTTTCTAATTTTTCCGTATATGGGGCGATATGAGGGCTAATTTTTTGCGGCATGATCTGTAGTTTTTATCAGTATCACTTTTGCTTAGGTTTTATTTTTTATTATTTTTTTTTATAAATTTTTTTGTAATAAAATGTGACAAAAAAACATCAATTTTGGACTTTTTTATTTTCTTACGTTTACAACGTTCACCTCATGGGATAATTAACAATATATTTTAAAAGTTAAGACTTTTACGCACGTGGCGATACCAAATATGTGTATTAATAATTTTTTTTACGCTTTTTTGGGGGTAAAATGGGAAAAACGGATGTTTTACTTTTTTATTGGGGGAGGGGATTTTTTAATTTTTTTTTCTTTTTTCTTTTACATTTTTTTTCTTCTTTTTACACTTGTTATGTCCCCATAGGGGACTATTCATTGCAATCAGTTGATTGCTAATACTGTGCAGTGCTATGTATAGGACACAGCACTGCTCAGTATTATCGGTGATCTTCTGCTCTGGTCTGCTCGATCTCAGACCAGAGCAGAAGACCCCGGGAGACGGACAGAGCCAGGTGAGGCGACCTCCGGCCGCCATGCTGGATGGTCGGATCGCTGCGACAACTCTGCGGGCGATCCAATCATCCATTCAAAGTACCGAACTGCCGCAGATGCCGTGATCTGTATTGATCACGCCATCGGAGGGGTTAATGCTTAATGCTGATTGCAACTGGGACCTTCCGGGCATGCTTACATCGAGGGGGCGGAGTCATGACGTCATGATACTCCGGTCCTGTGGTCGTGAGGCTTCAGAAATGGAGCGATCATCACTTTGTGCAGCTGAGACAGGTGGGTGCTGCATGAGAGATTGCAGGGGCCCCCTTTGGATAAGATGTCTTAGGGCCGGAGTACCCCTTTAACCACTAAACGACAATGGATGTAAATGTACGTCATGGAGACGTGGTACTTAGCGCACCTTGACGTACAATTACGCGCCCACATGATCGCGAGAACCGGATCGGTGCTCGCGATCATGTCGGCGCGTAAATGTACGTCAAGGTCCCCTATCGCCTATGATGGTCAAGACAACTTGTTGAAATTCACAGTCAGAATTGGGAAGAAAGAGGATTTAAGTGACTTTGAACATGGCATGGTTGTTGGCACCAGACAGGCTGGTATGAGTATTTTTGAAACTGAAGATCTATTGGAATTCATGCACAGCCATGAGTTAAAGGGGTACTCCGGTGGAAAACAATTTTTTTTTTTTTTAAATCAACTGGTGCCAGAAAGTTAAACAGATTTGTAAATTACTTCTATATAAAAATATTAATCCTTCCACTACTTATCAGCTGCTGTATGTTTTATCTGTGCTGTATGCACAGTGTCACAAAGCTGACATCATCTCATATAGGACAATGAGGTAACTGACTCCAGTGGCCTCCACAGTCACCAGACCTCAATCCAATAGATCACCTTTGGGATGTGGTTTACTTTTACTGTATCATCTTGGATATGCAGCCGAAAAATCTGCAGCAACTGTGTGATGCCATCATGTCCATATGGACCAAAATCTCTGAGGAATGTTTCCAGCACCTTCTGGAAAGAATGCCATGAAAATTTAAGGAATAAGGGGGTCCAACCCTGTTCTAGCAAGGTATACCTAATAAAGGGGCTAGTGAGTGTATATAAAGAATCTAGCCTAGATGATTTGTCAATCCCTCTCTTCTCCTTCTCACAATTCAGTGTCTGGTTGGAACAAAACTGTCTGCAGCATGAGCCTCTCCCCACTACTCTGTCTGCAGTAGAAGACAACATAAAGCCCCATACGATAAGATGTCTACCAGCCAAAATAAGATGAGGTTGAAATTAAGGATGTAATATTGCTGCAACAGGAATAAGCAGAAAATCTTGCAGAATGACGCCCCCTCCCATAGACTTGCATTGAGGGGACGGGGCGTGACGACACATGGGGGCGGAGTCCTGTTGTCACAGACTTCCGTTCCCGTGGTCGCGACCGAGACCCTCCAGTGCTTCCAGACAAGAAACAGGTGGGTGCCACATGCAACATTGCGGGGGTTCCCAGTGGAGAGACCCCCGCGATCAGACATCTTATCCCCTATCCTTTGGATAGGGGATAAGATATATAGGGTGGGAGTACCCCTTTAAGGACACCAATCAATTTCTCACGTGCATACAAGACCTGGCTTGGTCTGAAAATATGATTTTAGGATCTATAGATATAGAAAGCCTCTTTACGAGTATACCTCAAAAAGCAGGGGTCGAGTGTATACGTGAGATCTTACAACAAGCTAAAAAAATCTCAAAATGTCATACAATTTATCTGTGAAGCCCTCGCCTTTGTTTTGGAGAACAATACATTCCAATTTGATAACGTGTGGTACAGGCAAACAGGGGTGTGGCTATGGGCACCCCCGTAGCCTGTACTTTTGCAAATCTATATGTAGCTGCATTTGAGAACAAATATATTTTCACAGAGAGGAATTCTTTCCTGAAGTCCATCCGGTGCTACCTCAGGTTTGTGGATGACGTGTTCATCGCCTGGGATGGCACTGTGGCGGACTTCAGGGAATTTGTTAACTATCTAAATTCCATTAATGACAAGAACCTAAGGTTTACCTGCAAGGCAGATGAAAAACAAATAGAATTTCTTGATGCCCTAGTAGAGGTTAAAGACGGCAACATTTGCACTTCCGGATATAGAAAAGCCACGGCCTCTAACTCCCTTCTTCAGTTCTCCAGCTATCATCCAGAACATCTTAAAATGTCACTGCCATATGGGCAATTTTTACGCTTACGGCATATTAATGGTTCAGATGAAACATTTCTTGCCCAAGTTGGAGATCTGAAGAAGAGACTAGAGGCACGGGAGTACCCAGAAAAAATCTTGAACAAAGCATTTCTCAAGGAATACTCCCAATACAGGAAAAATCTCCTTTATAAGAAAAGGAAAAAGGAGGCATATGACAATCTTGGTCCGCCTCGTTTTTCCTTTTCATTTAAATTTAACCCCCTGGAAAAAACAATTAGATCAGTAATCAACAGAAACTGGTCACTAATAAAAAATGATGCAGAATTAGGAAGGCTGGTACATGAAAGACCACTGATAGTGTTTAAGCGCTGCAGGAATCTAAAGGATGTCGTAACCAGTAGCAACCTTCAATCAAAATCCAAAATGTAGACTGGCTGTCTGGAGCCGGCCCCATGGGCAATCATTAATGCGGTTCATGTATTTGGTGTCCAAATTTGAAAACAGGAAAAGTCACAAAAATTGGTGGCAAAAATTTTCATTAGAAATCTGATTACATGTAGGACCCAATGGGTAATTTATGCAATGATTTGCCCATGTGGCCGGTTTTATATAGGCAGTACAAAACGCTCTCTCAATACACGCTTCCGAGAACATGTATATTCCGTACGTACCAAAAAAAGGAGCTCCACGCTTCATAGAGCACATGAACCTAGTCCATGAAAGTAACTGTAACACTCTACTCTTCCAGGGTCTCCAGGTTGTCCACAGCAAAGAAAACAGTGATAGAAGGAAAATGTTGTTTCAAACCGAAGCCAAATGGATAATTAAACTGAATGCTGCTGGCAACTTGGGACTAAATGAAAGAGTAGACTACAGTGTATTTTTATAATAGATTTGTAAGTCAGCAATGATTTTAATATATTTGTAATGTATTTTATTATTTCTGCACTATGTCTGATGAATACACACCTGTTCCGTACGCGTCATCAGGAGGAGGTCTCGTAAGGTGATGTGGAACTGAACAGGTAGGGTCTGACGAAGCGTGCTGACGCACGCGCAACAGCTGTAACCCCGTTCATGGCTGACTAGCTGAGTCCCAGGAAGACCGTCTATGTATACCCACTGTATCTGCACCGATGAAATAAAGAAATTAAGGCACTGCATCCAGATGAGTGACGTCCTCTTTTGTCTATCTATACTGCATGATATATATATATATATATATATATATATATATATATATATATATATATATATATATGTGTATTTGTTAGATAGATAGAGAGACATATATATATATATATATATATATATATATATATATATATATATATCATGGCAGTAAATGTTGCCACCCCTGAAATTTTTCAAGAAAATGAAGTATTTCTCATAGAAAAGAATTGCCATAACACGTTTTGCTTTACACATGTTTATTCCCTTTTCTGTGAGAAAAACTTCTTGATAATGTTGCGAACTGTGGACAAAGGCAAATCTAGATCTCTGGAGATGGACTTGTAACCCTTCAGATTGTTGACATTTTTCCACAATTTTGCTTCTCTAGTCCACAGACAGTTCTCTTCTCCTCTTTCTGTTGTCCATGCTTAGTGTTGCACACACAGACACACAATGCAAAGACTAAGTGAACTTCTCTCCTTTTTTCTGCTTTCAAGTGTGATTTTTATATTGCCCACACCTGTTATGTGCCCCAGGTGAGTTTAAAGAAGCATCACATGCTTGAAACAATCTTATTTTTCCACAATTTTGAAAGGGTGCCAATCATTTTGTCCAGACCATTTTTGGAGTTTGGTGACATTATGTCCAATTTTCTTTTTTTCCTTGCTTTTTTGGTTTAGTTCCAATACACACAAAGGGAATAAACATCTGTATAGCAAAACATGTTACTGCAATCCTTTTCTGTGAGAAACACTTGATTTTCTTGAAAAATTTAATCGCTATCCATATATCTATATGTCTCTCTCTCTCTATATATAAAACTCAACGTGTGTGTATGTTCCAGTATCACGTCCAAACAGCTAAAGATGTTAACATGAAACTTGGCACACATGTTAGTTATATGTCAACTACAAACATAGGATAGATGATTTAACCCTTACTCCCCCCCATTTACCAGGGTCAGGGTTTTTGTTTAAAGTCCTATACAAGTCTATGGGAAATATATGTTACTGCATAACTTCCAAACGGCTGGAGATATTTCGATAATACTTGGTCACATGTTACTCATATGTCCACTTAAAATATAGGATAGTTAATTTAACCCTTAACTACCCTCATTTGTGAGGGTCAGGGTTTTTGTTTAAAGTCCCATGCAAATTAATGGGAAATGTATGTTCCCACATAACTTCTGTACGGCTGGAGATATTTCAATACCTGGTACACATATTACGGGTCGGGATATGAGGACGGGATAGGAGGTCGAGATAGGAGGACGGGATATGAGGTTGGGATAGGAGGTCGGGATACGAGGTCGAGATAGGAGGTCAAGATATGAGGACGGGATAGGAGGGCCGGGATAGGAGGTCGGGATATAAGGACGGGATATGAGGACGGGATATGAGGACGGGATAGGAGGACGGAATAGGAGGTCGAGATAGGAGGGCGGGATATGAGGTCAGGATAGGAGGTCGAGATAGGAGGGCGGGATAGGAGGTCGAGATATGAGGACGGGACAGGAGGACGGGACAGGAGGTCAAGATAGGTTGGAATAGGAGATCGAGATAAGAGGTCGAGATAGGAGGACGGGACAGAAGGACAGGATAGGAGGTAGAGATAGGAGGTCAGGTTAGAAGGACGGGATAGGCGGTCGGGATTGGAGGTTGGGATAGGAGGACGGGATAGAAAGTCGGGATACGACAACAATATATAAGGACGAGATAGAAAGTCAAAAGCTTCCTCTGTTGATTTTCCTCCACAACAAGGATTAGGAAGGAAAAACCGGGCAACGCCGGGTGCTCAACTAGTATAGATATAAATCATATATCTGTATATAGATATACAGTACAGACCAAAAGTTTGGACACACCTTCTCATTCAGAGTTTTCTTTATTTTCATGACTATGAAAATTGTAGATTCACATTGAAGACATTAAAACTATGAATTAACACATGTGGAATTATATACATAACAAAAAAGTGTGAAACAACTGAAAATATGTCATATTCTAGGTTCTTCAAAGTAGCCACCTTTTGCTTTGATTACTGCTTTGCACACTCTTGGCATTCTCTTGTTGAGCTTCAAGAGGTAGTCGCCTGAAATGGTTTTCACTTCACAGGTGTGCTTGTGTGGAGGAGGTGTGATGCTGTGCGGGTGCTTTGCTGGTGACACTGTTGGGGATTTATTCAAAATTGAAGTCATACTGAACCAGCATGGCTACCACAGCATCTTGCAGCGGCATGCTACTCCATCCGGTTTGCGTTTAGTTGGACCATCATTTATTTTTCAACAGGACAATTACCCCAAACACCTCCAGGCTGTGTAAGGGCTATTTGACCAAGAAGGAGAGTGATGGGGTGCTGGGCCAGATGACCTGGCCTCCACAGTCACCGGACCTGAACCCAGTCGAGATGGTTTGGGGTGACCTGGACCACAGAGTGAAGGCAAAAGGGCCAGCAAGTGCTAAGCATCTCTGGGAACTCCTTCAAGACTGTTGGAAGACCATTTCAGGTGACTACCTCTTGAAGCTCACCAAGAGAATGCCAAGAATGTGTAAAGCAGTAATCAAAGCAAAAGGTGGCTAAAACCTAGAATATGACATATTTTCACACTTTTTTTGTTATGTGTATAATTCCACATGTGTTAATTCACAGTTTTGATGCCTTCAGTGTGAATCTACAATTTTCATAGTCATGAAAATAAAGAAAACTCTGAATGAGAAGGTGTGTCCAAACTTTTGGTCTGTACTGTATATACATATATAAATTATATATCTGTATATATAATTATTTTATTTTATATTTTTTTCCACTATTTGTCATATATGTATATAAATATATATGTATTTGTCATCTATATCTATATATATATATATAAAAAGCCAAAGAATAAGTTGGCCAGCACTATTGATATATAACCAAAGAATAAGTTGGCCAGCACTATTGATTCCAAACTATAATATAGACCTGGCTTACAGGTGCAGGCTGCTGGGTTAAATGTACAGCAACAGGAAAATACAGCAGCACACTGCTAGCACAAAGATATAGATAAAACATGAGTATATAGATAGAACATGAAAAGCTATACAGCTTTAATGCAATAAATGAAAATATGAAATTATGAGGTACTTAGCTTGCAAATTTGGTGGCCAAATAGCTTGGACCGTCCCACCACGGTAAGGTGACCTCATTCTGGGACGGACCCTACACTATGAATATGCCTCTGTGTGAACAGCTCAGCAGGCATTGCAAGATCTGAAACATCCAAGGCACCTTATATATATATTCTTTGCTTGTATTACACATACGGGGGAGTGGCTACCTCCATGTTGGCTCTTGCACCCCACCCACCTCTTTTAGGTGTATATAAGGTGCCTTGGATGTTTCAGATCTTGCAATGCCTGCTGAGCTGTTCACACAGAGGCATATTCATAGTGTAGGGTCCGTCCCAGAATGAGGTCACCTTACTGTGGTGGGACGGTCCAAGCTATTTGGCCGCCAAATTTGCAAGCTAAGTACCTCATAATTTCATATTTTCATTTATTGCATTACAGCTGTATAGCTTTTCATGTTCTATCTATATACTCATGTTTTATCTATATCTTTGTGCTAGCAGTGTGCTGCTGTATTTTCCTGTTGCTATATATATAATATAGCTATCCATCTCTCCTCTCTCCATATATAGATAGATAAATAGATGGATAGAGATATAGATATATAAATCATATATCTGTATATATATATTATTTCTTTTTCTTCACTCACACAGCAGACAGGTGAATGAAGAACAGAAAATAGAATGAAAAGACCTTAATTGAATAATTAAATCACAAAGACAAACCACTTGACCTACATTTCTTTGATGTTCTATTACCTATTTGACCTTAATTGGCTGTGGTCTCATTATTCAATTAACCTTCATTTGCTCCAATTTGAGCAGCTATGGTATATTCATACGGTCCCGGTAACTCCCTGATGGTCCCCGCTGCAACTACTGTGATTGCAAGTGGGCTCAACTAGAATTCAAGAATTACAACTCCCATGATACCCTACATAAAAATTAAAAGCTTTTTCGCATATATAAAAAGGTAATACCACATCCCACAGCCATGGTTACATATTCTCTTCTACAGCTTACAGCAACGAAAAAGTCCTTTCCATCCTACTAAAATTATAGCTCCCATCCATGTCTTCCTGCATATGCAGAGACATTGGAATTACAAGAAGAGTTTTGCAGTAATTTGTAATTTAAAACCAGCTCATACTGTATAATTACAATGACATTGTCCTTCGCAATTACAATAAATACATACATTATTGTCCCGGCCATCTGCCTCCACAAATTACAATTTGAAGTATCTTTCTGACAGAAAGATATGGATTTTAGGTAAACTAGGGAAACTCAGCCTTTTTTTGCCTACTGTATTATACATATTACTGATGTCCCTGTCCTCAGCTCATCTCTGACCCCGCAATCATTCATGGCAGCACATCTAAATGCCCCAAAAAATAAAATAAGTGGGGCTAAAAAAGTTAAGTGAAACTAAAAAAAATATGATTTAAAACGAAAACTAGAAAAAAAGTTATGAAATGCACTCCTCATTCATTTTTAATATTGAGCACTGAATTTTCTGGTCCCTGCCCACTCCCGAAAATTGAAAGAAAAAAAATAAATAAAAATAGGGAGTAGTACTTTAGGAAGTACTAATACTCCCAGCATGGAACACACTGTTCCATGATGGGGGCTGTAGTACCTTTACTAATAGACAGATCGCCCCGGGTGTCACTCCTGACTATTGCAGAGACGGAATGGCTTTCTCCTGCACTCGCATCTCTGCACTATACTCCGGCCGGCCAGTGATATGAATAGAATTTACATAATTTATTCATATTTCTTGCAGAGAGCTGTGATTGGCCCGATGGTTCCAGCCAATCACAGCTCTCTGCGGGAAATATGAATAATAGGTATATATACCACATATACTCATACTACAGTAGGACCAGAGAAGAGTGGCCGGCCGCATGCATCTATACATTATACAGGACGATCACAGCGTTTATCAGGAGTGACACCCGCTGTGATCTTTCCTTACCTGCAGGTACTACTGCTCCCAACATGGAGCCCACTCTGCTCCATTCTGGAAGCTGTAGTACCTGCATCAATAGACAATTTGCAACAGGTGTCAGCCTCTGCGATATGTCTATTAATGCAGGTACTACAACTCCCAGCATGGAGAAGAGTGTGCTCCATGTTGGGAGCAGTAGTACCTGCAGTTGAGGACAGATCACAGCGGGTGTCACTCCTGACACCCGCTGCGATCGTCCTATCTATTGCAGAGATGCGAGCACGGTAGAAAGCCGCCCACATCTATACATTATACAGGATGATCGCAGCAGGTGTCAGGAGTGAGACCCGGGGCGATCTGTCTATTAGCACAGGTACTATAGTACTACCTAAAAAAATTAAAAATAGAGGAAAAAAAGTGAAACACACACACACTTTATTAAGCACATTATTAAAATACATTACTAATAAAAATTTACCGCAAATTTATTCGGATAAAATGTAATTAATTTTTTTTTTATTTGGCGAATTGGCCGAATCTAATTTTTCTAAAAATCGTTTATCTCTAATTCCTACTTTAAGTGTGTTCCTTTTGATATATGAAGCTTTTATTCTGATGTCACGTCTTCCATTTCTACAGGAGCCATGACGTATCCTTATGGTCCATTTTGTAACATACTGTATCCTGACAGATTCTATCAGCAAAGGAAACCTGACCAAGAAAAAGAAAAAAAGAAAGAGAGATATTAAATGTGAACAGAACCTTAGTTTTATGACAGTGTAATGTCCTTGATACTTTGTTTAACTATGAAGTATGAAGAAGTTATTAATAATGAATTTTGGAGTCTATGTAGGATGTTAAATAAAAGTGGGAGATGAAAATGTGTTAAATATAGATGAATTGCAGCTTTTATGCAGCATTCAATGAAACGCTGGGAGATGTGGAAAGGATTTGTGTTCTACTCACAGTCTATAGAAATGACATAACTAAATCTCAATCACATATCGAGAGAAAAGATAGTTCTTGAAAAACATTCATAGCATGTCTGCCCTTATATCTTTTAATATGATTTATTTGTAACCTGTGCAGTAGTCATTGCAGAACAGTTAAGCTTTGATAGCATAATGTAACTGAGCCTTGTGATATTGAGGGGAGGATAGGGTGTCAATGGTTTGTGGGGTACACTAAAAAGATGCTGGGCGACTGCTTAATCTAATAGTATGGGTAGGGCCAATAGGTTGTGAACCAGCTTCCTACATCTTTTTGGTTAATGGCACCTTAAAGAAGCTGTGTTTATGTGTAGTTATAATGAAAACCACCCACCCCTCACATGAAATATAGGAATGTGAATGCATCAGTATTTTGAACCTGTCCAACCTCCTTCTCAACATTGTTGCTTGCCTTCGTCTTGAAGGTAACAGGCTTATTCAGCGTGAATCAGTATGGTCTTTTCCATTTATTGGTTATACACTTCATACAGACATAATTCTAAAATTCCATTAATCTGCCATCAGTTGGCATCAGAAAGTCTTGTAAACTAGAACTTATTCCCTTTACAAAACTGCAATATAACGTGGAATTATCCAAGACCTGACGCGAGTGATTGAAGTGAAGGGATTTTCCTCTGATTTAAGGTTTTTTTCCAGGAAGGACTCTATTGAGTTATCTGCAAGATAGGTGATAAGTGTCTGACTGATGGGGGATCTGATCACTGGGACCTGTACTTGACTGTCTATGTCACCCGCCCCAAAGAGGTGAATGGTTTGGAAGCGAGCATGTCCTTCCAAGCATGGTGGAGATCCTAGCAGGTGGGACCCACTGATTCAGACACACCTCACCTATCCTTCAGATAGGAAAAGGGTGACTTCCATAGGAAAACCGCTTTAAAGGGAACCTTTTACAATGATTATGCTTCCTCCACTGAGGGCAGCATACTATAGCAACAGACAGGGCATTTCAAGTGGTCTCTTTGTAGTATTGTAGATACAGAGGACTTACATATTGAAGGTTAACACAGGAACACTCTGCACCACTCGGTCAGTGTTTACTATTTGGACTTAAATACCAGACTAGCACGGCCCCTAGGAGCCACTTTGTATCTTCTGTGAGTGCTCTCACATAGATTACCAAGGAATATAATACAATACCAGAAGAAATGAGGCGGAGCACTCACCAAGGTCTTTGATGCAGGTGCTTCTTTATTGCTTGTCACAGCAAATCGGGGTGAGACATGCAGGGGAGCAGATGGGCAGGACGCGGGGGGTGATGGACCGTTGCGTGCCGAAGCACTTTGTCAGGCCATATATATATATATATATATATATATATATATATATATATATTAGGAGCCGCTGCCACTACCTGCCCAACAAGGATTGACAGCATGCTGGGTCCTAGTGGTCAGACCCCACCATCCATTCATCGCCTTTCCTGCAGATAATCAATGCGTCATGAAAGTCAATTAAAATAATTTTTGTAACATTTGCATTTTGTCCAATAGTCCTGAACATCTTGTACTTTTTCATTTTACAACACTTAAACTCTTAGCAAATGAGACTTAGAAAGGTGAAGACTTGCTTTTAACTTTAGTCATTTACTTGGCTTATTTGTGAATTAGAGGAGCCCTTAAAGTGTACCTAAATCTTGACATAGCTTGTGACATGTCAGAAGTTGTGATCGGTGGGGTCTAGCAGCTGAGACCCTCCCGCGATTGCCTGAGTGCTGTATCCCTTTGTTTCTGCTAGGCTTTCCTCAAAAAGCTAAGTGGATGGCAGATGGATGCAATGAAAACCTATGAGTAATGCCGAGCAGAAATGAAGGTATACCGATCTCAGGGGGGCGCTTGTGTCCCTTCGTTGTAGTGATCTGTTGGGGTTTCTGCAGTCGGCTCCCCACCAACCACTCCTTACATGCCAGAAGCTATGTGAATGTTTAGATACACTTTAAACCAGTAAATACATTTATTACTGCAGCGGTTCTGTACTTTTTTGTTGTATATATTGCACTTTGTCTACATTAATTTATCACAGACTGTTATCATAGACTTAAGTAAATATTTCTCCCATTACACTATTGGTAGTTGCCCTTTATCATGGCATTTCCTTACCTCTCACTGTTTACTATTATCAGCAATGTTTGGTTTTAATTGTACCACCTAGTGTGCAAATATCAGATCTGCTTTGCGTTTTCAATGGCGTGTGTTTAATTATAGCGTTATCAGACTTTGCAGATAGTCATTACACATATAGCATTGGTGCTCCAGTTCTCAGTAATTTCAGCAAAAGGCTAGGTGCATATTAGTGCGATTAATAATTCTGTAGACATATGTAAGATGATGATTCTGTGTTTCTGTAAGAGGCTGGGAACAAGTTAGCATTTATCTATCTATTGAGCCACCTATCATCTATTCCTTAAGGGTATGGCTATACACACATAATCAACACCAAATTGTGCAGGTTTTAGGGTGAATTTCTTGCAGATTTTCCTGTGTGGCTTTCAGTGTGGATTATTTAAATTCAGTTGAGAAGAACAAAAGTGGGGGTTATTTTAAGTTTGTACACCTGTTTTTAATAGACATGAACTGCAATTTTTTGTACAAGCCATGTTTTTGCACCTTCTTCAACACTAGCGGTAGTGACATGGCCTCCCACAGGCCTACAGATTTAACAAAACTGCACTCTAGAAACTAATAAAAGTTATTCCAGAGATCTCAAAGTCTACACTTTGACAGCAGGAAAGATGCAACAAACTTATTAACACGCTTACTCCTCCATATATGTGGTGTATGCTACTCCACCGTACTTTACGTAGAGGGATAATCTCATGTTACTAACATACTGTAGTAAAACTTGTAAGGCTTGTCAAGATAAATATATTTGCTAATAAATTTATTTGGCAAATTGTCCTCCTTCTACTGATATTCCTGCTCATTACCTCCCCTTCGTGACATCTCACTACCTAAGTTACAGATCACCACTCCATTCTAGAAATGGTGGTTGCGCTGGGATGTGTGTGTGTGTATATATATATATATATATATATATATATATATATATATATATATATATATAGTGACACTGAGGCAGGATTAAGGGCAATGAAGGGGTCTTTTTTCCAGTCTTCTATCCTCGGTGAGCTGGCAGAGACGCACCTCAGGTGCCTAATCTAGACACAACAGCAGGAAGGGCAGATATTTAAGGCCAATTTCACAAGTCAGAATTTCCCCGCCGGTTTCCGCATTGGAATCCAGCACAGAGATTCTGCTGCAGCAGAGTGCCATTGAATTCAACGGGATTCTGCTGCTCTGTGCACACGGCAGAATTTCCGTGCCAGATGTTTCCAGCACAGAAATTCTTTGTGCGGAGTCCGCACGGAATGCATAGCCATCTATGGCCAGTTAGCAGACAGGGACTGTAGTGTAGTCAGTGACTAGACGACTTTAGTTTGTTCCTATGTTTAGGTTTTGTTTCTTCTGCAACCTGTTTGAATAAACCTGGCAAGGAGCTTGTTGCATTAATGGGGTACTCCACTGAGAACCCCTTTTAGAGAAGTTGGTGTGGACTTTCTTAATGAGGTGAAAAGGTGCCCTTTTGGCTGTGACAAAGGACTATCATATATATATATCTATCTATATATATATATATATATATATATATATATATATATATATATATATACTAGCATAGTACCTAAACTTTGTGTATGAAGAAAAATAACATATAAGGACGCGTTTGTCCTCATATCCTGTCCTCATGTCCCATGCACATATCTTGTGCTCTTATCCTGTCCGCAAATCATATCCTCAAATCTCGTCCTCATATCTCGTATTCAGGTGGGGCTGAGTTGTGATGAAGAGATTATAAGCCCCATCATTTACTGACATGAAGGCATGATGAAACCTGTAGGTTTGCAACAACTGATGAGCTATAAGTTGTGGAACATGGCTGTCCCCCTGAGAATACTAACCTGTCCCAGTTTCCAAGGAGTGCTATTCATTCAATCGCTTTATAGGGGAGCATTAAGTTATTAATTTTTATTGTATCTTAAATACGGCAATGCAATAAATGCATGAAGT